>NC_054825.1:117879576-118504576 GCF_018345385.1 Vulpes lagopus
CAAGTGACCCAGTGGGATCCTTTAAAAATCTCCTACGGCCTTTGCCCTCAAAAGGCAAAGGCATTCATTTTAGCTTTTGCCCCAAAATATAACAAGCTTGGAAGCCAGTGTCTGCCCAGGAAGAAGGAACTTTCATTGTTCTGTCTCCATCCCCCTGGAGGAGTAATTCAGCCCCCAATAAATACATAGGAGTTAAATAAATGTTTGCTAAAATTAACACTGGAATTTGGAATTCATTATGAGGTACTTATAATGGATTTCTTGGATTATTCCTTGGATAAATCTTCTGATGAGCAGGAGAAATGCAGCAATTTGTAAACTGCCATAATTAACCTGATTTCTAGCTGCCGACATGTTCTGTGCTATATATCTTTTTCCAACTTTGAAGCTAACAAGGCTTTAAAAAAAAAAAAAAACCCACAAGATTTCCATGCATTCCACCACTTTAACACATGATTATTTATCACATCACTCCACTTGATTCTCATGAGTGAGATCTGCATACATTACTCTGGAATAATCTATGTAAACTGCTATACAAATATAAACTATCATCTTCATGGCTAATATCATCATCATCATTATTCATAACAATCTATCATTTTCTCTCCAAAATCTCCCTGTGAATCACCACTTCCTTGCCTATAAATAGTCACTGCCCTTCCAGATCCTTGATTGCCCCATGCCTGGATATCACAATTTGTTGTGAATATTTTTTCCTAACTCCTTAATATCCTAGACCCTACTTCATCCTATATAGGATTACCTGATTTATCTTGCTAAAAACTTGAATTCACTGTGTTTCAAAAACTCTAATTATATATTCACTTGAGAATATATCATGTGTGAACATCCACCTTGAGAAAAGCAAAGATGAACAAGACAGGAAAGGAAAGCAAAAACATACACATGAATTAATAGAATCCTAGGTAGAAATGACAGGTGACAGACCAGAATTAAAACACAGAATGGAAACTCACAGATAGTAAAGCTTACTTTGGGTTTAGTAGATTTAGAAATGTTCAATTGAGGTGGTGGGATCTGGAAACATCTTCAAAGGAATGGATACATTTTTAAAGGTAGAGATAGGAAGGAATCACTATAGGAGGGAGAAATTGTGAGGGAGGCACTGAAGCAAGGAGTACAGATTGTATACTACAAACAGCTATTGAACAAGTACACTGAGAACTAGAGTATGTAAGGAGCAGCGTATCTCCTATTTATTTCCACTGTAGATTACAGAGCCTCCTCAGACCATCTACCATGCAGCACCAATATTAGAAATAATGAGAGAGTTTTATAATCAGAGGACATATTAGGGTTCCTTTATTCTTTTATATCACTTGTTGGGCGAGGATTTTTTTTAATTTTACCAAACCAAAATTTTTAACTTATCTGAAAATGGAACAAAGCAGTTTCCAAGAGAGAGATCCTCAGTTCTTCCTGAAGAAAGCAAATAGTGATTGGAGTGACTAATAAGAAAAAAGTTGGAGACAGCTGTCTTCCTTATAAATTGGTTTCTTGCTGCTCCGTGAGTTCAGTCTAATAACCTATCTCTGCGTTGAGTCACAACAACCACTTGTACCTCCAAGCAAGAAACAGGTGACCATCTCTTTCCAGCATCACCATTTGCCTTTGCATTTTACTCTTCCAAGTCTGACACAGATCGTCCCCACTACATAATCTCCAGTTGCTGTGCATTTGTGTACGCAAAAATGTAGAATGACAAATATCTAACAATTTACTTCATTTTTTTCCGTAAGTCTTGTTTTCGATTTCCCATTATCTTGTCACTTGATTTTTTTTTCTCATATCAAAACTCATGTTTTTATCAGGCATACAGTAAGGATTTAACACAGAACAATTCTTTATTTGAATTAAGTTTATGGCTGTTGAATGAGAACATGATTTATGTAAAAAGGCTAAAAATTAGGTACAGAAAAAATAAGAAATCCTGCTCTAGGTGCTTCTTAAATACCAAATTATAAGACTGACTTCTAAGGTAAATTGTTTAAGTCCTCAACTGTGAACTCCTTGTTACTGTATATTAAACAATACCAACAAAAAGTACAAATCCTTCTCACCAAAGTGACTAAAAAATATTTTTTGTTATTTTGCTGCTGCTTCTACTTTTTGATTTTTCACTTTGTGTCTCATATTGTCCTTACTCATTAGCATCTGCCCATCACACCTGCTACTGTTTGTTTCAGGGTTCATCCTTCTCACCAAAGTGACTAAAAAATATTTTTTGTTATTTTGCTGCTGCTTCTACTTTTTGATTTTTCACTTTGTGTCTCATATTGTCCTTACTCATTAGCATCTGCCCATCACACCTGCTACTGTTTGTTTCAGGGTTCTTGCTGGAGCTATCTCTTGGTCCCTCTTTATATTAATGCTTGAAAAACCAAGCTTAAGTAAAAAATCTTTATAAGTTATGTTTATTACTAAATTAATCCTACTCCGCCATCTAAAGCACATTTTCATCACCAGATTGTAGAAGAACCCTCTCTTGATATATTTATTTATTTTCTTTTATTTCCATTCTCGTGTATTTTGAGATCCTTTAATATTAATGTATGCTATAAAATTTGTATTGTAGTTTGGTGTATATGTATTTTTTATTCCATTAATAGTATTGTTCTATAGCTTTCATTGTAGTTCTTAGGCATATAATGACTGCCTGAGAGCAAGAATTCTGCAACCAGACTGCTGACATTCAAATTCCAGCACATACACTTAACTGTGTGGCATTATGTACTTCAATTTCTTCATCTGTAAAATGTGGTAATAATACTAGATCACAGGGTTATTATGATTTAAGAAGAGTAACTGGCAGGTAGTAAATACGATGAAAGTGCTATCTATTATTATTAAGATTATTGTTATTTTTATATGATATTGTTTCATAAAATCTATCCATGTTGTTAGGTACAGGCTGGGCTGTTGCTTCTAAGTGCTGTGTCCCAGCCCATAGTGTGTGTCCACCATGTTATTTCTCCATTCTTCCAGGTATGTGCCTCCAACTCCCCATAACCACAAACGCTCATATATATACAACCCACCAAAAACTTTTGTAAAAATATTTCTGTGGTATACCCCCAGGATTAGAATTTTTAGATTATAGGTCTCATACACATTTATCTGAGTAAATATTCTCATGTGGAACTCAGAAGAGCTGACTGATTCAAATCCTACAGTCCCACTAATAACGCAGAAGGATTCATGCACCTTGTATTCCTAAATTTGCAGTATTCACAGCCAACCTGATGGTAATATGTTTCACTGTTGTTTCAACTGCATTTCTCTAAATGCCTATGAGACTGAACATCTCTTTAGATGTCTGATAACTTTTGTAGTACTTTTTCTGTGAGTACCTTATTCTTACCTTTGCCTCTATTTCATTGTGGTTAAGTTCCTTGTGTTTTAGGTATTTGTCAGTTTTAGACATTGCAAATAATTTTCCCATTTTTGTATCTGTCAATTTTGTTCATAATGCCCATAATTAAAAATAAATCTTTAAATTTTATTTAATCAAATTAATCCATTTTTCAACCTCATGATTTGTGCTTCTCAAGTTTTCTCTATAAGGTCTTTCCTCCATCTTAAGTCACAAAAATAGTCTCCTATATTAAAATCTATCAACTTTGCAGGGTTAATATACCTGAAATTCAACTTTGTAGTATTAAGTAGAAATTCAATTTATTATTCCATAAAGACAAGTTTTTCCAACATTACTTACTAAGCAATCTGTTCTTTCTTCAATAATTTGGAGATGATTTCTATGAAACACTGCATGGCCAAATCCTAGATGCCTATTATATAAAGACTATTAGTGTTCAATTTTCTATATTTCTCTCTAAGCAGATCACAGAGCTCTTTGAGTCAGGTATGCACCCGAAGCTTTCATGTTTAATCACCCCATTTGAAATTTATGCAGGCATTTATTTCATTAAGCTCACATGGAAGAATAAACTCAAAGCAAATATTCATCTCACCCGCCTGCTCACCCTCGGAGAGTGGTCTATTAGTTTAAAGGACAGACTTAAACAGAGCCTAGTTTGGCCTTGGCTTTGGATTCCATTTCTGAGCAGTGGCCTTCACTGTTTTCTAAGCCCAAATTTACTTGGAAGTCTGTCCTGCATTTCTATTTCTCTAGCTATTATTGCATCTCTCCCTTCTGACTCTACTTCATAAGAATTTCATTCATTCAACAAATTTTTAGCAGCTGTAAACATTAGGTGAAGTGCAAAGTACTAATTAAACTGTATCAACAGCCTAGTGAACAACTGTGAACAGTAAGACAGGGTCTCTAACCCAATGGACTTAACAGTGAGGGAAAAATTCATCAAATGAATAGTTAAATGTGTCTATAAATTGCAAACTGGTTAAGTGTTGAGAAGGAAATCTATAAAGTATTATATAAGACTATAATGGGGAGGAAGGGGCCTCACTTATATTAGAAATTAGGGAAGGCATTTTTGAAGTAGTGGAATTTAAACTGTGAGCTGAGGAAGATGTGGGAATTTGCACAAGAAGCAAGAGTGGGAAGGAAAGATCCAGGCAGAAGAGCTGAATGTGATGGTCCTGAAAGGGGAAAAAAATTGATGGTATCCAAGTCTGAGGCCTTGCAAGAGTTCCAGGTGGCTACCAGGAATGTTTTATATTATGTTTGTATTCTAGGGTCATGGTTGGAGGTAACTAGAATTTGAATATATATATATATATACATTAATATATATAATATATATTTAGAGTATATATATTTAGAAGAGAGAGCGAGCGAGCATGCACAGTGGGGGCAGAGAGGGGAGGAGCAGAGGAAGAAAGAATCTTAAGCAGGCTCCACAGCGCAGAGCCCAACACAGGACTTCAATCTCACAACCTTAAGATCATGACCTGAGTTGAAATCAAGAGTCGGACACTTACCTGAGTCACCCTGGCACACCAACCAAATGAATATTTCTAAAATGGAATGCTCATCAAGACCAAGATTCCATGGTGTTTCTAGAGGCATTTGCAAATTAAGTAAATTTTTTAAAGATCCTTTGATATTTGTAATGTTCCCTATAATAAGAGTTCTAAATACAAAAGAGAAAAAGACAAACAGTTCTTCCACTTGGGATGTAAATAAAGGATTACTACCAACATAACTATGAAGAAAAGCCAGACAATCTATATAATATTATCTTACTGGAACCTATCAGAGTGCCAACATTTCAAAACAACCCAAAATTCATAATTCCAAAGTTTAACAAGCTCTTCCAAGGAAAGTTGGGAATCACAAATTATTTTGATCTTGGCAGAGCATGGGAGGAAGAAATAGCAACCACAAAAGAAGGAATCTTAAAGGCTTACTTATAGGCTACCATCACAATTTAGAATCCTTAGGGGGCAAATACACAAAAAGAGTCTATCAACACTCACTAGCAATTTAAGACTCTGCTAGTTACTCACAAGAAAGATAGGGGCAGTGCAGGAGACCTGGGAGAGTTGCGTTGTTGCGGGCAGGTACAGAGGTATATAATCAGCTGTAACATGGGTAACAAGTACAAACCTAGGACTGTTCTCGACTTGACTCATCGTACAAAGTAAGAACTCTCTCGTTTTGACTCATCATACAAAGTAAGAACTCCACACTGACTTCCTCTTTCCCACGCCAGAAAAAATGTTGGTGGCCCCTGGGAAAGAACTAGAAATAAATTCCAGTGGTGTTTGGAAAAGGGAGAAAGCACTCCTACTGGAAATCCCATGAAAATGATTTCAGCTGCTGGGAGACAGACAGAAAACCCACACTCTCCACCCTGCACTGAACCTAAACAAAAACCACCTGCCACTGAGGTAAAAACAGGAAATGCAGATACACTCAGGATCTTAAGCTGACCCAAAGCAGAGGTCTGCTGCACTAAGGGAAAAGTGAATAATGTGTTGTACCCAACTCTTCAAAGACACAAAGTAAAGTTCAGCTAGCATAGTGGGGAAGGTGTGGCATATTAAGAAAGCTCACCTCTTAGGCTAGGAACACAAAACCTTATTAAGACTATGACTTGACTTATTTCACTCAGCATAATTTGGGGAATATGAATAATAGTGAAAGGGAATATAAAGGAAGGGAAAAGAAATGTTGGGAAATATCAGGAAGAGAGACAGAACATAAAGACTCCTAACTCGGGGAAACGAACTAGGGGTGGTGGAAGGGGAGGAGGGCGGGTGTTGGAGGGGAATGGGTGACGGGCACTGAGTGGACACTTGACGGGATGAGCACTGGGTGTTTTTCTGTATGTTGGTAAATTGAACACCAATAAAAGTTAATTAAAAAAAAAAAAAAAGACTATGACTTGAGAAGAAAAACAGAGGACCCCTCCCCTGCCACTACTAGTTGTCTTGAATCAAGTAAGAAACAATGGCCCTCTACTACTGGAGGATGTAAAAAAGCTGAAAAACATCCATTTGTGGAGCAGGTATGCAAAGCCTACCAAAAACTGTGAATGGATCTGAAATGAATGGGAAACATGCAGGACCACCACCACTTCCACCTCCACCATGTAAAACTCAGACTTGCACTAAGGAAAAAAATGGCAGGAGTCTTTCACTTTAAGAATTTTTTTCCCACTTAAGAATTTGAAGTCTGTAGTGCATTCAAATAATTATAGGAATACAAATCTGTGAACTACGTGAAATTAAATCAAATCCCATGCTATTAAGGCTAATGGAAAAGATTCTGACCATTTAAGAATAACAATTTCCCTTGTTATTATGATTTTCACACATATCAGCATAGAAATATGAACAGAAAATCAAGAAATGATATATGTCAGAAATCAAGCAACAAAAGAACAGACCCAGGAGGCTCAATGTTGGACCATCAAGACTTTAAATGAAATGATGATCGATTTACAAGGATAGATAAATGAACAAACTCTTAAAGACAACAGTGTTGTTCTCATTATTTTGCGAATATAATAATAGTGAAAGGGAATATAAGAAGGAACAATGTGGAAATATCAGAAGAGGAACAGAAATAAAGACCCCTAATCGGCAAACGAACTAGGTGCTGGAAGGGAGGAGGCGGTGTTGAGGAAAGGGTACGGCACATGAGGTGGACACTTGACGGGATGAGCACTGGGTGTTTTTCTGTATGTTGGTAAATTAAACACCAATAAAAGTTAATTTAAAAAATAAAAAAATAAAAAAAAATAAATAAAAAAAAAAAAAAAAAAAAAAAGAAGGAACAGATAATTCTAATAACCCTCTTATTAAAGAAACTGAAACTTCTCCCAAAGAAAATTCTAAGCTGAAACAGCTCAACAAATAAAGGAATTAACATGAATTTTAAGTAGTACTATTCATAAAGTAGGTGAGTGGATAACAACAGCCAATTCATTTTATTAGGTCAGTATAACCTTATTACTAAAATCAGAGAAAGACTACAAGCAAGTATACTTCATACAGATACAAAAATACTTTTTAAACGTTATTTAGCAATCAAATCCAACAACATATAGAAAGAGTAATAGATTACAAGGAACTTAGGTTTCACTTAGGAAAGCAGAGTTGATTTAATATTACAAAAATCAGTCAACATAGCTTAAAAAAAAAATTCAGTCAATATAATTCATCATGGGCAGCCCGGGTGGCTCAGCGGTTTAGCGCCGCCTTTGGTCCAGGGCATGATCCTGGAGACCCAGAATCGAGTCCCATGTCAGGCTCCCTGCAGGGAGCCTGCTTCTCCCTCTGCCGTCTCTCTCTCTCTCTCTCTCTCATGAATAAATAAATAAAATCTTTTAAAAATACATATATAATTGATCATTTTAACATACTGATAATATATATGACTATCTTTGTACATAAAGTAAATATTTAACAAAATTCAACATCTATTCATAATTAAAATTCTCAACAAATTACAAACAGAAACTTCAACTTTATAAAGAGCATCTATAAAATAACTATAGACATATGCACAACAGTCAAAGACAGAATTCCTTCCCCCTAAGATCAGAAACAATGGCATTGTTATCTGCTCTCACCACTCCTAGTCAACACTGAATTGCCAGAAGAATTTAAGAAAAGAAGCATACAGATTAGAAAGAAAAAAATAAAACTATCACTCTTCATAGACCTCATGATTATTTACATAGTAAATTCCAGGGGATCTACAATAAAGCTACTAAAACTAACAAATTTAAGCAAGGCCACAGGATGCAAGTTAAGTATTTTAAAAACAATTGTTTTTTCATATACTAATAATAAACAATTGGAAATTGCAATGTTAAAACCAATATCATTTACAATAGCATCAGAAAAATAAATTGAGGTGAATTTCACAAAATATACAATGCCTATACTTTTAAAACTAAAACATTGCTGAGAGGATTTAAAGTCATACATAAATGGAGAAATATACTGCATTCGTAAATTAGAAGACTCAGTCTGTTTTTTTTTTTTTTTTGACTCAGTCTGTTAAGGTGTCCATTCCCCCACAGATTGATCTATCAATTAAATATAATCCCAATCAGAAGGCCAGCAAGCTCTTTTGTAGAAAATAATTCTAAAACTTATTTCAAAATGCACAGCATCTACCTAAAATATCAAAAACAATTTTGAATAACAAAACTGAAGGCTAGAACTATCTGTTTCAAAATTTCATAAAAAGTTATAGTAACTTAGGTTGTTGTTTTGGTGTTAAGGATTGAGAGAACAAATGAAAGAGGATAGAGAGCTCATAAACAGACCAATGTATATGATCAGCTGATTTTCCTTTATAAAGGTGCCCAAATAATTCAATGAAAAAAGGCTAGTCTTTTTAATTAGCGGTGCTGGAACAACTGGACACCTATATGCAAAAATAACCTTCAACCATACTTTCTAACAATATAAAACTAACCCTAACTGGATCACAGATCTAAGTGTGAGAGCTCTAACTATAAAAACTTCAAGGGCAATATAGTACAAAACCTTTCTGATTTTAAGTTAGTCAAATATTTCTTAGGACATGTAAGCACAAACCATGAAAGATCATCGAATTTAACTTTCCTTCTTCAAAGACCCAAGAAGTAAAGGAAAAACTAAGCCACAGTTGGAGAAAATATTTATAAAACTCATATGTGATAAAGAACTTGTATACAAAATAAATTTTAAAAATTCTTACATAATAAAATAACCTAAATCAAAACGTGTGAAATATCTGTACAGACACTTCACTAAATAATATACATGAATGGAAAGTAAATAAGAATATGGAAAGATTCATAATATCGTTAGTCATCAGGAAAATGAAAATTAAAAACCATATAATATTTGGGGGCACATAGGTCGCTCAATCACTCAGTTAAGCATCTGACTCCTGGTTTCAGTTCAGAAGCTGATATGATGTTTAAAATGTACTTTAAGAATGAAGTAAGATTCACATAATATTAATAATTGTCAAACCTGGATGACCTGGATTGTCAAACTGTCTTCTGTATTTTTGGCATATGTATGAACTTCTCATTTCTAAAGTTTTGACAAATGTATATATTCAGGTAACCACCACCATATCAAGATACAGAATACATATATTATCTCAAAAGTTCATTCATGCTTCTTTGTATTCAATACCTTCTCTCTACTCTATTCCCAGGTAAACAATAAATTTTCTAAACTTTAGTTTCTTTCTTTCTTTGCTTTCTTTCTCTCTCTCTCTCTCTCTCTTTCTTTCTTTCTTTTTTAAAATAATGTCACCTAGGACTGTCTAGGTGATTCAGTTAGTTGAGCATCTGTCTCTTAATTTCAGCTCAGGTCATGACAGAGTCCTGGGATCAAGCCCCACAGTGGGCTCCATATTCAGAAGGGAGTCTGCTTGAGGATTCTCCCTCCTCCCACTCATGCTCTTTCTCCCTCTTTCTCTTTCTCAAATAAATAAAATCTTTAAGAAAAAAATAAAACGAATGTCATCTAAAAGGTATCATACATCATGTGGCCTTTCAAGTCTATCTTCTTTCATTTACCATAATGATTTTGATATTATCCATGTTGGTAGGTATTTCCAAGTGATGAGAACTTTTTAGCATTGTTACACCAAACAAAATTTATGGCAAGTTCTTGATACAATTCAGTAGATAATAAGTTATATTTTCTTTTTCTTTTTTTTCTTCAGATGGGAGAAAAGAAAGGATGTTTCAGTAGTTATGGAAATAATCCAGTGGAGGAAAAAAAAATGATGATGTAAGAGAGACAGAAAATACTGGTGGAATAATACCCTTGAGTAGGCAAGAGAGACATGGTATCTAATGCACAAGTAGAATTAGCTTTAGAGAAGTACACAAGTAGTTGATCTATAGTGAGCAGTTCCTCTAGGTAACAGGTGAAAAAGTTTAGTATTTGCTATGGTTACAGATATTAGGTACCTTGGAAGATGAGGTGATAAAAGTGTGTGGAATTTCTTTTCCATCTGTTACTACCTTTAGTAAATAAGATTTCAGTTTGTTAACTGAAATGGAGGATAGACTTGATGGTCTGGAGATTTGCAGAGAGAAGATAATGTGTCAGGTAATAATCCAAGAAATTGAGAAAATGACTAACTAAAAACATCCACTATGATTTTAAGAGCACACTTGAAAGTCAAGGTCACAGATTTAAGGGGATACTCATCAATACAGTTGGGTATTTTCCTCCTGCCACATTCAGCTCCAAAATGGTGGAGTTATCTACTGGATATTATGGGTTTCTGTGGATCAGAAATGATTATTAATCCAGAGAGAATGAATTCTACATGATGCAACACCCAATTTGAGTCTAGAAAAGGAAGTAGAGATTGATCAGGAAATGAAATATGGTGAATGAGAGGGTAGGGACAAAGAAGCACTACAGAAAGGCAGAGAAATAAAAAATAAATGCGTGGGTTTAAGAAAGTATAGAACCTTATTTTATTGATTATTTTTGCTGAAATTTAAAATGTGAGGAATGCAAGGGTAGCATATCAAACTAGAAAGGGATGTAGATCAAGGAGAGCTTAGTTTTATCCTACAGGCAATGAAAGATTAATGAGTGGTTTTAAACAGGAGAATGTCAAGGTTTAGTTCTACAGTTTGGATAAAATATTAAGATAAAATAAATATAAGTAATGACTTTGAAGACACGTGCAAAGTTGAGAAACCACAAAACAAAGCTTGTGCAGCAGTCTAGGCCAGAAATAATGAGAATTGGAACCAGAGTAGTGGAAAAGGCAAGAAATGAGATCAATTAAATACTTAGGTGGAATTAGCAGGATTTGGTATGACAATATAGTGGTTGTGGGAAATAAATATTAGACCTTTTAATTTTTATCTTAAACATTAAAAAAGCAGCTTTCCTTACATTTAAGATGTGGATCGATAATGTGGAAATAATATCTAACTTCACTTTGGAGTGCTTGCTTGGTATATTTTTCTAAGTGCAAAGAGTTTGGAGACCACTGATACATTTGATATAGGAAGAAGTAGGACAGAAAATAAATAGTGAAGACTATGGTTTCTACTTAAGTAACAAAATATCCTTTTTGTTGTTGTTACCAAATGAGATTGAAAATAACAATCAGAAGCCAGTTTTAGGGAAGAATGACACTATTGTTATTTAATTTTGGATGTGTGTTGAGGTATCTGAGATATTTTTTTTAAAAAATCCAGATCACTTATTAAAATTGAGGGAAAGACTTCATTTACAGAAATATAACCATTTATATTTTAGCAAAGCACCACCCTGAAAGTAGAATATCTGCTCAAGAAATTTCCAAAAGCTCTTGGAAATTTCTTGGAAATTCCAAAGCTCTTGGTAGAGCTTTCCAGGTAATAGGTGAATAAATGGGCTTAAAACTCAGGAAATGGGGATCCCTGGGTGGCGCAGCGGTTTAGTGCCTGCCTTTGGCCCAGGGCGTGATCCTGGAAACACGGGATCAAATCCCACGTCGGGCTCCCGGTGCATGGAGCCTGCTTCTCCCTCTGCCTGTGTCTCTGCCTCTCTCTCTCTCTCTCTCTCTCTGTGACTATCATAAATAAATAAAAATTAAAAAAAAAACTCAGGAAATGAAGATACAAATTTGGAAACTAACAATGTACAACAGTGGTTAAAACTCTGAGGATAAGTAAACAGAAAAACACTGGGTAAGGGTAATAATATTTGGTGGCAGAGATGGTAGCATTGTTGGTGATAGGTGCTGCATGGAAGAAAAGACACTAATGATGGAAACCAAAAAAAAAAAAAAAAAGAGAGAGAGAGAGAGGGAGATGCATGAGGAAAACTGGGAGAGTTGGATACAGAAAAGTATATAATATTTCAAGGAGTATGTGATAACAATGTCAATTTAGGAAAGGGCCAATGAAAATAAATATCAACTGAGTTTAATTGGTACATTTACATTCTTTATGAGAGCAGCATTTTAGGAACAATAATTGGTAGCAGAATACGAGTAAAAAAGGGGAGAGAATAACTATAGTCTTTTTTTTAGAATTTTGGATGAGTAGGGAAAGAAAGATTAATTCTATGTATGTCCACTTTAATTCTTCTTCATCTCCAGGACCATAATTCTTCATCATCTTTAACTGGACTATTACAATAATACTGTCTCCTAGCAATGAAAGAAATAAAGAAAGAAAAAATGGAATATCGAATATGAATAAAAACTGCAATGACAGTATTTAATATTTCATTTCCATTGGGGCAACACATGGAGGTAGGCCCTGTTTTTGTTCTATTTTTGTAAATGAACTGAGACTGAGGTGATTTAATCAACGTCATGCAGCTAGTAATGTAGGGATGATAGCTGCGTACCTTGTGATCAAACTATGTGTAACCTGAAGTCAGCTTGGCTCACTCTGCCTCTCAGAATCCAAGTAAGAATGGCCTGCAAGCCCAATCTTTCTCAGAGCACCCCTAGCTGTCTGTAACTGTGTCTAGTGAATTTTTAGTCTTGGTTTCTGTGTCCTGAGGTTGTTCTTCCTGCCCACTCTATACTGGTTAGGAAACTATACCCCTCTTTGTTAGCTTTCACAAAAAAACAAAAAAACAAAACAAAACAAAAAAAAACAAACAAAAAAAACTCCATTCTGTGTATATTGAAAGGCCATACTTACAGAAAATTTGGCTAACTGGAGAGAAAGAAGTAGTATCACCGCAAAGAGAACACCTTCACATTTGATACTTGTGTTTTTTTAAAAAGTCCTTTGGACAATTTTGCCATTTCAGGCCTCTCTCCATGTTGCTTCATTCCATCTCTTTCCTTCAGTCATTTTACTCTTAGGACCCAAATAGGACCCAAAATACCAGCATATCTTTTTTTTTTTTTTTTTTTTTAATAACAGAATAATTTCCTCTAGCATTTTAAAAAAATTTCCTCAGTTCCATATTCCTGGTATCTTTCCTCCCAATCTCTACTTATCAAAGTCACTTATCTTTATTTTCCTAAGTAAAGATATTTCCTTTTCTAAAAGGAATTTTATTTCCAGTGAATAAAAATATATTTTCCAATCAGTTATACATATAAAAGGTTTTGGACGTGTATCTTTTGATCTATGATCACAATGGATTGTATCAATTGTTTTTGCTGTCACCATATTTAAGGCTTAATCATTACAAATGTGGCTTCAAAACAGCTACAGCAAAACTGGAAACCTGAAAAAACTCATAATTCACAATTTAACTTTTTTCCTAATTGAATATATGTACAATTTCACTTCCAATTTGTGATTTAGTACAAACATGAACTTTGTGAGAACCCAAAGATTTATCATTTGGTGAATAAAAGTATACTTAAAATAAGCTGTACTGTAAGAAAGCAAGAATAAAAACAATATTAAAGAGAAAGGTACCCTTACAAGCAAATAATGGTATTTCCTCATGTTGATGATTCCACTTGTCATATCATATAAGGAATGGGAATAGGAAAATGATTTACCCTCAAGGCTAAGTTTCGTTGGAAACTACATGAAGACAAGCATTATAATGACAAAGAAATAAAATTTCAGAGAAGTTAAATTATGCCCCAGTCATACAACTAAAGATGGCTGAGTTTTCTGGAGAGCAATAGGTGGTCTAAAGATCACACCTAACTTGAACATTAGCAGAATTATAAGAATTAGAATATTCTATCAAAAATCTCATTTCTCCATTCACGCCACAAATATTTATAGTGACCACTATAAGCATGGACCTGTACTAAATGATAGGAAGCCTTATTTATCTCTCCGCCTAACTTTCCCTATAAATAATCTGAGTAAGCCAAATTTCTGTATAAAATAAACCTATTTTAATGTTATTTTTTCTATATCCTAATTTTATACTCTCATATTTTTTGCAATGTTAGAAAAGTAGAAAAGATACAAGATAAACAAGAAAGCCATTCTAAGCTTCTAGAGTAGTCTCATAAGAGCATGTGAACTCACTTTTCCAGACCATTATTGTTTTAGTTTGAGTTCCCTGGGGAACAGACTCTGTGACAGAAATTTACATGTAGTATTTTCTTGAAGTATGCTCTTAGGAATAAGATCTAAGGAAGTGAAGGAAGAATTGGGCAGAAAGAAAATTTGAACTGTGTTACAGTGACAACAGGGGACTCAGGAGATCATATAGTAAGTTCTAGAACTGGGATGACTTTTCATATGTGCCTGGAATTGAGGCAAAAGGACTGAGTCCTTGAAACCCCATAATGACCAGTCATTGGATACAGGGGTGCTTCCAAGGAGGAGGTATCGATCTTTTAGCAAGGCAAGTCCCTTTGGTTAAAGGGAGGTCTCAACTATGAACCAAAAGTAGCCAATATACCTGACAGTTGCAGAAATAGTGCCTAGATCATGAAAGGAGACATCTGGGCAGTACACCGAAATATCTACTATAGTACATCCTCAACATAATTTGAGTCCAATTACTTTGTATAATAAGTTTTCCCCCATTTAAGAACAGCTCAAATGTATACTTTTCCAACAAAACTTGTAAGAGGTAAGTTAGTAGGGAAAAACTATAGCTTCTGATCTAACAGTTACCATCGATACTCAACATAATCCACTCTAGATTCCCCTCATCCTCATCTAGTGCCACTACTGGGGTAGAGTAGCCCAGCATTTTATCCTTGAAGATTCTGAGTCACTGGTCACCATACCCTTCTAAGACAGTAACTGTCAATAACTGCTCTGTTTTCATACCTATCATGAAAACTTGCCTGTATACCATAAAATGCCTTCATGGAACACTTGGGAGCCAAATGCATCCTTCTTGCCTCCATTATATAACAGTAGCCTTTCCTCCCCCCGTAGTGATCAGAGCTAAATATCTTTGCCAACACAGTAACTTCTTTCTTTGCTTGCTGTTCTCTTGCCACAAGGTCCTTGAAGCGACCAGAGAACATCTATAGCCTAAAATTTAATAGGATTCATGCTGTGTCTACTGGTAGATGCATCTCCTCTCTAGGAAATAAGAACTCTAGTTTCTAAGAATCTAAAATGTGGGGTTGAAAAACACAAATTCCCCAAGTGGGCTACTTGTAATAATGATAAATTGGGTCACTCCTATTTTCACATCTCGGTTCTTGGAATTCTATGTCCCTATAATAATAGGGTGCATAGTGTCCAATTGGGTGCCTCAGCTGCAGCTTTAATATGCTGACCCATTGTTTTATAAGACTTCTAAGATAGAATTTTCTTTGTTATAAAGTGAATCACTTAGTCCCATATGATGTTATATGAAATATCACGTCAGTAGACCAGACATTTTGTCAGCCCATGAGTAGTAATGCTAGCTGAGGCTCAGTGGCAGCAAATGCAAATATATACCAAGAATATGTGTTGATTCCTTCCTGGACCTGCTCTAAGCCTAACCCAAAACTAAAAACTTCCAGTCACTTGTGAGTGGGTGAGGGAGCTATGCCCAAGTTGTGAGAATTATGAAATATAATAATTTGTCCTATACTTTGGAGGGGATTGCCCAGCAGGCCCCAGACTACTCTCTATGTAAAATTTCATTGATATAATGGGAACAAAGAATTTTTGTAGAGCTTAAATCTCATCTCTAAAGATGTCACATCCTATTAACTATTTCCATAAATCTCCATGAGTCAACTCTCTGTGAGTCATACACACACATTCACATACACACCCCTCTGATACTGCCACTCGTTACCTTAATTCAGATAGTTTCAGATGGTTAAGTGCTTTGACTCAGTTTCTATTATTTCAGAATCCTATGATTTCCATTACTATTAGGGAGACTAATTCTATAATATCATCTCTATCACCACCTGCAGTCTACAGAGGACAGCCACCACTAAGAAACTCAGTTCTGGTTCCCTTCACCAGAACATTTCTTATTACTTTGGAAAATGGAAGTGCCCTGTGTATCCACAAAGTACATCTCTCTAGCATGCCCACTTCTCTCTTTTTATTTCTTTTTCTATCGTTTGTCATTTCTACATCACTTGGTATGGCCAAGCTTCTAAGAACCAACTTAATTCCATTTTAGTCCATTTCCTGGCACCTTTAACAATGTTAAATTCTATCATAGGAGAGAGTACTCCCATATCAGGAGAGTACTCCCTAATTTAACTTAGTATTCTAAGTTAAAGTATTCTAAGTTCCACACATTTTCTCCAGACTCCTGCTGGTTTATGTTGCCAAGGCCCCTTCTCTTACATACTAAGTTGACCATTACCCTGGCTGGGTTATGTTATTACTTGACAAAAAGAGAGATGGAAGAGAACATTTGTTGTCTATATTATCTCCAAGAAGAATTATAATGCTTGTCTTCAAAAAAGAAGAGTGGGCCACTTCTGTAGGTTCACAGAGTTAAAGGAATATGAGGTTTCCAGGTTTCCAAGTATGTTAACCCAAAAGTCCCCATCCCAAATCTCAGGATTCCATACCTTCCCAAGTAGAGCCCTGACCTTGATATAGCAGACTTGCAGAGTCTTGCCTGCAAGACTTGTTCTACTTCCTTCATAATTCAGTTTGAGGCCTGATTCTCAGCATGTTCTGAATTCCATCTGTAGAAGATGCATCTATTCCTGTAGTTTATCATTTACCTTTACTAAATGTGAGCAATAAACCTGGAGATCATTATTACCCTCAACATCTATACCCCTAAAATTTTGAACTATTCAAATGATCTTCTCTGATTGAACTTCCTCATCCTACAGCTTGATCTAGTGCCAATCCTGCTCTAACCTCAACATAATTTAATGTTGATTTTATTTTCCCTTCCTGAATTCATTTTTTTGTCTAAATCCATTTCAACTCTTTTCTTACAAGTATGCACAAATTCTATGGCCTTCCCAACTTTCACCAGAACAAATTCTCTAATCAACCCTGGAAAACCCGAATATTTTTTTATTTCTTTCCTTTGGACTACTGCACATTGCTGGAGAACATTCATGTAACAGTAGAAACCAGCTATAATGAAATTAATAATTTTCATCTTCAAAGTCTACTCAATATTTTCTACCTACCACTGTATTCACCAATTTCTCATAATTTGTCAATGGAATGAAGTTGTTTCAAAATCAATCTAATATATTATTGTAAGTTATGTTTCAAACCAAATCTAATATAATCAATCCCTCATTCTCAACAGATAACTCCTTTCTTTATAGAAAAGAAAAAAACAAAACAAGCCCATCTGAGATTTTCTCCTTCGGCTTCAGTTTACCTCTTATATGTAATCTTTAACACCATTAGTCCTAATCTTCCTCAGTGAGAAAAAAGAATAGTTCTATTATTTTGCACACCAACATCTCCATTTATGATTTTTATTTAGGAGCTTTCTAACAACAGCAACAATAATAGCTGTCATCTATTGAACGCTCACCTGCACCAGTCACTAGGATAAGCACTTTAAATTAACTGTAACATTTAATTTTCACCATAATGCTTAATTAACCCCATTTAAGAAGTGACAAAATTGAGGTTTACACACCTAATAAAGTTACACACCTAACAAAATAAATCCAAGTTTCAAACCCTAGTGGTCTAGTAGATTGACCAAAACTGCCTTCTTTCTTGCTAAACACCTGTCTATTCCCATCATGTTCCTCTTGATCTCTAAGCATGCTCAAGTATTTTTATCTTAAAACTACCTTCTTCAGTCTTGATTTCTCTTCAAACCACCACTCTAGTTTCTTCTGCTCTTTTATGGTCAAGCTCCTTAGAAAAATAAGATGTAAGCCCTATCTGCCTCAACTTTCTCATCTCCAATTCATTCATCAATCTTCTACTGTCTGCTTTATTTTCTCATTAATCTAATAAAATCACCATCGATCATTTCCTGAAAACTAGTAGCCACCTGTCAATCCCAACCTGCTTAACCTCTCTGTGGCATTCCATTCTTTTCTTATTTTAGAGTCAACTTCTCTTGATTCATGATACTATTCTTGTTGGCTTTCCTCTTAAGTCCTCTACTTTTCAGTCTTATTTACTACTGTCTCTCTCTCTCTTTTTTTTTTAATAAAATATTGGTCCCTGGCCATATGTCTCATTATCCCTCCCTTACATGCACCTCACTACAGAAACTTTAAAGAGCTTATCATTGTCCTGAAGAAGTTTATTGACCAGTTCACTGCGCAATACTATATACAACGCTCCAAACACATTTACAGAACTTCCAGTGACCAGATATAAATTACTATACAAAGCATTATGGTACATCAAGTGTTTGAGGAAGCACAGGATAGAAGATTCAGTTGTTAAGGTAATTCATTAAGGTAGATTTCTCAGAGGAGCTGTGTGTTGAGGAACCTGTGGAAAATGATTTCCCTCTCTCATCTATTTAACTTGGAAAAGATGATCATTCATTTTCCTTCATTCTCAAAGACAGCCAAAGAAAACAATTCAGCTAAATGCTTTAGTAATCAATCCAGTGTATTTAATGATCCTTCAACTATTTTAATTTAGTCATCCAGGAAATAATAAAGATTGTCTGGTGAAGTTCAAATTCATAGTCTTTACCATCACTTTGCACATGATCCACATTATAACCAATTAAATAAAATTTTTTCATCTTTTATCAAATGCTGGAACACATAGATTTAAAGATGGCTGAATATTCTTTTTATAAATGACTTACTCATGTGCTCAAAGCCAATCTATGGACTTCATACATTTCTTTGTCTTCTCCAAGCCCCATAGTCATAACTATCCAGAGTTGGTGTCCCACAGAGTTGTTTTAAACCACGTTTTTTATTAGCAGTGTAACCTTCTGTTAATTACTTGAAATGACTTTTCATTTTTTCATATATATAGTAGCAACAATTGCATGCACATACAATTAGTATATTATGGGAATCAATGAGATAATTTGTATGGAAGAGTATGACCTAAAGAGGATATTCACTAAACACTGGTCTTCCCCCTGTCTTCCATTTCAATTGCAAATTGGGAATATTTTCTCTTGGTCCATTTTACCCTTCATTTATATAAGAAATAGCATTAATTTTGAAAAACAATCGTTAAATCAAGTTGTTTCTAATTTGTTGGCATTATGAATGTACGGTAATATGCCTTGCACCTCAAATATATTGTAAATATATATATCTTCTGCTCAAGTCATTGTGTGCTATCAGTGTAAGAGTTATGATAAAAATAATTATAAAGAAATTGCCAATCTATCACTATGATTTCTCTTACACTTTCCTATTGTTTATTCTCTCCTTTCTAATTTACTTAAGAAATATTTATATTTATATATAATATATATATATTTTTTATTACAAAGAAGCTAGTAAAATTAAAAATCCAAGTAAAAAAATGTACAAGGAAAATTATGCCTATGAGAATTTAGTAGACACTAAAGATTTGAAAATATATGTATTATGGGAGTCCATATAAAATATAGAAAAGACCCTCATAGAAAAAAATAGTTAAGTTACCAAGATATCTCTAAAACCCAGTAGCAATGAGGTGTTTGTATGGAGAAAGCTTAAAATTGGTAGCCACTGGGAAGCTTTCAGGTAGGCAAAGGTTAATTTAATGATAAAAAATGTAGTGCTTTTTCGGGCAGAAAAAAATGAATGTACTTTTTTTTGGTTCATTAAAAATGGCTTCCTTTCTAAGAAGTAAAAGAAATGGATTTGAAGGAGATCAATATTACTTGAAGAACAGAAAAAACATGTAACTTTAAAACCAAGCCCATTTGGGATTCATTCCAAAGGTGAAGAAAATGGCAAATGTTAGGCGAACTCTCTATCAGCTATAATTCACATCTCCCAGGAAATTGGGATGGGACCTACAGGCTACAAAAAAAAACAAAAAACAAAAAAAACATAGCTTTACATTTAAAAAAAGAACCTTTAAACCCTAATGAAGGTCTTGTTACTTTTATTTTCAGAGAGCAGCAGTCTTCTAGAATATGCTAGAATTTTTTTCTCTGACCCATTTTATCTCAGTTTTCAGTTATTGGCTCTAAATGGTATGTCTCCTTTAGCAATTTCTAAATTTTTAAAGTTAACATTGTTTTGCATTTAAGATGCTTTGGCAGGGACTGTAATGAGAATTTTAAATTTGAGCAAAACCTCTTGAAGTTCTAAATGAGGCCATCAAAGAGAACATTCACCAGATGGAAACAGTGATTGATCTAAAGCCTCCAGTCTTGTTTTTAATTTCTTGTTTTCCAGCAAAGAGAAATTTTGCAGAATCTTCTCTCTTCCTAAAGATTTAAACTAAAATACACAGTTAAAATACAGGTACTATACTCTAGGTATATTTATAGAACAGAAAGTAAAAAACCTTATTTCATATCCCAATCAAGAAACAGAATACTCTAAAAAGAATATAGATACCTCTAGTTGGGGTTTCTGTTCTGTTGCTACTCCTAAGTCAATTTTTCACTGCTAGATGGAGTGTACTGCCCAAGTTCTCATGCCCCTAGATGATGACCTATATTTGAGCCTAAGATTGCTCACCAAGATCTATAACTTCCTCTGATTCCTTGAAACACTGCTAGACTGCATTTCTCAGCTCCCTTCCAACAAGGCAGAGTTCTCCTCACTCTCTCCTTTTCCCATGTACCAGCTGAGTAGAGACAATGCTAAAAATGTAGAGGGCAGAGGTACAACTATAGAGAGTCTGGATGCTTAATTTGCCCCATGGATGTTAAGCTTTTCTATAAATAATAAATAAATTTTGGCAACCATCAGTTTGTTCTCTGTATTTACAGGGTGCCAAATTAAATATGTAAGATTTTTGTATATTAATTATATTTCAATGAAGTTATTTTAAAACTTAAAAAACTAAAAAATGAGCTTCATACATTCTACTATATGCAATTTTTTTATAAATATTCAATTACAGAATGTAATACCACACCCAGCACATGACAATTTAATATATGTTTGTTAAATTTTACTACTTTTTAACACAGTGATAATTACTCAGATAAAACTTAGATAAAATAAAAATAAACTCTCATTGTGTTAAGCCACTAAAATTCTGGGTTTATTATTGCAGTTAGCCTAACCTTTCATACCACATCTCCTTGAGAATTCCATACAAACATAAAGAGAGAATTCAATGAAGAAAAAAGTTGGAAAACAGACTTCTGCTGTAAAGTAATTTCACAAGTAAAATGTCTGATGTGGGTTTAAAGGTTTTTAAAATTCTTAGTGAAAACAATGACCAACCCCATCATCAGTATCTGTAATGCTTAATTTTATGTGTCAAGTTGACTAGGCCACAGAGCCCAGATATTTGGTCAAACACATCTGTATATTGCTATCAAGCTATTTTTAAGATGGGATTAATATTTAAGTCATTAGACTTTGAGTAAAGCAAATTACCCTCCATTATATGGGTGGGCCCCACACAATCAGTTGAAGGCATTAAGAAAAAGAATGCTCTACCCTGAAGGGAAGAGAATTCTGTCATAAAACTGTTTTGGGATTCAGTTTCAGCAACAACTCTTCCTGGGTTTCTAGTCTACTAGAAACCTGTCCAACCTTACAAATTTCAGACTTGCCAGCCTCCATAATCATGTGAACCAAATCCTTATAATCTCTCTCTCTCTCTCTCTCTCTCTCTCTCTCTCTCGTGTGTGTGTGTGTGTTTCCCTATGTGTATTTTTAAATAAATATACAGGTTATAGAGGTTATAACAGAGATCAAATGTGAAAAAACACAAAATTGCTAATTAGTCAATGTCAAGTAAAAGGGCATCCTATCTTCATTTTGGAATTAATACACTTGCCATAGACATATGTTTAGATGTTCTTTATGAGTCCTGCTACTGTTTATTGTATCTAAGTTTATTTCACCTTTTCTATTACAATTATGAACAATGAGTTAAAATTTAAAAAGGCTGACCCCAGAAAGTTCAAACTGAAAAACACATGCACATGAACTGAAAGCAATAAACTTTTTTTGAAAATTACTTACTGGGTGCTCACTTCAGCAGTGCATATACTAAAACTGGAACAATACAAAGAACATTAGCATGGTCCCTGTGCAAAGATAACACAAAAATTACTTAGTAGATGTCTTCTTATACTGGGCACTGTGGTAAGCTTGAGTAATCTAAAACTTACGGAAACATGGCTCCTATATATAGTAAGTCAGATTTTCAAACATAGCAGTAAAAATACCTGTTAACCTTCATGTGCTTTTACTGTGTAATTTTGATATTCCTGCTATTTCTCCCAATAGCAGGGAGGCAGAGTTTGCTTCCTTCTCTTGAATCTAGATGACCTTTTACCTCAACAAATATAGTATGTCAGAAGTAATATGATATAATTTTCAACACAAGAACATAACAATGCTGTTTTTCTGTCTTGATGTCTTGAGGCACTTTGAGGGAAGCCAGATGCCACATAAGCAGTCCAACAATCCTAAGATTTCTATGCTGAGACCAAACTACTCACATGGAAAGGAAGACGGCAGAAGAGTAGGAGGACCCTAGGCTCACCTTGTCCCATGAATACAATTAGATAACTATCAAATCATAATTTAAAATACCCCAGAAATTAACCTGAAGGCTGGCCAAACAAATTCCACTAAATTCTACTAAAGATAGAGAAGAGGCCATATTGAAGAAGGGAAGAAATGTGAAGACCTGGTTTGGGAGATGTGGACTGTGGTCACCACGGTTGCAGAGAAGGTTACAGAGAAAATGAACCCCCATGGCAACTGACATAGAATGTGGGAGGGGTCAAATTTCATGAGTTCTTGCAACCAGTGGGGCTTACAACCTGGAGTAGGCTTGGCTCAGGGAGAGCCCAGGGCATTGGGGCTGCTCTTGTAGAGAAGACCAGGCAAATAGTCTGCAGACCTACAGTGTGGAAACAGTGATCTGTTATTTGCACATCTCAGAGTGTGTCTCAGGGAGGCAGCATTCACAGAGACTCCTCCAAGAACAAAGGAATTGACAGGTGCCATTTTCCACTTCTTACCCCTTAGCATAAGCACAGGGCCACTTGCGGGAACCAGCATAGTACCATTCACTCACTACCTAACTTGTTTATACCAAGCCTTGCCCTCAATGAGCTCCAGTGGAACCTCCCTTCCCCAGAAATACCTATCTCAGTCCCAGTGTGGTGGGTCCCTTCCCCAGAAGACCAGCCCAAGCCCCTGCCCATACATGTCTCCCAATCCAGATGTTTTGCAGGGCCTCAGTTGCAGCAGCAATGGTGCCAGGTCTCATTTCACAAGCAGACAAGAGCAAACCTAGTTCAAACTCACCACATTAAGGCCAAGGATCAAACACTACCTACAAAGGACAGAAAACTTCGGTAGATGATTGGCCTGAATGATAAAGGAGCCAGGGCAAAATAGCAGAGCATACCCAGCACACATTGGAGACCTAAAGCACCAGACCTGGGGAACAGGGGACACTATACTGCAGGGCTATATAGGACCTCTCTCCAAAAGGACATTACCCTCAAGGAAAGATGTAGCTGACTTTTCTAACACAAAAGGAGGCACAGAGACTTAGACGAAATGAGAAGATAGAGAAATTTATCCCAAATGAAAGAACAGGACAAAGCCACAGCCAGACATCTAGGTAAAACAGATACAAGTAACATAAAACAGATATAAGTAACATATCTGACAGAGAATTTATTTTTTCAAGATTTATTTATTTATTTTAGAGAGAAAGAGAGAGCACAAGGGAGAGAAGGGGCAGGGGGAGAGGAAGAGAATTCTCAAGCAGACTCCCCAGCAGCCCAATATGGCTCAATCCCAGGACCCTAAGATCATGATCTGAGCCAAAATCAAGAGTTAGATGCTTAACCAACTGAGCTACCAGGCACTCCAAAGTAATGATCATAAAGATACTCACTGGAATTGAGAAAAGAATGGAAGACAACAGTGAGACTATTAATACAGACATGAGGAACACCATAGCAGAAGTAAAGGGCTCAATAAATGAAATGAGAAACACACCTGATGGAACAGTGGGCTGGAAGAAGCAAAGAAACAAATTGGTGACTTAGAAGACAGAGTAATAGAAAATAATCTAAATGAACAAAAGGGAAAAAGTCATATTAAAAAACAAAATAGACTCATGGTACTCCGCGACTCCATCAAACGTAATAATAGTCACATTATAGGAGTCCCAGAAGAAGAGAGTGAAAAGGGGGCAGAAATTTTATTTGAAGAGATAAGAGCTGAAAACTTCCCTATTCTGAGGAAGGAAAGAGATATCCACATCCAGAAGGCACAGAGAAACCTCCCCACCACACACACACACATAATTCAACAAAAGTAGATCAATATCAAGACATATTGTAATTAAAATGGCAAAATACAGTGATAAAGAAAAAATTATTAAAAGCAACAAGACAGGGAATCCCTGGGTGGCTCAGCGGTTTAGCGCCTGCCTTTGGCCTGGGGAGCGATCCTGGAGACCCGGGATCGAATCCCACATGGGGCTCCTGGTGCATGGAGCCTGCTTCTCCCTCCTCCTGTGTCTCTGCCTCTCTCTCTCTCTCTATGTCTATCATTCATAAATAAATAAATAAATAAATAAATAAATAAATAAATAAATCTATCTTAAAAAAGAAACAAGACAAAAAAAAAAAAAAAAAAAGACAGTTACATACAAGGGAAACACCATAGGGCCATCAGGGGATTTTCAGCAGAAACTTTCCAACGTAGAAGAAAGTGGCATGATATATTGAAAGTGCTGAACAGGAAAAATCCGCAGCCAAGAATAATCTAGCCAGCAGGCTATCATTCAGAGCAGAAAGAGAAATAAAGAGATTCCCAAACAAAAACTAAAGCAGTTCATAACCACTAAATAGCTCTGCAAGAAATATTAAGGGGGACTCTGAGTAGAGCAGAAAGATCAAAAGTGACAGTATAAAAGTAAGAAACATAAAAGCAATAAACGGAAATTTTTGTAAAATAATACAGAAGTCACAAAATAAAAATATGTACAATATAACATATACCTAAAACATGAGAAGTAAAGAGTGGTTTCAAACTTAAACGACTATCAACTTAATATAGACTGCTACATGCAGAAGAGGATATACAAAAACCTAATGGTAACCACAAATCAAAATCACTAATAAACTTGCGAAGAATAAAGAGAAAGAAATTCAAATCTATCAGTAAAGAAATCCAGCAAACCATGAAAGGAGAAAGACAAAAAGAATCAGACAAAATCTTTAGAAACAACCACAAAAACAAGTAACAAAATGGCAATAAATATATATCTATCAATAATTACTTTGAATGTAAATGGACTAAACACTCCAATTAAAAGACACAGGGTGACAAATGGAAGAAAAAAAGGACTCATTTATATGCTGTTTACGAGACACTAATTTTATACCTAAAGACACCTACAGATTGAAAGTGAGAGGAGAGAAAAACATTTATCACGCAAATGGATGTCAAAAGAAAGCCAAAGTAGCAATATTTATATCAAACTAGACTTTAAATGAAGAATGTATATAACAAGAAACAAAGACGGAGACTATATAATAATAAAGGGGCAATTCAACAAGAAGATATAACAATTGTAAATATTTATGCATCCAATACAGGAGCACCCAAAACATAAGACAGTTAATAATAAACATAAAGGAATAATTGATAATAATACCATAATAGTAGGGGACTTTAACAACCCACTTACATCAGTAGATAGATAATCTAAACAGAAAATCAACAAGGAAACAATGGCTTTGGATGACACACTGAACCAGATGGACTTAACAGATATATCCAGAACATTTCATTCCCAAACAGCAGAATACACATTCCTTTCCAGTGCGCATGGGACATTTTCCAGAATAGACCACATATTAGGCCACAACACAAACCTCAACAAATTCAAAAAGATCAAAATCATACTATGCAACTTTTCTGACTACAACACTATGAAACTAGAAGTCAACCATGAGGAAAAAAAAAATCTAGAAAGACCTCAAATATGTAGAAGTTAAATAACATTATACTAAACAATGAGTGGGTCAACCAGGAAATCAAAGAAGAAATTTAAAAAGTATGTGGCAACAAATGAAAATGAAAACAGAATTGTTCAAAACCTATGGGATGCAGCAAAAGCAGTTCTAAAAGGGAAGTTTATAGCGATACAGGCCTAGCTCTGAAAGCAATAAAAATCTCAAATAAATAACCTTACAACTAAAGGATCTAGAAAAAGAACAACAAACAAAATCTAAAACCAGCAGAAGGAAGGAAGTAATCAAGATTACAGCAGAAATAAATGATATAGAAACATAATAAATAAATAAATAAATAAATAAATAAATAAATAAACAAACAAACCAACCCCACTAACAACAATAAAACAGATCAATAAGACCAGGAGCTGGAAATCAATAAAATTGATAACCTCTAGCTAGACTTATCAAGGAAAAAAAGACGAGACTGAAATAAATAAAATCACAAACAAAAGAGGAGCAGTAACAACAAGCACCACAGAAACACAATTATAAAAGAATATTATGGAAAACTCTATGCTAACAAATTGGAAACCTAGAAGAAATGAATAAATTTCTAGAAACATACAACCTACCAGAACTGAAACAGGAGGAAACAGAAAATTTGAACAGAATGATTATCAGCAAAGAAACTCAATCAGTATCAAAAACTCCCAACAAAGAAAAGTTCAGGACCAGATAGCTTCACAGGCAAATTCCATCAAACATTTAAAGAAGAATTAATATCTATTCTGTTCAAACTATTTCAAGAAACAATAAAGGAAAACTTCCAAATTCATTCTAGGAAACCATCATTACCCTAATACCGAAATCAAATAAAGACACCACAAAGATAGAGAACCACAGGCCAATATCTCTGATTAACACAGATGCAAAATCCTCAACAAAATACTAGCACACCAAATCCAACAATACATTAAAAAATCATTAACATTATCAAGTGGGATATATTCCTGAGTTGCAAGGGTAGGTTCAGTATTCAAAAATCAATCGACATGATACATCACATCAATAAGAGAAAGGGTAAGTATGATATGATCCTTTCACTAGATGCAGAAAAAGCACTTGACAAAGTACAACATCCATTCATGACTTTAAAAAAAAACACTCTCAACAACAACAAAACAAAACAAAAAACTCCTCAACAAAGTAGGTTTAGAGGAACCACACCTCAACATCATAAAGGCCATATATGAAAAACCCACAGTTAACATCATCAATGGGGAAAAACTGAGAGCTTTTCTCCTAAAGTCAGGAACAGGAAATGCTGTCCATTCTCATCAGTTTTATTCAAAACAGTACGGAAGCCCTAGTCACAGCAATCATACAATAAAAACAAGTAAAAGGCAACCAAATTGGTAACAAAGAAGTAAAGTTTTCACTATTTGTAGATGACATGATACTACGTGTAGAAAACCCAAAAGACCCCACCAAAAAACTACTAGAACTGATAAGTGAACTCAGTAAAGTCACAGGATACAAAATCAATGAGAAGACTGTTGCATTTCTAGTTACTAATAATGAAGCAGAAAGAGAAATTAAGAAAACAATCCCATTTACAATTGCACTATAAATAATAATTGCATTAGGAATAAACCTAACCAAAGTAGTAAAAGACCTCTACACTAAAATCTATAAAACACTGATGAAAGTAACTGAAGGTGACACAAAGAGCGGAAAGATATTTCATGCCCACAGATTGGAAAAACAAGTATTCTTAAAATGTCTATACTGCCCACAGCAATCTACACATTTAAAGCAATCTCTATCAAAATACCAAAAGCATTTTTCACAGAGCTAGAACAAACAAAACTAAAACTTGCATGGAACCACAAAAGACCACAAATACCCAAGGCAATCTTGAAAAAGAAAAGCAAAACCAGAGGTATCACAATTCCAGATTTCAAGTTATATTACAAAGCTGTAGTGATCAAAACAGCATGGTACTGGCACAAAAATAGACACACAGGTCAATTGAACAGAATAGAAAATCCAGAAATAAACCATCACAATTTGGCCAATTAATCTTCCACAAAGCAGAAAAGAATATCCAATAAGAACAAGACAGTCTCTTGAACAGATGGTGTTGGGAAAACTGGACAACAACATGAAAAAGAATGAAACTGGTCTATTTTCACATCATACACAAAAGTTAACTCAAACTGTATTAAATACTTAAATGGGACTTGAAACCATAAAAATCCTAAAAGAGAGCACAGGCAGTAACTTCTCTGGACATCAGTCATAACAAATTCTTTTCTAGATATGCTCCTTGTGGCAAGGGAAACAAAAGCAAAAATACACAATTGGGATTACATCAAAATAAAAACCTGCACAGCAAACAAAACAATCTGAAAAACTAAAAGGCATCTTAGGGAATGGGAGAAGATATTTGCAAATGACACCTCTGATAAAAGGTTAGTATCCAAAATGCATTTAAAAAACATACAATTCAGCACCAAAAAATGAATAATCCAATTAAAACATAGGCAGAAGACATGAACATGTTTTTCTGAAGAAGACATCCAGATGGCCAACAGACACGTGAAAAGATCCTCAACATCACTCATCATCAGGGAAATACAAACCAAAACTACAATGAGCTATTACCTTACACCTGCCAGAATGGCTAAGGTCAATAATACAAGAAACAACAGAGGTTAGTGAGGACATGAAGAAAGGGGAACCCTCTTCCACTGCTGGTGGAAATGCAAACTGGTACAGCCACTCTGGTAAAGAGCATGCAGGTTCCTTAAAAAGTAAAAAATAAAACTACCCTACTATCCAAAAATTATATTGCCCAGTATTCTTTGAGTAAATGCCCAGAATTTACTCAAAGAATACAAAACACTAATCCAAAGAGATACATGCACCCCAATGTTTATAGCAATAGAGCATTATTTAATAACCAACCTACAGAAGCAGCCAAGTGTCTATTAACTGATGAATAGATAAAGAAGAGTTGGCACATGTATATGAATATATATTCAAATATGTATATCTGAATATTATTTAGCCATAAGAAAGAATGAAATCTTGCTATTTACAACAGCATGGTCAGAGCTAGAGAGTATAATGCCAAGCAAAATAAATCAGTCGGACAAAGATAAATATACTCCATGACTTCACTTACATGTAAAATTTAAGGAACAAAACAAAAGGGGGGGGGGAGAGCGAGGCAGTCAAGAAACAGACTCTTAACTATATAGAACAAAGTGAGGAAGTGGGTAGGGGGATGGGTCAAATGGGTGATCAGGATTAAGGAGTGCACTTACTGTGATAAGCACTAGGTGATATTTGGGATTGTTGAATCATTATATTGAACATCTGGAACTAATATAACACTGTATGTTAAACTAACTGGAATTAAATAGAAACAAAACAAAGCAAAAAACTAATTCACATGGACAGACCACATAGAGAAATCCTAAGAATATATGAAGAAAGAGAAAAAGACTCAAACAGCTTCACCTCCTCCAGTCCCCTGTGTTTCAATTCCATCCATGTGAGATAGTCAACTATTATGGACTGAATTATGACCTAAACAAAATTCACATGTTGAAGTCCTAGCCCCCAGAGTGACTGTATATGGAGACAGGGTCTTAATTAAGAGTAAGGACACCTGGGTAGCTTAGTCACCTGAACATCTTACTCTTGATTTTGACTCAGGTCAAAATCTTGGGTGGTGGGATCAAGTCCTGCCACAGGTTCCATGCCCAACATGGAGTCTGCTTAAGATTCTCTGTCTCCCACTCCCTCTGCCCCTCCCCCTGTTTGCACTCACTCTCTCTGTAAATAGGTAAATAAAATTTTTTTTAAAAGTATGTAATTAAGTTTAAAATGAGGTCATAAAGGTGAGGCTTAATATAACAGAACTGGATTCCCTTATAAGACAAGGAAGGGATACTGAAGATCTCTCTTTTCACGTCTGCACAAAGGAAAGGCCATGTGAGAACACAGTGAGATGTCAGCTGACTGCAAGCCAGGAAGAGAGACCTCACAAGAAACCCACTATACTGGCACCTTGATCTTGAACCTCTTATTATGGCAGTCTGATCATACTAATTCAGAGACTTTGAGCCATAACCATATAGTCAAGCTCTCCCCAAATTCCTGACCCACAAAAAAACTGAAAGGTAAGAAAATAATGATCCTCATTTTAAGTCACAAAGTTTTGGTGTGATTTGTTACACAGAAATAGATAACTGAGACACTACTCTTGAGGCACTCATAGGGAAGATAAAATATATAATTATACATCAAACTGCTATATTAGTTATGTATCAAATTCTTTGAGCCAGAAAGTAAGCAAAGAGGGAGAAGGGTTTTTTTTTTTTGTCTTGTTTTTAAGTTTTTGTTTGTTTGTTTTTAGAGAGAGAGCACACCAGTGGGGAGAACAAAGGGAGTCAAGCAGACTGCACTGAGCACAGAGCCTAACTGGGGCTCCATCTCACAATCTGAGATCATGACCTGAGCTGAAACCAAAAGTCACACTCAACTGACTGCCACCCAGGTGCCCCTTGAACTGGAAATTTTAAAATATTTAATAACTGACCAGAGGCAGACCTAGGATGAAGACAGCTTAGGTGGGTTCAAACTGGAAGAAGTAATATTACTGAAGTAGATATTACTCAGATATGCTATGAATTATACTATATCCCCCAAATTTCGTATGTTGAAGCCCCAGCCACCTCCATGTGACTATATTTGAGATGGAGCCATTAAGGAGGTGATTAGGTTAAATAAGGTCCTAAGAGTGGATCCCTGATGTAATAAAATTGGTGGCCTTATAACAAGATGAAGAAACACTATAGTTCTTTCATCCGTAAGCCAGGAAAAAGGCCCTCATTGGAACCTGGGCATTCTGGCACCCTGATCTAAGACTTCTGGCTTCCTGAATTGTAAGAAAATAAATTCTTATTGTTTAAGTCATCCATTTTGTTATGGCAGACTGAGCTTACTAGTACAGGTGACTTCATACTTTTTTTTTTTTTTCAAACTTAATTAGATTGAGTGTCAAACCATTAGTAAATGTGGAGAAAAATAAAAATGTGTATATTATTTGTCTGATCAACACATTAGTCTATGAGCAACCCAAAGGCAGGAGTTATGTTCACTGAGGTATCCTCCAACAGCACCCAGATCATGGCCTCTATCTGAGCCATGGTAACTGCTGAAAGAAGGGAGAAAGGGAGGAAAGAGGAGTTAGGAAACTAAAATCTCTCAGTAATATAGAACCTAAAACCATCCAGTAGAATATCTAAAATAACCCAAAGAAAGAAATCTTCCAGAGATAATAAGTGGAACACATCAATTAATGGAATAGAATCTGCCAAAATGGAGAAAACATCAATGAAACATTGGGTTAAACAGAGTCAGTAGTACACAAAAGGCTGGTTTGGGGTTTTGTCTATGCCTTAGCCCACTCATTTTCAAAATTTTCCTACTCATTATTCCCTAATAATTATTCATTGCTGGTAGAATTGCCTGTTGGGACCAGTCTTCAGTCTATGGCCTCCTGCTAATCCATACCTTGCTTTCCAACCTCCAACAGGTCTTTCTTCTGCTGACTTTTCAGAGTTACTCCATAGACTTCCTTGAACTCAATGTTCAGTTTTAAAATGTTAATACACATCTAGTTTTGGACACTTTCAAATGCAAAGACTGTAAATAAATGTGCACCTCATCCAAATCATTTTAAGAGGCTAAAACTTTTAAAAGGCCAACTACATGCAAAATAATCATTAAGAAGGAAAAGGCCATTTATTGTGTACTTAAGAATTCAACATGAATGCAAAGCAGGAGGTGAAAGATAAGCAGAAAGAGAAATCCCAGTCCAAGATCTCTTAGTAAAACATTTTTGTCTTTCTGATTGTAAGCATTCATTTATAATAAGTAGATTTTTTACTGAACTTACTCCAGACCAAATTTTCACCTGGCCTTTTTTCTGCAATCAAATATCAAGATGGGAAGACAGACCAGGCCAAGTCCCAATGCTCCTGCCTTCAAATCCTTTGATTCCATTACTCTGGGTATGACTGTCCATAGGGTTTCACTGGAGGGAACAAACTGAACTAGAAATTCAGCTTCCTTTACACTGAATATAACTTTGTACTGACTTACTATTTAATCTTAGGTATAACTTGATCAGTCATTACTGCACAGTTTCCCCCAAAGGGTGTTACTATTTATTAAGATGGGATTAGATTACACAATTTACTTTTAATATAGACACATATTTCCTACTGGATCTCTCCTTGGATCTCTGTGGTAGTAAAACCTATTGGAATGTGGATTATGTATAAAGGATGCATATTTATTTCTGATTATGACCCAATTCCAAATACGTGGTAAGATTTGAGCCCTATGTTGCAGAATACACTAGAATTTTTCAGGGTCCTAACTATAAGCCACATAACTCATAACAAATCGGTAATACAGCTAAACCCTGAAAGAAAATAGGATTGAATTATGAACAATGAGCTGTGAAAACATTACTTTCTAGCTAGAAGGCAAAACTCTGAGTTTTGGGTTAAAATAGGTGACATCTATCTTATATCCTCCATGACTATTTGCAGACATGGGACAACAGGACTATTCTGACTACAACGTATCCTCAAAATCAACATTAAATACAACTAGACAACAAAAGTCATTAGTATCGATTGAGTCTGAATGAAAAGGTGTGCAATTGGCTCAAAAGGTAAATAATTTCTCTTGAACAATTGTATTGGATAAAACTATAATGTAATTTTTAAATTTTCACAAAACACACATTGAAATCAATATCCTTACTTGGCAAGTTAAATGTTGTACCATCTAATTCATATGTAACATTTAGAACTTTCTAATGCTTACAGAGCATAAAATAACGTACAGCGTTATCTGATAGAATAATGATGATTTCAAAGTTTAGTTTCTGATAGAAATTTTAACATGCAACCCACTCGGTGCTACTTCAGATTTATAACTATTTTTGTTCTTGAGAATCACGAAAATAGGATTATCATGAACTTTTGTTTACATACCTAATGCAGCAAGATTTTAGCTTCTAGAAAAAAAAAATTTCTGGGCTCTGATGACTACATGGATTTAGTCTCTCTCTATACCACTGTCATACTAATTTGACAATGGATCCTTTGTAAGTTTGTGATCTGGACTTCATGCTTACCCTGGCTTCACTTGGACTTCTTACTGCGCTCTGCTAGTTTTGGGGCCCTCTAGCATTTCTCTGCAACTTACATGGCAATGCTAACTTATACCACATCCTCACTTCTCACCCAGTATTTCCTGACAACCTGTGAATAATGAGTGAGACTTCATTGGGAGATGCCTTTGTGAAGAAAAATGAATAATTTACTTGGTAATCATGGTCCATCTATCAGACTATGCATTTTTTCCTAATAAGTGATTTTGCTATGTTTGCTTAAAACTTATGCTGAATTTTTCATGAGTTGGATGAGTGCTTTCCAGCATCTGTTTATAATGTCAACTTTTTTTTTTTTTATGAAATGAAACCTTGGAAGATGAGAACAGAAAAACTGGGTGGCTAAAAAGATATATTACCTTTCAGAATGGGGGCTCTCTGTGCCTGAATTATAAGGTCTCCAGAGGTTTCAGAGTGATTTAACTATTTTCAAATCTTCCATTCAAATGATCATATGCTGCTCAGCATATTATATGTCATTTGCACACTTCTTAAAGACCAATTTGTACTGGATGTTTTGAAAGACAAGAATCATGGGAGCTGAGTACTTATATTCAAGTATTCTTGATGAGTAACATCTAGAGGTCTAAATACTAAAAACTCCTATTTAAAAGCTAGCTTTAAACCTTACCAAAGATGCTAGTATGTCTGTTTGAGAATACTAACAGCATAGGGGCACCTGGGTGGCTCAGTTGTTTAAGTGTCTGCGTTTGACTCAGGTCATGATCCTGGGGTGCTGGATTGAGCCCCTGCATAGGGCTCCTGATCAGCATGGAGTCTGCTTCTCCCTCTGCCCTCTCTCCCCCTCCCCCCACGCCATGCTCTCTTTCATGCTCTCTCTCAAATAAATAAAATCTTTTAAAAATAGAATAGTAAAGGCATAAGAGAATATTTTATTCACTGAGTGATTGCTACTAAGGAAATGGGAGATTAAGCAGGAGAATACACTGTATAGAGCAGGGAATTTTAAATAATTAGCTTATAAAATAAGATACAATTTATACATTTCTAAGGAAGTTTGAATATCGTAAAGAAAATCATCTGCATAGTAATTTGCAGCTTCAAAACGTTTTTAAATGAGTATGGTTTTATATATTCATAATTAGAAATTCAGAATTGTAACTTATTTAAAAAATATATTCAACGTAAAAAACCTTTAACCTTTAGAAGCTTAGCAGACACAAAATGAAGGTAAGTGAACTTAGTTCTTTTTTTTTTTAATTTTTATTTATTTATGATAGTCACACAGAGAGAGAGAGAGAGAGAGAGAGGCAGAGACACAGGCACAGGGAGAAGGAGGCTCCATGCACCGGGAGCCCAACGTGGGATTCCATCCCGGGTCTCCAGGATCGCGCCCTGGGCCAAAGGCAGGCACCAAACCGCTGCGCCACCCACCAGGAATCCCCTGCACTTAGTTCTTTAGTTCGCAAGTAAATCACTTATATTTTTTGTTTCTGATGTATAATAATCTTTTGGCTTCTTTCATTAAAAAAAAAAAAAAAGAATCTAGTGGCACTCAAGTAATTCTATTGCAAATGAGTTATTGACTAAAATGTGAGCACTTAAAGAGAAGACAAAACATCTTATTTAAATTTGTATCACCAATGGCTAGCAAAGTGTTTGGCATATATTGGGCACACAACTAGCTGTGGCATGAATGTCTGACAATGACAAATAAATAGAAATATACAATTTTTCCACTACCAATGGAACAATGAAAATGATCATTTAAATATAAGGTTGTCACAAGGCTTAGTCCAAAATGAATTGGTCTTCGAAAAACTGTGGGTCTTAGTACAAATAATAATGATCACAACTTAAAATTAAATTCTTACTTCTAGTAAAAACTTTACAGTTTAGCTTAGAAAATGAAAATATATGAAATCTGCAGTGTTTTATAATGTAGTAAACAATTATACATTATCTTGTTTGCTCCTTCCTCCTCGGATTTAGATTTTAATATTGTATTTTATTTATTCTACTTAAAGATAAATAGATACAGGAAAGTGTATGAAGAACTCTTACCCTAAATATACAGCATGATTTTTTTTTATATATTTATAGGCCTGAGTAATCATATCAACCAAGCTCAAGATAGAAAACATTTCTAGAATCCTATAAGCTTTCCACTGTTCTTTATTTGTTCTTACTGATTAATTCTCTTTTCTCATACTTCATACAGATAGAACCATAGAATAAATATGTCTTTATGTCTGGCTACTTTCTGTCAGTATATCTATAAATTTCATCCATATTATAACTTATACCAGAGTTGATTATTTTTTATTGTTGCATAGCATTTCATTGTATGAATGTACCAATATTTATTTATCCATTCTCCTACTGATATTTATGATATTCATAAAACTGTGAACATTTTGCATAATACTTTTGTTAACATGCAGTCATTTGTCTTTTGTATATAACCAGGAGTGGAATTGTTTGGCCATGGGTTACATATAAGTAGAAGACACTGAACAGTTTTCTTTTTAATATCTTTTGGTTTTGTTTTGGGTTTTTTTTAGATTTATGAGAGACACATAAGAGAGAGAAGCAGGCTCCGTGCATGAAGCCAGATGTGGGACTTGATGTCGGGACTCCAGGATCACACCCTGAGCTAAAGGCAGATGCTTAACTGCTGAGCCACCCAGGCACCCCTGAACAGTTTTCCAAAGTGGTTACACAATTTTATACTGAGACCAGCAACATACATTCCAACTGTTCCTATGCTTGCCAAGACTTCATATTATCAGTCTTTTAAATTTTAACCATGAAGTAGATACGTAGTAGTATTTCATTGTGGATTATTCTCATTTTAAAAATGAAAAACTCAATTCAGAGCAACTACATGGCTTATCTATGATTACATTTATGGTATTAGCTATGACCCCTAATCTTAGTGTCTTGATTCTATATTCATTGTTTTACTTTTTCTGTTACACTATGCTAGTGTTCTTCCTTCCTTCCTCTTTTTTCTTTGCTCTTTTCTTATTTCAGTAATTTTGGTTATGAAAAATTTCAAACAGAGAAAAGCACAGAGGAATATATATAATTTGGATTTAACAATTGTTTACAGTTCACCATATTTATGTATATTTTACTAAAAACTTAAAATTACATACATCATGACATTTTACCCCTAAATATTTCATTATGTACTTCTAAAGTATATTTTCTTATGTAAAATGAAAATTTTATCTCAACTCAATTAACAATAAGCACCTGATGTTATCTAACACTAGTCTTCAAATGTTTCCAATTATTATAAAAATATGTTTTACAGCTGTTTTGTTCAAAATAAAAATCAATAATTCAAAAGCAAGTTTCAATATTATTATTATTATTGTTGTTATTTGGCAGAGTATAATATTAAGCCTATGTAAAAGCTTTTCTCTTCTTACTAAAGTCTACATGGCATAGGTAAACATTCTATTATGTATTTATTTAACGTTTATTAAAACAATGATGTATTCAGACACTGGGTGCAGTGTAAAAGAGTGGATATTACACCAAGATAGCAAATATTGTTTCTTAAAAAAATACCCCAGCAGTACTCAAGTAAAAGAATATGAAAAATGCAATCAATATGGAGAAAAGAATTAGCAAATTAAAGAAGTAATCTTGGTCTTTGTTTTTTAAAGGATTACTATTAACTATACAGTTTTTTTCTCATGTATAATTTCCATTCTCAGTAGGAATTGATTAACCTTTTACTGCTACTATTATTACTAATGGGTGGAATACCAGATGAAAGGAGTCCGTATTCATTCTGAATAGAAAATCAAATGAAGCACACCATTCTCAGTGCAAAACTCTATTATGTTTTTACTGTTGCTCCAATTAAATTTTGAGTTTGTTTAAATATTCATGGTATATCTAGAGCAAATACATAAAATAAAAATGTACTGTTTTGGGGGGTACTATTTTCTATAAAACCATGGGCCACATGGAAGAACAACCTATATAGTCATAAAAAGCACAACACTGGGGCACTCGGGTGGCTCAGTGGTTGAGCGTCTGCCTTTGGCTCATTTGTGATTCCAGGGTATCGGGTTCGAGTCCCACATCAGGCTCCCTGCATGGAGCCTGCTTCTCCCTCTGTCTGTGTCTCTGCCTCTCTCTCTCTCTCTGTGTCTCTCACGAAAAAATAAAATCTTTTAAAAATATAATAAATAAAATAGCACAGAGCTGACCAGCTGATTTAAGATGGCTGCCACTTCTTACTCCCATTAGTCTTAAAACTATTGACTACCATGTATTACCACACAATTACTTCTGGATTATTTATATTTGCACAACTCTTACCTTAAAAAGGGGGGAAAAAAAGAATCAGGGGTTCCTACCTGCAGGATAGGTTTCTTCTTCACTTAAGAGAAAAATGGAAACAACTTCTGAAGCAGTTGATCATGGTCCTCTTGGCTTTCTCTTAACTTCGTATCGTCCAGTTATCTCTGCGAAGTAGAAACTACCCATTTGAGTTTTCGCAACGTTCGCTGAGGCTGTAGCAGGAGCGGCCCAGGGGCCGCGTCGCCAACGAGGGGAAGCGCGTACCTCAGCTGAGGGTCATGAGGAGGGCGGGCCTGGACCTGCCTGCAGCTAGTTCAGTCCTGGATACGAACACAGAGAACGCCAGTCACACCCATGATGCTGCAGGTCACTCCGAGAGCGGACAAGCCCCCCAAAAAGCAACTGTTTTGCTTAACGAGAGTCACTGTGTCTCCACTGGCGTCCAGGGCGTCGGCGAGGAGCTGAGGCTTGTTTCCTAGTCAAGGTCGTCCGCCTTGAGTGGAAAGAACAGCTCTACAAAAACCAGAGGTTTGTTACTAAGACTTCTGCAGCGTACCTTAAATCCGAAACAGTTAAAAAAAAAAAAAAGTCATTCAAAACACACCACTTTAGAAATCAATAGCTTTGAAGCCACAGTAACACTTAAATATCCTTGACTCAGACGCATACATTTGGTCGGCTTGGAAAGCTAATTACACTTTTAACTTGTTCTAACAGAATCTCAAAAAAAAAAAATTTATTTATTTATTTATTTTTTAAATACGTCCGCTGAAATCGATACCGGACAGCTGTTACAGCGCACCCTAGGGTGACAGGGCTGAGGCGTCGTCGGACAGCCGTCTGCTCGCCCTGTAGCCCGGGCTGAGGCGCGTGTGGAATCACCCCGGCAGCAGCACCGGCCGCCCTGAGGGCAGTGCCATTCTCCCTCGGCAGGCCCCTCAGTTTGAGCGGGAGCAGCGCCTCCGCCGACAGCTCTCCCGCCGCCTCTCGCTCCAGCATGCTACGCGCGCAGCGCTGAGGGACGCCAGGGCGCCTGCGCGGTACCCAGCAGCCTCTGCGCCCACAAGTCAGGTGGTCCCACACTTCCGGTGTCCAGGAAGGCGGCTTCCGGAGGACTGCTGGCTCCCGGTTGGCGACAGCCGGGCGCTCCTGGCTTTTGAGCCTTCCCAGCCTCTCTTTGTCATCCGGTTTGCTGCTGGAGCTCAAGCAAGGCAGAGAAAGTGCTCGTGCAACACTCGGGGGACCTCACTGCCTGCTCCGTGCCTCCGAGACTCCACCTGCACCATCTTTTGCCTTCCCTCTCTCCCTTCTACCAGAAACTGTAAGTCATGTTGGGAGAAAAAGAAAGCAAACCCTCCCCAAAAGGTTATGAAACAGCTGAACCAGAGCCTTGAGGCATATAGAGGCGTGTTCTTTCCTTTCCTCAGAGGGATAGTATTTTTACTCAGGAAGTACTCTTCTGTTCTGGTTAAGTTACGGGCTGTATGCCAAAACCAGGCTTTATGTTCTGGCCAGAATTTTATTTTTTTAATTTTTTTTTAATCTTTAAATTTTTTTTTAATCATGAGAGAGAGAGAGAGAGAGAGGCAGAGACACAGGCAGAGGGAGAAGCAGGCTCCACACAGGGAGCCCGACGTGGGACTTGATCCCAGGACTCCAGGACCAGGCCCTGGGTCAAAGGCGGGGGGTAAAAGGCTGAGCCCCCCGGGCTGACCCCCGGCCAGAATTTTAAAGTTGGGCCCTGAATGCTGGATCCTTTCGAGAAATCAGCCACAGAGACACTATACAGGAAACACAAGGTATCTAGAAATAGAGGGGTGATGTGTGGAATTCATGAAAACTATTCAGAGAGAAAGTGGATTTAACCCTTTCAAGTGTCAGAATAGCCCCCAAGTGGTTTGGCCTGTGGCCCAATGAGAAAAAGAGATTGGAGAAACGTCTTTCAAACTTTAGTGTCATCCCTCCCTGCTGTCAGTTTGGAGTCATGCCTGCATTCTCATTACAGAAATCAGGGGGAATGATCATATATTGATGAAACTGTCCAGGAGAATCATGAAGGCTGTGCAAAAATTCTACTTGGCTAAAACAGTGACTGAAACAACCATTGGCATTAACAGCCTGGGCACTAAATCCTCTGCCCCTCCATCTGTAAACGTGACAAGCTAGAAGGACAACCTCCTCTCAGTGTGATTCATTCCAAAGAAAAGCCCTCACCTAAGGAGAGGCTTACTGGTAAGATAAGTGGAAAATATTCCCCATTGTCCTGGGGAACCCAGTGCTTCTGTCCTAAGGTTTCTCACCTCCTTTATCCTTGATTTCACTAGGGAGGAAATACATTAGAGTCCGACCTTCATAATTCCCCAGTACATGTCGTCATATACAGAGGCCGGTATCTCCAGGTAGATGGGAGTACACAGGCTAAAGTTGCGCTGAGTGCAAGTATCTCAAATATTAAAAACCTGAAAAACATACACTATCTGAAATAGAACTAGTAGAACAGATGGACTCTGTTTTAAATAAGCTTCCTCAGAAGCAGAACCTGAGATGAAGAGTTTTGTGCAATTGATTCCCAGAAGAAACTGATAGAACAGTTGGGGAAGTAACAAGGGCATAGTAAAAGGCAAAGTACTATCTGTATGGTAGCTTCAGGCTGATCCTTTAAAAGTTACCACATTCTCCTGACTCAAGCCAAAAGTAGCAAGAAGTTTTGCCTTTGTTTTTGTTTTTTTAAGATTTATATATTTATTTTAGAAAGTAGAGAGATGGGCAAAGGGAGAGGGAGAGAGTCACAAACAGACTCCACACTGAGCCTGACATGGGACTGGATCTCATGACCCTGAGATCAGGACACTGCAGTCACAACCTGAGACAAAACCAGGAGTCTGATGCTTAAGCGATTATGCCTCCCAGCAGCGGGGACTTCTATACTTAGGTTGTTTATGGGGAAGAAGAGAGGGAAAGGGGAAATTTGCAGGTCTTCTGGCTCTCTAGAGGCAATGGACTTCAGTATCTAACAGCTGTTTTCTATAAAAGAGCTGCTGGTGCTGGCTGTTGAAAAGAAAACCCACCAAATACTAGGGGATCTGAGTGAAACACTGACATTAGCACCTTAAATCTACCTCTTGTACCATTCAGACTCACTTGCATCTCACATTAGTTTTACTGCATCCTGTTATGGATTAAATTATTTTTTGAGTCCAACCATATAGTCATTTGAATAGGGCGAGATAAAGAAAAGTTAATTATAGGGGATTAGGGCAACACTATTGCTAATAAGCAAAGAGAATTCTAAATAATACAGGAATGTCAAAAGATGCCAAGGCTGAGATAGAGCCCTAAGGAAAACCTACTTAATAGAAATTCATGAGCATTTGGAGAGGATAAGGAAAAATTAGACATATTTGGAAAATGTTAGAGTTCTATATAAAAGGAAACATAAATATTAACTTCCAAGTAGGCAAGAAAGTAGAAAAACATAGGAAAAATGGGATAAATTTTTTAAAAGATTAAAAATGTGCAAATATATAATCATTGTGAATTTACATTGTTTCAAAGTTAAAAAGCTCAGACTGTCAGACTGTCATTTTTAAAAATCTGGCTACATGCTCTACACAAAGGATACCTTTAAAACATAGAATATGCAAGGGTTGAATGTTAAAGAATGGAAAAGTATGTCGGACAAAAGAACCTAATGATATTGCTCTACTGACATCACACGAAACAGCTTTTTTAGTGTCTCTAATACTTTTTAGAAGACTTAATTCACCAAGAAGCTACAAAACCATTCTAAATATGCAGACATAGAATAAAATACCCTCAAAGTATATAAAGCAAAGTTGAGTTGTAGGAGAAATTAACAAATCCACCATCGAGGTAGGTGATTTTAACATCGCCCTATATCACTGCTATGTCATAAAAGATACAAAAGGAAATTAAAAATACATTTGTAAACTAACAATTTTATACACACACAAGTGTAGATCACATTCTTTAATGACAGTTGAGGTAGAATAACAAAATGATGAGTTTTTAAAAATCTATATATTTGAAAGATTATAAAAACTTTTAAAGAAATCAGTAACAGACTATAGTAATGACTTTTAAAATCCATAGAAGTAAATAATGAAATACTAACATACCAAATCTTTAAAGATGCAATGGCAGATGATACGCAAGAAAACATTTCAGCCTGAAATGTACATGTTAAGTAAGAAATTCTGAAAATTAATAAATAAAATCCTTCACTGAGAATTTAATAACAGAAAAATAGAATAAATCCAAATAAAACAAAAGGAAAGAGGGCAGTCCCAGTGGCACAGTGGTTTAGCGCCGCCTGCAGCCCAGGGCATGATCCTGGAGTCCCGGGATCAAGTCCCGCGTCAGGCTCCCTGCATGGAGCCTGCTTCTCCCTCTGCCTGTGTCTCTGCCTCTCTCTCTCTCTCTCTGTGTCTCTATGAATAAATAAATATTAAAAAAAAACCAAAAAAACGAAAGAATAGAGTGAAGAGCACATTAAAAAAAAAAAAACACCACCCAAGTGTCTAAAAACTTTATTTTTAATAATAAATCTTAGGGAAATGGACTGATTGAAGACTCAATATAATGAGATGTCAATTTTTTCCAATTTAATCTATCCATTCAGTGCATGCCAAACAGAGCTTTATCAATTTTCATTTTAGGCCTGGTATAGGAATTGATAAGCTGATCCTGAAACTTGTATCTAAATGCAAAGAACTAAAAATAGCCCAGAAAATCTTAAACAAAATGAGCTAGAATGACTTGCTGTATATCAAGCTTATTAAAATGTAATAATTACCTCAATATGCTACTGGTATAAAAATGAATCAAATAGGGATCCCAGGAACAGAACTCAAACAAAATATACAAGAGGGATCAAGCAGGGAAGCCATGAACAGACCTCAGATCTCAAACAGGAAATTGACAAAAATGTCACTTTAGAGCACAATAATTTCTATATATCAATAATAAGATAAGCAACCCACCTGTAAACAAAATAGGGAAAAAGACTTCAATGCATAATTTACAAATGAGAATATTCAAACAGCCAGTAAATCTATGAGAAAGTTTCCAATCTCAATAATAACCAGGGAAATACAAATTAAAACCACAGTATGCCATTCCAGTTTGGGGATAAAATGAAACACTCCCATTCCACCCTATCTCCCTCAATGAATACAGCTATAAAACCTTGGCAGAATGCATGGAACAGCTGTTTGAAGACAGACAAGTATCAGAGGAGGATTACAGAAGACCAGAATTAAAAGTGTCACTGAATTGTCATTGAGTTTGACATTTTGTTCTTCCAATATTTCATGACTTGAACTCAAAGCACCGGTGACCCCAAAAATGGGCCAAAGTCAGAGAAGCCCTCTAAGTCTGGCTCCAGGAACTGGAAAGGGAACTTTATTGCTCACAGAGAAAGCAGCAGTTTGTTTAGGGTTTTGTTATTCTCTTTTCTCTCTCCATTGTCTGTCATCCTAGCCCCGGGAAGCACGTCCATGATGATGGTGGTGGTGGTGGCCATGACTGGTAAGGAGAATCCACAGGAAACAAAATTTAATAATGGGAAACTTCCTCTCTGGTTGGTGAAGCTAGGGTTTTAAGAAGGTGAGGCCAACCAACCCCCATTGCTTTCTCACTCTGTCTTTCTAGCACTTGGCCCTAGATGTGAGCACAGTTGTGAAATTATGCAGCATAGGGGGTAATTAAACCCTAAACTTCTAGTGACATGACCAAAAACAGTACTTGACCACCTATAGCAAAAGTAGTAGCAATGTGGTAAAATATATGAGTGTCTCAAAAAGGATGGGTGGAATTGGAAATATACAGTTGTAAACTTATACTGTGAACTTTTTATACTTCTTCATGTAAAGCAGTGTGATATATCGGAAGGTAGGTTGTGATTAAAAATAAAATGTATTGTAAATAACTATTGTCAAGTTGCATATGGTTATATAGTTATTTAACTATAGTTACATAGTCTAAGTGCATATATAACTATGTATCTAGATTTAGATAGATATAATAATATGACAGTAGTGGAGATAAAATGAGGCAATAAAAATATTCAATTAACCAAAAGTTAAGCAGAAAAATAGGTAAGTTAAGCAACAGAACTAAGACATAGAACTAGAAAGATGGTAGGTTTTCATCTATCAATAATTACATTAACCATAAAAGATTTAAACACTAATTGAAGACTGGATAAAAATACAAGACTTAACCACATGCTGTCTACAAGAAACCCACTTTAAATACAAAGACACAGATAGGTTAAAAGGATAGAATAAGATATTCCTTGCAAACAGGTATCAAAAGGGAGCTGGTATGTTTATATTAATAAAAGACAAGATAGACTTGAGAAAAAGAATGTTACCAGGGATAAAGTTGGGATATTACCTACATGTTATTGGGCTAATTCACCAAGAAGACTTAAAAATCCTAAATATATATGCATCTAACAACAGAGCTTCAAAATGCATGAAGCAAAACCTAATAGAATTAGAAGAAGAAATAAACAATCCAGAAGTATAGTTGTAGATTTTATCATTCTATCAGTAATTTACAGGACAAGTAGATAGAAAATCAGTATTCTTAGTAAAATTATGGACTATGAACCAATTTAATATAATTAATATTTATAGTATATTCCACTACCAACATCAGAATATACAGTCATAAAGTATACATGAAACAATCACCAAGTAGTTCACATATTAGGCCTTAAAAGGGCTTAACAGATTTTTAAAAAATTAATATCATATAAAAGGTATTCTCTGATCATATAGATTTAAACTAGAAATTAATAACCATAATATGTCTGGAAAATCTCCAAATATTTGGAAATTAAATAGCACACTTCTAATTAACTCAAGGGTCAAAGAGGAAGTCAAAAAGAAATTAGAAAATGCAAATTCTCCTTCTTGAGCTGAGTGAGGGTTACACAGAGTGTCACTAGGAAAATTCACAAGCTTTACATTTTATTTGTGTATCGTTCTGTATATACGTTATATTTCTCAACAAAATAAAATTTAAAACAGAATGGACAAATTCCTAGAAAAACATAATTTAGCAAAACAGAGTCAAGAAGAAATAATAGGGGAAGTTGGAGCAAGACTGAGGTTACAGGCTTGGGTAAATTCCCTAAGCCCCTACAAAATCAAAGTAATTAAGATAGCAAACGTCGTAAAAATTCCATAGACAAAAGTGACAACAAAGTAAAAGACAAGTGATGTCCAAAGACTCCAAAATCTAAGTGGATGTGGCCAAACAGTAACAGAACATATGTGGTATCAAAGTGCCCAACAAGAAGCAAAGGTAAAGCAAAAAGACGTAAGAATCCCAGAATCTGAATCCCAGACTCTAAAACAGAGTCTCTTCTCAACATAGAAAGCTCAGTAGGCCTGGAACACCTGAGTGGCTAAGTGGTTGAATGGCTGCCTTCGGTTCAAGGTGTGATCCTGGGGTCCTAGAACACAATCCCACATCGGGCTCCCTGTGGGAGCCTGCTTCTCCCTCTGCCAGTGTCTCTCATGAATAAATAAATAAAATCTTTAAAAAAAGAAAAGAAAAGAAAACCCAGCAGGCCAATCTGAGAAGAGTAGACAGATCTATGACAGAATTCAGGGGTAAGAGTTAGGGGAAACACAAAATTCAGGTGGTGCTTAGGTGATACAAGCCAAAGAAACTTTTGAAACTAGCCAATACAAGCCCTCTTCCAGGATAAAGCCCTAAAAGAGAATTTACTCAGGGAATCTAAGTTGAGCCAGACAGGACACACTGACTAAAGAAACAGGACAGATCGTACAGATAAAAATGGGGAAGGAGAGTAGAAGGGACATAGAAAGGTCATATTTTTGTACACCTCAAAATAACCTCTGAAAAAGGGAACCCTAGAGCTGAAGCTAGGAATGTCTCCTGGCCTACACTTCCCTACTAAGAGTTCAGGAAAATCCATCTTATACTTACTTCAGCAACAGAAAAGGGTAGAGGTTATATAAACTCTGTTTTATGAAGACTAGAAAAACTGCTATTGCACCAAGACCTTTATTAACTGGTGACAACGTATTGTGTTATAAAGTCATATATGAGAGACTAAGATGATGTGTTGTATGGACCTCATTTGCATCAATTGTGTTGAAGTTTTGGCAAAAAAAAAAAAAGAGAAATGTACTGATATAACTACCGTAATATACATAAAACTCAGAGAGGTAGAATTTTTGCCCGGTGCTTCCTTGTAGCTAAAATGCATCACTGGGTCAGTAAAGTATCTTAAAACATTTAAGGAAACTTTTAGTAATAGCAGAGAAGATAGAAGAAGTTTGCACACTGATGGATGACAACATAAACCTAGATCTATTAAATTCAGGAGCTTGCATCATTAATGTCAGTAATTATTTCAAGCAGTGACTGCCCAGAGGAAAAGTGGTCTGTGCCACTACAGAAAACAACATAGCAATAGCTTTTGGCCATTGTACAGATTTACGACTCTACAAAAAATCATTAGTTTGGGCTTTTCTGTTCTTCCTTCAAACACCTATGGTGAGTATAATGAAATTGGACTAAATAGCCAAAAGAAGGAGGCACACACTATTTGCACGTATAGGTAGGGTTCAGGTTCTGATCAAATATGATGCTTTGTGACTGTGTTTCCAGCTGAGCCCTAACTAAATTTCCATTTTTTCAAGCCCAACTTCTGAAATTTTCAGCTTATGTTTTGTTTTCCTTTTAGATTTTGTTAGTTGGTGCATCTTTATTTTTTTTAAAAAATGTATTTCTTTCTGTCAGTTATGTAAATATGAGTCCATTTGATATGATTGCAGGCATTTGTGCAACTGCCAAAAAAAATGTCAAAGTAGGAGTCTGAGACAATTATGTAAACTCAGGTATTAAAAATATTTTCAAAATATTTAATATGCTATTAAAAGTATAGCCTCACTAGTAACATGTCAACTAAGGAAGACAGATGATTCCACTGAAAAAAAAGAAAAAACAACCCAATGCTAAAAATTCTGAAACATTGTTAAGGTTTTGGTAAATTATTACTCTTTGTAACTTTTAAGTCTTCTAATTTTGCCTTGAGATACTAAGAGGAAAATTTCTTTCTTTTTTTTTTTTTTTTTTTTTGAAAATTTCTGATTTCAAATAAAAAACATAAAAGCAAAATCGTTTGTCTTGGATTATCAGAGTAACCTCATCTAATCTTCCCTACACTCATTCTGCCCCTAGTCACTTGATTACCAGCTAGCTGCTTGTTTCCAATATAAGGTATCTTCCTGTCACACTATTATCCCTCCTTCTAAAATCCAATCAAGATAATAGGAACTGGGTAAAAAAATATTTAATCCATAACAATTTTGAGGTTTGAAATTGGGAATAAAAAAATTTCTGAAGATGGAAAGAAGGGAACTGTATTGACAGATAAGCCAGCTTTGGAGGTAATTCTTGAATATAAACAAAGAGAGATGAATCCACGGAAAAACCTATTCCTGGTACAGTCATCAGTCATGGAGGGTGAAGGAATTAGGACAGAGAATTGGGACAGAAATCAAAATTGAGTACTTTCTGAAAACATGGAGCATTAATTTAGGAAGAGCTAGGACTCCAGGATTGGGGGTTGGAAGGTAGAGGCATAGTCTAAGTCTACCTGTTTGGTTTATACATGTACAAAATAAAATCTGCCAGTGGATGAATTTAAAACATATTTGTTGAACAAACTAATAAATGTATGCATAAAGATTACTCCTATTATTTACCAGCCATGAAGAAAATCAAGGGGCTGAACTGTAATCCTGGAAGCCACTAACTTAAGACTCACAGTTACAGAAATTTCAACTTCACCCACTCCTCAAATGAAACTAGAACAAACAGGAGAAAATCCCCAGTGACAGTCACACTATCCTAATCCCCAATATCAATTCACTAGTGTTCCTAACCTTCTACTCTGCAGCCTCAGCCATTACTGCGATTGTAGTTTATGACTCCTCTCCCGTTGCACCTGACTATTCAGTGTTGTAGGTGCTACCATCCCTCTCCAAGCACCCCCCAGGAGCCATAGCTCCTTCCACCTCAACAGAGAAATTTCTCTCTGTGGAACGCTGATTTTGGTCACCTAAGATAATGATTTCTCAGTGATTAAAATCTTTTGTTCCACCCAAAATATATATATATATATATTTTAGTAAGTTATGTCACATTCCTCAAGGACCAGGCTAAGGAGGTATTTGTGTGACATACCTCTTCCTCCTAAGTTTAGACTCACTCATTAAAAATTACCCTGTGTCCTGAGAGAGGCCACAGACCTTTGAGAGTCTATTGAAACTTGAGCCGTATGGAACTACCCTGGTCTTGGCCAAACCCTATTACTCAAGACCTTTAATCCTAATACAAGGATCCCCCACTTTTCAAAAGTTTGCATTATGTCACTACTTTTTTACCAAAGACCTACATTAGTACCCATTTTCACTAACAAAAATCTGAAAAGGATTTCTGCATTTATGAAAAAGGATGAATAGAGAAAACAGCACTCAGCATTCATTTTGTAGAGAGCAGTTACAGAGGCAGTGCACCCCAAGCAGTGAGAGTGACACTTCCATGCTCCTTTCCTGGAAACTACACTCAGCATCCAGCCATCAGTTTTGACTGTGTCTGTATCTGCTTTATCTCAGTTTTTTGAGTGTGTGTGTTCATCCGTTAGTAAGATGTGGCCTAAGGTATCAGAAAAGCCTGAGAGGTTATTTTTGGGGCCTGTGAATGCTCAAAAATTTTTCCATATAAATTAATGGTGATTGCCTCTTTGATTTGTTTCCTGAAATGAATGGCCCTCTAGAGTAAGCTAAATAGTCATCATTACCATTGTCTACTCAAGGTGGTTAGTTTTCCAATTGAGTAGCATGATAATTACATTATTTTGTCAATCACTAGAACTACTTTAGCCTCCCAAGTTTTTTTTTTTCAATCTTGGAAAGCAACCATATATAGTATTATGAATATAATGCTATTAGACTGGCTTATTCACATGAAGATATCAATCCCCTTTCTTTTTAGCCATACTATATCATTTTGGCCTCAAACCTCTCATTACTTTCCTTGACCTCATGTGCATTATTTTCATCATGTTGCAAAGGTTAAATTTGTGGAGCCAAATTGATGTTCTGATAATTCTTAGTGGTTTAACATTGGTCAAACGGATTTTTTATGGTTTAAAAAGTTGCAAGAATTTCTGTGATAAATTTGAGTCAGAAAATAAGAGTGAATGCAAAATTTGTGTTTTTTACATTTTTTAATTCCACTGCTGAAATCTTGTGGAGGGTTTTTTCATCTTTTTTTCCATATGTCAGTATACCTGCACCCTCCACAACATTCAAACTAACAATTAAGTTTCTGTTTCACTATATTTTTCTTTGGGCTCATATAACAGTTTAGATACACACACACACACAGAGATTTTGTTTAACAAAAAAGTCTTATACATGTATTTTTTGTGTATCTTGCTTTTTGTTTGCATTTAAAAATACTTCCAAGAAAATCCTTCAGGCTAGCTGAGAGAGCTCTAAGTCATTTGCTTTAATGGCACAGTGTGTGGAAGTACCGTGATGTAGTCACCTTTTTCTTACTGATGGGCCTTCACATTGTTCCTGGGTTTTCATCATTAGAAGCAACACTACCATGAATATCCTCAAACCAGTGTATTTCATATGGATGCCTTTTTTGGGGGTGGGGGTGGGGGTGGGGGGAATCACCTCCAAGGAGGATTACCGGGTCTGAAGGTATATGGATTTTTAACACATATTGCCAGATTGCTTTCAAACACTTTGTTTCTCTGCCAACTATACATAAAAGTATTGCTTTAGAGGTTTTACTTCTTTTAAAATATAAAATTTTTGTGTGACTATCATAAATAAATAAAAAAAAAAAATTTAAAAAAAAAAAAGGGATCCCTGGGTGGCGCAGTGGTTTGGCACCTGCCTTTGGCCCAGGGCGCGATCCTGGAGACCCGGGATTGAATCCCACGTCGGGCTCCCGGTGCATGGAGCCTGCTTCTCCCTCTGCCTATGTCTCTGCCTCTCTCTCTCTCTCTCTCTCTCTCTCTCTGTGTGTGTGTGACTATCATAAATAAATAAAAAAAAATTAAAAAAAAATAAAATATAAAATTTTGTATTTCTATCATAATAAATTTTAAATGTTCAATACTTTAAAAGGATGAATTATTGCTGGTAATTGCTAAACACTGTTCAAAGCAAATGTTATGAATCCAAGCACTATATAGTCTCGCCTATTTTCCCAACCTCATCTGCACTAGCAATGTTGCCATCAAATTAAAAATAACAAAGGAATCTAAACAGATGGCCTTTCCTACTCTCTTTCTGAGCACTTAATATCCTTAAAACTCAATTTACTTCGAAGGTTACTGTAAAGGTTTCAGATCTTGCCTTTGCAGCATTCAGGGAAAGCAACTAGCTCTCTTCCCTCTCCATGCTAAAAATAGTGTTGATTAGGGATTTTGTTTAAACTGAAATTAAAGAGAATGGGAATAAAATGAAGCTACATAATAACATCTGTCATAATGCATCCTCAATGTAAGGAATTCTAATAGGCAGCAGTATTTTACTGTTTATATTCAAAGGCAAACTTTTAAGACAGTCTTTCTCAATACCTGGTTATCATTTTTGAAGTGCTGAATACCCATTAAATGCCAATGGGATATGGAAAGGAGATCACCGAATTTTCAGTAACATGGCACAAAATATTAGAACCAAAGTTTAGACTACGATGATCCCAAGAAGTTAGTTGGTTAGTACCTTTATTTTACACCAGAAGAAATGAGGTCCATAAACATTCACGTGCTGAGATGACATGGTAAGTTGCTCATGGGTACCAAGATTGGAATATATGTTATTAACAATTCTGTCCCAAAGTTCTTCACTGCCCTATGCAATATGATTAAGTTTGAAAGGAGTTTAAAGTTAGGGAAAACTCTAGACTGGAATATTGAACAGGGATTCATGGGAAGGAGATCAGAAAGAATCAAAGCAGTTGGTTCCCTAAGGAACTGTGGGTGAATGATGGAGAACAGGTACATTTCCAAAGCAAGAGCTTTGTCCAGGGCCAATGTCCATACAGCATTTAAAAACATTAAAAAAAAAGGGATCCCTGGCTGGCTCAGCGGTTTGGCGCCTGCCTTTGGTCCAGGGTGCGATCCTGGAGTCCCGGGATCGAGTCCCATGTCAGGCTCATGGCATAGAGCCTGCTTCTCCTTCTGCCTGTGTCTCTGCCCATCTCTCTCTCTCTCTCTCTCTCTCTCTCTCTATATATATATATATATATATATATATATATATATATATGAATAAATAAAATCTTTAAAAAAAAAAAACAGCATTAAAACAACTATCAAGGGATTCCCAGGTGGCTCAGTGGTTTAGCACCTGCCTTCAGCCCAGGGCGTGATCCTGGAGTCCTGGGATCGAGTCCCACGTCGGGCTCCCTTCATGGAGCCTGCTTCTCCCCCACCCCCCTCTCATTCTCTTTCTCATGAAAAAATAATAAAATCTTTTTACAAAAAAGACTGTCAGGATCCCCTCACAAAGCAAAAACAGTGGACATTAAATAAAAAACAACAGTACGGATGGTGGCTTTTCAAGGTTACATCCTTTCATCTACTCTCTATGGCTGTGTTGTAACAGTCAAGAGGATTCTGTACAGTGTTTTATTTTAGCTTTGTTCTCATTAAGGACTCATAAACTTAATTACTTAATATTCCTTAAGAAACACAGCTTGAAATAATTACTTCATTAGAAAAATTTAGCAGTTTTCATTCTCTCTTGAATAGATTCTGGTTCTAGAATTGCTGAAGATTTTCTTTTTATTCTGAATGCAAACCTCTTCACCTTCATGTGCCTTATAGAATTGTATTTCAAATACCCTTTAAGGAGAAATTTAAAAATCCTGCTTTAAGTCAATTTGAATGAGAATGCTCCTTATTAGCATAAATCACAGCTTAAAAAATTCTAGAGATGTGCACTATCAGGAAATAACTATGAGGTATACGGTATATAATAAAAGAATAAAGAATAGAAAATTTTGATTTTATATTTTCAATATAGCATTTCAGTCATAAATAGATTAATAAATTTATTTCATAAAGTTTGTTGAGTAAATAAAAGGTGATTGCTAAGTTGAAATTCTTTAAAGAGAATTTGAAATAAAGCAAATTAGATCTAAGTTAGTTACCTGAATATTCAGATGTTTAAGTTTCAGTATTAATTACCACATAGTGTTCCTCTTCTGTTGGAAAATCTTCAGTATTACAACCTACAGAAGGTCTGAATTATTTGGCCATTCAAGTTTATCTTCCAGTATTTTCCCTTAAACAAAATTTCCATACTACCTACAGGGTTTTACTCAAACTCCTTCATTGCTTCTTATACTCTCACTCTGCTCAGGCTATTCTCAATATGCCCTCTACTGCTCCTCCTGCTGGTTTGCTTTATTCCTATTGTTGTTCATGAAAATCCTGCTACCCTCATGGTCACTTACCTTGAGATAATACCTCCTTCCTCTGAATCTTCCTATCACAATTGTTCTTGATACTCCTCAGGCTTTATAAAATATGCACTTTTACTCTCATCTTTTCTTGTACAAGTTTTGTCATTTTCAGTCATAAGTTCCTTGGAGGCAGAGATTTTCTTATATTTGATGTCTTAACAGAGTAGACTCTTAAATATTTGCTATTAGCTTAAAATTTATTTCACTATCAAGTGATCCCATATTAGGCAAATAAATATAATTTCTAGGAGCACCATGTTTGAGTTTAAAGATTGAGCACCGCTTTTATTGTACTATTAATAAACAAGGAATTTAAAATAATCTACACAATACGATCACAGTTCTGTCTAAATATAAAGATTACACTTAAGTGCATGAAAAATACTGGATATATATATTTATATATATACATATGTATTTGAATGTTAAGAGATTATATATATCATATATATGAATGTTAATAGATTATATTTGGGTGGTAAAGTTGTAAGGATGAAATGTACATACAAATACTTTATAAACAAATCAATATACAAAAGTAGACAGTATTTTTTATAATTTTCCTTGGAGTTATTGTATTATCAGTGATATTAGGTATATTCTGTGTACTCAGCTAGGCCTGTGACTTCTATGTCCTCTATGTTTTGTTTTATTGTTGTTTACACATTTAGCTCTTTGGAGATAATTGGGGTTTCTGAAATTCTGGTGAGCCCAAGGCTGAGCAACTGCTCAAGGATGCCTGAACCCTGGTTCGCCTTTCTTTTCCAGGGTGGAGATGTAGCTTTGATGTGGAGTTTCGGTAAAGGACCAGTAGAAACAAAGTTTGTAAACATTTCTTTAACAAGAGAACCAGGGAGCAAGCTCTTTCTGAGCTCTTTCTGAACAATGATGATATAAGCTCCAAGAAAAAATAATGGTAACAAAAAGGAATTGAGGGTTTTAAAATCATACACCACACTTTGCAGTATCTTTGGAAGATAAGCTTCCTTTGTTATTGACTTAGGGGCCAAATATGCTCCCATCTGCTCCTGTTCCATATGGCCTCTTCACTTCTGATAACTTTCTACTTCCTTGGTTAAATAAGCCAGGAACTTAATCTAACCTTATCTTACCTGTGTGTGTTTGTGTGTGTGTGTTAGTGTTGTCTTTCTGCCAGCTTGCACATTCAAGAGACATTTCTGATTTCTGTTAATTTTCCAGTCAGTAGTAGTTTTACATTAATTGTATACAATACCTTGAGAATACTTTTCAATGTACACATCACTCTAAGTGTCAAAAATTAGGTTATAAATGCTAAAAATTATCATATAGAATAATATACAAAATACATAATGGTGATCAAACTTGAGCTTGAGAGATTAATACCCTAATAGGTATCTTTAGATGTCGCAGCCTTCATCTACAGAAACAAGCCTTCCTTGCTAATACACATATCTGCTAGTCAAATAGTACTTATTGTGTCCACAAAACTGTTTCCTGAATAATATACAAAATACATAATGGTGATCAAACTTGAGCTTGAGAGATTAATACCCTAATAGGTATCTTTAGATGTCGCAGCCTTCATCTACAGAAACAAGCCTTCCTTGCTAATACACATATCTGCTAGTCAAATAGTACTTATTGTGTCCACAAAACTGTTTCCTAATTGGTAAAAATATCAATGAAGTGCATGAAGATATTTTCTTAATTGTATTAGTGCTAGACAATATTCTCAATATGAAATCTAATAAAATACTGTGAAACTAAGAATATGCCTATGTAGGCACATCAAAAGTTATTTAGAGAGGGGCAAAGAAATGGGGAAACTCAAAGCTCACAGGGTACTTAATGCAAGATTGATTTCTACCTCAGGTCACAGCCCAACGTGAGTTGGTAGGGAGATTTTCCTTTTCACAAATTCAAGTATCCAGGTTCCAGGGCACCAGGAAAGAGAAAAGAAAGCTCATAGAGAATGCACACCTGCTCTTTAGGCCTTGGCTGGCTCACTTAACATCAGTGAAGCTGATTAAATGTCATGCAATATACTTAGCTCAGGAAGAGGAAACTGATCGTAGAACATTAACCGGTCTCTGCTATACCCATCATCCATTCTAATAAATACTTTTTTTAAGCCAAAATAATTTTATGATAGTAAGCAAAACACTAATTTGAGAAATTTGCTCTGAGTCTGAGGAAAATTAAATTGTAGACAGTTATGTTGATATGATATGGAAATCATTTGACCAAAAAGAAACATTTTGGTTTCCATTATCTGATGACTTCCAATGAAACTGTAGTAAATTATATGTGATGTTATGAGAAAGAATTTTAGAGATGCTCTAAAAAGGATGAACTTTAACATTTTAGGAAAAGACTAAGTATAAATGTGTTATTCATTAAAGAAATGACACTTATTCTGATAGCAGATCAAAGCCTAAATCTTGGATTATATGATCGAATTTTAACAGCCAACATTTTAATAACTGTCTCCCCCAATGTATCTCAAATGCACTCTATTAGCAAACATGACAGTCCAATTACTTCCATGGTGCTTAGCATTTCATGGTGGCCTATTGCCAACAAAATATGGAGTGGGAAACATGCCAAAGAAATTAACTGATTTTAAAAGCTAAAATATTGCTAGTGGTGAAATTCAGGGCTTATATGAGGCTAACTGCCCCGACTCTGTTTAAACTCATCAGATAAGTAGGTGTCAATGTATTTACTTAAGTAATAACTCTTAATATTCTGTTGAAAAAAAAATGTAGGTAAGTTGATTTTGCTACAAAGACTATGTTAGTAAAATGTCACATAAAACATTTTATTTATCACTGGAGAATATAAAACAATTCAAAATACATTGCTAATCCATTATACATTGATCTGTCTATATCACAAAATCTAGGGTATAAAAAAATTAACCTTTCAAAACAGGAAGGAAACATGGAGAAACTGAATAAAATACAAAAATATGTCTAACCTTGGATTGTACAGGACTTTTCTTTCATTTTATAATTAGTAAGGAAAACAGAATAGGGAAATATATTATTCCTGGAAAAGGCTGAATGAAGGAAAAGATTGTAACCAAACCCAGAAGTGTCTGATCCGCAGTAGGAATTTAATAAAAATGCTGATTAAATGAATAAATAAATAATACAGTTGAAAAAAGTTTGAGCTTGAAGTCAGAAGAGCGAGGTTCCAGACTTTGCAATCCCCAACTAGCCTTATGATAACAAATAATAATAGCTATAATTTACTGAAGGCTTGCTACGGAGTTGTTAAAAACACATGCATTAGATCAGAATCGTATGAGGTAGGTACTACCTTATGCTCATTTTACCAACAAGTAAACTGAGGTACATAGGAGTTAAATAACTTGATGACAGAGCCAGGATCTAAATTCAGGCAGTCTGCTTCCTCAGCTCTCAATTTTAACTATTGCATTATATTTCTTTTCTATAATCTTGGGACCCCCTCTTCACTTTCTGACTCTTAGCTTCATTGGTGAAATAAAGGTTTTGGATTAGATGTCCTCTAGCGTCTTCTGTATCTCTAAAAAGTTTATCCCAAAATGAATTTGGGTTTACCATGTAATTCATACTCTAAATTAGAGCTGGCAAAAATTTCCTGTAAAGGGTTAGAAAATAAATATTTTAGGTTTTGCGGAAAACACATACTGTCACAACTATCCAACTCTGTCACTGTAAAAAGGCAACAAACAGTACATAAATAAGCAATGTTCCAGTAAAACTTTATTTACAGAAGGAGGCTGTAAATAAAGGAGTTTGTTGGCCTATGTCTAAACCATCATCTATAATAAAGGAATAGTAAGGACAAGTTTAGGAAGAACAAATTTAGAAATATTCAGCATCATTGTACTAGGAGAGATCTTGACACATGAGATGTTCAAGCCTTTTGCCTTCATAACTATATCATTTAGGACATATGACTGTCCACCTGAGGATTTCTAGGAAGAGAGATTATACAGATTCAAATACTATATTTATCTGTCAATTTTTATAAATAAAAGATAAGCACACATGATGCATTTCAAAAGGTATTTCAAAATAATGGTTAGATCCCTTAGCTAGGTCACAAAAGCCTATCAGGTACATGTTATAGCCGAAATAATACCCATAGGCAATGATCCACTCACACATGCACACATACACACAAAAAGAAGGAAAACTTACATACATTTTAGTTATAACTGTTGCTAAACAGAATTTAGTAGGCTGTTATTTTTATTAAAAATATCTCCCACAGCAAATAAGCAGAAAACATATTTGTACCAAGGACCTAGGTTTTTTCCTCCCTGCTTTACCTGTAAAAGGAGTGGAGAATAAACTGTGGTCTAAGGTAGCAAACTATGCTCCTTCTGTATTACTGTAATAATTCAAAGAAACTTTGATATTGCATTCAGAAAATAATCTGATATTCTGCTGTGTGCGTAGCACTAGGCTAGAATTTCTGGGAAATGGGAATTAACCTTTGCCTCTGTCCTTTTGAAACATATATTTAATTTTGAGGAGATGACATTCCCAAAGAAAAATATCTACTACTGATACATTTGTTGAATAATAATGCTGGCATTAAATAATGAGAGTGAAAAAATTCAAAATAATAACATAAGAAATAGCATAAGACTATATAATTATTTATAAGAGGATGGTTAAGAAACCTTTTATATTTTAAGAGAAATGAGAGAATGCTTTGGATTAGAGTGATCCAGTAAGGTTTGGGAGTTTATTGGTTGTAAAGTTCTTATACTAAAGACAAAATGGTATAATATTATTTGAAGGTGGACTGTGGATAAAGATGTGTCCCATAAATCTGCAAGTTGCGCTACTATATAAAGAAAAAAATCCATATAATAAACCAATGAAGGGCATAATAAGGAATCAACTGAAACAATCAATCCAAAGGAAGGCAAAATTTAAAATGGGAATAAAAACAGTTGAAATAATAGAAAACAAGATGATAAATGCAAACATAAAATATAAACCCAAACATATCAATAATTACATGAAATGTAAGTGGTCTAAACATCCTAATTAGAAGGCATGATTTGCCTGATTGGGGGAGGGGTGGACCCAGACCCAATTTTATGCTCCCTACAATAAAATCACTTTAAATAAAAAATACAAAAGGGTAAAAGTAAAATAATGGAAAAATATCATGTAAATCCTAAGCAAAAAAACAAAACCTTGGAATAGCTATATCAATATTAAGTTCCAAAGACTATTAAATATTGAATGTAGACTTCGAAAGAAAACCTATTACTAGGGATAAACAGTTTATTTCATAAAGGTAAAGCACTTAATTCATCAAAGTATATAAAAATCATAAAATTTATATACCTAATAATCGAGCTTCAAAATTCATGAAGGAAAAACTGCTTGAACTGAATAGAGAAACAGACAAATCCACAATCGCAGTTAATTTCAGCATTACTCTCACAATAACTAAAACAAATAGCCAGAAAGGTCAATAAAGATACAGAAGACAAACAATACCAAACAATTTAGTCTAATTGAGACTCAGAGACTACTCCACACAAAAGCAGAAAAATATATATTCCTTTTAAGTTACATGAAAAGCATTTATGGGTAGATTATCTGGGACATAAAACCAGTTTTAATCAATTTAAAAGGATTAACATAAAGAATGTTCTAGCCACAATGAAATTAAACTAAAAATCAATAACAAATATATTTGACCCTTGAACCACAGTGTTTATGGGAGCTGTCACTCACACCCCCATAATTCCTGGAAAATCCACCTATAACTTTTGACTCACCCAAAAAATGTGACTACCAATAGCCTACTGTTTACTGGACACCTTACTGAGAACAGTCAATTAATACATATATTTTGTATATTTTACATATTATATTCTTAAACTAAACTAGGGGGGAAAATGTTAAGTCATTAGAAAGAGAAAATACATCTGCAGGACTGCAATGTAAAAAAATCCATGTATAAACGAACTTGTACAGTTCAAAGCTGTGTTACTAAGGATCAACTAGATCTCAAAAAATCTCAAAGTATTTGGAAACTAAATTACACATCTCTAAATAACCCACATATCAAAAGGTAAAATATAAAATATTAACAACTACATAAAACTTATAAACAACATATCAATATTTGTGGATGCAGCTAAGGCAGTATTTATTGGGAATTTCATAGCATTAAATACCCATACTCGAAAAGAAAGATCTTAACTAAATGACTTTAAGAAATAGAAAAACAAGAGTAAGTGAAACTGAAAGTAAGTGGAAGGAAATAATAAAGTTCTGAGTGGAAATCAGTGGAAGAGAAACCAGAAAAAGAGAAATTGTTAAAAGCTAGTTAAGAACATTCATGAACTTCTACCCAGACAGATCAAGGAAAAAAAAAAAACAAGATACAAATAATACAATACCAAAAATGAGAGCAGTGATGTCAAATTCTACCCATATTAAAAATGTAACAAAGTAATGTATGAACAACTGAATGGCCATAAATTCGACATTTGATAAAATGGAGAAATTCCTTAAAAAAGATTACCAAAGCTCACTTAAGAATAGAGATCTTAAAAAAAAAAAAAAAAAAGAATAGAGATCTTGAATAGCCATGTAGATACCTATTAGAGAAATTTAATTTTTTCGCAAAAATCTTATCACAAAGAAAATTCCAAGCTTCACTGGGTAATTCTACCAAACACTGAAGGAAAAAATATAACACCATTTATATACAAACTTCTAGAAAACAGATGAACACTTCTCATTTTACGAAGCCAGCATTACCATGATATCAAAATCAGAAAAATAAAACTACAGATCAATATCCCTTATGAACATAGACATTAAAATTCCTAACATAATATCAAATCTAACAGTATGCAAGTTAATCTTAGGAATGCAAGGGTGGTTTAGCATTAGGAAATGTTGGGAAGTTACCATATCAGTAAGACGAAAAACAGGGGAAACTCATGCAAAGATTACTTTCACATAAAATCATTTTCCAATAGAAATCTATTCCTAAAACTCTCACCAATAGGAATAGAAAAGATCACCCTCAACTTGTTTAAGGCATCCACAAGTAAGCTACAGCTAACATAACTGCTAATGCTGAAACTCTTCCATTACAATGGGTTTGTCAATTTCTCTTTGCAGGATTTATCTTTTGGTAATCAGCTTTGAGGTGAAATGTAAACTAAAACCGACCCATTTTAAGCATACATTTCAAGTACTTTAAAAAAAAATACAGTCATGTAGCCATCACTACAACTTTGATATAGATGTCCCCTCTGCCTCTATGTAGACAATTCCCTTTCTTCACAATCACCCGCAGCCCTAAGCCCTGGATCACTAACATTCTGTCACTATAGATATGCCTTTTCTAGAGCTTCTTGTAAATAGAACCCTATAATATGTATCCTTTTGTGTGCACTTTTTTTAAAAAAAGATTTTGTTTATTCATGAGACACACAGAGAGAGGCAGAGACACAGGAAGAGGCAGGAGAAGCAGGCTCCATGCAGGGAGCCCGATGCGGGACTCAATCCCAGGACTCTGAGACCACACCCAGAGCCAACTCAGATGCTACCACTGAGCCACCCAGGCATCCCTTGTGTGCACTTTTTAATACTGAGCTGTATTCCATTTTATGGAATGAACTACATTTGTTTATCCATTCACCAGTTGAGGTTTGAGTTGTTTCTATAGATGGGACTATGATGAATAAAACTGTATTATTCATGCATGCCTTTATATGGACATATTTTTTATTTCTTTGGAGGAAATGGCTAGAAGGAGTATTGCTGAATCATGTAGTGAACTGTGTGTTTAATTTAATTTGAAAAAAACAAAAACAAAAACACCCAAACTTCCAAAATGGTTATTAACAGTTTTCATTCTTCCAATAAGGAGTCTCATGACATTCACTCTTCAGCATGGCATGTTTTTCTTTCTCTACTGCATCATTTCTATTCACATATAAACATGCTTCCGTTTTCCATCTTCAAAAAGTCTTTTGACCCCAGGCCTTCTCTAGCTACCACCCTCTTTCCCTGTTCAACAGTGCTCCTCGGAGGACTACTCTCCAGTCTTTCCTCTCAGCATCAATTAGCCCTGCTCCAAATAAACCACTACTCCATCAAAACTGTTTTTATCAAAGGCACCGAATCCAGAGACCAACTCTTGTGTTCTTTAAAACTGCATTTTCACAGTTTAAAATTATTCATCTCTCCATAAGGACTGTGGACTCTCTGAGTGGCAGTGCTGTTATTTCATTTATCATATCCTGAATATTAAAAATTTCATTATATGTGCAATCCTGAAAACAAGTCTGTTTAATGAATAACCAAAGAAATTTCTTTAACATCTTAGAATTGGAAAATCAAAGTAGAGCATGACATAATTTGATAATCATAAATTTGGGTAGAATTCTGTTAAGGTTAGATTAATTTCTGAGTTTTACTTTACCTTCACATATTCCTTAGGTGCCTATGCATCATAAGGAGGCATAAAACAGAGATGATATTTTGAAAACAGGTATTGATAGATTCATATATGAGCAATTAAACATTTTCACAAATTTGTTTACATTATTATCATAAAATAGTTTCTTATAATGAATCTTGTAAAATGTATGAGGTACCTGTTCACAAATTAGAAATAAACTCTGTCCTAAGGACTTCTACTTTAAATAATTAAAAAACAAACAAACAAAAAAGGCTAGGCAAGGTTATATTGATTCCTATTCTAAAGAGTATTCTTAAAATAATAGGTACAAAAATTATTTACAATGGTAGCTACATAAACTACCATATTTTACATTTTATTTCACCAAATTGCTAGGACATTGTTCATAAGACATTTATTTAACAAATGAAAACAAACTGCCTTCTGGCTCCAGCTGAATTCACTTTTCCAAAATATAACTGTTACTACCTAGATATTACTTCAGTTTCCAATCAAAAATACCAATGAATATTATAAAACTAAGTTATAGTTCCTTCTCCATTTGTATTTCCAATTACCATGTAAGAGCTTTTAAAAAGGAAATAAACCTGCAATTTCTTAGTATCAATAACAGTAAGTCAAGAACAGAATGAGAAGAAATGAAACCATAAATATGTATTACAGCTTTCCAAAATTAAGTTTGAAAGTAGACAAAGCTTGGTATTTTGAGTAATGCAGGACTCTCTTACTTAACTCTTAACCAGAGCTAAAGGGAGCAATATGTCAAATTAACTTGCTCAATTTTCTTTTCTCAACTTTTCCAATGCCCTTTAAGAATACCATTACTGAGCAGCTGCTGTTAGCATTTACAGCATCAAACCTAATTTTGGAATGTTTATATTACAATAGCCTAAATATCCGAAAACTGGAAACTGTATGGTGCCAGTTGTTTCATGATACTGAAAGGAAAAAGGAGTTTGCGGATGAGCTATTTTTCGTTTAAAAAAAAAAAAAAAAAGGTTTAAGAATGGTTTTAATGGTTGATTTATATTTAAATATAAGTAATGCATACAAAATGACTACTACCTAGAATTCAAAAAAATGTGTTAAAATTGCTATCTGAAAAATTCTTTTATGTATTATTTTTCATATATTAAACGTGACAGTTAAAAGAAAATAGACTTTAGCATATTGTATTTCTGTCATTGGAGCAAAGCTTTCTATTTAAATAAAACATCGTGTTAGTCGTTTAAAATAATTTAGAAATTATTCTCCTTAACATTTTTTAAGTTAACTACAAATAAAATTTATCACTAAGAAAAATGCACAATAAATGAAAGTCAAATGTTTATTAGTGTGAAATAAATAATCTATCTTTTAAATGAACCATGTAGAGCCTACATTTCCCATGAAAAATTATAAGTTGATATAGGTATCAAAAGCACTTCCTAAAAACAATTATGTCTGAGAACAATAATTTTTTTAGCATTTGTCGTGATAAATATCATTTATTTCCTCTGCATGTAAAATAAGTAGTTGTGGTTTTGTCTATTTTCCTTTATATGTGTAGATAAAACATGAAGAAAACAAATGTCTTCCATGTTTCTATGGACTCTTTCTGCCTGGCTAGTCAATTATTTACAGTATTGATGCTTATTTCAAAACTCATTGAAAAAAAAAAATTTTAATCTTCTGGTGAAGAAAGAGGTGTTGATTGGGATTACCTTTTAAATGTAAAGAACTGTAAGTAAATTAGATTTGATTCTAAAACAACCTCACAAAACAATGAACTTAACAAAAATTAATTTACTTCATGTCACAAATTGAGATAATACTTAGTTGAATATATTATTATATTGAAAAAGTCTCAGTATTGATTCACAATATGTGTATTCACAAAGCATATGTTGTTATAGACACAGAAAACAATCAAGTCCCTCTGTTTCTTTTACAAACAAATGAAACATGACGTTAAACCATGCTCCACCCTTTATGTGTTCTGCACCCTAATGTTCCGCATGTCTCTCAGCACCACTGGTCTGTAGTTTTGTTCCAAAATCTCCATGTATTCAAAGTAATCACTCACTCGAAAACCATGTAGTGCTTCTTCCTGTCAAAAAATACAGGAGCAGTTAATTCACTTGAATAAAGAAACACAATTCTAAGTTAATGAATTTTAAATAGTTGACTTTTTTTTACAGTTATAGGTGGGGTTTTACATTGCTACTAAATGTGTAATTGTTTTTTATCTAGTAGGCTGTGTATGTATGTGAAACCATGTCCCTGAAACAAGGTTGTCTGTTTTTAAAACCAAATTTGCTTTACAGCTAACAAAAAATAAGACAAACTCTTAGGGGCAGCCCAGGTGGCTCAGCGGTTTAGCACTGCCTTCAGCCCAGGATGTGATCCTGGAGACCTGGGATCGAGTCCCATGTCAGGCTCCCTGCATGGAGCCTGCTTCTGCCTCTGCCTGTGTCTCTGCCTCTCTCTCTCTCTCTCTCTGTCTCATGAATAAATAAATAAATCTTTAAAAAAATTCTAATAAACTTTATTTTTTTGTTTTTTTTGTTTTTTTAATTTATGATAGTCACACACAGAGAGAGAGAGAGGCAGAGACATAGGCAGAGGGAGAAGCAGGCTCCATGCACCGGAAGCCTGACGTGGGATTCGATCCCGGGTCTCTAGGATCGCGCCCTGGGCCAAAGGCAGGCGCTAAACCGATGCGCCACCCAGGGATCCCTCTAATAAACTTTAAAAACAAGACACTCTTAGAAAATGAAATCTTCCTAATATTTTGGATAAAGTTTCAACTACAGAATGATGGGTCATATTTTTAATTAGTAAAGACCCTAAAGCTTATCAAAGGATCCTATAATGTTGCAAGAAATATCTGTTTTACAGCAATGAAGGTTCATAAAACCTTCAATAGTCTGTAACTCATAATGTTGGTACAATGAATATCTGTGCTAATTCTGAATTTAATGGTTAGTGTCCCAAATGAGGCACTCAAGAATAAATTAGAACAGTAGGAATACTCACTTAGAATCTTGGAGACTTTAAGGAAATTATGTGGCTAATTTTTTTTTAGCATTTCCAAATGCTAGCTATGCAGTACATACACTTCAAAGTAAAACAAAAATTCTGAAGAAAAATCAGACCTGATCCAATGTAGTATTATGTTCAGAGTTTGGGAGGTTATTTAAAAATTGGACAATTCATGCCTTTCTAGAGATTACAGTTTAAAGGTTAAAGTTACTAACAAAAACCAAAAGCAATTAAAAATAATAAAAATAAATTATCCTATACCAGATACTGTGTTAGGGACAGTTTATAGTTGAGACACATGAATGCATACAACTAGGAAAAATATCACACTATGCAATTCTCAGTAAGAATGAATGTTTATAAAGGCCTCCCTCGGATGTCACTGTTCACATATAAGTAATAGTCCACAGCTTGCAAATAACTTGGGAGAACTTATACTTATTTTGCCATGTATCACCTAAAATATGGGTAACTTGGAGGAATAGTTGGTACATTAAAATATTTCTGATCTATAAATCTGATGTCATAGCTAGAAGAACTAAATGATGTTAAGTTGTATGCATAACATTACACCATTAAGGCTAGAGCTGATATCTTCCAACATAAAAATGTGAACTCTACTCTTAATTTTAAAAATAACTATAATGCTATTTATTTTATTTCTTAACTCATTCATTCTCATTATAAGATTCTTGATTATTTCACTTTGCTTTTGGAAAAAAATAGGATTGAAGTAAGACCATTCTTACTGTTCAAGAATTCACTTTAAACAGTTACTGCTGTAGTCATGGAACTATTTATGAATTTATCCATTCTCTTCATTCAAATTATGTGTGATTTGGCACTGATCAACTCCTCATTAAAACTCTATCTCAGGGACGCCTGGGTAGCTCAGCGGTTGGGCGGCTGCCTTCAGCCCCAGTCGTGATCCTGGGATCCAGGATCGAGTCCCACATTGGACTCCTGTGAAAAGCCTGCTTCTCCCTCTTCCTATGTCTCCACCTCTCTCTCTCTCTCTCTCTCTGTGTCTCTCATGAATAAATAAATAAATATTTTTTAAAATAATAAAAAATAAAATTATGTCTCAGTTGCAGAGAAATTATAGTAATGTTATTCTAACCAAATAAAAATCCAATGCCAGAAAAACTGTTTAGTGCATATTCATTATTTTAAAAGAACACTTATTGTTCATTAACTGAATCACAATAGGAGATGACACCATTTAAACAAGAGCTCTAATAATTAGCATAGCCCCAAAACTTTTGAATCTCCGGAGTTGGCATTCTGGATTCCAGTTTGAAAGGTAACATTTTTTTACATGTTCTAAAAGTTTCAAGCTATTTGAGATTTTATACTAAAATCTGCCAATTCAGGCCTGTCATGAAAATTGTTTTGGTAGGTCTAGGGAGGAGTCTAGATATGTCAGTTTTAATAGGCACACTAATGATCCTCAGGATCAGGGGGCTTTACATAGTGTGTGTGTGGTTCTGGATAGGAGTTTCATAAATATTTAAGGAAGAGTATGTGATTCTTCTTTTTTTTTTAAGATTTTATTTATTACAAAAAAAAGATTTTATTTATTATGACAGAGATAGAGAAGCAGAGACACAGCAGAGGGAGAAGCAAGCTCCTCATGGGGAGCCTGATGTGGGACTCGATCCTGAGATCCTGGGGGTCACGTCCTGAGCACCCAAATGCTCAACCACCGAGCCACCCGGTCACCCCAGAGTATGTGATTCTTAAAAGAATTTAACTCATACCACCTCACACCAGTCAGAATGGCCAAAATTAATAACTCAGAAAACGATGGATGTTGGTGAGGATGTGGAGAAAGGGGAACCCTCCTGCAGTATTGGTGGGAATGCAAACTGGTGCAGCTACTCTGGAAAACAGTATGGAGGATCCTCAAAAAGTTAAAAATATAACTACTCTATGACCCACCAATTGGACTACTACGTATTTATACAAAGGATACAAACATAATGACTTGAAAGGGAACACACACTCCAATGTTTATACCAGCGATGTTCACAATGGCCAAAATATGGAAAGAGCCCAGATATCTACTGACAGATAAATGGATAAAGATGTGGTACACACACACACACACACACACACACACACACACACACACACAATGGAATATTCCTCAGCCATCCAACAGAATGAAATCTTGCCATTTGCAACGACGTGGATGGAACTAGAGGATATTATGCTAAGCAGTCAGTCAGAGAAAGACAAATACCATCTGATTTCACTCATAGTGGAACTTAAGAAACAAAACAGATGAACAAAGAGGAAGAGAAGGAAAAATAAAATGAAAACAGAGAGGGAGGCAAACCGTAAAATACTCTTAACTATAGGAAATAAATTGAGGGTCGCTGGAAGGGAGGTGAGTGGGGGCATGGGGTAACTGGATGATGGGCATTAAGGAGGGCACTTGATGTAATTAGCATTGGGTGTTACATGCAACTGATGAAACACTAAATTCTATCCCTGAAATTAATATACTTTATGTTAACTAAATTGAATTTAAATTAAAAAATTAAAAATAAGTAAATAAATGGGTTTTAACTCAGCTGAGGGATGGATATATGGGCGTATGTGATGACTACAGAGATGATCCAATCCTGGCTGGGTAAATGACGGAACAGGCCTTGATCAGATACAATGTAAAAAAAAAAAATTATCCTGACCTAGATCTGAACTATATGCCAGGTATTACTACGATATACTATGATGTCTAAGGCGCTGGAGAAGAATACATGGGAGCAAAGTAAATAGCTATGGACTCAGGAGAAAGGCCTATTTCCTTTGCTATGTTCTCGACACATGTTTTTTTTCTTCAGTTAATAAGAGAAGGATGCCACAGAGATGTAGATATTCAAATAATTGCTTTTTTCTAAAGCACTTTCTATGTGCCAGAAAATGTTCTAGAAGTATTTTACACAAAGCTATCCTTCAGCTATCCCATCTCCCCATCCACCTCCCCTCCAGCAACCCATTAAGGAGGACACGTGATGTGATGAGCACTGGGTATCATATGCGGCTAATGAATTGCTGAACTCTTACATCTGAGACTGGTGATGTGCTGTATGTTGGTTAACTGAATTTAAATAAATGAAGAAAAAAAGATACCATCTAATTCCTCAATAATTCCATGTAATAGGTATTATTTCACACCCAATTATACAGATGAGAAAACTGAGGCACAGAGAGGTTCAGCAAGCAATGTGCCCAAGTTTACCGAGTGACAGAGCCAGAATTTGAATGCAGGCAAACTCAAGTGATACAAGAACAATGAAAAGCACCAGTTTGCCAACCACAGTTAACATAAAATTGAACGTGTTTCATCTATTCCCTCAGACGGTGAATTATCTTTTGTACTGTGTATACTTTTGTCTTTTGAAAACTTAGCAATTCACGTTTCTCAGTCTGATCTCCATTCCTTACCCTGTCAACATGTTCTGCTAACAGCTGCAGGAACAACAACAGTCCTCTTGACAATTTACTGATTGGATTGAAATTAATCTGATTTTTTCATAATTATAAATTGATTTTGCCATAACGTGCAGGATTTAGTTGAAGCATTTTAATTAAGTATTTTGAGCCTTCACAGCCTGATTTTCACTGGAAGGCAATCTTTTCTTAGCCTGGCATTTCAGTGAAGTTTCCCCCAAGTTGAATTCAATTGAGTTCACAAACTAAAACCAAGATCACTGCCAGCCTATTATCATGCTAGAGAGATACTCAGTATAGCCAGTTGGCTAAAACAGTGGTTCTTCTAAAATACTATTAAACTCCTAAACTGGCTTGCTTGCACGAGTGTGTGAGTGTGAGACAGAGAGAGAGAAAGAGAGAGAAAAAGAGACTCCACTTAAAAAGAAAACTTTTTGACTTTCAAGCTCACTGGTATATTTGAGAGTCCTATATTTATTTTTCTGGATGATGTTTTTCTTTCTGGTAAATGTGATGGCCACAGATTTTTTTGAACCATCATCTGTCAAGATAAAAACATCCAGGACCCTAAGTCCAATTACTAAGCCCTCCAGCGTACCTTCAAAAGTTGTCTTAGCTCAGTACTGATCTATCAATCACCACAGTGTGGGAATAATGCACTTATTATACATAAAATATAATAAGGCTGCTCTATTAGCAAACCCACATACTTGTTGTATCTACAAAGATAACCTTGAAAAACTCAGAAAATACCTTACTGATAATCATTTTATGCCCATGCCATCCATTCATTTAATCATTCAGTGGTTTAGTTAAAAGAGGGACTTTTTTTTTTTTTTTTTTTTGGTGGGGGGAATATTTTTTAAGTAAGCTTAGCCAGACTATTCATGTTCATTCACCACATGGTTTAAGAAGTTCCAAATCTTTTTAAGACACAGATCACAAAGAATTGCTCAGTGGGCTATCAGAAACATGGGCAACAAGTCTAGACCCCCAACACCTAATTTGAGCCTAAACCCAAATAAATACAAACAGGTTAATATTATCTCTATACTACATATACTTCAGACTGATTACTATTATTCCTAAGGCAATGTTTATATCATGTCACTTTCTGTCAATAAATGAAACTTAAACCAGGAAAATTTTAACTGCATATTTTCGATCTTTTAGAGCCATCTCATTACCCGAAGTTTCTCAGGATAGCTGGTAATAGTTGAAAACATGTTTGTGGTTTTTCAATATTTTGGAAACTTCAACTGGGCCTGATTATTTGACTACACTTACAATAATAGATGCTTGTCTTATCTATTTTTGTATGATGATTCAATATCCTTTTAAAAAGTTTTATTATGAAAGAAGTATGGATCCATTCTTCAAAAATAAAAACAACAAATACACTAAAAAGTAAAAGTCTTCTGATCTATTTTATCTCTTCAGAAGCAATCATATTTCAATATGTATAGTCAGGAAATAACTATATAAGAATAGTATTACAGCTGTAGTATACAGTTTTATGGAAAATCATTAAGTTTTTTTCACCCTTTGTATAAGTCTGAGATTTCTGGGTTAGAAAGTATAAAACATAATTCCCCAGGTTTAATTCTTATAACCATAGCTGAATGAGAAATTTTCAAATCATATAACTGTTTCTGACTTGGGCTGTCTTCCAAGGGAAGGAAAAATGAAAATCACTTTATTAAAGTTTCATTATTGTTTAATATGTGAGTAAGTGGAAAAGAGTCTATATATGCTTATATACATGGAAAACAACAGGTCATAAGAGAGCTTAATAGAGTAGTTGAAGGGATATATAAATGCATATTTAAATACCACACTGGAGTTTATCTCACAAGAAGAATAACCGTCCACCAAAAGAGATCACTGAACTTGAGACCTACCTGCTGAAAATTAAACAAAAAATGAAATGAAGTCCAATATCAGAAAGATATTTTTCTTAATCCCTCAGATGAATGCAAACAGGAGTAAGGTCAGTTCCAGGACAAGTGCTAAAATTAATTCTTTGCCAACATGTTCTTAGTTTGGATTTAAACCAATTCAATTAAAATTTTAGTAATTTGAATAGGACTTGAGTAGTAATCTTTTTCCCACTCATTGGAAAATTTTTTAGTTTTAAACAGATAGCATTATCACGAAGTAGTCAACAAAGAGAAGAAACTGCAATGATCACCAACAATAATTAGATTTAAAGAATTCAGTAATGTTTGTTATTAAATGTGAATAAAAATAAGTTAATCTTTCCCTTTATTTGTATTGTTTACTCTTTCAACAAATATGTATTAGGCACTTGAACAATGCCTAGTGTTCGAGGCATTGAAAATACATTAGTAAATGAGATGGACAAGATCACTGTTCTTGTGGAACATATACATTATACTGAGGTAGACTGGCAAAAATATATATAAAATAATTTCAGCTAGTGACAAACCCTGTAAGGGAAACTAAAGTGGCATACAAGATTAGAAAATGACAGGGTTAGTGTAAGGGCTTGGGAAAGTTTCAAACTCTGAAATTCCTATAATTGACCACAGTAGTGGTGAAAGTGTTCCTTACTAAAAAGGAATCAACATATTGTCCTCAACATCATCCCCATTTGTTTAACCACCTCTGTTCTACAAATTAACTCTTGCAGATAATTTTTTTCTTTTTCTACCTATGTTTTCCTTTTACATGTACAATCATTGTCTTAGAATATTTCTTCATTAAAAATGTTCCCAAGGGGCGCTTGGGTGGCTCAGTTAGTTGAGCGCCCAACTCTTGATTTTGGCTTAGGTCATGATCTTGGGCCTTGAGATGGAGTCCTGTGTCAGGCTCCCTGCTGGGCATGCAGCCTGCTTAAGATTCTCTCTCCCTCTCATTCTCTCTCCCTCTGCCCCTTGCCCCCACCCACTCTTGCTCATTCTCTTTCTCTTAAAAAAAATAAAAATAAAAATTTCCTAAGATCACAATCTAGTGATATACATAAAAGTTAGAGATCTTTTGAATTCAGTATTTATGAAATAAAACAATAAAGTTAGAGATCTTTTGAATTCAGCTGGATAGTTTGGCAATCTTGAATAATCAATGACATTTATTTATATAGAAAATCATTATTAAAGGGAAAATAGCTCTGACAAGTATCTAGCGGTAAAGGAGAATGATAAAACTAATTAACGCAGAAATTATTTGTGGATCTAGAGAAAACCTAGCAAAGGACAAATGCTAGTTTTAGTGTATGTATGCGTTATGTGTTCCTGTGGGATGGTGAGGGGAGCAAGTGGAGGGAAACATACTTCAAATGCAGGGAAAGATTTTAACTTAAATAGAGTTGGATTTCTATCAAGAATTGTACATAAGGATGTATTTATATAACTGTATTTCCTAAAGTCCACAGCTTCAAAACTCACATTATTATGAGAGAGAAAATAAGTTATATCTTGTTTTAAAATATTAACTTCTATAATATAGTGACTTTTTAAAAAGAATGCTATTATAGAATAATCTTTCATGGAAACATTTTATAAAAATAGGTGAAAGTTTAAAAAAAATAGAATATGAAGGTACAGGAAATTACATTAAATGTTTTAAAAAATGTTTTAAAACTCTGTCTTAACACAGTAACTTGAACTTTCAGTGACCAGGTAAGATATAAAGAATATATATAGACAGACAGACAGACAATACATCTTGTGGGATAGCACACTGGCTAGCACACAGCTTAGCTGTTTCACAGCTCCAGTCCCACCACTCCCTAGTGTGCCATCTTGAACAATTTAAGTTGATGCCTCAGTTCCCTCATCTCTAAAATGAGAATGACAGTACCACCTCTTAAGTTTTTTTTTTAGATGATTGTTGAGAAAAGTGTCTGACTCAAGCCTCCCATCAAAGTCAGCTATGAACTCTTGACCATCATTTTCCCGCTAAAGTTACTTACTTTCAGGAAAACCTGCAGATCCTGAGTCTGAGTGTGCTGCAGAATATCTTGTTGCAGATGTTTGAAAATAGCTATGCAAATGTACACTTGATAGTCAGGACCAAGGAAAACACAAGTAGCAATATAATGGCAGATTTCTATCCAATCTAAATAATTCCAAAAGCACTGCGTTATCCATAGTAGGCAAATCTAGAAGAAAAAAAGAAGTCAGTTCATTAGAAAGCTTATAAAACCATACTTTTAAAAAGCACTAACCACTAGCTCACACAAAACCAATGAAGAGGTTGGTGTCTGATGCAGATAGAATGACATCCTGCCTATTGAGATGCTTCATCTATTTGCTTAATGTGTGAGAAACCCTCAGAGCCTGGGGACTCAGGACGTAGAGGTAACTGATGGTGTTCACACTGCTCATATACCTGTTGCTAAATGCCTACTTTATTCATATAGTCCTCCTCTTACCACCAATATCAGTATGCTCTCTACAGATAACAAATGTTAACAGACCATTTTAATTCAGAGAGAAGTTTCTTCTACCCTACCTATAATCACAGATGTATAATTATGCAGATGACAGATTGCTAAATGTTACATTAATGCAAATGGACTCTTGCTGAATCAGAAAATAATTTAAACCAAACAGGATTATATAACATAAAAACTGGGAGCTAGTTAGTGCAAAAATAATTTAAAAGTGAGATTTTTACAAAAATCATTTATCTTACTTTTTGAATAACATTCAGATTGTTCAGACTATAAAAGGAATACATGCCCATTGCAGCAAAAAATAGAAAAGTTAAAAAAAAAATACCCACAGTGACGATGGCACAGTTGTTAACACTGCTAGCATGTTGGTACATTAGTGTTACGGGTAGAATTGTGTTTGTCCCTCAAAAGTATGTCCAAGTCCTAACCCACAGTACCTGTGAATGTGACAATATTTGGAAACAGGGTTTTTGCAGAGGTAATCAAGATAAAATGAGATCACTAGAGTGAGTCTTATTCCAATATGAATGGTATCAGATAAAAAGGGAAAATGTGAAGAGAGAGACATATATACAGAGGGAAGATGAAGAGGCCCATGTGGGGAGTGTCATGTGAAGACAGAGCACGGGAGTGATACATTTCCAAGCCAAAAACCATCCAAGGCTACCAGAAACTAGGAGAGAGGCATCGAACAGTTCTTTCCCTTGGGCCTTTAGAGGGAACACAGCCTTGCTAACATTTTCATTCTGGGCTGCCATCCCCCAAAACTGTAAGTTAATAAGTTTCTGTTGCTTTAAGCCACCCAGTTCATACTATTTTGATACTGTAGTCCTAGGAAACTAAGATAATTATTTTCCAGTATACTAGTTTTCATTTATGATTTATAAATTACCACTGAGGAAAGATTTCCTTTATTGCATTTCTCGTCATATACTTTTGTTTTTGGGGGGTAAAGAGCAGGGAATGGGAACAGATATAATGGCTTATCTCCATTTGCTACAGATCTAAAAAGCATACACAAATCTTCCTTTTTTTAGTTCTATCGTTTTGTCCTTTTCAAGATATATTATTGAAGAGTTTCTAAAACTTATTTTTTAGATCTGATTCAGTTTGGGGGATGCTGATTCTACCATTAAGTGGCTTGATTATGATGTATTAGTCTGCTTAAGCTGCCACAACAAAGTATCACAGACTAGGTGACATAAATAACAGAAATTCATCTCCTTACAGTGCAGAAATCCAAGATCAAGGTATTGGCAGGGACCTCTCTCCTTGCCTTGTAGATGGCAGTCTTCTATGCTTTTCATGGTCTTCCTCTGGCTATCTCTGCATAAATTTTTTCTTCTAAGGACAGCAGACAAATTGGATTAGGGCCTTACCCTAATGTCGCATTTTAACTTAATTACTCCTTGAAAGAGTCTGTCTCCAAATACAGTCATTCTGAGAGTAGTGGTGGTGAAGAGTTCAACATATGAATTTTGGGGGTGGGGTGACACAATTCAACCCATACCAGATGCTACTAATGAATTTTTGTTCTCCCATATGTTATTACTTATGTCAACCATTCACATTTTACTTTCAGCTCCTATGGGCATATCTTTTCATCTCATTTTCCACTCGCATTTTCTATTATTGATAATACCCACTAAGTGTCACCAAATATTAATGGTGGTTAATATTTCTGGTTTTTTACCATAATTCAATTCTTAGGTACAAGATTTTGCTTTATAAATACTATCATGCTCCAAAGTCTAGTCATAGAGTCTATGAGTTAACTCAGTATTGAATTTTATCTATGAATATCCAATGTTATCAACAGGAAGAATATATTTAATTTCCTTTTGTTCCAACTTTCGTCTTAGCACTAATAGGATTCTTCTCCCAGGTCCTGACCTGAAGGGTAGCTTGGCATGCAGAGTTCATTACCAAACTTCCACTGCCCACATAATATGGCTCTACTGAACTGGGGAGAAAATATCTTCTACTCTTTCTTTACTAGACAGGTTGACGCAGTCAGTAGTTCTTTGACTGGCAGTAATACTTTTAATTCCCTTAATGCACTGCTGCCAGGGTTCTGTCTCCACTCTTTGCTATAGCTATTAATGCCAAGCATCTATGACCATGCTATGTTAATAAAAATGAGTCTCAGATGAATTGAGACGGAAACGAAGGGTAGATTTTAGTACAAATGATCCCTGAAGCCAGAAAAAGCAGTTCCCATTCTGCTGTCAGTTTTAGGGGTGAGTACAACATAGACAGAGATGAAGGGGTCTCAGCTTTTGTCCATCTTCTTTCTCAGCAGCCTTATTGTTCTACAGATTGGATGGTGTGAAACTGCTGACCTTCAATTCATTTTGATCTTGAAACCTCACAACTCTATGTGGTTCAAACAAAGATATCTGAAGGTAAAATATAGGTAGGGAGATGCTTATCCTTATTGGTTAAGAAAATCACCCCAGAATCTGCAATTGGTTCTTCATTATACCTAGTTATTAATTAACTAGGTTAACTATTAACTGCTTCCCTATAAGCAGTTTTCTGGAATTTATATACCTTCAAGCATTGTTTTCTGTACATTGCCTATTTTTCTTCCATTAAACAGAGATAATGTCTAATGTCTACATATGAGAAATTTAGGAAGGGAAAATGAGATTATAACTGAAAGCACTTTGAAAGTATATAAGGTGCTATATAAATGTTGTTTGATAACAAAGTACAGGTGTTTATTATTCATATAATATTTATCAAATACCTAATATACAAACATTATAATTCTTAAGTGAACAAAAGACATTTAGTTCCTGCTCTCAGAGCTGACACTCAAAGGAGAGATGTACACTTTTTAAATATATGTCCCTCTGCACTTGGCAGAAATTGTATCAGCTATTCTGTGTGCCAGATGATTCAGAATTATTAAACTATAATAGAATTCTAAAATCGTATTCCCCTAGAAAAGTGAGCAATGAGTCACAGTATTTAAACCTTAAGCAAATAACTTCTCTTTATAGAATGAAAAGGTTTCCAATCAGCTAACAATCTAGAATTCTAAAAGGATAAAGGAGATAGCATGGGTCCAAGCAGAATGATAAATTCATAAAGCATTTTTATTATGAACATTTTCAAATATATATATACATATATATATATATATATATATATATATATATATATATAAAAGGGAAAACAGTACATGAACCAGACCCATCAGTTTCAAAACTTGTGATAAGGATCTTCAGTACCTTTTCTCCTGAAGGTCCCCTTCTTTAAACTTTTAAAAGAAAATACATCATAAGTTGCTATAAATTATACCTGTGTTTGCTTTAAAACATGCAGAAAATCTGTTACCAATTACATCAATTTTTTTTTTATCTATCACACAAGACAAAAAAATCTTAGAATACTAGCATTAACACAGCAATATGATTACTTAAAACAGGATTTTTGCTGCTCTTTGTCTTTAGACAACATATCACTTGAAACTTTCAGTCAAATTACTGTATTTTAAAGTCATTCTCATGAGTTTATACTATCAAATGTGTACTGTTAGGTTCATTTGATTCAGTCTGACTTTATATTCTTAGGGGCAGAACTTGTTTATTTTGTTGGTTACATGTATTTGTCTCATTATATAAAATATTTAAATGATTCCAAAGTAAAAATACAAAAGCAAAATATATTCCCTGACTCTTCGGCTCATTCCTTCCCTATAAGCAATCATTTAAAAAATCTAGACACAAGTGAGAGTAATTTACCTCAGATAAAATAATTATATTTGTCTCAGTGTTGTATCTTAATGTCTTTTAGCAGCTTGAGTACAGTTGAAGCAGCGTTTCCTAGGAAGGTTGTAGTAGATTTTGATGTATATCATAAGTGATTTTCTTTCTTTATAGGCCTAAAACCATTTAAATGTTTTAAAATGTAATTAGGTTTAAGGAACATTGGTTTACTATAAAAACAAACATAATTCGTTTGTTTCACTTTCTTTGTAAACCATTTCATTGCTAATAGTTTTTCAATGAATATAAGAACTCAGCTGCTTAGTTCTGAAAATGCAGTACAGGTTTGGACTTATAAGAGGGAATCTGGCAGTGTCTAGCAAAATCATATATGCATTTACCCTTTAAGCCAGCAATCACATTTATAGAAATTTATCCTGGAGATAATTTGACAAAAATTTGAAAATACTTAAATGTTTGTTATAGCACTGATCATAGTATCAAAAGACTATAAATAATGCAGGTGTCTGTAAAGAGGGGCTTGGTTAAAAAATTATGGTTTATCCTTGGTGGAATGCCATGTAGTTGTAAAAGCAGGAAATACCTTTGTATATTGTGTTGGAGTGATATCCAGGATCCTTTAAGTGATAAAAAAAAACCATAAGACTTTTCTAAAATATATTCTGTAAGAGGATTATCTGTGTTAGCCCATTTGCTGACAGAGTATAGTACAATAATGATATGCAGAATAATAACCCCAAGGAATTATAGAGATAAATCATTAAAGATATGTGGTACTTCTTAAGCTAGTAAAGTTAAATAAGGTACAATAAGGAAAGTGCTTTACCAAAGGATAAAATTGGTTACAAAGTTAATTAGAATATGTGATTTTTCTGTTCATTTAAAAAGACTATATATTTGAATTTCTATTTTCTACTCCCAGTTACTCTTAAATTCTAATCAACATATATTTCTATTTTAATTTTTTAAATTCTAGTTGAACATATATTTTCACTCTAGAGATATGTGTATTTTTTTTAGCAACCTGCTCACAAATCCTTCATTAATCAACCAATCCCTTAGTGTCTGTAAATACACAACTTCAAAAAGCACTGCTCCTAATTAGATCAAAATGAATAAGCTTTGAAATACAAAATCTGTATCGAAAGCGATTACTTAAGCACCTATACTTATTCGTTACTTAAAAGTTGTTTCATATTTTATAATTAGCAGTAAAATGGCAAATAATATCAACAAAACAATGATACATATTTAAGGCACAAAATTATTACCTCATATCATGAGCCATTAAAAAGGCATTTTTCCATTAGATAATTTAAGAAACAAAAAACATTACTGCTTAGAAATAATGTACTGGGTTTTATTACATAAATCTGCTATATATATAGCAATTTCAAATTGATAAACACCAAAATGATAAAGAGGTATCAAATGATACTGTGAGGCCTGAGGTACTGCAAGTTTTTTCCCACAGTTTGTGGTGTCCATTTTAAAATTAAAGGATATATACTACGACCTAATAAATGATTGGGGCATTAGACAATAAACATTACAATACTCAAGACTAGAATAACAAAAAGAGTTCTCAGGAACATTTTGTTTCCTAGCTTGGATTTTTAGAAGAGTAGAAAGAATAGATTACTGAGCTTATTATAAGTGAACATTTAAGTATCTACTTCTAACCAAAATTAAACATTTTATGAATCAAAATCCCCAAAAGTGTTTTAGGTACATGACAAGAGCGAGCCACAACTGGCGAAGAAAGAATATTCCTTTCCATTACATGCAATTCCTTGTATATTTAGACTTATTAACTTCAGGAAATTTAAAACTCAACAGGCACAGCAATCAGATGCAAGTAAATTTAATTACATGACATAAGGATTCTTCAAAATAAGTCTAAAGGCACATTACCAAAAACTATATTGTTTAGTTAAGAGGAAAAGATTGCCAGGAGGACAAATCCAAGGGAATGCAAGGATGGCTTACTGTGAAGAAATCTATCAATGGTAACATAAATAGGTCAAATAATCCAAGATCAAGATCATCTTAACCCTAAAGGAACTTGACAAAATCCAACATTCTTATTTGATTAAAAGAAAGGAATCAAAATTCAGTATTTTACATAAAGTAAAAGGATTCTTTCATAGCATGACGGGGAATAATTCTCTTAATGGTGAAATACTGGATGATTTCCTAATAATTGTTCAAGCCTAAACAAGCAAGCCACTATTTAGAATGACTCTGGAAAAATTACAAAGTTTAATTAAAAATAACACACATTAAAAAGTAGGAAAAAAACATAAATCTAGAAAAAAATGTACAAATTCATGATTATCGAAAATTTGATGCCTTTACTAATTATTAACAGTAACCACAAAGGAAATAAAATTGAAAAAGAGATCTCAGAACACCTGGGTGGCTCAGTGGTTGAGCATCTGCCTTTGGCTCAGGTTGTGATCCCCGGGTCCTGGGATCGAGTCCTGTTATCAGGTTTCCCGTGGGGAGCCTGCGTCTCCCTCTATGTCTCTGCCTCTCTCCTGGTCTCTTGTGAATAAATAAATAAAATCTTAAAAAAAAAAAAGATTTCAAGCTACTCTAATTAGAAATATCTATAATAAAAAACATTACATCTATATGGGGAAAAAAAACTATGCAACTTTAGTAAAACATAATACAAAGAAAATAAATGGAAAAACTTAATACATTCCTAGAGAGGAAGGATGAGTACTGTAAGGGCATAAACTATAAATTACTTGGAGAAAAGTGAACATATTAGCAATTTAAATTTTATCCAAATCCAAATGCCCAATTCGAACTGGGAAAAATCACTTTAGAAGGTACAAAACACAATGAATAGAAATAGCTGAATTAGCTTCTTTTAGGAGGGTGTTAGGAAATATATGATAGGTTTATTCTTACCAAGCATGAAGACATAAGGAAGTAATAAGAAAAATGGAATAAATAATAAAATAGTAAAGACATAAACACTAATAGTAAATAAGCAATAAATTACAATAGTAAATCAAATACATAACAGGAATTTAAGAGATCTGGATAGTGGGGTTACTTTTAAAGAACATTCGAATCAATAAGAAACACATTAAAACAGGTGGGCAATTAAGATTCAACTATTATCAAGACTATGGAATTATAGCCAACCTTGCTAATGTGTAAAAACCTACAAAATTTTAAAAAGAGAAAATGCAATTTTCTATTAATTTAGCTATTAGTTTCAAAAAAATCCAAATACTCAGACCTGAAGAACAGATACTTTTAGAAGTATCATTTCTGTTAGAAGAGTAAAATCAAAGCAATTTGATAATATGTGTCAAGAGTCTTAAAAGTATTCATATATTTTGGTTAAGTATTTCTACCTTCTGGAACTCTGACCTAAAAATTTAATTCCAAAAATAGAAAAAGGTTTAGGCTCTAAAATTTTAAGTTTTAGCGTGTTTATAACAGTGAAGAAATAATCCACCCCTCCATCAATGAAGGACTGCCCATGCACAGGAGGGAGCTATCTGTGACCACTGCATGTTACCAAAGAAAAATGATGACTCCTTCCCAGATCCCAAGAGCAGAAACAGAGAGCAAGGCTTTCTTGTTAGGTTAAGATACAGTATCTCAAATACCAGACATATGTTCAGCATTAAGAATTCTTACCCTTAGTTACTTCATTTAATCCTTACATTAACCTTATGAGGTAGGTATTACTTCCATTAGAAAGCCTGCCTACATGTCATAGACTTCCAGAATGTCTATGTCTTTGAATAGCTTAAGTTGAATTTGAAATATGAATGCCAGGGGTCTACTATAAAAAAGTCTATATATTTTAACAGACCTAGGGGAAACAATTCAGTTCAGTTCAGAAATTTAAACACAAAGGTACGAATACTTACAAAATGATCTTATTAACTTATATTTCCTATGTTTGATGAGAATTTAATTTTCTTTAAAGACACAGATTTGGGAGCTGAAGAAACACTACTTCCTATGGATTACCTGGGATGGTGCAAAACCAGACATGTGAAAAGCTGAAAACACAAGTGGCACCTCCACCTTCAGGAGCATTTCAATGTAGTGAGTGCTGCAAAAATATACCGGGTGGATGCCAGATTCTATAGTGTCAGTAGGTAGATACCTCTGCATAAAAAGGAGAAATTGATAATTAATGAATATGCAACTAATTTAAAATAATCAAACCAACTTACCTAAATCTTTAGCTGTGAACTGCTACTTCAAAATTAATGTGGTGGCCTAACAAGTTACTGTAAACATTCTAATTACATAAGTTAAAAAGTCAGAATGTTAAATACTGTAGAAAGAATAAATCTCAAGGTAATATTTATACCTTCCAAGACAAAGGAGTAAAGTTAATATTGTAATTTAATGCCTTGTGGAATGAAAGGGATAGCTGTTGCATGAAAATATAAATGTACAAGTACACAAGTAATAAAGCTTTTACATTTTAATACTGAGTGTATTTCTATATGCTTGGTATCCTTGGCTTTGGCCAATGATTACATCACATTAAAAAGTTTGAGTTCATCAGCTCTTCAGGATATTTGCATAGTCCCCTTTTGCTAAGATAGTGTTAAATAACCCAAATCTCAACTTGAGTTACTAATAACTGAAATTGGAAACTCTGTAAGAAATTTATTGCTAAAACTGGGAAAAAATGCATAATGCATTTTTAGATCAGCTATTTTATTTATATTTATAATTTTTATAAAAATTACATATATAATTTATATATTTTAAATTTTATATTTATTTATTTGTCCATTTATATGTGTACATATACATGCGTATCTTACAAACCTGCACTTTTCAGCAACTTCTTCATAAAGTTGGTTATATTTTCAGTTTGGCTCTTAGGTACAATTTATGTCATCATGATTGTTCTATAATACTTCAATGAGTATTTCTATAAATCCAATATCTAACCACAACATTTTTAAAACAAAGAATAAACCTGGGAGGCATCATTTTGTGTCAAGAAAAACTGATACACTAGCAACTATACCTAATAAACCTGTACTAAAAATTTATATTCAAATTAGTTCTGAAGAATACATAATTCAGAAACTTCCAGAAAGGCATTTTATGTTCTTACCTTTACTGGGTAACTGTAACAAAGAAAATTAATGCTTTTAAATTAAAACAAATTAAATTTATATATAACAATTGTATACAAGTTAAAATAAGGATTTCTTTCAAATTTTATTGCTAAAATGCTTTTAAGGATTTATTTACCTTATATACTAAAATTTCTGAAACCAGTGAGGTAATTGATCAGTGGTTTTCCTGTTTTATAAATTATCATCATTAAAGGACAATTTATCATTTCACATTGCATACATATATAAGAATATATGTAGAAATATATATATAGATTATGACAGGCTCTCAGAGTTACCACATAGTACACACAAAATAATTGTATATACTGATGACTACCAACATAACTATATAACATATTAGTGGACAGTGGACAGTCAACCTCAAATGAATGTCTAGGACAAAAACAAACTTTCTTTTGAGTAGTTAAAAATAATATACACTGGGAGGCCTGGGTGGCTCAGCGGTTGGGCAGCTGCCTTCGGCTCAGGTTGTGATTCTGCCGGGATCCGGGATCAAATCTCACATCAGGCTCCATGCAAAGAGCCTGTTTCTTCCTTTGCCTATGTCTCTGCCAATCTCTCTCTCTCTCTGTTTCTCTCATGAATAAATATATCTTTTAAAAAATGAAGTTTAAAATAAATAAATAAATGAATGAATGAATGAATGAATGAATAAATCAATCAATCAATCAATCAATCAATAAATAAATAAATAAATAAATAAATAAATAAATAAATAAATCATATACACTGACAGCCACTGGGGTGGCTCAGTTAGGTGTCCGACTTGATTTCAGATCAGGTCATGATCTCAGGGTCCTGAGATTGAGCTCCTATTCAGGCTTGGAACTCTGTGGGGAGTTTGCCTGAGGTTCTCTCTCTCTTTCTCCCTCTGCCCACTACCCCTCAACATGTACATGTACACATGATCTGTCTCTCTAAAGTAAATCTTTACACATATATATGTATATACGTATATATATATATACACACACACACACACACACACACTGAGAGTTAGTATCCTTTATCTTCTTTTATGAAATACATGTTTCACTAATGACTATTTGCATAGTAGAATTAACAAATCTAACAAACAGCAAAAAAACCAGCTTATACATATATATTAATTTTCAATGCAAGCTTAGGTAATAAGTTTCCAAATATATGTATAATAGTAGTGTAAGAAATGTATGCATAAGAAATAATTCTTTTTTTGAGAGAGAGAGAGAGAGAGAGCACAAGCAGGGAGAGTGGGAAAGAGAAAGAGAGAGAGAGAGCACAAGCTGGGGGAGTGGCAAGCAGAGACAGAGAGAGAAGCAGGCTCTCCGTTGAGCAGGGAGCCTAACATGGGGCTCAATCCCAGGACCCCAGGAACCTGAGCAGAAGGCAGATGCTTAACCCACTGTGCCACTCAGGTGCCCCAGTTCTAATACTGTATCTTTTCTATGTTGCATTGAAAACAATATATTCAGAGTAGGTGTGTTCAGAGATGAGACAAAGGGCTAATTACACTCTCAGGAAAAAAAAAAAAAAGCTATTATATAATGGAGTCCCAAAGCTTAGGCATGAGTTTTTCTACTCTTATAGATTATCCTCTGTTGGAAGAAATCATGCCATACTTTTCTGTAAACAATACAGCACCCAACACCAACCCTTGCATAGAGTAGCTATGCAACAAATTATTGATTGAATTACAAAATATGTTAATGATTGCATATTGTAATCATAATACACTCACTTATAATAAAAGTTTTACTAATTGGTCTATTAATTGACATTACATACCCTAATTTATGGTAAATAGTGTTCATAAACCAGATCAATAATGACAGCTGTGACCCACCTAAATACAACAGAGTCTTCTGAATCATCAAATTATGAAGTCTGTTTGTTATACTTTTAGTGTTCTGCTGTATTTTGCTTAGTCACAACTCTCTGAAAAGATGGCAACTTTTAATAAAGGTAATGACTCCAAATAAAATTCAGAATATAGGATTAAGCACAACACATATAGGAAAACAGCATTTAATATATCATGTAAGTAACATAAAACTAACATACAAACTATGCTATAATTGTGAAAAAGAATATCAGTAAAATCTTTTGGGTTGATATATACTAAAAAGTATCATAACATGAAGCAAGGACTTTATAAAATAATACTCTTTAGAATGTTTTACTGTAGTGATTAAAAATGAAAGATACAGGTCTTAAAAAATGGACCTTAGTAAGCAGTCTTTTGGTTTTTCCTTTCCACTACAGGTAGTTCTGATGAGTCATTCCATTCCTGACACTAGTTCCAAGTTGTTATGGAAATCAAATAGAAAGACCCTATGAAAAAGATAAACTCTCCAAACCAATTTAAGTGGACCCAATCTAGTACAGTCCAGTCCTCCACTCTGGGGATCTGTCATCAGAGAATGGACCATGTTTTATTGGTAATGTTGCAGTTAATTTGTGCATCATGTGCATCATGCAGGAGGTGAATAGAAAACTTTTTTTTTTCTTTTAACTCTGATTCTATAATTCTAAAAAACAAATCTTTCTCCTCTCTGGGGAGGGGGGGAAGCACATGGGAAAATGGAATCTTTAAATATGGACCTAAGATTTAAAGTTATATAAACAAGAAAGGGGTTTTGACACTAGTTCTGTCCTACAAGTAACAGGTCACATGATTTACTATTGTTAATGCCTTGCAAATGGTTACAAGTGTGCCAGGACATGCTGATGGTTGTAATATTTAAATCTAAATGTATATTTGAATGGTATAGGAATTGTTAACTCTAAACTTGCTGTGTTAACTGGTTTTATTTTGTGAGGAGTAAGAAAGGAATAAATGTATATATCCACACACATTTTTATATATGTAAAATACAGCAACTGTCCCATGATCTTCCTAAAGAACTACAGTAGTTTTTTGACTATTACTTTAGCTTGATTTATCATCAATGGAGTTTTTGTCTGTATGTGAATGTGAAATAGTTTTTTATTTGAATTTTGTTTTCCTTTTGCATAAGTTTTACTAACAGAAGGCATATGTGATTGTTAATTTTATTGAAATTACTATCTGAGATTAGGTATTCTTACATGGAAATAATAGATTTTTTCAATCTTTTTTAATCTATCATTTTATTAACTTTTATGTTAAAATTAGTCAAATTCTAATTCCTGATGAAATTCCATAAAGAATTAATATATTATTATTTAGGAAGGTCTTTTTAAAGAGTAAATAATAATAGAAGATAATTTAATACAGTCAATACATTAAATGATCCTTCCGGTCTAAATGGCTCCAAAGGAAAATTTTTTTCAAATTACTTTTATTTCAAATGAGTATATAGTCATAGTCTATAAAATTTTGAGAACATCAAAGTAATATTTCATTATTTCCTATATTGCTTATCTGAGCCCAATTTTTTACACCTTTTGATGCAATCTGCTTACAACATTCTTAATGCAAAGGACTATTCTCTTTTAAATAATTTTTTAAAGTAGTAAAAGCTTATTGTCCTATATATTTGTATTTAAATACTAATTCACACACTCAACACCTATTTGTTGAATTAATTACTATTGGAAATAGCTTGGAACACAATGGGAAACAAAACAGAAAAAGCTCCCCTCCTAGTGCTTACACATTTAAGTGTATAAATACATACACAAATGAAGTTGCATAATAGGAATTAACATAGGCTACAGAAGAAGAGAAATGGGGTAATAAGGCTGAAGAACGCAGGTCTGGGGTGTAGGTCTGGGGCACAGGCTGAATGAAGCTTTTTTAAGGTTGATTATAATAATGAGATTGAGCTAAAGATGATGGACAAGTTTGTGCTATTAATAGCTAAAGCCAAAGTACCTCACCAAAACTGCAGGTTAACTTATTTTATCAACATGCGTAGAAAGTGTCACTGCAATGTTTGAGACCAATGGAACAAACAAAATAGTAAATACTGTATTACGATGATTACTGAATGCACTAAGTGGCATAGAAAAAGCACCAATCCATAAGATGATTAAATCAAAGACATTTATACCATGCAGTTGTGACTGTTGAAACATTAGTAACTACACTATAAGGCACTGCATAAATGTTCATGGATAGGACAGTTGCACCAACAGAAAAGTGTCCAGGCTTTATGTCAAAAGTTTGTCTAAACACCTTGAGTAATATGTCACTCCATTCCATTCACAGATCTACAGTCCATATTCAATCATGCTATTAAAATAAATCTAATAAAATCCAAGTTGCTAGAGCCTTGCCTGAATTCAATTTTATGGGAAGAAACCCTATTAGAGCACAACATCACTGTTACATTAAAAGTAATGTTATGAAAAAGTCTGTAGATTCAAAGCAAAAAATCCAACTTTATAAAATTATGGTTAAAAAAAGTTGACTCTTGGGACGCCCAGGTGGCTTAGCAGTTGAGCGTCTGCCCCTGGTTCAGGGCGTGATCCCAGTCCTGGGATGGAGTCCCACATCGGGCTCCCTGCGAGGAGCCTGTTTCTCTCTCTAGGTCTCTGCTTCTCTCTCTCATGAACAAATAAAAGTATTTTTTAAAAAAGTTGATATTTGGCAGTGCCACAATCGGAATGCTAAGCTAGTGGAAAGCAGGTATCATTCTCAAATGCTTGACATGAAAATGTATGCCTGGATTCAAAATCTATATTCATTATCAAAATTATCAAAAGATTTTTCAACATTACATTTGTAAATGGAGGAGGGAAATATCTAAGATTTTTTAAATCTTCATGTACAATTTAGAGATTTGTTCAAATTCTGGTGAACAGAAGGAAAGTAGTTCCACTGATTAGAGAAAAACTGGTATATACTCTTTTGCCATTTGCTTCTGCTTGTTCATGTGAGCAAATTTCTCATTATGCTGAAGTACAAGCGCTGGAAATTCTTATTCAGGAATTACATCCAGCTATTTCAAGCATAAAATTATAGAATCTCAATATTTATAATATATTCCTCCTTGATTCTTGGCTTTTGTGTTCCTTATCACAATATATACTGTAAAAACATGTAATATATGTTTTCATTGAACTCCAATATGCTCCAGCTCCCTTAACTTATCTTTGAGTGCCATGTGATTGCATTGTCCATGCGCAGTATGTCATAGGAAAGATTTGGGACATATTGACCTATCTTGTACACTAGACAGTTTCCCCATGTTGGAGATCTTAATGGTAGTAAGTAAAATGAAATACAGAAACGTCAGTAAATTGAGGGATGCTTTTACCACTAAACTCTAAAGTCTCATGAAGCTAGTAAAATCCTTTAAAATACACTATAATACTATAATCAGAACTTATCATAGATTTCCAAAATGTTTAGTTTTCCCCCTCTGCAGAATATTTTGAAAATTTTGATTGATCTTCTTATACTGTAATTTATCTGATTCTTTCTAACAAAGTAACAATAAAAAACATTCAGTAGTTCTTTTTACATATGTACTTTTTATAATTTACATAAATGGCAAGTTTAAAATTTATTAATCCATCTATTATCACTAATCTTTCATTCAGATACCATTAGGTGTAAGACACCAAGTATTTGGGAGAATGTCAAATCTGTATCTTAAAAGAGAATCAGCCAAAAAGCATTCAGGTACAAAATGAACATAAATTATTACAGAGCCCTCTACAAATAAGATCCCAATAAATTTAAATTGGATTTGCCTTAAAATTTAACATACTCATTTAAAGACAGGGTAAAAAGTCTTACAGAAATATGTAGTCTTGGCAACCAAAGGAAAGCAGAGGTCAGAAGCCTGGAGAACTGCTGAAGAAATCTAAGTGTTTTTTCTTTGTCTCCCAACATTATCATGAATAAAGAAGATACAAACCAGTCATGGCCAGCATAACTCCCCTGCAGGCAGACTGAACAGCACAGTTAAGGAACTTCTGCAATATTTTATCTTACAAGATGAAACATAAGAACTTCATTAATATTCACTTCCAGGATTGCTATCAGGAAAGAGATATTGATACCTAGTCCTCATTTTATCTTCAACCAATTTACAAGCTAATATGCTGTTTACTTACATAAGTAATGGAGGCCAATGGCACTAGCAAATGCAGAAAAAATGATCTGCAATGTGGCAGATCATTTATTCAAATCATTAACATAATAGTTCCAACTCTTTCTCTGGTTTAGGTTATCTGCTAAATTACTAGCATAATCAAATATTTTAAAAATCCATACATCTTTAGAATTTGGTAATGCAAATGGTTTGTATATATTTTTTCCCCTTCAAGTCAAACCTATTTCTGAAAAATAATTAATTCAAGTAAAATAAATGTATGTTCTATTGTTATTCTAGATTTACTAACTCTAGAAAATTCTTATTCTAGATATGCTAAACCTATTTTTAAAAATCTTATATATATATATATCTGAAAATAAGGCCTAATAACTTTAATCACTTTTAGATTCAAGAAGACTGAATTTAGTAATTACTACCGAATTGAATAAAATTAATATTTAAAATACAGAATACTTTTAGGTGCATCATAATCAGCAATATAGGTTAAAGTATTATTTAGTATAAATGTGTTAAGGTACCCTATCAAAGAATTATGAAAAATAAATAATGTTCTATTACTGTGAATCCACTCAAAAAGGATATGAAGAGAAGATTTTATGGGAGCCTGCTGCTGTTTCAGGAATCTCTCACAGTGCTTTAAAACCAAGGTAAGATCATTTTCTGCACTGTCTTTTAACAGGTTGAGGAACTTGCCATATCTACATTAAAAGCCCACAAAACATACAAAATTGAAAAACATCAGGCCTGGCATTGCAAATTCACTTTTTAAAAGCCATCAAGCATAGTCCTCTTGAGATCCCAAGGTTTTTAAGTTTTCAAATTTCTACTTCTAGGATAACTATGCTATCCAGAACACTTAGAGGGAAAGCTTAACACTCAATTTTAAGTTCCTGATAGTTACATTTGGATTAGCAATAGTTACCTGGTAAATACTGACAACTTTAAGGAAAAATAAAACACTAATGAGAGAGCAAAACGTAGACACTATAGATGAGAAGAATATAATCATTTTTCCTGAACTTAATCTAAAACATGTAATGTTGACAAATTAGACTGACTTGTTAAGTCTAGAAGCAATTTTAGATCTTTAGTCCGGAGGTTCTGAGAGGAGGCACTTCCCCTCCTGTGGCCACTTGAGAAATTCATGCGGGGTGTTTTTGATTGCATAGTGACTGGGTTTACTAATAGTAGGTGGTGTGTGATGGTCGGTCAGGAGGTTAGATGTGGGACAGTCCTGCACAACCACTTGCAAATGTCCTTCCTGCCTGTTATTTGCATGGATAAAGAAGCTATTTATAATTTAATTATCTGAAACCAATTCTGTTTTATATAAGATCATAAAATATTTTTTCTCTATTTTTCTTTTTTTATTATACACTGAAGGCAACTATGTGTAAATCAGGAAAAGACAGTACTTTTGTTGTTTGAAGCCTGAGACTCATTCACCATTTTGGAAAGTCACTTTGCCGGTGGCAAAACTCGAGCAGTATTTGTAGCATCAAAATACCACCAGTCTCTATTTGCAGCTGCCAAAGTCACAATGATTCTATGGGGTTGACAGTTATGTCATATATAGTAATTGGGTACAAACATTTCATTACAAATCATTTTCCATTTATTTCTTACCAATAAGCTACTATATTGAATTTTAAAAATATGTGACTAATCTGCTCATGTTATCTATGGATTCCATTTCAGAATAGAAATTGGACATTACAAAATAAAAGGCAGATATAGGGTCACAAAACAATGAGATACATGCTTTATGTGATGATCCACCTGGTAAGAGCCAGAATTACTATCATACTTTTCATTATCATGCTATGAATTTATAAAAATAGTCTTTTTAAAAGCTTCCATATGCATATTTTTTATACTTGATTCTAAAGATTACCCACTGAAGTACCATGGAACTATTAAAATCCTCATTTAATAAGCAGGAGAGAGACTTACTCCTTAATTCCCAGTATGCTGTTTAGCTTATTTCTTTTGAAAATTACAATTTGAGTACTAAAAATTCAAACTACTATAATTGGTTTATTCATTTTTAACTTCTGTGTCTATCCTTAAGGTACTTTTGTACTCATCACCATAACCTGACAATTAAAATCTATCATATTTTATAAAATGGCATGATTGTGCTACTAATGTGCTGAATTTTACAATGCATTTTTTGGGAAAAAAAACCTGTAGTCATAGAGACTTAAACATACTGTAATTAGCCTCTGAAATGATAATGAACCATAACTGATTTACCAGCAGCGGTAATATAATCATATGCCAATATCCCCAAAACAAAGTTATTATTTTCTGAATGATAAACTCTGCATTTAAAGTACACAAAATAGTTGGTTGTTAAATACCATTAAGCACATATCAGGTAGATGAAACAAATTCTAGAAATGCGCAAGGGAGAGATTTCCCTATAATATACCTGACAGTCATTTTAATGCCAAGCTGCTGCACAGATGAAAGACTTTCGTTCTTCACATTTGCATCAGTAGCTACAAACAATAGAAAACGGAGTTATAAAAATGTATAAAAGTCTGCATAATCACATTTTAATTGAAAATTGATGAAAGTCATATTTTTACATATTTTAATGTGAATTTTGAAAACACTGATGAATTTGTTCTTTTAAGAGCTGTCAGTTACATTTTCAAAGAAATTAACAGGAAACTTTTTACAAATAACTTTTCTCCTATAACAATCATTTAAAAGCATATTAAATACAAAACAACTAATTTTAGTTTTAAAGCAATTTATTTTTACTCAGCCCATATCACAACACAAAAGCTGTTAACCCAAGAACAATCTAGAATATTGTACTTTCATCAGGCAATGCATATATTTTTAATTACAAATATGTCTAAGTATGGCTATTTACTTCTTAAAGATTTTTTTAAGATTTTGTTTATTTGCGAGAGAGGGAAAGTGAGAGAGAGAGAGAGCAGGTCCTGGGGGAGAGGCAGAGATAAGGGAGAAGGAAAGGCTGGGGTTCAATGTGGGGCTCCATCTTGGGACTCCGGGATCTTGACCTGAGCCAAAGACATATGCTTAAATGACTGAGCCACCCAGGCGCCCTCCTCTTAAAGGTTTAAAAATGAGTGTCAAAAAGCGATAATCAATATACTACTTAAAATATATAACAGTGGGGATCCCTGGGTGGCGCAGCGGTTTGGCGCCTGCCTTTGGCCCAGGGCGCGATCCTGGAGACCCGGGATCGAATCCCACGTCAGGCTCCCGGTGCATGGAGCCTGCTTCTCCCTCTGCCTGTGTCTCTGCCTCTCTCTCTCTCTGTGTGACTATCATAAATAAATAAAAAAAAAAAAAAAATTAAAAAAAAAAATATATATAACAGTATATGAGGGTAGAGTGAACAACGTTTTTCCAGCAGGTGGATTTTCTTTATGAAGTAGGAGTCATGATCTGCCAAAAGTGAGAAGGCTGTATTGTACAAAGGACGATAGGAGAGGCTGAAAATTTGGATTAGTTCTGGAGAATATTGGATGACCAAACTAACGGTGAATGCTCAAAAACATCACTAGTTGGCACTGAGGGTTCTAGTTTAAATTTTCATTTTTTTTTAGCTAAAGAAACTGTAGCATGCATGTACATGCATATATACACATGCACACACTATTAAGGGAATTGTCCAAAATCACATAATTACCTAGTGGTAAAGAGGACTAAAAGGTAGATTTCTCACACTCCTATCAGTTTTTTTTTTCTTTTTTCCTTCCATTACACACTGATGCATCTCATTCTATCAGTATAATCTAATTAACTTGTGGACTCATTCATTTCTTTTAATACATCTTTTCTAATAAAGTAAGTGTGGAGCACCATGCTAGAAGCTATAGGGGATAGAAGATAAATAATACATCATGCCCTAAAGGAACTTTCCATGTAGTGTCAGAGATAAAATTCATATATAGATAACTCTGCTAAGGATGTTTTAAAGGACTAAGTAGAACAAGAATGGTACAGATAGAGTGCTATGTGAATTAAGAAACAGAGAGATTACAAAGAACTGGCACTTAAACTGAACCTTAAAATATGGTTAGACTTGAGATCTACAGATATAAGGAAGAACACAAATTAAACATCACTGTTATCAAACGTCTACTCATTGGGTCAGCAACAATCCATCATTTAGCACTCTTCAAAGTAAGTTACCCTGTTTCTCCCAGTTTGCCCAGGTCTTGCATGGTTTTAGCTCTGAAAGTCTCATGCCCTAAGAAGCCCCCTTAACCCCAGGCAAACCAGACTGGTCTTTTACCGACCTCGAATGGTAATTTTCTTTAAAAATAAGTTAATTAAAATAAAATAAACTTAACTGCTCAGTTCACTTCTTGACAAGCTATATCTGAGTTTTACTTATTCAGATCAGAACACAAACTTAGCATTATTGTTGCACTTGACCTATAATGAGCAGTTATTTTTTATATATCTTAGAATTCCTCCCTATTTGTAGACTCTAACTTTACTAATAGATATACATTCTAGATGCACAGATTGCTAAAGAGAGTTTTATATATAATGGCTCATTTATATGAGTCAGTATTTTTCTCCTAGGGAAAAAAAAAAAGGAGTTTCTATTACTTTCTACCAAAAACATATATGTCACAAATTATTCTCACACTCAAAAATGGCCAATTTTTAAAACTATTAATCATCATTCATATGCTCACCATAATTTCAAGTTTTTAGTCTTATCAACAGCATTTTTAAAAATCAGCCATAATTTAAACAGCTTTTCCAATGTCCACTATAACACAATCAGATTAAATTCATTTGGTAACAACCAGGAGGTTCTTAATGTGTCAGTACTTGAATATACTCCTGGTGATCCTATATTTTATTATTAATTGCAATTCAGTTTCCCAAGCTCAAATAACATAAAACTTTAGTGCTGTAGTATTGGTGACACTGGCTGATTTTGCAAAATTTAGGGAGTTTCAATAAAGTAAATATTTTGGCTTTATATATATTTTTATAGCCACAAAACAGACCTATCTCCTATCAACTATCCTAAAAGTGTATTATAAGATTGATTTTTTTAAATTAGTCAGATTATTTTATTGAGGTAAACTTTATAGTCAAAGAAATATAAAGATCTTAAATGTACAGTTCAATTAGTTTTGACAAATGCATACAAGCTTTATAACTTACACTCCTCTAAGATAGAGAATATTTTCATCTCCTAGAAGTTCCCTCATGCTCCCTTCTAGCCAATTCCTGTACATTCATCTTCCCTAAACCAGCCACCGATCTAATCTCTTTCACTACTGGTATAGCTTTACCTGGAATATAATATAAATGGAATCACACAGCATGTACCCTTTTGTGTGTTTTTTTTCCACTTAACACAATGTTTTGAGATTCATTTCATATTGTAGCATGTATTGACAGTTTTTTTATTATAAGTAGTATTCCATTACATAAATATGTTGAAATTTATTTTTCTGGGACATTTGTATTTATTTTTTCAGATTTTGAATTTATGAATAAAGAGCTCTGAACATTCTTGGGCAAATATCAAAGATGAGCTATCACCTCACATCTCAGAATGGCTAAAACCAAAAAGATAAGAAATAACAAGTGTTAGTGAAAATGTAAAGAAAAGGAACCCTTGTACACTGTTGGTGGGAATATAAACTGGTACTTTTACTGTGAAAAACAGTATGGAGTTCCTAAAAAATTAAAAAATAGAAATGTCATGTGATCCACTAATTCCACTATTGGGTATCCACCCAAAAGAAAACGAAAACACTAATTCAAAAAGATACACACATCCCTATGTTTACTGCAGCATTATATACAGTAGCCAAGATAAGGAAGCAACCTAAGTGTCCATCGATAGATGAGTGGATAAGGAAGATGTGGTATATTTATGTGCACATGTGTGTGCACACACAAGTTATTACTCAGCCATAAAAAAAGATGTGATCATGCCACTTGTAACAACATGGATGGACCTAGAAGGTATTATGGTAAGTGAAATAAGTCAGACTGAGAAAGACAAATACCATATGGTTTCACTCCTATAGGGGGAAAAAAAAAGAACAAATAACAGAATCAGACCTATAAATACAGAGAACAAACTGATGGTTGCCACAGGAGAGTGAGTGGAGGGGTAGGCAAAATGGGTGAAGGGTTTCAGTTATGGATTGCATAAGTAATGGGGATAAACGCTACAGTATAAGGAATATAGTCACTGATATTATAATAGCAATGCATGGGAACAGATGGCAGCTACACTTGTAGTGAACACAGCATAATGTGTAAACTTACCGAATCATTATGTTGTACATTATGAAATTAATGTAACATTGCTTGTCAACTATACTCAAAAACAAAACAAAACAAAAAATAGGAAAGTCCTTCAGGCTGAAGAGAAGTAGACCAGATGAACACACACACACACACACACACACACACACACACCTGACACATATACAGAGATACTCGAAATTGTAAATACAAAATAATTTTCTCGTTTCTTTACTTTATGTTTAATTTATGTTATTATGTTTATTATGTTTATTATGTTTAATTTATGTTATTAATTCACAGTAGATAAAAATATCAAAATCATAGATAAAATTTTAAAATATCAATAATCATGTAAATAGTCTAAAAACAACAATCAATGGCAGAACTTTTCAGACTGAATTAAAAACAATGCAAGATGCAACTATATGCTATGTATCTTTAAATACCCTTTAAACTGAAAGACATAATATACTAAAGATGGGATGGGCAGCCCGGGTGGCTCAGTGGTTTAGCGCTGCCTTCAGCCCAGGGCCTGATCCTGGAGACCCAGGACCGAGTCCCATGTCAGGCTCCCTGTATGGAGCCTGCTTCTCCCTCTGCCTGTATCTCTGCCTCTCTTCTCTTTTTGTCTCTCATGGATAAATAAATAAAATATTTTTAAAAATAAAATAAAGATGGGAAAACATATTATACCAACACTAATCATAAGAGAACTGAATGTCTATATTATTATCAGATAAAATATACTCTAGGTCAAGGAGTATTAGAGATAAAAGACTTTTTTAAATGATAACATGGTCAATTCATCAAGAAGAAAAAGCAATACTACATATATATTTACCAAATTGGAAAACTTTACAATACATGAACAAAAACTAAGAATTAAAGGGAAAAGTCAATAAACATAAAATAAAGGGAGAGAGCTCAATACTACTACTCTATCAGCATTTGGGAGAGAGCTCAACACTACTACTCTATCAGCATTTGGTACCAAAAGGAGACAAAAAATAAGAAATTTTCTAGAAAATCTGAACAGTATGACCAACTAAATTGCCCTTATTGGTTATTTATAGAACACTACAACCATCGACTCTAATAAATATGTCCTTTTTACCTGTCAATGGAACATTTACTAAAACAGAACATTTATTAGGCCATACAAAGTTTCAAAAAAATTTTAAGAAATTACATTATATGCAGAATATTCCATAAATACAACAGAATTAAAATAAAAACGAGTAACAAAAAGATTTCTGGAAAACCTCCAAATTCTTGAAAGTTAAGAAACACACTGCAAATTAGTCAAGGTCAAAGAAGAACTAGCAAGCTAAATTAGAAAATATTTTCAATGGAATGATTACTAAGACATTTCTTTTTTTTTTTAATTTTATTTTATTTATTCATAGACACAGAGAGCGAGAGGCAGAGACACAGACAAAAGGAGAAGCAGGCTCCGCATAGGGAGCCCAATGTGGGACTCGATCCCGGGTCTCCAGGATCACACCCCAGGCTGCAGGCGGCGCCAAACCGCTGTGCCACCGGGGCTGCCTACTAAGACATTTCTAAACATGCACTGGGAGGCAACTCAAGCATTGCTTACGGGAAACTTTATATATAGCTCCATATATTTTATTAGAAAAGAATAAAGGTTTAAAGTCAATGATCTAAACTTCCATCACAGAAGCTACAGAAAGAAGAGGAATTTAAACCTAAAGTCAACAGAAAGAAGAAATAAAATATAACAGAAACCAATAAAATAAAAAATAAGGAAGAAAGAGGATATCAGTAAAACCAAATGTTGGTTCTTTGAAAAGATCAATTAACAAATCTCTACTTGGCGTATAAAGAAAAAAGAGAAAGAGAAAACACAAATTATCAATAACAAGAATAAAAGAGGAAATATCACCATAGATCCTACAGACCCAAGAAGAAACAGAAAATCTAAAGATTCTTACATTTATTAATGAAATTCAATTAGTATTTTAAAAAGCATAACATGAAGAATACTCAGACGAACATGTTATCACCAGTGGATTCTATCAAATAAGTAAAATAATAATAATCTTACACATTTATAAGCATGGTATGACCATGATCCCCAAACAATTCAAAAACATTAAAAGCAAACTAGTGACCAATATTGTATCCAAATATAATAGAAAAAATATTTTTAAAATATTAGCCATTCAAATTCAGTAATATAAAAGGATGACATATCATGATTAAGAAGAATTCACCAGAGAAATGTAAAGTTGATTTAACACTCAAAAATCAATGTAAAACTTTTCCCCTAAGAGTAAGAACAAGCAAATTGTATATTCCTTCTTATACACTCAATTAGGTCTAGACAAAATATACAAAGCAATTTTGTGAGATAAGAAAGCTTTTCAATCAATTGTGCTGGAACAACTAGCTATCAGGCAAAAAATATGTAAACCCTTACCTCACACCATACACAAACAAAAACTCAAAATTGATTATAGACCTGCAGGTAAGAGATAAACTACGAAGCATAAAAGACTGTCTTTAATGCCTTGATGGAAGCAAAGATTGTCAGAGCAGAACCCTGAAAGTACGGACTGTAAAAGGAAAAAAAAAAAAACGGACAAATTGGACTTCATCAAAATTGATCTTCTATTCATCAGAAGACACTTAGGAAAATGACTAGACAAGCTACATAATGGAAGAAAATATTTGCAGTATAAATTGGACAAGACATTGTATCCATAATCTACAACCATTATCTACACCTTAAAATATAAAAAGTTATGAAACCCATATGGAAATGATGGGGGTGAGTGAGAAGCAAAATATCTGAATAGACATCTCAAAAGAAGTGTTCAACATCACCTATCATTAGGAAAATGCGATTAAAAAACATGGAGATAGTACTGCACATCCACTGAAATGGCTAAAATTAAAGACTGAAAATACTGAGTGTTGATAAGACTAAGGAGCAACTGGTACTGTCATACATTGTTGGTGAGAGTGTAAAATGGCACAACTATTTTGGAAAATGGTTTGGCAATTCTTCATAAAGTTAAACATACTTCTACTCTCTAATCCATGAATTACACTTCTTTGTATTAATATAAAAATTGATTTTTATAACCTATCAGCAGAACGATTTTAACTTAGACTAGATGCTAACACTTAGAATTCTAGTACCTATAAAACTGGATTTTTAAACATGAGAAATATTTATCTTCATTAATATATAAATCTGTGTGCATTTAATACTAATATTTCTCTTTTGGAATGTATAATACAGCTAAATATGTTAACAGTAGGAGGAATGTGCAGTGGGCAAAGGGTGCTAATGATGAACATTCCTGATGACACTGTATGCTATAGATCAGGGTGGCTTCTAAGAGAAGATGCTGACCTCTGTATGTGAAGAATGGAATAGTTAAGATCAAAGTGAGAGGAGATGCCCAAAAGGACTATGACATTCAATGTTATATGATTCATGTTCTAGGTTCTTACTTTTTCCCAATGGAAGGAAATAGTCCTTCCAGAATGGTCTAGCTGTCTGCCTGAGGAGTCCTTTTAAGTTTTCTGGGGTGTACAAATAATTTCCCAGATCTATTCCTTCTCTAAAAGTTTATGTTTCTGAATATTCAGAGTAGTAACTTAATTCTACACATTTCAACAGATAATGGTTCCCAATTATGGCTATACATTAAAATTCTCTCTATTTTTAGAAGTAAAGATAAACAGATTCCACTCCAGACCACTGACTGAGATTGCTGAGGGTGAATGTCCAGTCATTTGTATTTTTAAAGACCTCTACAGCTTATTTCTTGTGCACTGAACTTGAGATCCACATTTAAAGAAATAAAAGTAAAGTTTGGATATAGTTAAAATTGGACATTAAGGGATCCGTGGGTGGCTCAGCGGTTTAGCACCTACCTTCAGCCCAGAGCATGATCCTGGAGTCCCAGGATCGAGTCCCACATCAGGCTGCCTACATGGAGCCTGCTTCTCCCTCTGCATGTGTCTCTCTCTCTCTCTCTCTCTCTCTCTCTCTCTCTCTGTGTCTCTCCCACGAATAAATAAAATCTTTTAAAAAATTGGACATTAATTATTATATAAATATCACTTTAAAGAATGTAGCAGTTAAATCTTCAAAAAGGCTTTTAAGTTAGAATATGGGAGGTATTAAGCATACTAAAACATCAAATACTCACTCTAAAAAATACTTATATTAAATAGATATAGGTGACAATGTGAATAAAACCCTTTTGAAAACATTAAGCAGGGAGAGAGGTAAGATGGTGGGAGAGTAGGGGTCCTTGTTTCATCTGGCCCCCCAAATATAGCTAGATATATAACTTTCAAACCATTCTAAACAACCTATGAATTCAATCTGAGATGTAAAGAAAGAACAGCTGGAACTCTACAAATAGGAAAATGATCACCTCTTGCAAGCCATTCTACACTGGATAAAATGACTATAAGGAAGAATTTACCACAAAAGAAAGAACAAGAGATAATACTCTCTGTCACAGATCTAATGGATATGTATTTAAATAAGATGTCGGAGATAGAATTCAGGATTACAATTATAAAATTACTAGTGGGACTTGAAAAACATAAAAGACTCTAGAGAATCTCTTATTGCAGAAATGAGATCTAATCAGGCCTAAATTAAAAATACTCTGAGATGCAGTTTAAACTGGAGCTCTAACAGATAGGGTAGGTGAGGCAGAAGAGAGAGTAAGACAAGTGATGGAAATGAAGCAAGCTGAGGAAAAGAGAGAAAAACAACTAAAAGCCCACAAGGAGAGACTCCCAAGAATAAGTGATAGTTTGAAAAAGAATAACATATTATTGGGATTCCAGAGGGAAAGGAGAGAGAATGAGAGAAAGATAGAGAGCGAGAGAGAGAGAGAGAGAAAGAGAGAGAACCAGAAGGTATGTTTGAACAAATCATAGCTGAAAACTTCCCTAATCTGGAGAAGGAAATAGGCATTCATGTCCAAGAGACAGAGAGGACTCCCCCATAAATCAATAAAAGCCAATCCACATTCCAGCATATATTAGTGAGGCTTGTAAATTTCATGGATAAATAGAAATTATGAAAAGCAGCCTGAACAGGAAATTACTAACATATAGGGGGAGAAATATCAGATTAACAGTAGACCTCTCCACAGAGACCTGGCAGGCCAGAAAGCACTGGCAAGATATATCAGGGTACTAAATGTGAAAAACATGCAGCCAAGAATACTTTATCCAACAAGGTTGTCATTTCAAATAGATGGAGAGATAAAAAAGCTTCCAGGACAGATAGAAATTGAAAGAATATGTGACCACCAAACCAGCCCTACAAGAAATATTATGGGGGATCCTGTAAGCAAAGAGGGAGTCCAAGGAAACAATCTTCAGAAACAGGGACTGTGTAGGTAATACTATGACACTAAATTCTTATCTTTCAATAGTGACTCTGAACATGAATGAATGAGTGCAATGATTCAGTCAAAAGACACAGGGTATCAGACTGGATAAAAAAGCAAGACCCATCTATACACTGACTACAAGAGACTCATTTTAGATCTAAGAAGTGGTGGAGAACAGTTTACCATGCAAATGGACTTCAAAAGAAGGCTAGGGTTGTGATCCTCATATAAAATAAATTAGATTTTAAACCAATGGCTATACTAAGAGATGAAGAGGGACATGATATAATATCTCTTTACTTACATACTTAAGGATCTATCCAACAAGACATAACAATTATGGATATTTATGCCCCTAATGTGGGAGCAGCCAATTATATCAACCAATTAATAACTAAAGACATACTTAGATAATAATACATTAATAGTATGAGACTTCAACACTCTACTCTCAGCAAAGGACAGATCTTCTAAGCAGAAGATCACCAAAGAAACCAAGGGCTTTTAATAAGTCCACTGGACCAGACGGACTTCATAGATATATTCAGAACATTCCATCCTAATGCAACTGAATACACATTCTTCTCAACTGCAACATGGAACTTTCTTCAGAATAGACCACATACTGGGTCACAAATCAGGTCTCAAACGATACTTAAAGATTGGGATTATTCCCTGTATATTTTCAGATCATGATGCTTTGAAACTAGAACTCAATCACAAGAAGAAATGTGGAAGGAACTCAAACACTTGGAAGTTAAAGAGCATCCTCTTAAAAAATGAATGGGTCAACCAGGAAATTAGAGAAGAATTATAAAGATTCATGGAAACTAATGAAAATGAAGGCACAACTGTTCAAAATCTTTGGGATGCAGCAAAAGCATGCCTAAGAGGGAAATACATTTCAATACAAGCCTCTCTCAAAAAATTGGAAAAATGTCAAATACACAAGCTAACCTTACACCTACAGAACTGGGGAAAGAACAGCAAATAAAGCATAAACCAAGCAGGAGGAGAGAAATAATAAAGATTAGGGCAGAACTCAATGAAATAGAGACCAGAAGAACTGGAGAACAGATCAATGAAACCAGGAGGTGGTTCTCTGAAAGAATTAATAAGATAGATAAACCCCTAGCCAGACTTATTAAAAAGAAAAAAGACTCAAATTAATAAAATCATAAATGAAAAAGGAGAGATCATAACCAACATCAAGGAAATACAAATGATTTTAAGAATGTATCATGAGAAACTATATGCCAACAAATTAGGCAATCTGTCTGGAAGAAATGGATGTGCTCCTGGAAACATAAATTACCAAAACTGAAACAGAAAGAAACAGGTAACCTGAACAGAGTAATAACCAGCAAACAAATTGGAGCAGTCATCACAAACCTCCCAACAAACAAAAGTCCAGGGCCAGATAGCTTTCCAGGGGAATTCTACCAAACATTTAAAGGAGAAATAATACCTAGTCTACTAAAGCGGTTTCAAAGGATAGAAATGGATAGAAAACTTCCAAACTCATTCTATAAGGCCAGCATTACCTTGATCTCAAAACCAGAGATTTTCCAATTCACCAAAAAGGAGAATTACAGACCAATATCCCTGATGAACATGGATATAAAAATTCTCACCAACATACTAGCTAATAAGATCCAACAGTACATTAAGAGGATGAGTCACCACGATAAAGTGGGATTTATATATGGGATGCAAGGGTGATTCAACATTCATAAATCAATCAATGCAATAGATCACATTAATAAAAGAAAAGACAAGAACCATATGATCCTCTCAATAGGTACAGAGAAAGCATTTGACAAAATACAGGCTCCTTTCCTGATTAAAACTCTTCAAAGTGTAGGGGTAGAGGGAACATATCTCAATACCATAAAATCCATCTATGAAAAACCCATAGCAAATATAATTCTCAATGGGGAGAAACAGAGCTTTTCCCCTAAGGTCAGGAACATGACAGGGATGCCCACTCTCACCACTTTTGTTCAACATAGTAGAAGAAGTCCTAGCCTCAGCAATCAGACAACAAAAAGAAATAAAAGGCATCCAAATCAGCAGGGAAGAAGTCAAACTCTCACTCTGCAGATGACATGATACTGTATATAGAAAACCCAAAAGCCTCCACCCAAAATTGCTAGAATTCATACAGCAATTCAGCAATGTGGCAGGATACAATCTGGCAGGATCAATGCACAGAAATCAGTTGCATTTCTATACACTAACAATGAGATTGAAGAAAGAGAAATTAAGGAATCAATCCCATTTACAATTACACCCAAAACCATAAGATACCTAGGAATAAACATAACCAAAGAGATAAAGGATCTGTACTCTGAAAACTACAGAACACTTATGAAAGAAACTAAAGAAGACACAAGAGATGAAAAAACATTTCATGCTCACAGATTAGAAGAATAACGATTTTGAAAAAATGTCTATGCTACCCAGAGTAATTTACACATTCAATGCAGTCCCTATCAAAATACCCTAGAGGGACACTTGGGTGGCTTAGCAGTTGAGTGTCTGTCTTTGATTCAGGACATGATCCCTGGGTTCTGGGATCCAGTCCCGCATCAGGCTCCCTATGAGAAGACTGCTTCTCCCTCTGCCTATGTCGTCTCTGCCTCTCTCTCTGTGTCTCATGAATAAAGATGAATGAATGAATCAATCAATCAATCAATCAATCTAAAAAAATTATCCTGGACTTTCTTCACAGAGTTGGAACAAATAATCCTAGGATTTGTAGAGAACCAGAAAAGACCCCAATGAGCCAGAAGAATGCTGAAAAAGAAAACCAATACTGGGGGCATCACAATGCCTCACATCAAGCTGTATTACAAAGCCGTGATCATCAAGACGGTATGGTATTGGCACGAAAACAGACAGATCAATGGAACGAATAGAGAACCCAGAAATGAACCCTCAACTCTATGGTCAATTCATTTCAAAAAAGCAGGAAAGAATATCCAATGGAAAAAAGACAGTCTCTTCAATAAATGGTGTTGGGAAAATTGGACAGTCACACACAGAAAAATGAAACTAAACTGTTCTCTTACACCATATACAAAGATAAATTCAAAATGGTTGAAAGATCTAAATATGAGACAAGAATCTGTCAAAATCTTAGAGAACACAGGCAGCAACCTTTTTGAACTTGGCCACAGCAACTTCTTACAAGATACATCTATGAAGGCAAGGGAAACAAAAGCAAAAATGAACTATTGGGAATTAATCAGGATAAAAAGCTTCTGCACAGCAAAGGAAACTGTCAACAAAACTAAAAGGCAACCTACAGAATGGGAGAAGATATTTGCAAATGATGTATCAGATAAAGGGCTAGTATCCAAGATCCATAAAAAACTTATCAAACTCAACCCCCAAGAAACAAATAATCCAGTCAAGAAATGGGCAGAAGACATGAACAGACATTTATCAAAAGAAGACCTTCACATGGCCAACAAGCACGTGAAAAAGTGCTCTTCATCACTTGCCATCAAGGAAATACAAATCAAAACCACAATGAGATACCACTTTACACCAGTGAGAATGGCTAAAATTAACAAGATAGGAAACAACAAATGTTGGAGAGGATGTGGACAAAGGGGAACCTTCTTGCACTATTGGTGGGAATGCAAACTGGTACAGCCACTCTGGAAAACAGCATGGAGGTTCCTCAAGAAGTTAAAAATAGAGCTACCCTATGATCCAGCAATTGCACTACTGGTTTTTTTCCCCAAAATACAGATATAGTGAAATGACAGGACACCTGCACCCCAATGTTCCTAGCTGCAACGTCCACAACAGCCAAACTACAGAAGAAGTTGAGAGGTCTTTTAACAGATGAATGGATAAAGAAAACATCACACACACACACACACACACACACACACACACACACAGGAATATTGCTCAGCTATCAAAAAAGGATGAATACTTACATTTACAGTGACATGGATGGAACTGGAAGGTATTATGCTTTGTGAAATAAGTCAATCGGAGAAAGACAATTACTATATGGTTTCCCTCATATGTGGAATATAAGAAATAGTGAAAGGACCAAAAGGGAAGGGGAGAAACTGACTGCGAAGAAATTAGAGAGGAAGACAAACCATGAGAGACTCCTAACTCTGGAAAAGAAACAAAGGCGTGCAGAAGGGGAGGCAGATGGGGTTATCAGGCCAGGTGATGGGCGTTAAGGAGGGCACACGATGAGATGAGCACTGGGTGTTATACTATACTTGGCAAAGTGAATTTAAATAAAATTTTTTTAAAAGAAAAAATAAGCAAGAATGAAGAAGTCAGAAAATAGTTTTCTATTTAATAAATATTTTAAGAAGAGGCATTTTAATTTCAAATTTGTGCTTGCTATATGACAGCTTGACAAACAGAAACAGATCTTGGACTACAAAAGTTCAGTGAAATAATCTTTTGTTATGTACAGCCAGGACTAAATACAACTTATGAAGCAGAAACTAAAATCTTCATAAATAAGACAAAATTGATGGGATAAAATAAATAAATTCAATGATAAAAATGGATGTCTTCAGGGGACTCTGATGTATCACTGGTAATCAGTGACTAATTGACACGTACACCTTAATGCGTGAGATACATAATAGGAGCTTAACAAACAGTGAGTGAGTAGATAATGAGTAAATGAATGAACAAGAAATTGTTCTTCATATCAAATGGAGCAAGTTGGAGATGAAATAGATGTGGACTTAAAAATATTTTCTGTACATTGAAATACAGCAAAAAATGGGGATGATATAACTCCTACTCCCTGGAGTCATTATGAAAAGCATAACAAGTTGCTGATAAAAAGTCAACCAAACAGTGACACCTGTAGCATCATACTTACTCTACTTAATGTCTAATTTAATCAAAGCATTAACTATTTGAAATAACCAACCTATTTAATTGTAAATATAATGGTCTCAGAACAAAATGAGTTGGAAAAATTGACTTAATATTGACTGAAATTGCTCACTCTGGTAATGAATTCTATTTTTGGTTTGCAAAGCTAGCAAAGTAGAAGCACAGTAGAAGAAACGAAATCTATTCCGCCTGGCACTTGGCTAATGGTGTGGAAAGAAATTAATTTTTGGAAGAGTAAAGAATTTTTCCACCGGGATACATTTCCATGGTTAGAGAAGCAGTTACTGCTTGGCTGTTTACAGATTCTTCTGAAGCCCTGGCGGTAAGTGTTATAAAGCCAAAGAATCTGACCCCGCAATGAAGTCAACAGGTCAGCACTCTCACCTACCTCCTTCCTTTCACAGAGCCAGTCTGCAGATTCTGTTGCTTCCCTTTTAACACAGGGTTATAACTATCCATTTTATTCAATTCATATGGACATAAAACTCAATTTCTTGTGGCCAAGTTACTTTAAGGGTATCAGTCTCCTAATTGGATAGTGAGCACTGTTTGAGGAAAAAAGGATTTCTTTCGTGTTTTTATGCTATTTAACCCTTTCCTGCAAACTCCCCTTCTACATTTTCTTCTTTTTTTGTGTTTTTGGGGTTTTTTTTTTTGCCGTACTAGTGCCACTCCTGCTCCATTATCACTTCTTCCTCTTATCTTTCATGATGGCACTAGTCAAACATCACTCTTTGCAGTGAAGACATATAGCACTTAAAAACCTTCATTTGACAATAACCCATATGAAATACCAGACTTAAAGGCACACTGCCTGAAATAAAGTAGCCAGCTAGAAAATGTCCATTTCCTTTATTTTTTCTACTAATTGTTCCAATTTATTTAATTCATCATTTTAGATGTATGCACTATTACCCCTATTTGAGGATAGTGTTATCCATATTTTATTCTTCCTTGCAATTATCCAACATACTCACAAATATGCTCCATAAATGTAAAGTGGAAAAGAGCGTATTTGCTGAATGTGCATAAAAAGCATAAAATGTGTTTTAACAATATATATTAAGTTTAAAAGTATTTTAATAGTCAAAAAGTGAAACAATGCAAAATTTTCTGATTTCTCTTCAGCCTTTTGATTAACAACATAAAGAGTAAAAACATAACATTAAAAGTATTTCCTACCTTTAAAGGAATACTTAATATACCATTTAAAGAAGCAAATACATTAGGAAAAAAAAAATCCCCAACTCAATCCAGGGAAATGAACCAACAAAAAATTAAATTTGGTTAGGATTTGGAAAGATACCTGTATAGATTTACAAACTGAAAATGTGCAGAACTTTGTTCATTCCTCTTTCTTTAAGGGGATAAACAGCTAAACTGATTTGATTTTTCTGCAAATTATATAATAGACTGGAATCCTGAGGGAACTAACAACAGATGGATGATTGTGTTATTCTAATTTCAGCTACCTTAGGGTTTAAGCAAGCTGTCATTTTTAAAAAGACAATCAATTTCTCATTTCAAGAAACATGAAAACACACTGAGTATATATATTTAGCATTTTCTTTTTTATATCAAAACATGGTTTTTATTTATTTAAAGTAAATACAGTGAAATATTATAATGGAAAACCATTGTTCCACCACCCAAAAAAAAATAAATAATGAAGGGTGAGGATATCTAAAGCAATGGGAAGAAAATGGTATTAGTAACAAGCTTACTATATCATAACAATATAATATTATACATTCAGTAAACAGGAAGCCAACTTATATTTGGTTGTACTCTAAAACTCCAAAAGATAGCTGTTCAGTTGGAGCCTTTAAAGAATTTAATTTCACATTTGGGGTTCATCTTCCTAGGTAATACATTCAAAAGAGCCAACATCTGAGATCTCTCTCATCGTAATTTATAAATTTAACAGAGGGCAATGAATCTGCACACACTGAGCAATTAGTCTCATTGAGCATTTAGACATGAATACAACATAATGTTAATTTTAAATTATCTACAGAAAATATGATCCAATAGAACAATGTGCCAAGGAGAGATGTAGAAATTGGAGATTATAGGGAAGCCTAGGGAGATACCCACTCTGGCCATGCAGATCTCCATAATTACCACTACTTATTTCCTTTCTTACTCATAGATTTGACCATTAATCCCTTTATGTTTTCACATACATTTTTAGGTTTATTCATAAAGTTATAATTTTCTTCACAAATGCTTTTCTTCAAAATTCTCCTCACAATTTCTATTTTCTTTCCTCTGTACCTCAGTTTTCTGATTTTACATGTGATGATTATGGCTACTGCAAAGACTAGTTACGGGGTTCAATAACATAACACACATGTAGTAGTACTTCAGGATACTATTTAGCTCACAAGAGGTGCTCAATAGTATCAATTCCCTTCACCCACCTTAATCTCTATCTAATGCTACCTTATATTTCCTCTCATTTCTTTGTTCTCATTTTCTTATGTTCTCTTTTATCCCTTTGCCAAATTTGCATTAAAGGTCACTGTGTAAATAAAGAGGTATATGTTCATATGTGTATTTGTAAATATCAATATATTTAGAATTGTTACACAACTGTATTTGTGTGAATACAGATGCTAAGGTTATGTATATATATTTAGTTAATAAAGATATAGCCAATACTATATTAAAGATAAAAAGGAGCTTGAGACATAATGGAATAATTTAAATAGCCACATGTAATATAATAATTATCAAAATGGTAGTTTAAGGTGAATATAGTGAGCACAGAAACAGAACATCTATTTAGGAGTAAGAGGGAGGGAACATTTTAGCTGCAACTTTACAGTTAAGTAGGGCATTACCATATGGGGAGAGGAAAGCTCATCCAGAAGGAACAGTAGGAACAAAGGTTCAGTGACATGAATGCACAGAAAATCTTTGAGCAGCGGTGGGTAACAGGGCCAGGAGGATAGGCTGGGACAGACTGGAAGCATATATTTTTCTTTTTAAGGAAATACGACATACAGTGTCTAACTTGCGTAAATATTTAAATGATGGTTTCTTCAGTAAACAGAGAAATCATGTTATCCTTCTAAGGACGGAGAGCAATATCCCTTGATTATCTATTTTCATGAGTCTCTGCTACTTCTCTGCTTTCTTCACAATCTCTTTACTGACCCTCACACTGGCGATTCACCTTTGGCATATTTCAGTTCTGCACTCTAGTTCATTGTTTACACAGTCACTAAAATAATCTTCCTAAAGTACAGATGAGTCAAGTAAAGCTTCTGCTCAGAAATCTTAAAGGGTTTAATCTACTGTCTATTAAAATGAAGGCAAACTGACTGACACAGCCCTCCTTCATTTTTTTAGCCATTCTTTATTTTATTTGTCAAGTATGTCTTAACATGGTCATTCTAGTTGCAGAGGATATTACGGACAAGACATGGAAACTACCTTCCAGGAGTTATTGTCACACAAAGAATTAGATATTAAGTCAGTGTATGAGAAAGACATGACAGAGATACATACTGGCTTTATATACTAAGCTTATGATTTGGCAATATAAATTTCCAGCCCACATCTTTCCTCTAAATTCCAGATTCAAATAACCAATGTGTAAAAAATACATCTATTTAAATGTAACAAGTATTTAAAACATAACATAAAAGTAAGCTCTTCTCCTCCTCTCTCAAACCTATTTCTCCTCCATTCTTCTCCATCTTGATGTATGATAATCTCATCCTTCCATTGGCATGAGTCAATAATCTAGAGTCTCCTTTGCTTCCTTCCTTTCTCTCACATTCCATTATCAATCTGTCACTCATTTCTGCTGGCTCTATCATCAAAATATACCTAGAATCCAAATACTTTTCACTATCTCCCACTGACAATCTCATCCAAGCCATTATCATTTTTCATCTGGATCTTCTCAACATTTTCCTACTTCATTTCCTTGTGTTAGTCCTCTATCCTTCCTTCTGTCTTTTCTCAACACAGCCGCCACAGCAATCTTGTAAAAATGTAAATCTGAACACGTGTTCCTACATTCAAGACCCTGTAGGGACTTCCAAAAACCATCTACTGTCCTTCCCCCTCTGACTTCAATACCAACAATGCTTCTCCTTAATCCTATTCAGTCATACTTATCTCTTTCCTGGTCACTAGCAGGAATTCTCCTCCCCTGAAAATATCTACATAACTTGTTCCTAGCTTTGCTAGTCTGAACATGATTTAATAATATAACCCCACCCCCAGGTAGCACTCTCTGGTCCTCTTCCCTGCTATGTATTTCTCAGTAGCCACCATACTATTTGTTATAGTAAAGCATCTATTTATTCTATCTTCCCACCGAAGGCAAGATTTTTTCCCCTCTTTTGTTTACTGCTGTGTCTAAATACTTATAAAAATTCTATTAAATAATAGAGAACAATATGCATTTAATTAATGAATGTGTATTTGGATGGGGGAAGGGAGAACTTGGCAGTGCTAATAGTTGAGTGTTCATGAAAACCAAATATAAGGCATAGAGAGAAAGACATAATGCCAGAGAGGAAGAGAAGGGAAGGAAAATGTAAGACTTTGGGAGTCATGGTAAGAAGCCTAGACTTTACTTAATGGTCAATGGTGATCTTCTAAGAGGTAGAGGAATGAGTGGGTCAGATTTGCACTTCAAATGTTAGATTCTGAGAGCAGCATAAAAGAATACCTTTGAAAGGAAATCAGATTCTAATCAGGGACACCAGGAAAAGGGGCTATTATAATGCCCTAGGCAAGAAGCAATGGTGGCCTGAACAAAGAAGAGATGAATTAAGTAAATAAATTTGAGATCTATTAAGAACATAGAATTAACATAGTTTGGTAACTTAGAAGAAAATACGGACTTAAATTATTTGGTTTCTAGTTCAGATGAATAGTTGATGATTGTATTGCCCACCAAAACAGACAATATAGAAAAAGGGTATTTATTAATAAGGTATGATGAGGTGAGGGCCCTGCTGACATTTCGAGTCTGAGGGTTTCTGTAGTATATACAGGTGATATTTACCTATTAAGCAGCGAGGTATACTACAATGAATCTTATAGTAGATTTTTGAATAGAAGATGGGAATTTTGAAGTTATCAATATATGAAGTAGGTAAAACAGTACAAACAAATGATATCACTAGGGGATAGTGCATAGAATCAGAAGAAAGACATGTCTTAAGGAAAAACAACTTTTGATGGGTAGAAAGAAAGAAAAAAAAAAGAGCTCAAAAAGGAGTTAGAAAGTTACAAGAAAATCCAGACATTTGCAGAGAAGAGATTGAAACATATCTACACTGTACATAGAGCATCATTTGATTTTTAAAATGAGAAAACTTGTACATATTTTAATATAATTAGATAGCTCTGTAAAATATTATCTATTTTTTATATAACTAAGTACTTTTCAAAATTCAAGATGCTTAAAATGTACCTGTATATTCCACTGAGGGGAAGTAGCACTCAGATGGGCTTTCAGAGAGATGAAGCACAAATTTTTCAAGCAATTCTAGTAAAGCTGTAATAAACAAGAGAATAATTAGGATATTAAAGGTCAAGAATAATACATGATAATGCATCTCAAAAGTCACAGACTAGGAGATAAAAGTCATCTGAACTTCTTCGCAGTTACACTCTTAAGAGGGTCCAATTCAAAACACATACCACTTTAATATTCATAACAATGTTTCCAATGTAAATTAAATTTTAATTGCTTCACTGAGAAACTATTCAATGTAAAACTGGAAAAGAATCATCTGTTATCTTTAGATTCTCTAAGGATTACTTCAGAATTTGCCAAATGATTTCGATACAGAAAGAAAATCATCACTAATTAGGCTATAATATCTTATCATCATTATTCACACATACAGAAAAAAAATTATCTGAACTCCAAGACCACAATCAAGGCATAGCTTCCTTCCCTTTCAACATCAGGACATATTTTTTTGTTTTATACACTTTGCAACTTTATAACTGTTCAAGACAAAAGGATCAAAAGTAAGCTTGCCAGCAGTTGGGAAGAGGGAAAGATACATGGGCAGAACACAGGATTTTTAGGGCGGTAACATTCTTCTGTATGACCCAAAATAGCAGATAAATTTCTCCATTATACATTTGTTAAAATTCATAGAATGTGCAAACACCAAAAGTGAACCCTACTGTAAACTATGGACTTTGGATGATAATGATGTGTCACTATAGGATCACTGATAGTAACAAGTTTATCAGTCTGATGTGAAGTGTTTATAGTGGGGGAGGTTGTGCATGTGTAAGGCATAGGATGTATATGGGAACTCTGTACTTTCTCCTCAATTTTGCTGTATATCTAAAACTGCTCTAAAAAATAAAGTTCACTGATTTAAAATTCATTGGAAAAGATGCCTATCAGTGAAACAGTAAAGAACTGCATCAAAAAAAAAAAAAAGTAAGCTTTTTTCTATCTAGTTTAGAGGGAAAAAATCACTCTTTCCTGGACTGGACTAATTGATAGTGCCATATAGATAATCCCACTATGTTTGCATTTACTACCTTCAAAATGTATATAATCAGTTGAATTATACTTAATATAGAATCCAGAATTATTTTTCTGGAAACAAATATATGTATAAAGTAAATGATATGCATATACTATATAAATATAGCAAGTAAGCTTAAGTCACCTTCTAAAACTGTGTTACATTCAGGATATTGACTCTGACCTATATTAACTAAATGGACCCTTTATCATATCCAAGTGCATTTTAAGCACATAAGTCATAAAGTAATTAGTGTTCGATATGTGAAAAATGTAAAATCAAACAGGAATAACCTATGCTTTCCAACAACTGTAGCTCTGACAAGCTACATATCACAGTATTTTAATGGCTTATGATAAAAACAAAATTTTTAATCATTGAATTCTATTCATATTCTGGTTTCAAATTAAAATAAGTATTAAAAAGTATGAAAATATAGTAGTTGAGGATCAGAAAGGGCACCAGTATTGTCAATTATTTAAATTTACAGTAGTTTAATGGTTCTATCTTCAAGGGCCTAAGGATAAATTCTCTCACTCATAAAAAAATCTTTCAAAGTATTTATCTATGAATCTATACATAAATAACCTTTGGTGAGAGCTTTCAACTTCCATGTGTTTGCTTATAAGTTATTTAATATTGACTATTGAGATTATAATCTTTTAAGAATAGCTTGATGAATTTTAGAAAATCATTCTGAATTAATATATTCATTTTGCCCAGCAACCCTTATGAACAGCACTATGCACTTCTAAATAATTTGAGGAATAGGCTATAATCATGGAATAATATCAACAACTGATCTATATATGATAGCTGAACCCATGGCTAAAATCTCATTGACACATCTAACTAATTACGAGAGTGGCTATTTATCTGTGTGACTGACCACTTCACTTGTTGTCAATTCACTGAAAATTCCATGATCTATAACTCACAGAAATTACTTCATATCATGAAACACTTAATTTTAAACATAAATTAACTCTAGAATATTACTGTCCAGAAAGTTAACTATAAAATATTCTTTTCATCTTAAGTGGACCTTTTTATTTCAAATGACAGATCTGGAATTTCTAGAAAATCTTATAATCTATAATTTTAGATTATAAACCTCCTACTTTATTTTTTTAAGATTTTATTTATTTATTCATGAGAGACACACACAGCAAGAGAGAGGCAGAGACACAGGCAGAGGGAGAAGTAGGCTCCATGCAGGAAGCCTGATGCAGGACTCGATCCCAGGTCTCCAGGATCCTGCCCTAGGCTGAAGGCAGCGCTAAACCGCTGAGCCACCAGGGCTGCCCAAGACTCCTACTTTAAACATATTTATCCATGGAGTTGGACTATGACACGGACTATAAAACCAAAATTTATACGACACGGACTATAAAACCAAAATTTATAACATAGATAGATAGATAGATAGATAGATAGATAGATAGATAGATAGATATACTATAAAGGGACATGGATTTACCTAATGAGGAAAACCTGAGGACAAATTGTTCAGGGATAGTTGGGTATTGACTCTGCTTTCTCCCTTGGCACTGCTGTCACAACAAAAGCTGGTCCCCAAACTAAGGCAGCTCAGAGTTTACAAACATGCAAAACTTCTCCTGGATTTATTATTTTTTAATTATTTTTTTAATCTTTTATCACTGCTAGCATATCATCAGATCATAAGATAAATTACACCAGAGACCCAATTTTTTCCCAATGAATCCATCTTGCATGTAACCACCAGATGTTGGTTCCTTGAACAGTTGCTTCTTCAAGAATTAAATCATGGCTCCCAGCTTCCTATCCCATGAAGTTAAAACTAAACTCATGGGTTTCAGGCACTTTGCAGTCTTACTGCATCCAACCATATCCACTTTTCATACAAATTGTAAGCACAGAAAAACTGTTTTTTCCTCAATGGTCTCAAGTAGTTTGTATTCATTCTTTTCTCTATATTTTTTTAAGAAAAAATTATTTTGGATAATTATAGATTCTCAGGAAGCTGCTAGGATGGTACAGAAGCAGAGAACTTCCTTATCCCTTCATTTAGCATAGGTCTGCTGTTGACAAATTCTTCATCTGAGAATTTCCTGATAGTCTATTCCTGAAGACTATTTTCAATGCATGTGGAATTCAGGTTAACCGTTCTTTCTTACATCACTTGAATGTCATGCTACTCCCTCTGTCCTCCATCTTTTCAGGTGAGAAGTCCACAGTCAGTGGTATGGATTCTCCCCTGTAGGTAAGATGTTGTTTCTCCTTCTTTGCTTTCAAGATTTTTTTGTCTTTAGTTTTTAGAGGTTTTTGTCTTTAGTTTTCAGAGGTTTGACTATATTGTATCTTGGTGTGGATTTCTTTGGGTTTACCCTGTTTGTGGTTCTTGAATCCATAGATTTAGGTAAATTTGGAAATTTTTTAGCTATATTTCTTCAAATACATTTATAGTTCTAACCTCTTCCCAGGTCTCCAATGACACAAATATTAGACCTTTGTTATGGTCCCACAGGTTTCTGAGGCTGTTAATTCTTTTTCTCCAAAAGTCTATTTCCTCTCTGTTGGTATTTTCAAGTCACCAATTCTTCCCTCTGTCCATTTTATTGTTGAACCAATTCATTCAGTGTTTAATTTTGGTTATAGTATTTTCACTCCTAAAATTGCCTTTTGGGTTTGGAGGGGAAGGAGGTGATTTGACCCTGTTACCACTGAGTGATGGTGAAAATCTTTAACACTCCTCTGATACAGTACTAGCAAGGGTGCCCCATTACTGGCAGGTAAGGAAAGAAGTCCAGGCTGTGCCCAAGCCTTGCCTGTAGGATTTTCTGTAGTATTTGGCTAGATTAAAATGGTCACTTTCTATAAAAAAAAAAAAAAAAGTGTCTCTATAGGCTACCCCTTTCTGGTTCCTTTTGCTGTAGAGTAGGCATTTATTGACCTCATCTTTTTATCCTGCATCTGATGGCATTCTCAATCAATGATTCTAGGATAGATGAGGCAAAAAGAAAATTTAACAAGTTCAACTCTGAATTGCCCATAGATAAACATCAAAAGTCTCTGAAAATATAATTTTTCCAACAGCAAAATAAAAACATTTTTTATTTACCATTTTTTAAAGATTTTATTTATTTATTCATGAGAGACATAGAGAGAAAGGCAGAGACACAGGCAGAGGGAGAAGCAGGCTCCTTGAGGGGAGCCTGACGTGGGACTTGATCCTGGGACCGGGATCATGCCCTGAGCTGAAGGCAGATGCTCAACAGCTGAGCCTCCCAGGCATCCCTTCCCATTTTCAATTTTATAACAAATCATACAAATATGAAAACCATAAAGCATGGCTAATAAAGAGGACAATTTTAAATTATATCTTTCAAAAAAAAATCTACCTTATGTTACATTAAAACCTTTTTCTCGAGGATCCCTGGGTGGCTCAGTGATTGAGCGTCTGCCTTTGGCTCAGGGCGTGACCCCGGGGTCCTGGGATCGAGTCCCACATCAGCCTCCCCGAAGGGAGTCTGCTTCTCCCTCTGCCTGTGTCTCTGCCTCTTTGTGTGTCTCTCATGAATAAATAAAATCTTTAAAAATAAATAAATAATAAATAAATAAATAAATAAAACATTTTTCTCAGACCTTTATTCAAAATAATGCTAATTATAAAATGATTTTTAGAAAATAAATGCACATGAAAATATTCGAATATAAAACAATGTATTTGCTAGTTTAGGAAATGTAGCTATTTCCTCAAAATAAAATTTCCAACTGCCTTGAGAGTGACTAAATTTACTTGGCTGGATGCAGCAGAGTTTCCAGATATGCATCAATAAAAAAGTCAACAAAGTTTCAAGAAATACAGCAGTACAATATATTCAGGTGAAAGTTGGTGAAACCGAGGAAATGATTACCTGGTAATAGGCAGCTCAGTGTTCCAACCTTGCTTACCAACACCTCTTAGTTTAAGAGAGTTTAGTAGTTTCTCAGATTTTAATATTTCTCTGGAAGTTTATGTGCTGCCTACAATTTTATTCTTATTAGGGGTTGAGGGCTGATGGGCCTTTACCTCTACCTTCGCTCTGGCTCCCAACTTCCCTGCATTTCAGATTGTAATTTTTGCTTTCCAGGATTGTAAATTTCTCATAAGTCAATGAACTTCTGGAACCAGTATTATATATTCGAGACATGTCAACACTAATCTTTAGGAAACACAGCTATCATTAATATAATTTTCATACCAAAAAACACCACAAAAATTAAACAATATACTCACCACTTCCACTAATTATATCAGGTTTGGCCTTCATCATTTTGCAAAATTGTCTTCGGCAGTTTTCTATCCACTCAGTTTGTTTATCAGGCATTTTGAAGTGTAATAAAAGCTTGCCAAGATCATTGTCTATTAAGAAATACAGCATGTTATATCATTATAAGGAGATGCTAGAAACACCAAAAATATAAGTATTGCTGTTAAATATGTAAATAGTTACATATTCCAGGAGTACTATATGGCTGTCAGAAGAAAACAGACATTTTTCTGTAATTACATCTTACACTATCAATTATACTTATTTAAAGCCTATAAAATGAATTTATTAAAAGCTCACAAAATGGAATGATTCATAACCATAATTCTTGAATGTTCTTTTTCTTATATGAATATGATTCATTACTGAGTATTTGAAGCAACACACATCAAATAATAGATGTGATATATAGAAGATTTCACTACATAGATTGACATGAACATTATACTCTTTTCTCATGCACATTCAGATACGTTATTCATTTCTTTAAGAGCAAAATAATAATAAGCACAGAGAAATCTAGCCATTTATTTCCACTTGCAAAAAATTATACCAAATGTGATTGGTGCTGAAAGAGTATGTAGGGTTAAACTATAACTTCTTTCTAAGCAGTTTCATGAATACACAGCCAACTTCCATCTAATTTTATTTTTCCATTTTAACTTTAATTTTATTCCCATGAGATTTTTCCATCCTCCATTCTAATATCATTCCCATGAGATTTTGTATTAGAAAACATCTATAAATAATATATTTTAAAAGGATGTAAGTGTCCTTAAAAAAAAGGATATACAAATATTTATTCAAGCAAACATATATACTATCTTCTCACACATGTAGATAAAGATTCAAGGGGGAGAAAAAGAAGCAATAATGTTCTCTTATTTTCTAGAAGATCATGGGGGAATAGGCAGTCACATAAACTCCTATCTTTTAACACTTTTCTTGAAAGAGGTTTGGGGATCAAAAATGAGTAAGAACCTTTTGAAAACAGAGTCAAAGGCCAGACTGCCTCTGCCCAAATGTGTCTAGACATACTTATACTACAAAATATATCTGCCAAAGCTCTTTTTGGGCTGATAAATACCACCAGGAAGATAACAGTGGTCAATCTATTACTGGGGAGAATTTCAACCAACTTCTACCTTCTTAAAAGAAATGAATAAAAATATAAAGCAAGTCCTTACTCTTACAGATTTAAAAAATTAACCTATCATACCAAACTATTTTCATTTTCCATCCAATCTTTGTAAAAAGATTCAATATTCAATAAATATTCAATAATCAATAAATATGTATGGAGTTTTTCCTACTTGGCTACAACAATCAAGACAAAGTCACTTGTCCTCATAAAGCATATGCTTATATATATAAGTATGTATATATATATATATATATACACATATATGTATGTGTGTATATGAGTGTGTGTATATATATGTATATATATATATACATACATATATACACACACACACACACACATTATTGTGGTGCAATTAAGACACATTTATCATTCCTATGATCTAAATTGGTTTTATTTAGGGACGCCTGGGTGGCTCAGCAGTTGAGCCTCTGCCTTTGGCTCAGGGCGTGATCCCGGAGTCCTGGGATCAAGTCCCACATCAGGCTCCCCACAGGGAGCCTGCTTCTCCCTCTGCCTATGTCTCTGCCTCTCTCTCTCTGTTTAAAGAGATAATTAATAAAATCTTTTTAAAAAATTGGTCTTATTTAACCTTAAAAAAGCAACAACATATTACCCAGACATTCATGGTTATATCTAAAAATAATGTTTAAATATATAAATCATAATTCATGTAAATAGGCCCCTATTTGACATGTAGATACCAAAGCCTTCTCATATCAAAGCTACATATTATTTTATACAAACACATGAATATATGAATAAATACACTAAACATATGCATACTCACACAAATATATGAACAAGAATGGTTTTGTCAAAAGAATATGTAATTCAGATATTTAGTACTAATCTATTCTCTTTGAATATTAAGAACAAAATGATCCTGTAACATTTCATAAATAGCCTCAATTAGAAGCAATAACTAGAGAAAAATTAAAGTTATTAAGTCAAAGGAAAAAATGATTCTTTTTAATAAAAACTCTCAAAACCTTTAACCTAAACTCAAGAAATACCAAAGCTGATAACTTTGTTGAAAATTATGTTACTAATAACAAAGTTATAACGTTAAATGTATCTTAATATGAATTAGGTAAAGACTTAATTCAACAGCATTAAAATAATTTTCTTATAGTTTATCATTTAGAATATCTACATTACTTATTCTCCCAAGAACAAATTACTTAAAGCCTAATAAGAATCACTAGTGGCACATGGTTGCAAAGACAAATGCAGTTTTTCATCTGTATCTTCCTCTATATCATCTTTTATATCTTTATGTAACCTGTCCTTTATAACTATCTCCTCCTTCAAGTAGAAGATGCCCATGTAGCTCTTTCATAAATTACCTGCTATTTAAAAATCCTACATTATCCTTTTCCTCTTCCCTCCTGCCCTGCACGCTCCTCTTGCCCTCCCATCCTTTCACACTTTTGTTATTGTTTTGTTTTTTCATCTCATTCTGAGAAAAAGGACACAAGGCACCACAATTGTAAACAGTACTGAAGCAGCAGATGTGAGACACATGTAAGTCTATCAGTTGGTGGAAGAGCTAGAGGGTCCAGTTTACCTGGAAATTGGAATTTAGGCTGAGCCAAAGACAAAGTGACTACAAAGACTCCTACAGACAACTTGGTAACCTTTATATACATCTGGTTACATTTCTCCAATCAATGAGAGAGTAAGCCTTTCAACTTGCATTCCTCACAGTTAAAAATATTTAGTGATTTGATACAATGTTAACTGAAAAATATATATATCTGTAATATTCATGTTTGAGGTGAATATTGACTCCTCTATTCCCCCTCCAAATTTGGGACTAACAGAGTAGTAGATAGGAGTAGATAAATGGAGTCCAAGAAATCTGTTAGTACTGAAACAGCTAACATAGACACCATCACTTGGGTCTGCTGCCACAAGGACTTCAAAATATCTCCCCTGAATTGAACTGACCTATTCAATCACAGACAATGACAGACAACCAAAGGCCTCTGCTAACTAAAAGGTACCAATATAACCTAAAGATAGGCTAACTTGAAAGTACACCATACACAAAATCCAAGATTTTGCAACCTTCTCCCAAGTTCCCCTACCAAACATTCTTCCTACCTTTATGCAGAGTAAGTGGGAAGTCCAGAGAGAGGCCAATGGTGTTATACCAGCAAAGGCCATTGGATAGAGAATAAGGCAAGAGGAAACAGAATCACAGGAACAGTACTACAGGAATACAGTAACTTTAAATTAGTGATTATATGAGTAGAACAAATATGAATCTGATGTTGTCCCAAATTTTCTATGTGTATAACAACACAAAAAATTAAAACCCAGAGTTTTGCTTCTGCCCATGATGGAGATACGAGGAATAGAGTGGCTGTCCTGCTGTGAAAAACCTGAAAACTGAATAAAATACAACAAACAACTGTTTTCAAACATTGGACAACGGGCAATACAAGACTGATTTACTTGTGAAAAGGGAAATTAATGTGGTGAGCTTTACAACTGGCTTTTATTCTTGAAGGCAATCTCAAGATCACTATGCACGAAGTGTGGGTGCCATGCAGGACTTGCAAAGTTGAAGGGACAGAAGCCAAACTGCAGAGACTGAGGAGGCTAAAATTTTTGGATCAGTACTGGAAAAGAAGAGCAGAGCAAATAACTAGAGAAATCCATGTCTTTGTTAAGCTGATTGCAAAATAAACAACTATGCAAATTAAGACTGAAACTCCACAAGGTTTGGCAAAAAACACTTGGGAGATGTAAAATGAACAATATACTCTGTGCTAGCAGATGTCAAAATTCCAGGGTGAAGAGTCCTTTAACTACCAGGGTAGTGAGTGCTTAAAGGTGCCAGAAAAATAACAACTTAGTAATAGGGTTAAATTAGCAATAAAGGCAAATCTACACACACTAACCAAAAAAATGAAAGCCTTGAAGGATCAAACTGATCCATGAATAACTTGAGAGCACTTCAAAAAAATGTCCATTACTATCTAAAGAAAAACAAGATCCCCATTCAACAATGTAAAATTAATGTCTGATATTCAATAAACAAATCACTAACATGAGAAAAGGAGAAAACGTGGCTCATAACCAGTACAAAAATCAACTAATAGATGCATTAAAGGACTAGAACGATGTGAATAGTAAAGATTTAAAAGCATATATTTTTAAGTATTTTAAGTATTTAAAGAATATGTGAACAAAACCAAAAGTTTTGGAAAAATTTAACCAAACTGCAGCTTATCAATACTGAAATCTCACTCAGTAAAAAGAGAGAGCAAAGGGTACATGTAACAAACTGGATGAATCTCAAAATCATTATGCTAGGAGAAAGAAACCAGGCACAAAGAAAGTATCCTATATGATTCTACTTGTTTGAACCACTAGTATAGGAAAAACTAATCTTTGGTAGCTATTCTCAAATGGACTATGTTTTGCTCTCCAGGAGTTACATTAACAGTCCTTACAGACATTTCTGATTGTCATACCTGGGAGTGGGCAGCACAATACAGTTCTACTAGCATCTAGTGGATATAGACCAGGGATGCTGCTAAAAATCCCACAAAGGCACAGGACCACATCCTCTGGCAACAAGCAGACCAAAATATTGATAGTGCTGAGGTTGAGAAATCCTAATTTAATAGTAGTGGGGGCGGGGAATCAGTAATTGCCTAAGGCTGGAAGTAGAGAGAGGTTGACTATAAGGGACAAGGGGAACTTTTGTGGGGTCATGAAAATGTTATGTATTTGATTATGGTGGCACTCCTGTGTGCACAGACATGTCAAAATTCAAACTATTCTTAAAATGGATGTATTCTGTTGTACATAAAAATTGCTTATATATACATGTTATGTAAACATGAGTTATAACTGAAAGTGACAGTAACTAAAAGCTTCTAAGCATATTAGTGTCACTAAAATAAGAGCAATTATAGTTCCTAATTTGGTATAAAGTCTATATAAGAACTCAATAAACTATAAGTAAAAGTATAGGAATGTATAAAGTTATTCACTTGAAAGAATCTTAATCACAATATTAGAGTAAAGTGTTTTATTAAAGTATAGATTTTTTAACTTCTCATTGTATATCTTATGAGGTTTTGGCTCCTTTCTGGGTGCAATCCAGTCTCCTATAATAAAATGAATATTCACTTCTTAGGGTTAAATAAGAAAACAATCTATTTCACCAGGGAGAATCCAGGTTTATATTCTTCTATACATTGAACACAATTTCTTTCTTAACTCACATTTTTATATCAGTTGTTTTTATATAATTCTTATCTTACAGTATTATTTTTAGAGAAAGTACCATATTATAATTTAGTTTCACTATATTAATTATACATCTAGTTATGAAGTTACCATGGTGAACGACTGTTTTATTTTCCAAAAAAAGGTTTGGTGTGTCTAGTGAGTAAATGCTCTTCTCCTCTTTGCTCCTTCAGACCACTATGATTTACAGACAGTGCAAAGTTGGAAAAGAAAGTAAAAAAAAAACTGTTTTAAACTCATTCCTTAATACCACTGAGGAAAATGTGGGGAAAAAAGGGAAACATCAAGTTTCATGTTCACCAATCATAGGTAACAATATTTCATATCTAAATTCTGAAATTCTTTGTTATAGTTAGCACTATAATCTTTTCATACTTGAGGATACTGTATAATTTTTTCTCAAAAGATTATTACATAGAATGTTATGTTGATTATAAGATTATTATGGATAATATAAAAAGAATCTCAGTTTCAAAGGGAGGAAAAAAGTAAGCTCAATATAAATGCAGTAAAAGCATGCTATTTACACAGAAAACTTCTAGAACTTCTTTCCCAAATGCAATTGTGAATACCCATTTTATATAGAATATCATAACAGATTCTGCAAAAGAAACAAAATAAACAAAGATTTCATAAACTAACCAGCAACAGATTCCTGGGCTTAATTTAATCACCTTTGTCTTATTCTGAACCTTATTTATGCAATATTTGCTTTTCATTTGCATTTCTGCTTATCTTCTTCCATGTAGCTTAAGACAGTCATTTCAATCTACTCTTATTACAATAAACAAGGAAAGACTGGAATGGTCTGTGAGAAGCAATTGATAAGATGCCTAAATTCTCTGTATTAGTTCTCTGTACATCTCTAAATTTGGGAGTATCTAAATTCATTACACATTTTATTTGAACTACATGGGCTCTTAACACATGATATCTACATTTTATGTAGATAAAGGTTATTCCTCATTGTAGAATTATATCCCTTTTCCTTTTTTAACATAAGTGATAATCATTTACTATAAAACAAATGAGTCACATTTTCAAGAAATGAAGAATTCGCTTTCCCTTATCACCTGCACTTAAACTAGTAGGTTATCTGTTTCCCTTGGTTGCCATAGATACATGTGTTTCAAACATGAAGAAATAAGTACATGTAAATAAGTTTTATTATTCAAAAGAAATAACTTATTCTGATTTGTAAACTAAGTATCTTAACAGCTGCAGCTCAAGATTTACTACACTGAAAAGAAACCATAATCTCATACTCCCAGTCCCATAAGTTAACAGAATAATATCAAAAAAAGTCATTTACCTTTATCTGCAGAAAATAAATGTTCATAAAGGTTAAAAACAATTAGAAAAAAGAATAAGAAAATGTCTGATTTGACATAAAGGCCTAAATAAGTAGTTGACAAAAGAGAGAATTCATCACTAAAAATATTTGTAGACTAACCATATGTACAAGACATAATTTAAAAAGCTTTTAAAATCAGAACAAACAGTATCCAAATGATTTTAAATACCAGCATGTCTTGAGAGCTAGGATCAAGTATGTTGGCATCATAAGAATAGAACTACAAAACCAATAAACATTATTGCTCACTCACTGCACAAGGCCTAACTCCAGAGGAAGAGAATATGGCATGGTACTCTAGTGCTTCGTTCCATTTCTCATATAGAAACCTTCTCTATTAATATTTGTTTCTTTCTATTGAACAAAATATATTGCAAAGATTATTTTATAAATAGTCTACAATTAATAAATTATAGACAATACTTATCAAAAAGCCTTTTCTACCCCCAATATACTATTAAATATTGCCAATGGTTTGCATTTTCATTTATGCTTTTATACCAAATCTATGTGAATAATATAGATTTAATACAGTGGATTAGATTCATGTTTTTCACTAAGAAGAGAATATGTTCCTCACAGGCATTTGACCAGTACATGGAACCTAATGATTCAACATATATTTTATACTGAATTCATTCAGAGCTGAAAATGTACAAACTGAAAAGCAAGTTTTAACTTGAATTCACTTCAATATCCTCCCTCCTTCTTTCTTTAACTTGAAGAAAGAAAAATTACTTCATGTTGGGGTGGGGGGAAGATATCACAGATAGTTATGTTTCACATATTATGAACCTTAAAATGATCTGTTTTCTCATATAGGCATAATGCCATCTAAAAATATCCAATTAAAAATATCTGAACAATCAGACTATAAAGATTTTAACATTATGTGATGCATTCCGTTAAAAGGAATGATTTTCACCATGAAACTTACTCCTTCATATAGTATTTGAAAAAGAATGTTTTGCCAGGCAGAAAATCAATTTCCTATCAGGTAAGTAAAAATGCAGCAGAGGAAGCAGTAAAGTTAAGATACTAAAGCTACAAAAGATTAAATTTGAAGTAATCACAGGATAAAGGCTGTAAATTTTTTTTTTGCTTATTTTTTTCAATTGTGGAAAAAAATGACGTGTAACACTAACAATGTATACCTTTTATGTGCTATAAAAACGTAAAGTACCACTTTGTAAATGATAAAATAACTATAATAAAGGTGTCTACTTCAAGAATGATATACACAGAAGTCTAGCTCAAGGGGCTTTCTAACTGCAGAGCTATTGATGCTCTAAAAAATGAGTCAGATCAGAGATTATTCTAGGTATGAGTAAAAATTTCTAAATTTATGTATTAGCCCAAAAGGAATTCCCAATGTCCACTGACAAAGATTTGGAAGATAGAGTCTGATGATGGGAAATACAAAGGGAGAAGAAATTCAATGTTAATTCATCCATTCATTCAATAGATATTTATTGTTGTCTACTATCTAAAGCAGATGGCATTTTTGTCTCATGGAACTTACACTATAGGGCAGCAGACAGTAAACAAATACAAACTCAGTAAAGTACAGTGCTGTTAGAGGAACCCATAGGAAGCAAGAGAGACAGAAGTAAAGGAAGAAGTATATTTTAGGGATGCCTGGGTGGCTCAGTGGTTGAGAGTCTGCCTTCAGCTCGGGGCGTGATCCCAGGGTTCCTGGATTGAGTCCCCCATCGGGCTTCTGTATGGAGCCTGCTTGTCCCTCTGCCTGTGTCTCTGCCTCTCTCTCTCTCTCTCTCTCTGTGTGTCTCTCATGAATAAATAAATAAAATCTTAAAAAAAAGAAGTATATTTTAGACATGGTGGAGATAATTTCTCCGAAGAAGTAACATTCAGACTTAGCATAAAAGGTTAAGAAGGCACTACTTGGGTAAAGAGGAGGAGGTAGTACTATAGGAAAAGGAAACATCAAGAGCAAAGGCCCAGAGGCATAAACTATTATGTATTCTAAGATTTGAAAGAAGATCCCTAATCATATATCCCATAAGGGGTTTATATCTAGAACACATAAAGAACTCTTACAACTCAATAACAAAAAGACAAATAATTTATAAAATAGGCAAAGGATGTGAATAGTCATTTCTCCAAGGAAGATATATAACATGAAGAGATGCTCAGCATTACTAATCATCAGGGAAATGCAAATCAAAACCACAATGAAGTAGCACTTCACACCCAGTAGGATGGCCAGATCATAACACATGATCATGATCATGATGATGTGGACAAACGAGAATCTTATAATACTGTTGGTGAAAAGGTAAAGTAAAGTGATGCAGTTGCTTTAGAAAACAGTGAGCCAGTTCCTCAAACTATTAAACATAGAATTACCATATAACTTAGCAATTCTACTTCCAGGTATATACTCTAGAGAAATAAAAACATATTCATGTAGAAATTTGTACATGTTTATAGCAGCATTATTTATAATAGCCAAAAGGTGGAAACAATCCAAGTGTCCATCAGCAGATAAATAAATTGTGGAATATGCACATAATGGAATATTATTTAATCATAAATAGGACTGAAGTACTTTCCTATGCTACAACATGAATGAACCTTAGAGATGAACCTTGAAAACATCATGCGAAGTTAAAAAGTCAGTCAAGAAATACTACACACTAACCTATTCCATTCATATGAAAAGTCCAAACTCGAGAAAGCTCTAGAGACAGAAAGTAGATTAGTGGTTGCTTAGGGCTGGTGAGGGAAGCGGGGGAAGAGGGAATAGTGGTTTTCTTTTTGAAGTGGTAAAAATGTTCTAAAGTTGTTTGTGGTGATGGCTGTGCATCTATTAATATACTTTAAAAAGATCACTGAAAAAAAAAAAAAAAAAGATCACTGAATTGTACACTTTAAATGGATGAATTACATAGTATGTTAATTACATTTCAATAAAGTTTTTAACAAGACAAAACAGTAAGACCCACATGGTTAACAAAACAAAACAGTAAGACCCACAGTATGTAGGACAATTAATAGAGAGCAAGGTCATGAGATAAAGTCAAGGGCAAGGGAGAGAAAAGAATCAGAAAGTGACACATCTGTTTATACAGCTGGCTCACATTAGCTGTTCCTTTGTTTACTTCTTAGAAAGCCCAAAGGCGGTAAACTTTTCTTGTTTTGTTTTGTTTTTTGTTTTTTAAGGAAAGGCCTTTGAAGGGATATATAGGTAAAGAGTGAGGATGCAGGACTTGCAAGGAACATGCAGAAGTTCACTTACATTAGGATTTGCTAATTTATTTGAGGCTCTCAATGAGTAGCCATTCAAATTTCTAAGACCAAAGAGAACCAAAAAAAACAAAAAACAAAAAAAACAAAACAAAAACAAAAACAAAAACAAAAAAAAAAAGAGAACCAATGCCATGTAGCCATGCTGCCAGTGGCCCTGGAGTCAGTGTTGTGCTTGGAATAGTAGAAACATACAAGCCATGACACAAAAAATTTACTCTCTACTTTGAAGATACCAGCCCCCGCTGAGTGAATACAGATCCAAAGATTTCCTGATAAGGATAGGTATTGCACAGTAGTACAGTATATAGAATATGGATGTAATCGAGATTGCTGATTATTTTATAATTCAGTCTGAATAAACATTATAAAAGTAATTTAAAAATGAAATGAATACAGGATGCTAGAAAGGACAGAACATTTCTCACATTCAGATGTCTCCCTAATGCTTCCAATAACCAGAGCATGCTATTTAATCCCTCAAGCCATTTTTATTTCTCAGTATGAAAGGACTGGATTTCTGTTCCTCTTTAGAGAAAGAAATCTTGTCCTGAACACACAAAAATGGAATGCAGTAGAGGAGACTGGCCAAGTAGGGGTGCAACAGTAACTCCTGGGAGATCTAAGTCTAGCACAGGAAACCAATCGGGTTTTGTTTATCTCATGATCTGTTTCATATACAAAAGACATTATGAGTCAATCTCCAGTAGTTCACTTTAGCAGCTCCTGATTGCACAAACCTGTACTGGCTTTTAAACACAGTACAAATCTCCTTTCTCCTATTCCCCTTTCCTTTTTACCTGCTACACAGGTAATAGTAAGTTACTACATTCACAACCTTCTACCTATTTATTTAAACTCTAGGGTAACAGAAAGATGATATCCCAAGTCATTTCTATCACATGGAAGAGAATGTTTTCATGTGTCTAAGATTATTTATATATCACATATATATACACAGATGCACATGTACACATATATACACAACACGCTTATACATGTATAAACATAATTACATATATGTACACAAATAGATAATGTTAATCACTAGTTTTTACAAGGCTTTTACATTTTAGCATGATGACTCTAAAACAGTGCACAAAGAAAAATAACTGAACCAGACGATGTCTCAAGATTCTTATTTACAGATGAAGATAAATTATCTAATAGCTAACACTAATGCCAATGAGCTAACAAGAGGCAATTTAACAGATGAGGAGATGCTAACTGTAGCAAGAAGAATAAATGTAGAAGCTAGGAGACAAATGAGAGGATGTCACCATGTGCACACAACCAGAGTGATTTTTTTCCCCACATTGAAATGATATCCCAAAATTTTGCAGTGCCAATGACAACTAAAATAACACCTATCAGAATCAATGAATAATTACTTTCAAATCAAAAAAGTAAATGGAAAGCTTAAACATAATGTGTTTAAAATTGTACAATGTTTAATTTGTTGACCTGTATTTAACCAGAAACATACTTTTAATTTAGCTTTATACCTGTTAGAAATGCATTTGGCTCCATTTTTCTCATTGAGTTCACAGAGATAGCTCTGTGATGTACATCCTGGCCTATCCACTGGTGCCTACATCATTTTCTCCTGCTTAACAAAAACCAGGACCCTATTATTAGGAGAAAGTATTAGGTACTGTTATTAAATTGAGAATAATGTCTCAGTCAAACACTTGCATTTTAGGGCAAACAGAAAGAGAACTGTCCAATATGGTGGAGAAATGTGGAATTAAATAAAAAGGTTTGAAATGGTACTGAAGTTAAAACACAGCATTGACAGGAATGAAGTCACAAATGTACTGGGCCCTGTTAGCAATGGGAAGCCACTGGAGGATTTCAGTGCGAGGAGTAATGTGATGCAATACACATTTCAACAGCATTACTCTGGTGGTTGTACTGAGAACACACTGACTACTTGGCAGATTACTGCAATAATACAGGTGAGAGACGAGGACTGTAGTGCATGAGTGAAAGTGATTTCAGATAGGCAGAGTCAAGAGCATTTGCTGATAGATTAGATGTGAGTATGAAGACAAAGAGAAGTCATAGAATGCTTTCAGTTTTATTGCCTAAAGAACTGGAAGCCAAAATTGTCATTTCTGAAATGAGTAGGAATACCAAAGGAATATATTTTCAGGGAGTATGAGAAGTTTAGCTCAGACTTGTTAGGTTTGATGTGCTTATTAACCCTCCTGGCAGAGGTGCCAAGTAGGCAATTAGATATGAATGCAGAGTTCAGGGGAGAGGTAGGGGTTAAAGATATAAATCTGACAGCCAAGAGCCTATTGGACTGTATTTTAGTCATAAGATGAGATGTTCTCAAGAGTAAGTAAAGCTAGAAAAAGAGGCAACTAATAACTGAGCCCTGGGGCACTCCAAAGTTTAGAGGTTAGAGAAAAGTGAAAGATCAAACAAAGGAGACAAAAGAATTTTGCCACAATAAACAGAAGGAAAATCACATCATGCATTTTCTAAAAGCCAAGTGAGAAAGTGTTTCAAAAGAAAGGGAGGAGTGAACATGTTGAATAATAATGTTAAGTCTAGTAGGATGAGGACTGATCTACTCAGTGGATTTAATCACAGTGTAAATGGTAGAGGTGAGAGCCTAGCTAGCTCTGTGGGTTCAAGAGAGAATGGAAGGAGTTACTGGAACACCAAGATTAGACAACGTTTTCAAAGAATTTTGCCAACAAAGGACAGAAGTGAAAGTAGGTTCAAAGGAAGATGTTTTAAATATGGAAGAATTAACAGTATTGCTTGTTAGTTCACAAAAAAGCTATAATGGACACCTGCCCCGAACACCCTCAAAAAGCAGTAATAAAGGAAAAGGAGGAACTGTTAGAAGCAGTATCTTTGACAAAAGGACGGAAGGTAGTGCACGGCTGGAGAAGTTGGCCTTCCTAAGTAGCACTGGCAGCTTATTCACAGTAACAAAAACATGAAATGGGAATAGATGCAGCTGAGTAAGCTGGTGTTTATCAGCAACACATGGAAGCCGTTTCTGTTTCTATTTCCTTGGTAACCTGGAAAACAAAATTATCATCTGACAGGATGAATGGGGATGAGGTGAAGAAGGTTTGATGAGAGAGAAGAGGAGAGTGGGAGAATTCAGACGTGGGGACGCAGTACAGGACTGCCCGACAGTATGATGGACCCACCTGACGTCAATAACCATCTGCAGTGATCTTCTGGGCGGGACAGAGATGCTATTACTACTCCTTTTCCTAAGCAGCTCTCAAGAGTAGAGCAAGGAGTAAAATTACATTCCTCTGAGCAATAATTCCTAGGAATTGATGATATATCCTTCCTTTTGAGGAAGTGTCCATTTAATCTTACTTTTCTTATTTCTGTCTGCCTTGTTTTATTTAAAAAGATAAGGATTATTTTTTAAGATTTTATTTATTTATTCATGAAAGACACAGAGAGAGAGGCAGAGACAGAGGCAGAGGGAAAAAGCAGGCTCCCTATGGGGAGCTGGATGGAAGACTCGATCCCAGGACTCCGGGATCACGAACTGAGCCACAAGCAGACACTCAACCACTGAGCCACCCAGGTGTCCCAGGGAATATTTTTTTAATCAAACTATTTTGAAGAATCAAATTACCAAATATGGCAGTCATATATAATAAAACTGATAATGAATTTGTTGTTCAAAAAATTAACATGTGTTTCCAAGTGAAACTTAGCAAAGAACAATGCTTTATTGTAACAAGGAAAAGATCAGGAAAAGGTACATGATTTTATTTCCAATGCCTAGTGAAGCACCTGATAATTAGCACTTGAGAAAAATGTTAAATAAAGGAATGAGGGGGCAAATAAATTATGAAACCTACAACAAGAATGACAAAATATAAAGGCATTAAGAACACTGAAAGTAGGATAGGAAAGCATGACAGTAACATATTGAGAAAGGTTTGGGTTCACTGCAAGAAGTGAGTCAGTGGGGTAAAGTGTCCAAAACGATACTCTCTCAAGAGTTTCTTCTTGAAAAATACTTCCTATCCACTCACACATCTCTGAAAGCAATAGAATTGCAAGAGGAAAACAAAAGCAAAAATTTTAGTGCATTATAAAGACAAATATTAAAAACCTTAGGGACATCTGGGGGGTGCTTAATTGGTTGAGCATCTGCCTTCAGCGCAGGTCACAGTCCTGGGGGCCTGGCATCGGGCTCCATGCTGGGCTCCCTGCTCAGCAGGGAGTCTGCTTCTCCCTCCCCCTCTGTCCTTCCCACTCTCCCTCCCCCTGCTCATGCTCTCTCTCAAATAAATAAAATCTTAAAAAAAAAAAAAAAACTTTAAAAAGCTTCCTCATGTTCTTTCTTTCTCTTTCCCTAACCTCTAAGTAGATAGAAATAAAAAAACAAAGCACAATTTTTGTTTCTATGCAATTGTGAGAAATGTAATAAAAAATCTCAAACACTAACTAGAAACAAAAACAACACATATCAATTGATGGCTGCTCTTAATTGTTTCAAAGCAAGAAAACGTAGGGAAAAGTAAAAGACAGATGCAGTCTCATACAGAAATATTTTTTCAACAATCACTCCATAAAATCTTAACTATATTAAATGAATCTTATACATGCTATTTTTTCCAGTGCAACCTTGATATTATTAAAGATTACCCTGATAGAAGCTTTAATTTCTCAAATTAATAAATATTTTGATAATATATCTTCATATTTCATCTTAGAATTCCTTAATCTAAAAACTGTTCGCGGAATGCCGGAATGGCTGAGTGTCTGCCTTTGGCTCAGGTCGCGATCCTACGGCCCTGGGACTGACTCCCACATCAGGCTCCTTGCAGGGAGCCTGCTTCTCCCTCTGCCTATGTCTCTGCCTCTCTGTGTCTCTCATGAATAAATAAATAAAAACTTTGAAATAAATAAATAAAAACTGTTTGCATTTTCATTGCTCTCACAATAAAGTCTTGAGCTACACTGCCCTTATGGCTAAATGTGGCTTACCACCAGTTATCTTACTTCTGGTCTCTCTTGCCCTCACATTCCAAATCCCAGACATCCTGAACTACTCACAGTTCTCTGAATATAATTTGCTCCTTTCAAGCTTCTGTTTTCCTTTGTCAAAAATGCTCTTCTATTACCCAAAATAACGCATATTTCAAGCCTTGCTTCAAACACCAACTTCCTTTGAAAGTGTCCTGCATGTATGCTACTAGCAGGCTACACATTTGTCTGTTTAGTTCCTATCACACACTGCACTATCATACAGCTATCTAATTACTTGAATGTATTCTCCAAAAGTTTATAAATTCCTCTAAAGTAGATATCTGAACTTTTATTATTCATTATGTTTATATTTCAAGTCTTGAGGACACAGAACTTATGGATGGCATGCACACTAAAAAATATTACTCTGAATAAAGTCCTATGTATCTAGAATTCATTAAAAATCATAATTCCTTTTTTAAACCAAAAAGGGTTCTGATAAGAATCATTCAGTATCATAACAAATAATTTAGTAAAAAATTTACAAACCAACAGGCATAAATGTATTCACATACATAAGCTGAATGAAAAACTGCACTAATTTCCCATAATAATACTTTATCTTTTTTCAAATTATAACCACAAAAGCACAAAAATAACATCGCAGTTTATGGTAAATATCTCACCTTGTTTTAGATCAGCATTTCTTGTAACTTCTGACAGATAGCAGGTTGGTAAAGGATAGGATGAAAACATTGGCCAAGGATATGGATCATCACCCTAAAAAAGAAGACAAATGAGTTTAGGAAGTAAGATAAAATACTGAATTTTAAGGCTTTCTGAAATACTAATTTAAACTGGCTTTCAGGGACCCCTGGGTGGTTCAGTGGTTGAGCGTATGCCTTCAGCTCAACGCGTGATCCCAGGGTCTGGGCATCCAGTTCCACATTGGGTTCTCTGTGAGAAGCCTCTGCCTATGTCTCTGCGCCTCTCTCTGTGTCTCTCATGAATAAATAAATATTAAAAATCCTTTAAAAATTAAAAAAAAATAAACTGGCTTTCATTTCATAGGTACTAGAGTTGTAGCCTAACTAAAAGCTATTTGACAATTACAATTCAATTCTCCAAAGGATAATAACCAAAATGAAATGTAATAGAAATGACATTGCACAAGCCCTGAAGACAAATATATGGTAACTTGTTGTAGTAACTAAGACTGATAATGATGGCCTTACTATCTTTTTCCATGAAAGGAAAATTATAGCTTCAAAAGAACCTGTATTTCCTATATCGAAATAGGAAACAAATTTAAAAAACCAAACTGTTTATCTTGCAGTATCAATCATTTCTATCTCATCTTTCCCAGACTGATAGAGCAAAAATGTACTTAATAAAAAAAAATTCCTTCAAGAGAAAGCCAAAGTCTACAAATACTGATGGAAGGAGAAATACTCAATATTGTTAATTAAACGCAAAAAAATATGTTCATCTAATAAAAATTGGGTATCACAAAAGACAAAGACATCCAACATAAACATCACAGCAAACAAAAAGGCAACTTTTTAATGAAACAATAGCCTACTCTGCAATACAAACTAGCACTCACGAGCCCTCTGTCAGGAAGAATACTATTTTCATTTGAAAGTGTTTATTTGTATCCTATGGCTTTTCTAGTAACAAACAATCTTCTTTACCTTACTTACCTTTTCTAGTACCCTTGGAGGCAAAATTCGTTCCATGGGCCCACCAATAAAATTTATTCTAATAAGAACGTGATTTCTTTCTACTGATAAGCCATCAATTATGAAATGCCTGAAAAACAGACATATCAATTTTGTCATCTAAATTGAATATGAATATAAATCTTAACTTAGATTCAGTACAGTATAAAGAAAAAAGAAAATGTTCTATAGAAAAGTCTGGAAAATGATTAACAATGTATCACTTAAAAGGGCTAAATTCATTTTATCTTATAGCTTTCTTTGTCAGAAAACAAAGGACTGATAGAGATGTAACTGATATGAGATAAATATTAATAAAATAATATTTTGTCAAATATTACTGCATTTAAAGAAATGGAATTAAGACCTACATTATTTCTGCAATGACTTTTTCACATTTTTAGTAAAGGTTCCCTTAGATTCTAGGCCTAGTACCTTAAATTCAAAATCTAATGTTGCTTTTGAAGTAGATTCTATACTTTCTCAGCTGTTAATACCATCCTTCTATATCAAATCAAGAGAATCCAGTAATATGCCTGGTCTTCTATATTTTTCCAAACCAGCTAGAATGGAAGTATATATTATATATATATATATATATATATATATATATATATATATATATATACACACACACACACAAAATATATATATAGATTTATACATATAAATAATATTAAACATTTATAATATTTATATATTTATATATTAAATATATAAAAATATTTATATTATATATTTATAATATATTTATAATATTTATAATATATACATATATATTTTGTTATTTAATTACAGACATGAAAATAATACCAGTTTTTGAATGTGTATTCAATGAATGTCAGCCAAATTGAGGCAATGACAAGTATAACAGAAAAAATTAATCATGATATTACCATAACTTCATTTCGTAATAATCAGAATTTATGAATATGAACTGACATAATTAAGAGAATGAAGTAAAGATAGAGAGTAACTCTACAAGGGACATGAAATCAAACATTTTGTTTAATAAGTCATCTTACACATGCAGCCTGAATTTGAAGGTGATACAACTTCATGGAACCATCAATAAAATCAGATCTTTAAGAAAAAGCTCAATTAAACAAAAACTTAGAAAGTAGTACTGTTCAAACCCTCCCCATGACCATTTATCATAAAATTTCTAATGGTGACATTTATGATAATTGCTTTTTACTTTGTTATTTAAATCTGGGGAAAAACATGAAACTATATGCACAAAATTACTGTCTTAACAGAGCATCTGTAAAAAAAGACTATTGTTACTAATATTGTGTTTTAATAGTTTTTTGTTTGTTGGTTTTACCTGTGGCTTTCAGAGGTCTCTAAGATATTTTCTTCTTGAGCATTTAGTAACATTTCAGATACTTGATACTGAGCCTCTAGCAGGAGAAGAGTGTCTAGATCACAGCACACCACACTTAATAACCTATATAAAAAGAGACAATAAAAGCAGATTTTATAAAATATATCCTAAAAGTTTAAGAAACTTTCTTGGTGTCTCAAAAGAATACCTCCACATGGGAATACAAATTTTATGAAAAAGATCACAGTTTCTTCAAACACATTTGTAATCTTTTTGATTAGTTATAGACTTCAAAAGTTCTTCTCATTGGAACATTATTTAAAGATCAGGGGCATTTTCTAATCTAGTTTTTTAATTATCTAAATGTAGGAATAGTAAATTCTCAGCTACTAATTTAGAAATTAGAGAACATTAGCAAATTCATAAAAACTGCAAACTGCCACCACTTGTATCAGCAATTACACAAGGAATGACAGACTAATTTTTCTACCCATCCAGGAAATGTTCATTAGGCAAAATGTCAATGGCTAACTTTATAATTGCCAGATAAAGCTGAGAACACCCAAACATACTGATCTATCTTTAAACATGCATGATTTCCACTTGTCTCCCAACATTGATAAAAGAGAGATAAGTGGAAATCATGCGGCTCCTGCTGCGATGCAAAAGCATGTACACTGCACAATCTATGAAATATTCTTGCCAAGAAAATTAAACCTGAAACTAGCCAGCAAGCTATTACACATTACACTATCAGCTTACAGGAAATACAAAAAGCAGAGAAATATGATGAAAGATGACCACAAGGAGGAAAACAGTAACTACGCCGAGAATTTGGAAAATCCCACACATTGTTATATATTATTTTTTCAGGGAAAAAATATGAAAAAGGGATAAGGTAACTTATAAATTAAAAGCAAAATATCAAGCAGATGTGAAGATTCTGTTCTGATTGTGATTTAAGCAAAACCTATAAAGTGCAGTTTTTAGTCACATAGGAAAATATGGGATAGATACTGAATGAGATCAGGAAAATGGTGTTAATTTTGTTAAATATAACCATGGCAAAGTGGTAATGCTTTTTTTAAATAAACAGGTCTTAAATGTTAGATATACATACCAAATTGTTCCTAGAAAATGGCATATCTGGAATTTGCTTTAAAGAACTTAAAAAATGTTTATGGGAGCAGGGGAGAGAGATAAAACAAGACTGGAAAATACTAATAACTGATAAAAGTAAGACAGGTACATGGAACTTCCATTATATTATTGCTCATTCTACTTCTCATATGTTTAAAAATTCTATGATAAAAAAGTATATTAAAAAGATAATATGAAGACAACATCAATTAGGTGGCTATGGTAGATTGAGTGGTTAGGGACGGTTTCTGTGAAAGGTGGCATTTGAGGAAACAAAAGATTCAAGAAGCAACCAGCCTTCTAATCATGCACTTCCTGATTTATCTTAGAGTTATATTCAAAGATGAGCACAAAGTCATATTTAGAAGAACACTTACTGCAGAGTGGTCATAAGAGCAAATAAAAAATTTTAAGAGTCCAGTCATAGAACGGAGTTCAAATGTTTGAAGAGGATTTTATAGTGGTATACTATGCAGATTTTCAACATAGCAACTATATATGTTTAGATAAAGAATTATCTCCAAGTTATGTTAAGTGAAAACAGAGCAGCACACAGCACTGTATATAGCAGTATCATTTGAATAAAAATGAAAAATCACTTGAATATACTCATAAATACATACTTGTTTTTTTGTTTTGTTTGTTTTTAAAACATTTTATTTAATTATTTTGGGAGAGAGAGAGTGCACTCAGTGGGGTAAGGGACAGAGGGAGAGGGAAAAAAAGAGAATCTTAACCATGGAGCCCAGCATGGCCCTCGATCCCATGACCCTGAGTTCATGACATGAGCCAAAATCAAAAGTCAGATGCTTAACCAAGTGTGCCACCCAGGCATACTAAATATGTATTTGTTTTTACATAGAATCTCTCTACAAGGACAAAACAACTGGTAAGAATTGTTAGCTTTGGGGGTGAGGAGGAACATACTTCTGAGTATCTTTTTTAGTTTTTGAACTTGGTGCAACTGCATGTTTTACCTATTCAGTGGCATCCATAAAGAGAAAAAATGTTTGACAGATGCCTTTAAGAGTCAAAAATGGTGAGAGGAGTGAAGATCATGGAGTAGTAGGAAGCCCTTATGCTTGCCTCATCCCTTGATGACAGCTAGATAATTGTCAAATCATTCTGAATACCCAGGAGATCAATCTGAGGACTGGGAGAACAAACTGCATAACCAGAGGGAGAAAAGAGGCCACATCATGGAAGGTAAGACGTATGGTGATGTGATTCAGGGAAGAAAAGAATCTTGGGTGCTGCAGAGAGGAGGGAGCCCTGATCATGGAGAGATGAGAAAGAGAGAGAGAGAGAAACAGAACACAGGGGACTGCACAAGAAAGACACTTTCTCAAAAACACTGAGAAAATAAGAGGAGCTGATTATCATAAGTTTTATAAACAGCAGAGCTGAAAGTCTGAAGTTTTAGAAGTCCATACCACTCCCAGGGTAAGCCAGGTGGGCACAGTGTGCTCCTGTAGAGAAAAAGGGCAGAGGCCCTGGAGCTGACTGTATGCTCTGAGGATCCCCTGGATCATGCTGGGCGAGTTCCCCTTCTTGGAGTGCATTTGAGAGAGGCAGCACTGCCTCTCAAGGGACAAAAGAGCTGTGGGTGCCATTGAGCTGCCCCATTCATTAGCTTATGAGCAGAGATGACTACTGAGGGCAGCTAATCTGGATACCGGCTTTTTGCTACACTTTATCATAAACTCCAAACCCCTGCACGGTCCTACAACTGCTTTTCTGGAACAAACTAGTACTAGCCAGAGCTTGGTGAGATTGGTGAGACCTTCCCCCAAAGGATCTGCACCAGGTTCCTAAAATTTGTAGTTTTGAAACCCAGCTGCAAACCAAGGATAAAACAAAGGAGCACTAGGCCACCAGGTAAGCAGAAGCCTTAGACACAGACAGGGTGAAGGCAGGGATTTCACGGAAGCCAGAGATACAAGAGAGGAAACTGTTTGCTCTTCTGTGAGGACCTCTTGAACTGTGGTAGGTGTGAACTCCCCTGTCCAGAAACAAGAGAGGGCTGACATCATTTTTCACCACTCGCATCAGCACAGACCTTCAGGGAGGGACAGAGTGCATACAGTGGAGGCTGGAGCAGCTTACACCACACCCTGCCCCTCTGTGCTCTCCACCTGTCTTTTTAATAGGGCAAATATGATTGAGAGAGCAGCAGCAGGTCCCTCCCCTAGAAGACCAGCTGCATGCTCTAGGTCTACTCATCAGAGTGCTACAAAGCTTCAGCTGTAGTGGAAATAGGCCCAGGAACAGGCTTTCCTAACACATAAAAGACAGAGACCTAGACGAAATGCCAAGATGGAGGAATTCATCCTAAAAGAGAAAACAAGAAGAGGTCACAGGCAGGGAGGCAATTAAAATAGATATAAGTAATATGTCTGAACCAGAATTTAAAACAAAATCATAAGTATACTAGCTGGCCTTGAGAAAAGCATAGAAGAAACCAGAGAAACCCTTAGCACAAAGATAAATGACCCAAATACTAGTCAGTCAGAAATAAAAAATGCTATAACCAAGATGCAAAACAGATGGGATTTGTGATGACCACAAGGACAGAAGAAGGAGAAGATGAATAAGTGATATAAAAAATAGAATTATGTAAAATAATAAACCTGAAGAGGGAAAGAAAAATTTGGATCACAAATTCATTTAGGAAACTTAGTGACTCCATAAAATATAATAGCATTCGTATTATAAGAGTCCCAGAAGAATAAGAGAGAGGAAAGGGGCCAGAAGGTTTATCTGAGCGAATCATAGCTGAAAACTTCCTAATCTGAGGAAGAAAGAGACATCCAAATCAAGAACGCACAGAGAACTCCCATCAAAATAAACAGAAGCCTGCCAACACCAAGACATATCTTAGTAAAATTTGCAAAATACAGAGATAAGGAAAGAATACTGAAAGTTGCAAGGGGAAAGAAATCCCCTAACCTACAAGGGAAGACAAATCAGGTTAGCAGCAGATCTATCCAAAGAAACTTGCAAAATACAGAGATAAGGAAAAAATCCTGAAAGTAGCAAGGCGAAAGAAATCCCCTAACCTACAAGGAAAGACAAATCAGATTAGCAGCAGATATATCCACAGAAACTTGGCAGACCAAAAGAGAGTGGCATGATATATGCAAAATGCTAAATGGGAAAAATCTGCAGCAAAGAATACTTTATCCAGCAAGGATGCCATTCAGAATAGAAGGAGAAATAAAGAGTTTCCCAGACAAACAAAAACTAATGGAACTTCATAAACACTAAACCAGCCATGCAAGAAATATTAAAGCAGACTCTTTGAGAGGGAAAGAAAAACCAAGAGCAACAAAGACCAGAAAGAAACAGGGAGAATCTCCAGAAATAACGACTTCACAGGTAATACAATGTCACTAAATGCGTATCTATGAATAATCACTCTGAATGTAAATGTAATAAATGCTCCAATCAAAAGACACAGGGTATCAGAATGGATAAAAACAAATAAACAAACAAAAAAACCAAGACCCATCTGTATACTGCCTCCAAGAGACTCCTTTTAGAGCTAATGACACCTCCAGATTGAAAGTGAGGGGATAGAAAACCATTTACCATGCTAATGGACATCAAAAGAGAGAATAGCCATACTTAAAATAGACAAAGTCACTTTTTAAACCAAGGACTGTAACAAGAGATGAAGACAGGCACTATATCATAATAAAGGGGTCTGTCAAATAAGAAGATCTAATAATTATAAATATTTGTGCCCCCCAACTTGGGAGCACCCAAACATATAAATCAATTAATAACATAAAGAAGCTCAGTGATAACAATACAATAATAGTAGAGAACTTTAACACCCCACTTACAGCAATGGATAGATAATTTAAGTAGAAAATCAACAAGGGAACAATGGCTTTGAATGACTCACTAGACCAGATGGACTTAACAGACCTATGCAGAACTTTTCATCCTAGAGCAGCAGAATACACATTCTTTTCCAGTGCACATGGAACATTCTTCATAATAGATCACATTCTGGGTCACAAATCAGGCCTTCACAAGTATAAAAGGACTAAGATTACACCATGCATCTTTTCTGACCACAATTCTATAAAACCTGAAGTCAACCACAGGAAAAAATTTGGAAAGACCAAAAATACACAAAGGTTAAAGAACATCCTACTAAAGAATGAATGGATTAACCAGGAAATTAAAAAAGAAATTAAAAACACATGAAAGCAAATGAAAATGAAAACATGATAGTCCAGAACTTTTGGGATGCAGCAAAGGTGGTCATAAGAGAGAAGTACATAGCAATATAGGTCTCACCTCTCTAAAATAAATAAATTTTTAAAAAAAAGGAAGAAAGAAAAGAATTCATCTCTCTTCTTCTCAAACTGTTCCAAAAAGTAGAAATGGAAGGAAAACTTCCAAACTCATTCTATGAGGACAGCATTACCCTGATTCTAAAATCAGACAAAGACCCCACTAAAAAGGACAACTATAAGCCAACGTTCCTGATGAACATGGGTGCAAAAATTCTCAACAAGATACGAGAAAATTGAATCTAACAGTACATTAAAAGGACTATTCACCACAATCAAGAGGGATTTATTCTTGAACTGTAGGCTAATTCAGTATTCACAAATCAGTGTGATACACCACATTAATAAAAGAAAAGGTAAGAACTACATGATATACTCAAAGGATGCAGAAAAAGCATCTGACAAAATACAGAATCTATTCTTGATAAAAATCCTCACAAAACAGGTTTAGAGGGAACATACTTCAACATCATAAAACCTATTTATGAAACACCCACAGCTAATATCATCCTCAATGGGGAAAAATGGAGAGCTTTTCCTCTGCCGTCAGGAACAAGATAAGGATGTCCACTCTTACCACTGTTATTTAACATAGAACAAAGTCCTAACTTCAACAATCACATAAGAAAAGGAATATACAAAGGAATATTACTCAACTATCTAAAACAATGAAATCTTGTCATTTGCAACATTGTGGATGGAGCTAGAGTGTATTATGTGCTAAGCAAAGTAAGTCAGAGAAAGATAAATACTGTATGATATCATTCATATGTAGAAAATAAGAAACAAAACAGATGAACACAGGGTAAGGGGGGAAAAAAGATGGAAGCAAATCACAGCCTCTTAAACTATAGAGAATAAACTGACAGTGGAGGTGCGCAGCGGATGGCCTAAATGGGTTATGGGCATTAGGGAGCACACTTATTATGTTGAGAACTGGGTGTTATCTTAAGTGATGAATTAAATTCTACTCCCGAAACCAACATTGTACTATATATGTTAACTAACTAGATTTTAAATTAAAATTTGGATTAAAAAAGAATCAAATACGGTAATTCAATGTCACTCCCTAGGAATCTGGCAAAATAAACTAAATATATATAAAACTAAGGGAAAAATCTGTCATCAATTTAGAGAAATGGTCCATACTTAGTTTATAAAACTAAAAACATTTTTTGCTAGATAAAATACAATAAAACCAAAAGACTCAGAGTTCTTTGAAGATTACAGTGTTAATTTGGCATTTCCCCTTTCTTATCCTAGAAATAACTTCATGGATTGAGGGGAAAAGAAAATAGCATAACATAAAAATTTTTAGCCATAAAATAAATTGAAGGCAGTCAAGTGTAGCAAAAATAGAACAAACACTGATAGGGGAGGGGTAGAAATTGAGAAAAAAAATGTCATGGCTGCCCATGACAATAAAACACAACAAAATACCACCACCACCACCACCACCACCACCTCCCCAAAGAATAAACTCCTAAGTAAAAACAACACATTTCTCAAAATTGAGACATAGAATGTAGAGGAAAAACTTTATGGTCTGTTTGCAACAGTGAAAAAAGGCAGCAGAAGTATCCCTGGTCCTACTATGTTTCTTAGTAGGAAGAGGAAATGTGGAACAAGGAGTCAGACAGGCAATAAATTCATTATTGGTTATAGAGATAATTTTTAGTAACAAAACTGACTACCTCCATAGTCAGATGGGTGGGACAGCACAAAAAAGGGTCTCACACACACACAACTCAGGCCTATAGAAAAATTCCAGCTAACGGGAAACATGATCCTCTTTTCTCTTCAACAAGAGCCTCCTACAAACAGCCGATAATGAAGAGATTAACATCTCTTCAAATACCATGGGATATGTACAAAGGTGCTCCAAGAAAAAGGAGGAAAATAACAGGATGAACAGATGCTAAATACAAATACACACACAAACAGTTGCCATTAAACACTTGAAAACTATGACCAAATAATTTTCCATGAATTAAGTTGTATCAATGTATCAAAATACATTGTACTACTTATAGAATGTTATGTCAAAAATATTTAATAAAAGCAATGGTCTCCAATAAGCTCTTCACAAAGTAGAGCTGTACAAGCTCAGGGGAAAAAAAAAGGAGAAAAAAAAAACAATTTAAAACATCAACTGGCAAAGCTAAGAAAAAAAAGAATAAAACTGTTATAAAAATTAAAGCACAATTGGAAGCAGAAAAAAAAAGCACTCTTAAAAAACACTGAATAGGAGTGTGGAAAATATAATGGAAATAATTTAAATTGTCAATTTCTTGATGAGGAAACAGAACTAGCAGGACACACCTTAATGATATCAGTCAAGAGATTCTGTGAGAAAAGAAGCCATGAACCTAAGTATATAAAGTACGACATGTCCCAGGGTAAACTGCACCAGAATAGTCAACACTGAGACGGAGCCTAGTCAAGCTATTAATTAGATTTAAATTAAAAGAATCAGTGGGGTATCCAGGAAAAAAAAAAAAAGATCAAATCACTAAGTGTGTGTCGGGGTGGGGGTGAGGTTAAGTTGGTTTCAGACTCTCCGCAACACCATTCAATACCAGCAAAACAATGGAATAACTACTAGGAAGAGGTGTAACATCAGAACACATTACAAAGGGATCCCTGGGTGGCGCAGCGGTCTGGCGCCTGCCTTTGGCCCAGGGCACTATCCTGGAGACCCGGGATCGAATCCCACATCGGGCTCCCGGTGCATGGAGCCTGCTTCTCCCTCTGCCTATGTCTCTGCCTCTCTCTCTCTCTCTCTCTCTCTCTCTCTCTGTGTGTGACTATCATAAATAAATAAAAATTAAAAAAAACACATTACAAAGCTGCAGTAATCTTTAAAGTGAAGTAATGATATGTGAATAAAAAAAAAAAAAGAAAGAAAAAAAATCCAGACATAGACTCAGTTATCTAGAGCGATTTTTAATTACATCAAGAACAGACAAAATATCCTGAATATATGGAGCCAACGAAGAAAGATGTCAAGGATGACTTTATAGAGATATTTTGTTAGAAAAATAGGAAGGATCAACTAAGTAAAAAGGCTTTAAGTTATGAAGGTGTATGGAGACCTAGTGGTCTTTCTGCTTTCTCTAGGCTACTTATCAGTGAACAGGAGGTGAAACTGACCCTCAGTGTCCTCTGGTTTATGCTCAAAAGAAGGAGTCTATAGGATCTAGAGTACAATGAGATGGTCCAAGGTGAACTGGAGCAACTCTGAAAACAAATATATGCCAGACTGGATTCTCCTCATTAGAGAATGAGTAAACAGAAACTTTAACAAATCATGTACGACTTTTAAGATCTTACAAGTAATAGGAATAATGTAAAGCTTAGCAAATTTGGTCCTGCAATAAATTAAAAAACAGCAGACTGTGACCAAGTACAGCTCATTCCAGGAAGAATAGTTTAATATTAAAACATCTCCTGATGTAATTCATAACATCAGTATGTAATAGAAAAGAACCATATAATCATCAGATCAGATGCTTAAAAGCTACTTAAGATTCAACATCTACTCTCTATCCCCTGCCCTCAAAGAAATTCTAAGTAAATTAAAGAAAGGTTACTTCTTTAATTTGATTTTAAAAACAAATTTATCTCCATGCAAGAGCTAAAAGCATAAACAGGAAATGCATTCCCATTAAGGTCATGAGGAAGGCAAAATTGCCTATTATTTTTTAATATTTTCTAGAAGTTTAAGCCGAATGTAAAAAAAAAAAAAAAAAAGATGAAAAAAAAAAGCCATTATGAAAAGAGCTAATAATGTTCCTTTAGAAGATGATAAGGCTGTTTATTTGGAAACCACTCTTCCATGACACAAAATTCAATTTACTTAATTCTAAGAAATATTGGTTGAATACCTACTAAGTGCCAACCACTGTTTAAGCACCCAGGATACATCACTGAACACAACTGCACGAAAATCCCAGGCCTCATGGAATGCAAAATACTAGAGGGAAAGACAATATAAAAAGTTAACAAAACACAGTATGGATACAACTAAAGCAGGAAAGAAAGTGAATACAGAGTTTTAAGAAGGAGGTGATAGGGATGGATACCTAAACGCAATTTTAAATAAGGTGGTTATGGAAGACCTCACCAAGAAGGTGACAAACACTTCATGAAGACCTGTTAGAAATGAGGAAGCAAGCCTGGAGCCATCAGAAGGAAAAGTGTTTCAGGCAGAATAGCTTGAACAAAGAACCTAAGGTGAGAGCGTGTCTGGCATGTTTGAAGAGTGAGGTGCCCAGTAAAACTGAAGAGGAATAAACAAGGGAGAAGTATTAGGAGATGAGGTCAAAGCAATATGAGGGGTCCAGATCACACAGGACTCTCTAAGGCCATTGCAATAACTCCAGATTTTTCTTTGATGACATGAGAAACCACTGGAGTATGGTTTTATCCTGATGAGAGAAACCTTGTGAGTATAGAATCGACGTGATCTGATTTGTGTTTTAATGGGATCACTCTGGTGGCTATATATAAAACAGACTGAAATTAGGCAGGGATTGAAAAAGATACACCAGTTTTAAAAAGCTATAGCCATAATTTAGATAAGATAGTGGCTTAAAACAGGGTTTTGTTTGTAAAGAATCTATTGATCAGAAAAATGGCTCTGTAATAAACAGACTCTAGGATCCGCAAGATGCCCACCCTCCTGGCACTCATGCCTTCCTGTGATTCCCTTTATAGGCAGGACCTGACTTGCCTCTAATCAGAGAATGTTAAAGGTGAGGAAAGAGATAGGATTATATGATTAAGTTACATAAGATTATGTGTCCTGCTTGAAGTCTCTCTACTCTGCTGGCTCTGAAGGAACAAAGCAGTCATTTGGGGGAAGACACATAGCAAGGAACTGCAGATGGCCTCTAGAGGTTGGGGATAACCTTCAGCTGACAACCTACAGAGACCTCTAGCCTATAGATAGCAAGTAAATAAGACCCTCATTCCTAAGATCATGAGGAACTACATTCCACCAACAGTTTGTGTAAGTTTGAAAAAGTTTGTGTAAGTTTGAAAGTTACCTAACTGAACTTCACATGAGACCACTGCCCCAGGTAGCACCTTGATGTAGCCTTGTGACACTGTGGACAAAGGACCCAGCTAAGGTGTACCAAGACAGAAACTGGCATAATAAATAAGTGTTGTTTCAAGCCACATGGTTTGTGGTAATACATTATAGACAAATAGAAAAAAGCTCCAACATTTATATCCAAGAAACTATAAGTATGTGTCATTTGGTTGATATGGAGAAAACTAGAAACAAGAGGAAAAAAGTATGTGTATGTAAATATATATGAGATACATGTATATGAGAACTATGTAACCAGTAACAAAATACAAAAAAAATTTACATATAACATACCAGTAATAACCATTTAAAACATTACCATGGAAAATGAAATTGTGTTCACAATAGCAAAAATAACATAGAAGATAACAATGAGAAATGCATAGGCCTATATGTAGAGTGCTAAAACATATCACTATAGGATGTAAAAAATTTTACTAGACATAGTGCCTATCTAGATTAGAATATTAAATATTATGAAGATGTATATTTGATTCAGTTACAAAGTTAGTTTAAATGTACATTATGTAATAATTTAAGGTTTAAGCTTCTTATAAGAGTTCAACAAAATGCATCCACTAATAATCTAAAAGGAATATTTTAAAAGAGAATAATATAAATAAATGAATAATTTGTATATACATTAAATCTTTATCAGATGCTTTTTCATATTCTAAATTTGGGAGAAGTATAACATATTTAGTCTCACAAAAATTCTATGAGGAATTTCTGTCTCTATTTCACATATGAGGAAACAGAAGCATAGAGAGGTCAAAACTCTAAGTCTAATATTACTCTGGCAATGTGATTCCAGAGCCCATGTTCTTAACCACAGATTGATACTGCCACATACTATAATACATACTGAGGACCATAATATTAAGCTACAAATATTAAATTCACAAAAGATATAGAAGGCCTCATTGGAAAAAAAAAAACAATTTAATGAGAGTAATTAAAGAACACTTAAATAGAGATACATATCATGTTTACAAACTGGACAACTCAGTATTATAGAGATGTCAATGAACTCACTATTGATCTAAAGAGTCACTCCAATAATAATTAAAATCCCAGTAGACTGGTTTGTGTAACAGACTGACTGTGAAATTTATATGGAGGGGCGCATAGGTGACTCAGTTGGTTAAGTGTTCAACTCTTGGCTTTGACTCAGGTCATGATCTCAGGGTTGTGAGATCAAGCCCTCCTGTACTGGGCTCTGGGCTCTGGGCTCAGTGGAGAGTCTGCTTGAGATTCTTTCACTATCCCTCTGCCCCTCTCCCTGCTCTCTCTCTCTCTAAAATAAATAAAATCTTTTTAAAAAAATTATATGTAAAGGAAAAAAGTAAAAGTAGCCAAGATATTTTTTGAAAAAAAAAGTGGAAAGAATTGTTCTATCAGTTGTTGTAATTTATTACAAAGCTATACTAATTAAAACAATGTGATACTTGTATAGTATGAAAAAAATCCAATTGAACACATTAGGAAATTCAGAAACAGACTTCTGCATATTCAGATACCTGTTTTGCAACACAATGAAAAATTATGCAGATATGTATGTATACAAATAAATATGTAGCTGACATTTCACATGTAATAGAGTTGTTTATAATAGCCCAAAGTAGAAAACTGGAAATAACCCAAATGTCCACCAACAGCATAATATATAAACAAAACACAATATATTCATACAATGGATTATGCAGCAATGAAAATAAATTAACTGAAATACATGCAACATTAATCTTAGAAATAATGCTACACAGAAAAGGTCAGGCATGATAGAATATACAGTCTATGCTACCGTTAATATAAAGCTCCAAAAGGCTCCAGCAAAATTAAAATACATTGTTTAGGAATACATGCCTATGTAGAAAAAATATAAAGTAAACCAAAGAAGTAAATTTAGCCATGAAAATCAGAATAGTGGTTACCATAAGAGAGAATGAAGGGACTCATGATCAAACAAAATCAAATAAAAAGAGAATAAGTTCTCTTAATATGTTTACTCAATGGGGATTATGTGGACATTTATTTTACAACAATTTGTTAAGTTATAGGTTTATATTTTATGTAATATTTATATTTTTAATATTTCAGAAAAATAACAACTATTATCTACGAATGCAATGGAAAAAACCAGTCATTACATCCATAAGTATAAACATGTAGGTAACAAATAAATCTAGAACATTTATAAAAAATGCATGCTCTAATAATTATGCAAAAAGATTCTTGTAAGACTCAATAATAATACTATTTGCTACTCAATTATGTAATCATCTAATAAACAGATCTTAATGGCTCATTAATTATACCAGCATATTTATATAAGCTAGCAGTCAGACTAAACATGGAAGGAAACGCCTAATTTTTTTTAGCCCAAAGATAATATTAAAGCCAAGTTTACAGAGTAAATAGAAGTGTGCAGATTATTTTATAGCCATTGATCTAGAAAAATGACCAGAAAAACATATCTCAAAATGTAAATATGAGTATGTATATAACCAATTGTTTATTTTTTATGAACAGAGAAAAAGTATTAAAAATAATTTAGTTATATTAAAATATCAACAGCAAGTTACACTGGCAAAAATTTCAGAATAGTATGTGTATTTAATACATGTCTATCTCTCTCAGGATACGGTTAGAAGTAGATTAACTCTACCTACCCCAGATATAAACCTTCTTAGCTTAGGTATCATTAAGTTACTTTTATTGAAATAAGTTTCTGTACATCAAAAGACAAACAAAAGTCAAAGACCTTAGATGTTCCTTTATTTCTGATTTCATGTAATGCTAAGCAGTCTTATCCATGCTATTATAGTCTTGTGGCTCCTATAAGCCCAAACAGTCTAGCACCCTAGGTACTATGAAATTGCTATTTGAAGGTGGTAAAGATACAAAAGAGTTTGTCCATAGCAAAACTTCTGGAGGCATAACAAATGATTAAAGTGGGAAGGGATTCAGGCCCCTATAGTAACTCTGTGAAAGCATTTGGATAACTGTGGTGATATTTAGCCAACTCTATTACCTCATTTGAACCAAGTTTATTGATGACATCTAATAAACTAACATCCAATAATCCAGCTTTCTCACCTTATTTCAGGTACTGAAGGCTAAATCCTTATCTCTATTAGACATTTAATGCTGCACATAAGCATTATTTCTAGACAAATAATCCACAGAAATCTTACTGCCACAAGGGGAAAGAAAATCTAATAAGTGAATTAAATTTTCTGTGAAGAAATACAGACATCCCTGAAATACATTACTCAAATAAAATGGCCACAATTTATAAACTACATTTGGAAAAAAGAGCAATATAAAATATTGATAGTTTCAGGATTTTTCCAGTCTTCTAACAGTGGAAAGCCAACCATGTTTTTATCGTTGATAACAAAATATTCTGAAATACTAAATACTGACCATGAGCCTCTGTGAACAAAGTTCCATATACATCAGAAATTGGAAGCACTGTTCAATCTGCCCAATGGTCTTGTCTTTCCCCAAGCCTTAGTGTGTTTTCATTATATGTAATAAAAGACATCAAGATAGTCTGCTTACAAAAATCAATTAACGAACCTTCTACAAATAGTAAGATAATGCTGATTTGTCCAATGTGAACACCAGAAGCATCTGCTTTCACCAACATGGAAAGTAGTAATACAACTATTAATTTTATCAAAATTTAGTCCAAGACCACCTTCATTGTCCTACCATCCCTCAGGTCACCAAGAAAAACTATTTATATAATGTTAACTGGACGTCCCTCAGTGGAAGGAAGTAGCTGGTACTCTAGATGTTTTATTTAAACATAGGTGTGCCAGAGAGTGAGATATCCATACAAATTGAGAGGTTTGCAAAACAGAAGAACATATGGAAGAGGGGGAAAGAGAGAGGAAAACAAACCATAAAAGAATCTTTTTTTTTTCTTAAGATTTCATTTATTTATTTAAGAGAAAGACAGCCTGAATAAGTGAGGAAAGGTGCAAAGGGGGAGGAGACAGACGGGGAATCTCCCCCAGACTTCACGCTGAGCAGAGGCTCATGGCTCCATCCAGGCCTTGACCCCACCACCCTGAGATCATGACCTGAGCTGAAACCAAGAGTCAGACACTTAACCAACTAAGCCACCCAGGCACCCCAACCCTAAGAAACTCTTAAAGACAGAGAACAAACGGAGGGGTGATGGAAGGAGGTGGGCGGGGGATGGGCTAGACAGGAGATGAGCATTAAGGAGGGCACTTGTGTGATGAGCACTGGGTGTTGTATTTAAGTGATGAGTCATTGAACTCTACTTCTGAAACCAATATTGCACTGTATGTTAACTAAACAGAATTTACTTAAAAATTAGAAAAATAAACAAAAAGCCATTAAAAAAAACAACAAATTGAGAGGTTTGCCACCTCCGTGAAGTTTAAGTTGCTTAAGTTGTTGTAGCCTAGAATGTTAAGACATCACATGCAATGCGCATAGTGCATTACTGAATCTTCTGTTTATCAAGAAGTAACATAATGCATAATTTTAGCCTCTCTGAATTCTGGAAGCAGTATCTGCCACATTTGGGTGTGCTGCTCGGAACTACCTATCAAGTAACCCTTAACCCTCAACTTTATGTGACCCAAAGGCTGGAATAAGCTCTGAAACCTAGGCAGGCTCCAAGTCAGGAAAATCTATCACTTGAGCCCTTAGTCCAGCGATTCAATGTTGATCAAAGTCTCAGTAATGGCTGATAAGATACTACAAGGGCAATACAAGATTTACACAAGATCTCCTATGATTTTGAGAATCCATGTTCTCTTTGTTAAATAAATATTCTTGTTTAAGGAACATAATCTCCAACACTGGTCATCACGGCCACTTGGTTCGGAAGCCCATCTGAGAAGCACTAGGGTAGCTAAGGAAAGAGGCTGATCCATCAACAAAAGGAATTATTTTACCTCCTTTATAGAAGGAGAGAGTCCCCTTCAAGGGCATTGATATGAGTCAAAAATATTATCTCAGTCTGGGTATATTATCAGAGGAGCATCTATATACCTCTTCTACCAATCTTCTTAAATCAATCTTCCAATCTTTTTTTACTCTGAGCCCCTGACCATCCAGGATAGCCATTAGGCATGTTCTATAAGCTTATATCAATATCTAAAGTCGTATCTCTGTCTAGACTAAATAAATAGGTAGACATGCTACTTCAAAATTTTCCCTCCGAAAAGCTATAAAGCTATAGTAGCCCAATTCTAGCAGGTAGCATATCATGCAGCACCAGATTTAGTTTTTTCTTACTCCCTTGTCACCTACTTAGAGAAAGCTTCCCAGGAGCCATAGGTAGAGTCATGAATGTGTGAGCCACATGTTCATACAACTTACTTATGTTCTCAGAGCCAGTTTGATCTTTTATAAATACCACTTGCATCTGGAGGTAGAGTTATATGCATATAAAACTTTGTTTTGGAAAATCATATACCCAATACCTAAAAAACACCATATTCAGAGTATCTTAGCACTTCAGTATTGCAAGGTTTTATGTCTCACATGATGCCATACTGAGTTTTCAACATACCATTCTACCATTATCTAAGATTAGCTACTTCGGAGAGATAAAGGTACATTTTAATACTAGTGAATATTGCGGACATTTGGTCAGTGCTTCTTTTGTTGTTAGTTTCTTGGTAAAAAGTGCTGTTTTATAGATTCCATGGCTTAATTTAGCACAATAGCCAAACTTACATAGGAAATATCCATGATCTAAACAACATGAATTCTCTCATCAGAGACGATCTAGCTAGTTACCATAGACTGCCCAAGTTGCAATAGAGAAAGACCAACATGGGACTCAAAATATAGCACATGGTCTGGAGAGACCAATCAGCTACCTGGTGGCAGGCTAATTACATTAAATGACTTCTTAAACCTGATATGAAATTTGACATCCATGGTCACCATGGGTCTCTACCAAATCTAGATCTCACCAACTCTGTACATAGTGATGTCTTACTGAAGGTCACGGTACCCATAAACACCACTTCTGACCAAGAAAATAACAACACACAATATTCACTGATCTTATAATGTACTCTCACCTCCCTGAAGTGGCTTATCTTAGATAGCGGTGAAATGGCGTGCTGAAAACTCAGTATGGCCTCGTGGAGGACACAATACTTTGCAAAACTGATGTGCTATCCTACAAGATACTCTAAACTACTAACCAATATATAGTGCTGTCTCTCTCAGAACTGTAATATGGGTCTAGGAGCTAAGGGGGAGAAATGATCATTTTTCTGTGGTTTTCTCACCCTCTCAGCTCTATAGGATGCAGCATGAGGGTAGAGGACTATAGTTTTGAGATATTATTCCAAAAAAAGAATACTTCTATACTTCTACCACAACATTCCTCTAACATTTTGAGGCTCCTCAAAACCCTAGACCAATAAGCAAAATAAAGTAACTTTGTATGCTAGAAGGATTCATCATGATCATAAACAGCCAAACACACAAACAAAACCCTACTACTGTGCAACTGAGACACAGGAAAGTCAAGTATAGTGTTCACAGAGCACTTTGTAGTACCTCCTAATACTGCCATAACTAGCAGTAAAAGTTAAGGAAAACGAATGCAGCTCAATATAGATAAGACCATTAAGGGCTCAAGAACCACTAGAAAGCTCAAGAACCTAAGGAAGCTCTGGGTTGTCCTACTAGATTAAAAAAAAAAAAAAAAAAAACCCTAACCAGCTCAGTGTGGTTGGGTATCAAGGGAAAATAGAATGAGTTACAGAGGAAAGAAGTTATAAATATGAACTAGAGCCTCATATCCACTTGTAGAGACAAGGACTATAGCAGCTAACCCTATTTTCAACCTTGCTCTGGTTTAAGCAAATACTTGTGTATTAACCAATTTCCTTTTTCATTTCCTTCACCACCAATTTTACATAGGGCGTTGATTTGTAATTTAGTCTATAGGCTAAAGGATATGAATAAGTGACTGTAAATGAACTAACAGGGAATGAAAATCATCGAGAAATTTATGCTAACACTGAAGAGACTCCAGATCTCCCTGTTAGGGAAGAGAACCAGGTCACTTTTGTTTGTGGGAGGGAAATTATAATGTGCTACTGAAAGAACATTTATTGTTATCACTGTTGTTTGGAGCTTTAATGCTCTGAGGCTTAAATGACTCAGAATATTTTAAGTGCTTAGAATCATATCTGGCCCACAGTAAGCTGTAAATATCTGACATTGTTATATTTTATAGGAACATCTTGAGATATATGACTGCTAGATATACAGGGAAAACTAAGCAAATGGAAAAAATAGGTCTTCTTAATGCTAAGAAAAGTAAATTTGGGGAGGAAAGGAAAAATAGAATAGAAGAGAGATAATAGGAATAGGAAAGGAAAAATAGAATGGAATAATAGCTCTTGAATTGGCAGAGAGTAACAGTTAACCCTTTCAAGACGATACCCTTTCCTCTCAATTGCACTAATTACCCCTGACTCATGATTTCCAGAAAGTAAACCCCCAATGTTCTGCCAAAAAGAAAGAACTATCACCCAGCTGAATGGGGTAGGAATAGAAAGAATGTGAGGACATACCTGAACCTTTTAATTTCAACCCTATTATTGAAAGTCTTAGACTTTACCTAGTCCTCTACTTCCATTTATATCCTCATTGGTAACTCTGGTTCCCAGTACTTCTAGAATGTTCTGATACATGACAAGTTGCTTCTGGGCCTCCCCTTGTCACCCTGGGTTTTAGCTTCTCTGGCCTACTCATTTACAACTATTCATTTGTTTTGTAACTCCTCAAGTTATTTTATGGAATTTTCCATCCCTTATGAGTCTTGAAAAACTTCCACACCATCCTTTCTTACTAAGAAAGTGTCTCCATTAAAAAAAAAAAAAAAAAAGAGTAAACCAAGAAACAGGAAATTGGATCCTAGGGTAAAAAGGGATACAGCTCAGAAGAGAAATAAAAAGCAGTTCCCTGAATGATGAAGAGAAATCCCAGAGGGCTAACACACAGGATCAAAAGATCCTGCAGTACAAAATGAAACAAAGGGATGTGATACGAGGAAAAGAGCTAATATATTACCTGATGTCTTTTAGCTTATTGTATGTTTCCCAAACATGAATAGGACATGGTCCCTGCCCTCAAGAATGTGAAAATCTTGAGACTATAAAAACATAATTGGAAAGAATGACTATAAGGCACCTTGACATTTATGTTGTAAAGCACTACAATGTTATAGGTCAGGTATTACATTCTCTGGAACCAGACTATTTGGGTTCAATACCAGCTATACTAATTACTAGCTGTGTCACCTTAAGCAAATGGCTTAACTTTTCTATAGCTCAGTTGAGTCATTTGTAAAAATGGGAGACAAGAGTACCTATACCACAGGGTTATTCTGAAATAGTTTAAATGTGAAACCAGTATCAGTACCTAGGACATAATAAGAACTATATAAGTGCTAGGTTATACTGTGGCAGAGGCAACAGTATATTTTTTAATGATAGTCTATGCATACATTACTAGATATATAAAAAATGAAGGAAGCGTAAAATTATGCAATTATTAATTTCAAGAAAAATAAAGTACTAGGAAAAATAAAATATAGTCATAGAATACTACTCGGCCCATAAAGAAATAATATTTATATAGACATAAAAATATAACCTCTTAATAGTGAATCAGGTTTGTGATAAAACTATAGAGTAGGGAGAGAGGGAAAGCAGAGGACATCTAAATCCTAAGCTTCTAAATCTCTAAAGACAAAATGAAATCTAAAGTTTAAAAACTCAAAACATAGTATAAACATGTTACTCAAAAATCCAGAAATGAATACCAAAAGAAAAAAAAAAAAAAAAGAAGAAGCAGCAGCAATTCAAGAAGTTGAAAGTGGTAGCCTCTGAGGACTAGTACTTGGGAGTAGAGAAGGATGGGTAGAGGATGACTATTCATTCTTTTTTCTTTTTTTAAGATTTTATTTATTTATTCATGAGAATACACAGAGAGAAGAGAGAGACAGAGACAGACACAGGCAGAGGGAGAAGCAGGCTCCATGCAGGGAGCCCGATGTGGGACTCGATCCCAGGTCTCCAGGATCACACCCTGGGCTGAAGGTGGCACTAAACCGCAGAGCCACCTGGGCTGCCCAAAACTATTCATTCTTAAATGCTTTTCCATACAATTTGGCTTTTTAGACTATATACCATTATTACTTTATTAACAATAAATAAAAAATAGTGTTTGGTAGATATGACATAGACCATGAACTAATATCTTTTCTAGCTGCTCTGCCAAAAAAGATAAAATAGATTCTGTGCTAGAAGTAGAAAGTAATTTTAAGCCACACAGAATCTCGTCCTTTAAGCAGTCCTTTAGTTTTGCTCAAATAGATAAAACAAAAACAAATAGATTTGTTTTCTAAGCTCTAAATTGTTTTTAAAAAGTTCTTTTTACCTTATTAAATTTTATCTCTAATGTAATGAAACTCAATATGATCTAATTTTTGCCATACATAAAAATGTTTTGGGTAAAGAAGTTAGGAAAAAAAAGATTTAAATGCCAATTTGGCACCCCAAATGAGTTTATCTTGCTTGTGTAAGTTGCTAAAAATATGCAATTCTAGAGTCTGTAATTAAAAATCAATTTGTAGTTTCATATATAGAAAACTTTTAGTATTGAATGATATAATTCTTTCTCCATGAAATACAGTTTTTATATTGAAATAATTTAGGCGTGAGCATAACATTCCTCTAACCTAAGGATGGTTAAGAATATCTTAAACTGCTAAACCATGATGAGCAGGACCAAAAGTTTCCAGGGTATGTGACACTGAAAGCAAAGGCAATAAAAGCAAAATTAAACAAGTGGGAATATATTAAATTCAAAAACTTGCACAGCAAAGGAAATCATCAACAAAATGAGAAAACGACCTACAGAATAAGAGAAAATATATGCCAATCATATGTCATAAGGGGTTAATAGTATTCAAAATATTTGAAGAACTCATACAACTCAACACCAAAAAAAAAAAAAAAAAATCCAATCCAAAAAATGGGTAGGGGATCTGAATAGACATCTTTCTAAAGATGACATACAGATGACCAACAGTTACATAAAAAGATGCTCAACATCCCAATTATCAGAGAAATGCAAATTAAATCCACAATAATATCACCTCACACTTATCAGAATGGCTGTACTGTTGGTGGGAATGGTGATTGGTGCCGTCTCTGGGGAAAACAGTATGGAGGTTCCTTAAAAAATTAAAAATAGAACTACCATATGATCCAGCAATTCCATTTCTGGATATTTACCTGAAAACAAAAACACGAATTTGGAAAGATTTATGCACCCCATGTTCATTGCAGCATTACGTACGATAGCCAACATAAGCAAACAACCTAAACGTACACCAGTGGATGAATGGCTAAAGAAAAATGTAGTATATATACAATGGAATACTGTTCAGCCACAAAAAAAAAAAAAAAAAAAAAGAAATCTTGCCATTTGCAACAACATGGATGGACCTTGAAGGTAAGTAAAATAAGTCAGGCAGATAAAGAAATACTGTATGTTCTCACTAACATGTGGACTCCCAGAACAACCTAACTCATAAATACAGAGAATAGACTGGTAATTGCCAGAGGTGGGGAGTGGGTGGTGGAGACAATGTGTAAAGAGAGTAAAAAACAAACTTCCAGTTATAAAATAAATCCGTCATGGGGACATAATGTATAGTATGGTGACTACAGTTAATACTGTATTGCATATTTGCAAGTTGCTAAGAGAGTAAATCTTAAAAGTTCTCATCACAAGAAAAATAATTCTGTAACTATATATGGTGGCAGATATTAACTAGATTCATGTGGTGACCATTTCACAATATATACAAATACTGAATCATGTTGTAACCTGAAGCTGATATATATCCATTATATATCTCAATTAAGCCTCAACTTTGGAAAAAAAAATAAATTAGAGAGGATATGAACCCCAAGGTACCTTAACCATTGTCTGTAAAAGACAATGTTCAAGGAAATAATTTGCACCCAAACTTTTTAATAAATGTATAGCTTTCTTAAACAAACTACAAAACCAACAGATTTAGCAAATAAATATTAACCAAATAACCAAAAAATACCTAGCAATCTGATGGACATGAAGGCAAAGAAAATGATATTCCCTCAGGAAGTTTAAGTTTTAGTCAGGGGGATAAATAAGTATTAAATTTGTGGGAAAGGCCATAAAGGCAAAAGATATGCAGTAAAAGGACAAGATCAAAGTGTGTTATAATAAGTTATGGAGGAAGTAATTCATAAAGCAAGCCTTGTCTTGAAGAATGAGTCAAATTTTTATAAGATGACAAAAGTGAAAGCAATATTCAAGACCAAAAAAATAGGTATAGAGGCAAAAATAAACACTGAATTTGAGGAGATAAGAAGTCTAACCTACTCAGCGTTAGTTCAGGCTGAGGCAAGGTGAAAAAGAGTGTATACAGGAAAGGTGTAGATATATTATGGAGCTTCCTGAAAGCCACATAAAGACGTCTTGGAACTGCCAGTTACTTAAAATAGGAAGGTGAGGAACTTTATAAGGATGTGTTTCTTTTTTGCATTAATTACCTCACTTTTTTATTATCTTAATACCTATTCCTCATTAGGTAGTAAGGTTAAAGAGAATGAGCATCACATATTATTTACTCATCATTACATCCCCTACATCTAACATAGTGCATAACAAGCGCTCAATAAATATTGGCAGAGTAAATGAAGCAGAGAAGAGTAAACTAACAAATTATAAATATTAATCTGCAGTCATATTAAAGAAGTACTGCATATCTCATGTCACTATACTAAGAAACCTATATTAGTTTAATCTCCCTCCTGGGTACAGAAGAAAATAACATTGAGGACTCAGGAAGCAGGTTAGGAAATGGCAGAAGAACATCCTTCCAACGCAGGTGGACACAGGGAAGGTGGGAGGCCAATGAGAGCATTAATGTTCTCATCTTTCATAGTAGAGAGTCAATCAAGACTGTCTAAAAGTGAAATGTAATGTTCAAACCACTTGAAATGTTTTCCATACTCTTTTCTTTGTAACCTAGAAGAATCTCTGTGGAAATAATAATCCCTGGAGTAAAAAAATAGTTATTTGAAATTCAGCAATTTCTTCTGTCTCACTAGTTTCCTTTTCTATAAAATTCAGTTAGAATTTAAGATGGAAACTATATTACGATTCAATTTTTATAAAATAATATCCATATATCTATTCTTCTGTCTGTGTACATACAGAAAGATGTCCAGAATAATTTTCCTCAATGTTAGTGTTACTTTCAGATAGGTGCAAGGGATTAGGACTATACTTACTCGAAGAGCATTAACTATAGAACTGCTGGATCAGTATATTGTACACCGGAAACAAATATGTAACACTGTATGTTAATTAGCTATACTGAAATTAAATTTTTTGAAAAATAATGTTACTTTCAGAGTTAAGAAGAATGTCACTTCATGTATTATAATTTAGTCTCCTGTGTTGTTTAATTTCTTTATAATAAAGATAAATCACTGTTTGAAAAGCAAAGAAAAAAGTTACGATGACTTTCAAGACTGAGCAACTGAATAGTTGGTTGGGCCACTTAATGAGATGGAAACAGACAATTTGTTTCTGTTCTGTTTGTTTTTGTGGGAGGAGCTCCAAGAGTTCCGTTTTAGACATGTTAAGTTTGTGATGTCTGAGAAATGTATGAATTGAGATGTCATGAGAGAGAGTTGTCTTTTTGAATTTGGTAGCTCCGAACAATGATTTAGCTTAGGGATATAATTTGGAGGGCACCCACAGACATACAGGATACTTGAAGGCAAAGGTGTCAGTGGATGAATGTGAGGCAGAACAAAAAGGAAAAGAATGCAACGGGGACAAAGTCCTGAGTACTCCAAATTCCAGAGACTGCTTAGAGAATGCAAAAGAGAAAAAACAGCAGCCATGGAAGTGTCACAGAAGCAAAGAGAACTTTCACTCAGAAAGAAATGGTCCACTATATCAAATGTTGATAGTTATAATAAGAGGAGAATAAAAAAGAGAAGACTTCATTACATTCATTAGCATAGAAGCTACAAGCAACTTGAGCAGGATGTGCAACTCTGACAGTAGAGAGTCAATGTCAAGTCTAAGTGGGCTGAGAAGTAAAGAGGGGTGAGCGAGTGGGGACAGTTTGCACAGATTACTTGTTATGGTGAGAGGAAGAGAAACAGGACAGTGACTTCAGAGATGGGAGGTCAAGGGAAATTTCTTTTTTAGTGTGTTTCACTGTAAGATACAACACATGAAGGCATGTCTGCACCCAAATACCAAAATTAGAAAAGGACAGGCTAGAAGTGGAAACAAAGAAGACAGGAGGGCTAGTCAAAGGAGCAACCTTCTCATATATTAGTCATTTACCATACAAGATTTCTATCTGAACAAATTAAAATTCAAAAATTTATATAGACTATGATGCTATTTAAAAGTGAAAATCTACATTTCATTCATTAAGTCCTGAATTAGCCTCATCTAAGTGCTGCAGCAAACCTACAGAAACTGTCTTAAACTTACCTTATTCACTAGGAGAAAAAGTGAATGGAACAAGCAATGCTAAATGTAGAAGGCTAATACACTCATGAGATGATCTACTAAAGGGAAAGTACAATAAAGCTACAATGAGAAACAAAACAAGTGTAGAAAGTAAAGAAACAGGTAAGAATCCAAACACAGAGAAACATAAGATTTATAGAATACAAAGCTATGATATAAATTATCACTATTGGGCCCCAATGACTAATGCTAGACTAAAATTAGTAGAAGAAAGTAAATTATCTAACCTCAAATGTATGACTTAAAAATACAACTGAATATTATGAGCATAAACTTTGAAACACAATGAAATAAGCATATTGTCAAAAAATATTAAAAGCACAAAAAATAAAATACAAACATTTCCTCAGAAACTGATTTGGTCTTTTTCTTTCTCTTATTGCTGATGCTGTAAACATAGCAAATTACTTGGCAGCATGTAGAAGACTACTGGGGTACTGAAAGAATTAAGACAAAATTTACTTCCTAGTCAAACAAAAAAGTCATATAGAGCAAGCAGATATAAAAAAAACAATTGAAGGGATCCCTGGGTGGCGCAGCGGTTTGGCGCCTGCCTTTGGCCCAGGGCGCAATCCTGGAGAGCCGGGATCGAATCCCACATCAGGCTCCCGGTGCATGGAGCCTGCTTCTCCCTCTGCCTGTATCTCTGCCTCTCTCTCTCTCTCTCTCTGTGACTATCATAAATAAATAAAAATTATTAAAAAAAAAAAAAAAACAATTGAAGTACTATTGCTACTACATCAATTACGAACATTTTTATAGCGCTTGCTACAAGCCAGGCACTGCTAGTAAGTTCTTTTAATTTATCCTAGGCAATTCTCATAATAACTGTGAAGAAAATAATATAATCTTCCTCCATTTTACAGATGGTAACTGAGATCTCAACTCGCACAACTAGTAAAGAGCAATTAGTTGTGGCTCCATAGTCTATGTTGCTAATCTAAACCACCATACTACACAAATCTATTACATGTATCGACAATGCAAGGTCAAGTTTTCTCATGTAGAACAGAATGACTCCATTTGGATATTGCACTCCATTCGAAAAAATCACATGCTATGCAAATTAATATATTTTATTCCCAGGAGCATTTTACTTCTTAGATAGCTTTTTACATGACTTAAAATCCTATTATTATTCTTTAACAAGATTACTAGAGAAAAATGCCATCCTTTATGCAAGAAAAAAACCAAAAAAAACAGAAAGACATTCACTCACTGTATCAGTGAAGAGGCCAGAATCTATATTCTATAACTACAAAACTCAGAAATATACTTGCTATGCAGAAAGAAGTTCTACTGAATAGATTTTTTTCCTAGTATTCTTCATCACTGCTTGGTATATGATGTATCTGATGCTATACATGGAAAGTTAAAATGTAATGTGAAAATACATTTTAAGATAAAGGGCACACCATTCAAAGAAATAAGATAGCTATAGTTTTTTCTACCTTCTTTGAACTAAAAAGTCCAAAAATGAAACTCAGCTATTAATGGTAAAAAAAAAAAAAAGTTTGAGTATAATATACACTACCACCAAAGACTCTAATTTTAGAAAAGTGATTGCTTTATTTCTTAGGTAGAGTATTCTCACTGATTCCCTCCCTGTTGCCTGAAAAAGTTATTTTGCCAGTAGAAAGTGGGGGGCAAGGGAAGGGAGAAGAATCACAAACCCTATGAAAACTGGAAATGTCTTTAATTCAGCTGTTTATAAAAGTGGCAATTCATAGAAAAACAAATTATAGATCTATATATGACCAAAAATATTTAAACCTTGGGAAAACTGAGGTTAAGGAGTCATGGTTAACATCAAGGAGCAAAATTTGAGCCTCAAGATAAATCCTGCATGGGATGCCTGGCTCAGCAGTTAAGCATCTGCCTTTGGCTCAGGGCCTGATCTCAGGATCCAGTATCAAGTCCCACATAGGGCTCCCTGTGAGGATCCTGCTTCTCCCTCTGCCTGTGTCTTTGCCTCTCTCTCATTCTGTGTCTCTCATGAATAAATAAATCTTAAAAAAAAAAAAAAAAAAAAGACAAATCATGCGTTTTCAGGCCTCTTTCAAGTGTCTATTATAGAAGGAGTCCAAGTCCCATGAAATACTGGAAAGAACCAGCTGACTCTTAAGTAAGCTGAAGAGTCTGCAAAATGCAAAGGGCATTTTGTCTGTAAATTAAACAAAAATGGGAGACATGGTCATAATACAGAATCTAAATGCAGACAAAAGTCATTATATAAACCCTAATAGCTATTTATTTTGTCTATAAAGTTACAACTTACCTTTAAACATGCTTTAAAAATTAGTTCATTTTAAATGCTTTTTGAAAGCATATAGAACATATCCTTAACTATTTCTACAGAATAGAAAATGTACCTCAGGTAAAATTTAGCACCTTACCTTAGACCAAAGATGTGTGATTGTTCATAGTTGAATAAAGAACGAATCTTAGCTTCTGAATTCAAAATTATAAGTCTATCTAGAATATCCTGAAAAAGAAAGACTTGAGTGAGACTACATACAATGTAAAGAAACACCAAATCAAAGATTTGTTTAGATTTAGTTCTCAACCTTGGCTTTACATTTGATCACCTAGAAGGTAGTTAAAAAAAAAAAATTACTAATCCCATGCCTCATTCTTAGAGATTTTGAATTTATTGGTCTAGGTGTGTCTGAGCATTAAGATTTATCAGAGTTCTTGAAATGAGCCATCTCATGTTTAGCTAAAGTAGAGAATCACTAACTTATACCCCATTCTGGTACTGTGTGCACAACTTATGCAACCAGCTAAATAGTGATCAAACTGCTAAAAATGTAAACTACTTTGAAAAACCAATATGAAATCCACAAATGTGAAGCATGAACAGTAGATTTGAAAAGTTTCATCTGGCAGCTGAGATTTAGCTGAGATTTTGTTGTTGATGGTATCTGCTCATGTAAATCAGTGGTTTCCAACCCTGGTTGAACACATTGGAATCACCTATAAAACTTTAAATATATACATATATATATATATATATATATATATATATATATATATATATATATATAAACAATGCCTAGGCTCTATCTTAGACCAATTAAGTCACTATCCTTAGGGTAAGATTCTGATATTAATATCCTCTTAAAAGATTCACCAAGTTGTTGCAATGTGTAGCCAGGCTTTTATTAAGTATCATGATGCACGTACAGGGAGAACCTGATTACCCAGGTGCCACCAGCCATTCCATGTCCTAACAATGTAAGCCTGCGACACAACTTCAAGCATTCTCTAAAAGTCTTTTTATAATGCCCTGCTTTGTGTGTATCTTCGAGCTTAGGCCTAAGAAATTTATTCATAGATGAATACTTGTTTCTCTCGTTGTTCATTTTCCTGACCAAGAAACTTGCTATCAACCAGTAAGCTCAAACTGAAGACATTTCTGTGACCAGTAAGTCAAAAGGAAGGTTTTGCTAGGCAGTGAAGTCATGTAACATTTAAAGATGTCTACGTGGATGATAGTACATATGTCATATCATCAAATGAATAAGAAGCATGGAAATGACTTTGCAAGGTTGAGGAAATAATGAATCTTGCAAAATTTGAAAATACTAATTGAAAAACTTCTGAAAAATACTAATTGAAACATAGTAAAAACTGAATTTTGAGTCAACTTGTACAATAAAAGTTTATACCTAACACTTAGGAATGCATTTATTATTCTACACATACCTTGTAAAAATGTGCAAATCCTTAGCACAAGAGTCTATAATCAGCAAACATTAAATAAACTGCCTAATAATGAAGAAAAAAAAAGATTGCTATCTTAAAATCTGTCATTTTGTCTGCTTCTTAGCTAGGCACTCCTTGTTTCAAACATTATGATAAAACATGAGCTAAGTAACTCATTCATATTCCCAGCTTCACATTCAGATTCACAATAATTTACCGACTCTCTTCTTTTTCCTAATTTCTTTTCTGACAGTCCTGATTAGCTACAGCGACAGAGCCATGGAGGTCTCCTTGACTGGTCCAGGTATCTGGGTACTATTAAGTAATCTTTGCGGTATATATATGGAGAAACTTATTTTCTAGGTGTTTCTTAAAATAGGTAAATACTTTTTACTGCTTAAAATAATTTAAGAAATTATCACTGTTTTTACCAAAATCTCCACAGATTAATCTAGAATTATGTATCACTGGCCTTCTCTTATCTGAGAAAAAAGAATCTGCCTGTCAGTTCTGTGCACAGTAGCTTCTGGAAGGATTACTATAGATTTCTCTTCATTAGTAGGATACTAGCATAATGTGACTGAAATCCGTCCAATTATCTGAACTTTAAGCTCACACTGTGACAGCCAGTAACACTTTGGAACTCTATAAAGTTCTAGTTCCAAATCTAAGTACTAGATACTTTAAGAATAAAAGAGAGAATGTATTACCAGCAAGCTAATGGAAGAGTAGATTGCAGTGATCTATCAATGATAATGCATTTTCAGAGAACAAATGTTACGGTAAATAATTTGTTCTTTAAGGAGGATTACATTGATGGATCACCACTTAGGGAAGAAAACGAACCTCCTGGGAAGCCTGCTTATGGAGAACTTCAGTTCCTAAGCACTGGAACATGTGTCAATAAGGCAATCAGTTTTCTAAATCGAACAGTATCTTCCTAACAACAAGCTAGTGGCAAGTAAGGCCTAAGACTCAAAAAAACAAAAACAAAAACAAGTCTGAAATTCTTTTTAAAGGATACTGTCCTGCTGGAGAATACATTCAATGATCAAGAATGCCAGCAGGAGACCAAAACTAGAAAAACAAAGGAATATCCATTCACATAAATACATACCTGCCTGAGTGCCTGCTGTTTACAAGTGTCCCAATGGCCATGTGTGTGTTATCTGACCCTTTTTACATCAGAAAGGGATAAGTAAAAGATAGGGGATAGGTAGGTTGATCATAATGTCAATCCTCCTACACTTGCATCACTAGGGGTGGCTTGTGACTGGGTATCACATAAACATCTGCAAACGACACTCAACCTTTAAGGTTTTTCCTTGGGATTGTTCAAGTGAGTCTTAGTCTATACTGGCTGCTGTAACAGAGTAGCATAGGCTGGGTGGCTTATAAACAACAGAAACTGAGATGTCTGGATGGCTCAGTGGTTTAGTGCCTGCCTTCGGTTCAGGGCAGGATCCTGAAGTCCCAGGATTGAGTCCCGTATCAGGCTCCCTGCATGGAGCCTGCTTCTCCCTCTGCCTGTGTCTCTGCCTCTCTCTGTGTGTCTCTCATGAATAAATCTTAAAAAGAAATAAACAACAGAAATTGTGTTTCTGGGACACCTGTGTGGCTCAGTGATTGAGCACCTGCCTTTGGCTCAGGGCGTGATCCTGGAGTTCCAGGACTGAGTTCCACATTGGGCTCCCCACACGGAGCCTGCCTCTCTTTCTCTCTCTGTCTCTCATGAATAAATAAATAAAATCTTAATATATATATTATATTATATTATATTATATTATATCATATTATATTACATTAGTATTGATTTTGGATATATAAACATATACATATATATAGGTTTATATATCCAAAATCAAGGCACCGTAAGTTTTTGTGTCTGGCAAGGACTCACTTACTAGTTCATAGGCAGTCATCTTTTCACTGTGCCCTCACATAGCAGAAGGGGTAAGAGACTTCTCTGGAGTCTATTTTTTTCAATTAGCAACAAATGCACCTCGATAAACCTCAATGGCTACAATACTGCCATTGTGCAAAGCTGGAGTCTATTTTTCTTAAAGATACTAATCTCTTCCTGAAGGCCCACCTCCAAATATCATATTGGGGATTAGGTTTCAACGCATGAATTTTGGGGGTATACATTCACTGTATAGGAGGGAAGTATAAGAAAAGGTCACTCTCCTGTTTGTGGCATAGTGAGTTTAATTGTGATCCTAAGAAAAGATACATCCACATCCTCGTCTCCAGAACTTATGATTGTTACCCTATTTGGAAAAAAATGAGTGTTTGAGGAGGTAATTAAGAATTCTGAGATAAGACCATCCTGGATTAACCCAAGTGGGCCCTAAGGCTGTGACAAGTGTCCTTATGAGAGAAACGGAGATTTAGGGCAGATGAGGGAGAAAGAGAAAGCCTGTGAAGATGGAGAGCAGAAACTGGAGTTATGTACCAACAAGACATAAATGCCTGGAACAACCAGAAGCTGGAGGAGGAAAGGAAGGGTTATTCCCTGGAATCCCTAGAGGGAATGTGGCCCTCTTAACACTTTGATTTTAGACATCTGGTCTCTAGAGCTGTAAGAGAAGACATTTCTATTGTCACCAACTACCCAGTTTGTGGTCATTTGTTATGACCAGCCATAGGATACAAAGACAAGGGGAAATGGCAAAGATGTCAGTATAGAGTAACAGGTAGTCCTGGGTACCCTCCTTACAGAGAACACCACCTGGAAAAGAAAATACTTAGTGATAATTATAGCAGACATTCTATTGTGCTTATTAACTGCCAAGCAGTGACTTGAACTTTTATATTTCATTTAATTCTCACAACCCTGGGAAAGGAATGTTATTTTCTCTCTTAACAGAAAATTAATGTTTATCTTGCCTGAAGTCACATAGTTTGTAGATGGCAGATGGGATCTAATCCAGCCAGTCTGGCTTCAGAATACAAACTCCTAACCTCTATACCCTGCATAGCTTTCAATAAAGCCAAGACAGAGGGCAATAACAGGAAAGATGACAGACACACAGACAGATGTAAACCTGACCACATTTGAAGTTCTACTTCCACTTGTCCCTGCTTTTGGTTTTGTTCTTTGCTCCTGTGGCATAATGAAGTCCACAAATATTTTATTTAGCATATACTGCACATCTACTGTGTGCCAGGCACTATGCTAAATACTGTAACCATACTCTCAGGGTTGAAAAAGAGCTGAAAGGTTGGATACTATTCCCATCCAACAGGTTCTTGGATCTGATCTGTAGTATCTCAACCAAGAACTCCAGACGAGAAACTCACAGAATTCCAACGTAGTCAGCTCTGAAAATAAGCAAGTTCTCCCTTAGGTTAATTCACTGTTTATACTCCTCGGTTATGCTAAGGGAACGATAATCCACTATCACTTCTTGTTAAGAACATGGATTACTCCTGTCTTTGCTACAGGCATCCACAGTTTCCCAGTTATCTCCCACCTCATGACTCTGCACAAGCTGCAGATGTTTATTAGAGCCAACAAATTTTCTTAATGTAGGTCAATAAACTTCCTCTTCTGCTGAAACTAATTCAAACTGAGTTTCTCCAACAATCAAAGGGGTCCTACCTAATACAATCACTTATGTAACTGCAAATTAAGTGATAGGAACTGAAAGCCAATCAAAGATTGTATGTGTCAGAAAGAGAGAATATTTTGTGTCCTTGACCTTTAACTCACTAAAGTGCAACTTGAGAGCTGTTTGCAGCCCAGGTTTTGGTAGATGCTTGATAAGAAATCATGAGAAGTTAAAGTCTAACACCTCTAAACAACAAAGAATTCCTCAAAACTACGAAAAAGAACACAAATAGAAAAGTAATAAAAATAAATTGAAACACCACTGAGAAGTCGAAGGTCATGATGCACATAAAAAAAAAAAAATGTGCTGTTCACAAGAAAAACATACCTTAATACTCTTCTCCTGTAAGATATCTAAACCTCCGATAAAAAAAAAATTGGGGGGATCCCTGGGTGGCGCAGCGGTCTGGCGCCTGCCTTTGGCCCAGGGCGCGATCCTGGAGACCCGGGATCGAGTCCCACATCAGGCTCCCGGTGCACGGAGCCTGCTTCTCCCTCTGCCTGCTTCTCCCTCTGCCTGTGTCTCTGCCTCTCTCTCTCTCTCTCTCTCTGTGACTATCATAAAAAAAAACAAAAAAAAAAAAAAAAAAAACTCAAAAAGATTTGAAGTAAGGAAGTATCACCAAACTCTTAAAAAAAAAAAAAATTGGGGGGCAGCCAGGTGGCTCAGCGGTTTAGCGCTGCCCTTGGCCCAGGGCGTGACCCTGGAGACCCAGATTGAGGCTGCTCCCTGCATGGAGCCTGCTTCTCCCTCTGCCTGTCTCTCTGCCTCTCTTTCTCTCTGTATCTCCCATGAATAAATAAAATCTTTAACAACAAAAAATTTAAATAAATAAACCTCTGATCACATAAACTTCTTAATGAGATTGCTAGAAAGTAGTCACTACTATATTTTATTGATGGGAAAACATAAAGATGAGTCCCTGTGAATAGGAATCTAACGACAGGGACACCTGGGTGGCTCAGTTGGTTAAAATCATCTTCAGGTTAGGTCATGATCTCCAGGTCCTGGGACAGAGCCCCAGGTCTGGCTTCCTGCTCAGCAGAGAGTCTGCTTCTCCTTTTCCCTCTGCTCCTCCTCCCCCATTCATGCTCTCTTTCTCAAATAAATAAAATCTTTAGAAAAAAAAGAAATCTAGTAATATATACTAAAATTATATACGAATTTACCTTTCAACCCAGTGATCCCACTTCTAGAAATCTAGCCCAAAGATACTATAGTAGACAGAATTTAAGAGCCCCCAAGATTCTCAGGCCTTAAACACTAATGCATATATTGCTGTGAAGAGATTTTTGTAAAAGTCCTTAATTGATTTTAAAATAGGAGATTATCTGAGAGGCTCTGATATCATCACAAGAGCCATTTAAAAGCAAAGAATTTTCTCAGGCTGCTCACAGAAGAGGAAATCAAGAGATTCAAAGCATGAAAAGGATTTGACATGAGGGAGGCTGTTCACAGTTGAAATGGAGGGGGCCACAGGACAAAGACCCAGGAGCAACTCCTGGCTGACAGCCAGCAGAAAACCAGGCACTTTAGTCCTACAACCTAAGAAACTGAATTCTGCCAAGAATTAATTTGGAATTGGATTTTTCCCCAAGGCCTCAGATGAGCACTTAGCCTGGCCAACATCTATGATTTCGGCTTATGATACTCTGAGCAGAAAATCCAGGTACACAGTGCCAGACTTCTGATGTACAAAACAGTGAGCTCATAAATCGGTGGTTTTAATTTGCTGAGTTTGTAGCAATCTGTTATGCAACAATAGAAAAAATATATAGGCACACTGGAATATACAACAAGTATGAACCAAGCTATTGATTTTGGCATAGCTTATAATAGCAAAAACCTTAAAGAATCCAGGGTCCACCAAGAGATGACTGGATGAATAAACTGTAGCACATCCACAACAGTGGACCATGCGTTCATTAAAAAAAAATGCGGGGGGGGGGGGGGGCGATAAAGGAAGAGCCCAAATACTGGTATGCACTAATCTCAAAGTTAACAAAATTAAAAGAAAACCGCAGAGACAGGCCAGTGTTTAGAGCATACTATCTTTTGCTTAAGTCTAGAGGAAAAGAAAATACAATTTTTAAAGATTTTATTTATTTGACACAGAAAGAGAGAGAGAAAACAAGCAGGGGGAGTGGAAGCCGCAGGCGGAGGGAAAGGGAGAAGCAGGCTCTCCACTGAACAGGAAGGGAGCCCAATGTAGGGCTTGATCCCAGGACCCTGGAATCATGACCTGAGCTGAAGGCAGAGGGCTTAATGGACTGAACCACCCAGGCACCCCAGACATTGTTTTTTAAAGTAACAGCTATAAAGTAACAGCTGAAGGATAAACCAAAAACTAACAAAAAGTGTTAGGTATAAGGCAGTGCTATAAAGCAGAACATTCTGCAACAATGGAAATGTTGTGTGAACTATCCAATGTGGTACCCATTGGCCACCTATGGCTAATGGCAATTGGAACCTTGAAATGTGGATAGTACCTAAAGGAAAGAAACTTCAAACTTTATTTAGTTGCAACTAATTTAAATTTAAATAGCCACATGGAGCTAGTGGCTATTATATTGAAGATCAAAACATATGGGGAGAAAGGACAAAGGGGATTAATTATGTAAGCACATTCTGTAATATATCTTGTTATATACTGGAGTCACATGTTTTAAAAGAATGGAACTGGAGGGTATTATGCTGAGTGAAATAAGTCAATCGGAGAAGGACAAACATTATATGGTCTCATTCATTTGGGGAATATAAATAATAGTGAAAGGGAATATAAGGGAAGGGAGAAGAAATGTGTGGGAAATATCAGAAAGGGAGACAGAACATGGAAGACTCCTAACTCTGGGAAACGAACTAGGGGTGGTGGAAGGGGAGGAGGGCGGGGGGTGGGGGTGAATGGGTGACGGGCACTGATGGGGGCACTTGACGGGATGAGCACTGGGTGTTATCCTGTATGTTGGCAAAATGAACACCAATAAAAAATAAATTTATTTTAAAAAAATGTTTAATTATATAATAATTGAAAAGACAAAATTAATACAAGGTAAAACAATCTCTCAATTTAGAACACTCTAAAACAAACCTATCAAATTAGTGGCATAAACAGGTAAAATAGAGATTTAACTTACTTCAAATGACTTTAAAATACAGTATTTTGATTATAAATCTCTGGTAGCATACATTCTAGGAACAAAACTAACAGAAATGAAATGTCAATATGCACACATTAATCTTATTTTATTCCGAAACTATTATATGTACATTGTACTATAAAAGAAAATAAGTAGTTTTGTTCATGTCATTAGTAACCCAGCTTTTTAGTAAAAGAGAAAAATATAAGAAAAACTATCAATATATGCTCATGATCATTTATCTTTAAAAAAAATACTTATTCTCCTCAGCTGTCCACTGAAAGGACTAGAAATAGTGACAACCCTAAACAATGAACATTTCTAGTGTCCAGGTTATAGTTTCTAAATAGCAATTCCTAGTAAAAGGAACAACTCTTTGAAGGTGGCCTATTCCAGGACTGGGCCAGTAAATATACAATGACCCTGGAACACCTACATGAGAAAGAAATATATCAAACAGGAATAACTGCATGTCAAAAGGACTCAATAGCCAAAAGAACATTTTGATTATCAAAAGTAATAATGACAAAAAAAAAGTAATAATGACTAACAGCACTGGATTAGAAACACACACCTATAAAAACTAGAAGCTTATAATGATAATAATAAAGACATCCCTTTTAGGGATTATTAGACCAATTCACTACTCTGAGAATTTATAAATCGTCAAGCATTTATGCTATTCCAAAAAAAAAAAAAAAACCTTTTTTCAGGGTTTCCCTTATTAAATAATTCCAGTTAAATACAAAAAGAATGGAAAATTACCTTTTTTCAGGGTTTCCCTTATTAAATAATTCCAGTTAAATACAAAAAGAATGGAACATTAGAATCACCATTTCACATCTCCTAGTGAAGCAGTGAATCAATGCAACCCAGGACAAATAACCCAGTTTTTCCAATAAATCAAGGGCACGGAAACAAAGAGAATTGTCTTAGAAAAAAAGATGTAAAAGATCAAAAATGTATAATGACTGCAATGTATGGACCTTGCCTGAATCATAACTTGACCAATTATTAAAAAAAAAAAGAAAACATCTTCGAAAAAAAAGAAACTTCAATATAGACCACATAATATTAAGGGATTATAGTTAACATTTTAGATATGATTAAAGCCACAATGGTTTACAAGGTGGTAATTCAAACAAAAGCAAAAAAACAAAACAAAATCCAGAGGGCTTTATTAGAGATGCATAACAAATTATTTACAGATAAATTGACATTATGCTTAAAATAAGCTTTATAATTCTCCAGGAGAGAAAAATGTAGAAGTAAAGGAGAGGAAACTGGATAAGAGTAGGGGAATAGATGGAAGAACACTGACAATGCAGTTGAAAGCTAGAGTTCAGCATGGGGTATATAGGAGTTCATTATACCATTTTTTAAATGCAAATTTAAAAGCATCCCCAAAACAAAGCCCACACATGAATGTGTGTTGTTAACCACGGGCGCACAGCTCCTCAGTTTAATTTCCTAGGGTTCCTGCCACAGGACTCCCAAAGAAAACAGAAAGATATTGAATTTAAATTCTTTTGAATAAAGCCTAAGAAGGGCCAACCTCATTAAAAGCCTATCAAATAATTAACAAAACAGTTACTGAGAATGTACCATGCTCACAGTAGCTAAAGAAAAACAAAACAACTTGCTAGACTTTCCAGGCAAAAGACACAACATAGTTCCTCTCCTCTCAGATTTTATAGTCTATTAGGAGAGACAAATGCAAAAATAATTATTCAATAATGTATAGTATGAGAGGACTTCATAGAAAGGGTAAAGCATGAAAAATGAGGAAACAGTATCTAACCAAAAGGCAGTTACATAGCTTCCAGACCCCAGAGAAAGGAAGAAAGTTGTCCAAAGACCCTGAAAGTCTGAGAGTGAAAGGTGACAAGAGAAAAAAAGGGCAGTGAGAAACAAGAAGAAGCTGTGTGCCCTGCAAAGGAGTATGGCTACACATGGAAACAAAGGGAAACAAAGCAAAGATTTTAAGTAGAACTACTGCATCACGTTTTCATTTCTAAAGGACCACTTTGAGAATTAATCAGTGCGAGGATAAATTACAAGCTGAGACTGTGAGAAAAAAAAAAAGCAGGATCTCACTGAAGTAATCTAGACAACAAATGAGGGTCTGAGCTAAGGTGATCTTGATAGGAATTTTAAAAAGTAAGCAAGATGTAGCTATTAGGAGACAAAAATTTATACATGGTGATTAACTGCATATACAGAAAGAAAAGTCAACAATGACTTCCAGGTTTCTAGCTCATTCAACTGTGTGGATGATGGTCCCATATGCTGAGACAGGAAAATAGGAGATGGAATTGATTTAAAATAGAAAAAAGGGATCTCTGGGTGGCTCAGCGGTTTGGCGCCTGCCTTTGGCCCAGGGCGCGATCCTGGAGTTCCGGGATCGAGTCCCACATCGGGCTCCTGACATGGAGCCTGCTTCTCCCTCCTCCTGTGTCTCTGTCCCTCCCCCACCATGTGTATCATAAATAAATAAATAAATCTTTAAAAATAAAAAAATAATAAAATAAAATAGAAAAAAAACCCATTATATTCAGTTCTAGAAGTGTAAGACTAAGATGCTCACAAGTGTTCCAGATGTCCACTATCTGGTAGAAATCTGAGTATAGATTTGATAGTCAGGTGAGCAATATAGTTCAGAATTATCAGGATACAACTACAGCTACAGTAATGGATGAGAACAATCTGGAAGACGTAATGGATGCGATCGATCTGGAAGACAGAAGGCAGAGAAGAGTCCACAAAGGAGATCACACAGGAGAGACCACAGGAGCTAGAAGAGAACCAGAACCAGAACCACAGACTCAGGAGAGAGTGACATGTTGCAGTGCATCAGCTGTGCCCACTGCTCCAAGGCGGTAAATGTGGTCAAGGGAAGCAGGGGGGTGGGGGGTCCACTGGATTAGGAAATTATGTATTTATCAGTGAGTTTGGGCAGAACAATTTCAGTCTGGTAGTTCAGTCTGGCCAGATTAAAGTGGTTTCCAGAGTTGACAGAAGAGAAAGAAATAGAGATTTCTAGTGTAAGTAAAGACTTCCTGAGGGAAGAAAATTTTTTTGGTGATGGGTAGGGAGGGAGGGCCAAAGAAAACCCCAAAACAAAAGAAAACAAAACAAAACCATAGGATGGTAGCTAAAAGAAGATACAACACGTCAAGGAAGTCGTTTAAGTGTTTTAAGACTAAAAGACCAATCCTTCCCTAAGTAAAAAGATAATCTTTAAATAGGCACTATAGATATCCATGAAAACTTGAGAACAAACATCTAAGCCACTGTTCTAGATTAAATAACCAACTAATTAATATCCATTTCCCATAACTAATTTCAACAAAGGCAATAATTTCAGGAATATTTTTAAAAAACCATTCACTGGACATCTGGTATGTGCTAGATGCTAAGGACGACTAAGATATCCTACTTGCTCTCAGGGACTCACAGCATAGCAGGGGAGACAGACACATAAATGGTTAAACATAAAACTACTTAAGAAATGCCAAGATATAAGTAAGCATAAAGTAAAATTGAAACACTTCAAGGAAAAGAGAATATAAACCAAAAATTCAACATTAGAAGTACCTATCTTTATATTTCATTCATAAAATTATCAAAATATTTCCAAAGTAGAGAAAGTTTTAGAGAATTACAATGTTTAGAGGGACCTGAGTGGTTCAGTCAGTTAAGCATCTGCCTTAGGCTCAGGTACTGATCCCAGGGTCCTGGGAGGGAGTCCCGCCTCCAGCTCCCTGCTCAGTGGAGAGCTTGCTTTCTCCCGCCCCTTGTACCCCCCCCCCCCTCTGCTGGTGTTCTCTCACTCTCTCTCTCTCTCTCTCAAATAAAAAAATAAAATCTTTTTAAAAATGTAAATGTTTAGGATTAACAAGAATTAAAAATATTCAAATGGGCAAAACTATAGAAAAAACAGTAACACACAGGACAAAGTGACCAGAAAATAAGAATCATCAAGAGAATTTCACTGTTAATTAAATAATTCTTTATGAATGTGTAAATGCACATTATTTTATGTGTTTAATTCTTAAACTTATCCAAAGATGAGAAACTAAATATCCTTAAATGATTAAAACAAGTTACCCATTTAGGAGTATGATTATGGAAAGAGTCTCATATAAATATGTATATACTGCCCTCATGGGGCAATAATATGTAGTTCATTAAAGTATAGGCAGGAAATGAGCTGGACTCCTTGGATATGGTTTAATCCTAATTATCCTAGCCAGTGAAGAAGCAATACTGGTGTAAGTAGTAACTTAAACCATCTAAAAATCATTCATATACATATTTCTGTTTATGCCAAGTTTCTTTCCTGATGGGGGAGCACTGACCTTGTATTCCAAAAGGTGTTGTAACTTCTAGGTGACCTGGACCAAAAATCCCATCCACAAATAATTCAGAGCTGATATTCCATGGGTAAATAAATTAGCCTTTGAATACCATTAAATAATGTTCTTTCTGTCAAACTTCATTGTACTACAGATCTCAAGTATCATTTATAAAAGTTAAAGATTAAAAAAAAATGACTTACAAGAACACATGTTGGGACTTCACGAAGAGAATATTCTGCTTTGTTAGGAAGATCTTGATTGCCCACCAGCTCATAAACAGCAGGATAAGGTAACAAGTTCACCAGTCCTAGAAAAGACTAGGCAGGGGAGAAAGAAAACACTGTCATTTAAATGGTGCATTCTTTTTTAAACCATATCTACATAGTAGTTTTACATCATACTGTAATGAGGGTTAATTTTTTAAAATAAGCCTCATTAACCTACATAAATGTGAAATATATAGATGTTAAATACCAAACAGCTAACATCAACAATAATCTGTGTGCTGACAATGCATAACAATTAGAATATATAGGAGTTGGAAAATGTTTTAAAATGTCTTGTATCTCTTGAAAAATGTGGTTTTGAGAAAAAAAATTAAATGATCCATCTTTCTCATTATTGGCATTGTGTAAGAAATACAAGAGAATAACACTGTGGGGCTCTGAAGCAACAGATAATAAATTCTATATATTCTCACTCTCAGGTGACAGGCTATCTTTATCCCTTAAACTACATTCACTGGAAATCCAACTAACCCAAATATTATCATTCATTTTAAAAAGCCATTGGAAAAAAAAAGCCATAGATTTCCCTATCAACACCAGATCATTTTCTGGTGCAATCTTAACAAGTTAATCTCTCCAGGAAGTTTTTAAGCTCTCACTCTCATTTCATCTTACTAAAAGCAGCTTGAACATTTTTTTCTCAGGCACAGTTCACTCTGGATCCCCTGCACAAATGCATGCAGTGGTTACTTATCACTATCAAGCCTAAACTCTTTCAAAGCACTTCTACTAATTAACATCTTTCTTCTCTTCAGTGTCAAAAGCCTTGTTTTCCATTATTCCTCAGCAGGAAGTCACTACTTCAGTCAATTCAATCTGCCTGTAGTCTCCTTCAAATAACTGCCACATATGCAAACCTTTTTACCCTACCAAAATACTCCTGCCTTCCCACTTACTAAGTATCCTGCTTCATAAATTTGCCACATTTTTTTTTCTAGAAGGCTTTCTAATGAACTCTATTTACTCTAGAAATCCTGTATTCTGCTAATACTTGTATAGGTTTCACGTTATTGTGTTAATTGTATTTATTTAAGCTTTCTGCTTATAACTATTAAGTTTTCTGCTTGTCATTTAAAAAATGTTTTAAGTGGATTAAGAAAATTTCATAATCAAATTAAGAATTCTCACTATAATCAGAACACGATAAAATTTAAAAGTTAATCCAATCTCTCACGTAATAGCTGAAAAAACCAGAGACCAGAGAAGTTAAGTGATTCCGCCAGACATGCAATCAGACACTTGGCAGCAGAACTAATTGGCATTTTCTTATTTTCAGGCTAGGCTACTCATTACAAATCCCAGTATACTCTTCAGACACTATTTAACAATGTCGCCTGTGCTACACAGTCCTTGTTTGAGGACTTGTAAGGTATAGTCTATTTTATCCCCACCTCCACCCTTATTATACCAAATGCAATATTCCTTAACAAGTAACAGTGGTTAGAATGAATATATTTAACAGCTGGTTTTAACAAATGTTGTTGTAGAAAGAAAAATGAGTTCTTTAAAAGCTTCCATTTCTTCCCAAGAATATTCCAAAAGTGAAGATGGAACTTCTAACTACTTCTAAGAAGGAACTAATTCACATACTCCTGATTTAAACTTAGTATCATTTGGATAATAGTTATCAGAAAGCAAAATGTCCAAATGTAATAACCTAGTTGCCACTTACTGAATGCTTATCTAAAGAATACTATGCAAGAACTGTTCAAAGAGAAAATAAAAATATCACAAACTGGTACCAAGGAAAGGATGTTTAAGAACTATGTCAATTAATTATACATAAAATGAACAACAGGGAAACTAGAGAGTTCATGGCCACTTAGGAAGCCACCTAGGAAAAATTCACCAATCATTAAGGTGTTACTACAAAGATAATTAAGATAGGTTTATATTTTTATTATTCATATATTCTATGAAAAAATAAATAAGTTAAAAATAGGAAATGCTTTATAATTTAAACATGTAAATATTTAATAAATGTTTAATATTAACCGAAATTTAGAGAGTTATAAATGAGTCTTATTTAAAATATCCTTCCCATCTACTGTAGACATGACAGATTACAAAAAAAAACTTTCAATAAATGTTCATCTGGACATCTGACACTGTCCATAAAGGTACTTGGTTTTTACAAATCTGTATCAATACCATACTGAGAGTTTTTATATTATTTCCATGGGTAAACATGAAACCCCCCTACCTCCATCTAAGGAATAAAACAATCTAGAGCACGTAGAATTGTGAAAACTTCTGATACGGTACTTAAGGTAAAAATAATTCAGTAATTATATTGAAACAAAACAAACTAAACAATTTTAAAGAAACCTGAGAAGATTTCAGCAGCTTGTCTCTAGGAGAAAAATCCACTTTTCATATAATAAGCATTTTTTAAAAAACATTAGCATACTTTTTGTAAAACTGTGATGCCTTAATACTTACATAACTCAAGAAAATATGAGTTCCCATAGAAACATAAGATATTGCTAATATCAAACATTAATTATCCTAAACTTTATATCAGCAGAAAACATTTTACTTCCATGTCTTGAAGAAAATAAAGTTTTGTAAGGTAATAGTAAGAAAATTAATTAAAGGTCAAATATTTGATATATTTTGAGAATAAAGCATTTTAAAATTAACCAAAATCAAACACTTTCTTATGAATTAAAACTCCTTCAGGTTGATAATGATCATCAATTCACTTATTAATTCAAAATACTTTAACACCAGCTGCTTATCAGCAATTATGCCAGATGCTAAGAATAAAAATATGAATAAGTAAAGAAATGGTCCCTGCCCTCAAGGACTCATACTGTAATATAGGACAAATACACTATTAGAGCATTTAAAATGGTTCTCTAAATGACCTGATGGTATCACACTATGGAGAGGATGGACTGGAGGATAATACTAAGGCAAAGCAGGGGAGGTGAGAGCTATGACTGCAAAGTAGCAGGCAGGTAGACAGGAGATGTGCTATGTTAATGAGTACTACCTTTATCCTCTAGGAAAAAGAACAAGGTTTTTCCGAAATAGTAATGGGAATTTCATTTTACCTTACAGATAGAAAGCTATAAAGGAAAAGGGTTTTGAGAGTAGACAATACTCGGGGTAAAGAAATTAAGATTTGGGGTTCTAAGAATGATATCAATTATACTTAATACACCAAAAATGTATTTTTAAGTGTCTAATGCAGATCAGAAAGCTATTATAAAAAAAGGAAAGTTTGAGATAAGAAAATCAAACCATTTTAAATTAATTTTACAACTTTCCAGTCTAAGCCTTCCTATTTTTTTTTCTTGCCTTACAGCACTAAGGCCTAATACAATGTTAAATTAGTAAGAGTGAATCCATTTTAGGTCCAGTATTTCACCATTAAATATGAGATTCATGTTTTTGATGGATAGTATTTATCAGATTGAATAAAATCTGCCAAGTTTTTATATCATAAATTGGCATTAATTTTGGCAAATCATGTGTCCATGTCTACTGAAATCATTATATGAATCTTTATTATTTTGTTAATAAAAAGAATTATAGTCTCATTTCAAACTGAGAAACCAACTTTCTGTTGTTTGGGATTTATCCCAACATGGAGCCTACTTCTCCCTCCTCCTGTATCTCTGCCTCTCTTTCTATGTCTACCATAAATAAATCTTAAAAAAAAAAAAAGATAGGTCCTTTAAAATATTACTATATACAATTTGATAATATATTGTTAAATATTTAAGTTCATACTCAGATATATTTGTCTTTTTTTTTTGGTAACAGTTTAGTCTCATCCATATCAATATTACGCTGGCCTCATCACATAAGTTAGTAACTGATTCTTTCACCTCTGTTTGTGAAAAAGCCTGTATGAGATTAGTGGGAGGTTTTTTTTGAGATTTTATTTATTTATTCATGAGAGACAAAGAGAGAGGCAGAGACCCAGGCAGGGGGAGAAGCAGGCTCCCCACAAGAAGCCCAATGAGGGACTCGATCCCGAACCCTGGGATCAGGCCCTGAGCCAAAGGCAGATGCTCAACGGCTGAGCCACCCAGGCATCCCCATTGTAGTGGTGTTCTTTCTCCTATAAGAGTTTCATAGAATTCACCAGGGAAACCATGCAGCGCTATGTATTTTGGTAAATGATTTTGATTTCTTGAACAAATACATAGCTATTCAGATTTTCTATTTTATACTGGGTGAGTTTGGGTAAGCATATTTAAGAAGTTTGCCAATTTTATCTTATTTAAATTATAGCATAAAGCTTATAATATTCCTTTATTATTCCTTAATAACTACGGGATCTTCAGTGAAACTCTTCTTTTATTCTTGATTAACTTTGGGTCTCTCATTTTTTTGATCAGTCTAGCCAGGGGCTTATTATTTTTTTAATAATTATTTCCAAGTATCGACTTTTGGTTTGTTACTTTTCTCATTTGTCTTTTTCTCTGTTTCATTGATTTCTGCTCTAATGTTTATTATTTTCTTTCTTCCATGTGCTTTGGGTAGAATTTATTTTTTTTCTAGTATCTTAGAGTGAAAACTTGACTCATTGATTTTAGATATTTCTAATATAAATATTATAAATATGCCTCTTAACACTACTTCAGCTACATTTGCAAATTTTCTATTTTATTTTTATTTCCTGCTTTAAAATATTTCCTAATTTCCCTTATAACTTCTTTGAGCTGTGTGTTTATTTAGAGGTGTATTTCCAAATGTTTGGGTTTTTATAGTTTCTAGCTTATGATACTTAAATTCACTGTGGTCACAGAACATAATTTGTATTATTCATAATTTTATTATTCATAAATTATTTTAAATTTATGTAGACTTAACACTCTAACTCAGCAAGTCTCTTGGTAAGCATGCTAAGTACTCTTGAAAAGAATATGTGTTCTGCAGTCACTGAATATAGTATTCTATAAAGAACAATTAGATCAAGTGATAACTAGTGATATTAGTATCATGTACCTGAGAACAGCCAGAAAGATGTTACATCAATTGCTGAAAGAGAAATGTTAACATCTTCAACTGTTACATTTGCCTATTTCTTCCTTAAGTTATTTTAATACTTCATATATTTTTAATCTCATTTCTAGGATCATAACTAATTTATCATTATTATATCTTCCTAATACATTTACATATTATGTTCAAATGTTTCTTAATCTGACATTATTTTATTTTCTCTCTCTCTGACATTAAATAAGGCTACTGCAGTTTCCTAATATATATTTTTCCTCTTTTTTTATTCATTGACTTTCAATTTATTAGTGTCTTTTTCATTAAAGTAAATTTCTTAGAAATAGTATATATTTGGATCTTATTCTGAAAATCTGCATTTTAATTATTTAGTCTCTTACATGTAATGCAGTTATTGATTAGCACTACTATTTTACTATTTGGCCTTTTTCCCCACCCCTCTTCTGTTCCCTTACTCTTCCCTCTCTGTATTTTGGGGTTATTTTTAGATTTTTATTCTAGTTCTATCTTTTTGCATCTTATTTAGTGGTTTTTCCAGGTCAGCTGTCCAATAGGCCTCTCTGTGGTGTTGGAAATGTTTTATTATTTGAACTATACAACAATCACTAACTACATGTGGCTACTGAATACTTAAGATATGATTAAATGGACCTGAGGGACTGAATTTTTAATTTTGGTTTTAAGTAGGTTTATATAGCTACATCGCTATAAATAAATATACGTAAAGGCTATAAATATATACAGCCATATTGTCTATCATATTCCAAAACACAGCTATGAGAAATAAGAGGAGGCTGGACTGGATATAAATTTAGTGTACCTCACTATATACTGAGGCCACATTATTGTTTTCTATAATTTAAAAGACAGTAAAATTAAATCCCAAAAGTAAAATTAAATCCCAAGTCATTACAGAGCAATATTTAGAACTGTAAGCTGGACAATGAGAATGTTTGCTATGAGTTATTTCTAGATAATTCAGTTCATAGTTTAGAAGAATACACATTTTTTAACAGAAATTAACCATTAGTTTATACAGACATTTCTAATTCAAAGCCAAAGAAGTTAAATAAAATCCCAACTTTAAAATAAAAATATTTTCTAGGGATTAAAAATTATTATTGTTCTACTTAATGTAAAATTTAAGAATCTTGAAACCACATAGATCTGGATACCATTATATATTTGCTTACCCTGTGTAGTAGACCTGTCATGTATATTACCCCTAAGTATAAAATAAATCCCACTATATGTCATAGTTTTCTTTTAAAGAGTCTTGGGAAGCCCAGGTGGCTCAGCAATTTAGCGCTGCCTTTAGCCCAGGGTCTGATCCTGGAGACCCGGAATCAAGTCCCACGTCAGGCTCCTTGCATGGAGCCTGCTTCTCCCTCTGGCTGTGTCTCTGCCTCTCTTTCTCTGTGTCTCTCATGAATAAATAAAATCTTTAAAATAAATAAATAAAGAGTCTTACGTATTTACAAGATATTAAGAGAAAAACAACAGGGTTTTCTTAAAGATTTTATTTATTTATTTATTTAAGAGAGAGAGAGAGAGAGCACATGAGCACTCCTGAGCAAGGGGTAAGGGCAAAGGGATAGCAAGACACAGAATCTCAAGCAGTATCTGCACTAAGCACAAGCCTAACACAAGGCTCAATTTCATATACCTGAGATCATGACCTGAGCCGAAATCAAGAGCTGGATGCTTAACAGACTGAGCCACCTAGGTACCCCAACAGACTTTTATACTCACTCACCTCTTGCTATTTCTTTTCAGTCTGAAAATCCAAATACCCATCTGGTATCATTGTCCTTCAAGCTGAAGAAATTCCTTTAGTGTTAAATAAAATGCAGGTCTGCTGTAAAATATTTTCTTAGACTTTAAGGTTTATTGCACTTTTATCTTTGGTTATTTTTGCTAGATACAGAATTCTAGGTTGACTGGGCTTCCCCCTTTTGGCACACGAAAGATGTTCTATTCTCTTCTGGCCTGCATAGTTTCCAATGAGACATCAGCAAACTTTTCTGCTGTTCCCCTGTATGTGTGATTTTATATGGCTTCTTTCATGATTCTTTTCCTTATCTTTAGGTTTCAGCAGTTTTTATGTCTATAATGAGTTTCGCTGCAGTTTCCTTTGTATTTGCATTCTTTGCATAGTCTTCTTTGGGATTCACTAAGTTTCTTCATCTATAAATTTACATTTTCCAAGATATTTGGAAATTTAGCTTTTGTTCAATATCTTTCTGTCCCATTCTCTTTTTCTTCTATTTCTGATATACTAATCGAACATATTAAAGCTTTTGATAAGGTCTCACAAATCATAGAAGTACTCTCTAGTTTCTCTCTGCTCTTCAGATTATATAATTTCTACTGATCTATCTCAAGTTCATGACTTGTTGTTCTGTCATATTTAAATATTCTGCTAAACTCATCTAGAAAATTATTTCAGATAAAGTTTTTAGTTCTAGAATTTCTATCTAGTTCTTTTATGCGGTTTCTATTTCTCTACTACAACTTCCAATTTGTTCATTCATTACAAGCATATTTTCCTTTGCATTCTAGTTATAAAAACTCCTTCAAAATTCTTATAGATTATTCCAATTTCTTCATCATTTCAATCTCATCTAATAGTTGCCTTTTTCTGTTCAAATCACATCTTATTCTTCATATGTATAGTAATTATGGATTACGTCCAATATATTGTAAAAGATATCATCCCCAATGCTGACTTTAATAGCTATCATGTCAAATTCAAACTCTAAACTCTGACCTCTGTGGTAAAGAGGTAAAGAGCATCTGACATTTGTTCAGTCCAAGTTCAGGGGAGGGTCTTATATTGGCATAGTGTACACAAAGAGTTTAAGTGTCCCCTAAGTACATCTTTTCAGAGATCTTCTTTCATCTTCCAGCTCCTGTGTAGCCCTGAAACTTTTCTGCTTTTTCAATGTTGTTAGAGTATGGGTATTTGTCTGTGGAGCACCAACTGGTACTTGCCCTCAGGCAAAAGTCTGTTAAATCCAGAATCTCAAGCAATACCAATCTTCGTATGCATACTGACTGCCTTCCATTTTTTTGTCTTTTTAGCCATTCCAGTGTTTTTAACAAGTTGGTTTTATAAGTGTTTTTCCAGAGTTTGTGTTTTCTACTGGAGGGAACTAGTCTACCATCATAGAAAGCAGAATTTCATTTTTTAAGATTTTATGACATCCTTTGAAACTATCCCAGGCTGCCATAAAGCCAAAGTCAGGAATCACTGTATCATTTAACTTTAGTGAAATTTGGGAAATATGTCAAATACATAAAAGCCACTGAGTTATAATAAAGTACTTAAAGAAGTACTTCGGAATTTTTCTTTCTTTGGCACATTACTCTAAATGATAGCATCTTATCTCTGCCCACTGCTCCTCAATCCCGATAACTTTTTTTTTTAAAGATTTTATTTATTTATTCATAGAGACAGAGAGAGAGGCAGAGACACAGGCAGAGGGAGAAGCAGGCATCATACAGAGAGCCTGATGTGGGACTCGATCCAGGGTCTCCAGGATCACGCCCTGGGCTGCAGGCGGCGCTAAACTGCTGCGCCACCGGGGCTGCCCATCCTGATAATTTTATACTAAATTTAAATCCAAGGGCAAAAAGCTTCCATATATATATTTTCCCCCCCTTTGGTCCCCTGGCTTTTGATTTAGAGTTTTGGAGGGGGGAGGGATGTTTTTTCATAGTAAGTCTACTGTGTGTTACTCTATATTAAGAGAAAAATTACAGTAAAAATATTGTGAAAGGAAAATATTCTTGCAAAATGCAATTCTCATGGAACACTGGTAGTGCTGGCCACTTGTTTTGGAAAAATAAAAAATGTAGAAATGAAATAAAGGAGAGAAGAGAAACTTAGGAAAAGCTGCTGGTTGCAACTATATACAGATAAAGTCTGGATGAAGTAATTTCTTTTTTTTTAATTTAATTAATTTATTTATTTTTAAGATTTTATTTATTTATTCATGAGAGACACAGAGTGGGAGGCAAGAGACATAGGCAGAGGGAGAAGCAGGCTCCCCATAGGGAGCACAATGTGGGACTTGATCCAGGATCCCAGGATCATGCCCTGATCCAAAGACAGACGCTCAACTGCTGAGCCACCCAGGCGTCCCTGGATGAACTTCTGAGAGAGATACTCAAAGCATTCCTTACCTTCTGACAGCTCCGGTCAATAGGATCCACTGGAGTAGATCTGGGATGAGTTACTCTAACATCATCTCTTCCGCATTCCAGATTGGCCCATAGTTCAGTTATAAGTGCATTAATAAATCCTAAGGAGAATTATTTTACATCATATTTACAGTATACTTTTTCTGGGGATTATGGAAGAGACATAATTATCCCTCTGACAAAATTAGTCCACAGTGACAAAAGACACGATATAAGTATGTGTCTGCATACTTGACCTGATAGAAATAACCTCTAACCTTGATAGAAATTATATCTCCTGTAGATCATTATTCCTTCATGATACCTCCCTGTCATAAAACTGTATGATTAAATTCTAAGACACTATTTCCCTGGAGAACTGAATTTTGAGTCTTAGTATTTATTCCCTGGCCAACAACTTCTGAGTATGTTTTTCTGAAAAAAAAAAAAAAAAAAAAGGTTTACACTTTACTCTGCAAATGGGCCAACAATGAAAGGCAGCTGAAAGGTGGTATATATGTGCATGCATGTGTGTGCTTGTGGGTGTGTGCATGTGTAGGAGATATCAGGAAGGAGGGTATGCACTTAAAGAGTGTGTGTTCCTTATTCTAATATAACTTTTTTTATAATTCTTATACTTAAGACAATTCATTTCACACAACTTTTGGCTCAATACAGTTTAAAGTCTCGTGAGTCAGATACTATATATCTAAATGAAAATGATTATTAAGGCTGACCATTATCTTCTTTTATGAAGAATCAAATTACATTTTTAAAAAAGTGTAAAACAGAACATCTAATCATAAAATCAGTAAGTTCTTAATAACAGTAGAGCAGAAAGTTTTCTCTGGTGTAAGAGAAAAAATGCAGGCTTTGAAATCAAGAATATCAGGGTTAAAATTATAAACCTGCCAGCTCAGTAGTTATATGTCCTTATACAAATCCCTTGACTTCTTAGAGCACCAGTTCTCCCTTTTGAAAACTGAAATAGTACTATATTCAAGGGTTGCCATGAAGTATAAATGGGATGATATATGTAAAGTTACTAATATAGTACCCTAAGATATCATAGGAACTCAAGCAGTGTTGGTCTTCCTTCCATTGTCTATAAAAATATTGCATTTAATCCTCTCATGAGAAACTTAATACTATGAGGCTTTGAAGTTTAATGACTTGACCAACAAGTAAATCTGAGATTAAATCTAGTCTCCAAATGTTTCTAATAATGTGCCCCTGAGTATGGCAATGTTAGATTTTATGCTAAAAGGAAAAAAATAAGTGGTTCAGTTTAGGACAACTTCTGCTAAAGAAATATGTTTCATAATACAAGTACTCAAAATTAGCCAAAAAGTTTTGAAGATACATTATAGTAAAATATTTTCATTAAAGAGAGAATCAGTCTTGATCAGTGAAGTTATAATTCATCAACCCTAAGCTTTGAAAAACATAACCATAGCATCTCTATTAGAGGTATGTTTTGTCTCCGGTTCAGGGTTCAGATAACCTTAAGATATATTAAGTTAGCAATGTTTAAACTTCTTAAAAATCTAATCCACAGTAGATAATACACGCTGACTGCAAAGACAGTGGTCAAAGCTAAGTGGTGAGAAGAAAGCGTTCAAAAAGCAAAAGAGGAAGAAGAGAAATAAGGAAATGGTATGTATGTGTGTATAGTAACTATTGGGGTTGTAAATCTTGAAGTATATTCAGGTCACTAAAACTGAGCATTAAGAAATCCTATAAGATTCAAAAGAAAAGAAAAAAAAGAAAAAAAAAAAAGAAAAGAAAAGAAAAGAAAAGAGAAAAGAAAAGAAAAGAAAAGAAAAGAAAGAAAAGAAAAGAAAAGAAAAGAAAAGAAAAGAAAAGAAAAGGAAAAGGAAAAGGAAAAGGAAAAGGAAAGGAAAAGGAAAAGGAAAAGGAAAAGAAAAAGAAAAAGAAGATAAAGAAAAAGAAAAAGAAAAAAGAAAAAGAAAAAGAAAAAAGGGAAAGAAAAGAAAAGAAAAAAGAAAAGAAAAGAAAAGGAAAAAGAAATCCTAAAAGATTGAACTGTACTTAGAGGGTATCTTTTTTGATTTATAAGATGAAGACAACTCCCTAAAGCATCACGTACGTCTCAGTTTATTTCATTATATTCCATTATTCTCAAAAAAGAGAACAAGGCTGTGTGTGTGTGTACACATATATCTTCAAGGGGAAAAAAATCCATTGCAATATCATGGAAGAGAAAAGATAAAGGAAATCCCATAACTTTCCCTTACCTAAGGCCTAACTTGGGAAAAAGAACTTTGGAGTAAATCTGAGAGCTGGTTGTGCCAGTTAAATTTTCTATTGGTTTGCTCATTTTATTTAAGATTATTAGAATTCTAATTAAAAGGAAAAACTTACCTGAACTTTGTAGTGCTATTGCACCTGCTGCTGTTGAGGCCACTTGGGTTACCAAAACTCCATAGCCAAACTTTTTATGCCTGCTGATCTAGCAACATAAGTAAAGAAGGAACGATGAAAAACAGGAAAATATAAAATGCTAATATTTCATTTACATGTTACATGTAGAGTTACTGATTCTTCCTATGAGAATACTAAACATTCTTTCAGGTAAAGATAATGAGCAGCAAAACAAACTCAGACACTCTATCATGAATTAATATTTTTGACTATCTTATTTCAGATACAGGTTCTGGCCCCAGCCTTAAAATTAAGTACTTTTTTTACCTCGAACAAGTCACTTCTCTTTTTAGATCTAAGTCTCTTCATACATAATAGAAGGAACTTTGACCAGATGAAGATTAACATGCCTTCCAACTTTAAATTCTATTTTTTTATTCCTTAGGTTAAATTTCCTCAAAAATAAATCTGTATCGATTGCCAGTTGAACTATACTTGTAAATAATAAAAAACTTTAAAAAATAATATCTTCTCAATGGTAATTATTTTTAGAGGAAATGTGGTATTTTTTCCCTAAGGTAACTATATATATATTACACACACACACACACACACACACACACAGAATCTTCTCATTAACACACAGGTTTCTAAACAATGTTGTAGAAGACCTTGGATAATTTATTATGTCACAAAGATTCATGGCAAAGTACAGAAGTATCACTCTTGGCAGAAAACAATATGGAAATAATAGACGTAAAAAAACCTCCTCCTTTTCAGATCTTAGTTATGACCAGGCTGGCTAATAAAATGGTTGACTTCTAAACAAAGCTAAGTAGCCATTCACAATTTATATTTTTTCAACATTTTGTTAAAAGGATCTGTTTTGATCAAAATTTTTTTGATCAAATTTTTAAAATATAAACTGTACATTCAGTTTTGAGGGCAAAAAAAGTAAAAAGTAACTAAAAGACCATGAGAAAGAATTAGATTTCTTCAATTTTCTGCCATTAATGTCTTCATAAGTTTGCCTTCCTTTTCCAATTTATTACTCGTATCTTCCACCTTCCTTAATTTACCAACATCAGTTCTGTAGTTAGATGACACAGGGATCCAGAAATATGAATGTCGTTTTCCCGCTTGCCCTCCTCCATAATAACTGAGAAAACACAGTATTTCAATCATCCCCATTGACCCAGCTGATTTAAATACTAGCAGCCAAGGGGCCTCACAAATTCACAGTAAGTACTGAAAAGGAAGAGGCAAAGAAAAACTTCAGAGTAACTTCTCTGAAGAGAAGAGATGCTTTACTAAAGGGAGACTTAGCCTTCATTAACACTGTTAAAGACAAATCTGAGCTTTAGTCTTACTGCTTTCAGTAACTAGGTGTGTGAGCATTCACAGATCACTTAACAAGCTGGGGTCTCTACTTTCTCTTCAGCAAAATAAAGGAAATGGCCTACTGGTTTTCTTACAAGATACCAGAGAATCTAAATTTTCAAAAAATGTCCTGAATAGCATAAAGCACCATTAAAGTATTGTATAATATTATAAGGTTGTGAGTTACTGAGATTTAGGGAACAGAATCTTCTATTATAATCACCAGGCTGGTATAAAGGAAGACTAGATTTTTGTTTACATTCATAAATGTTAAACAATGGTATCTACTCCTAGGTATATCAACACAATATTAAAAGTTGTGTATGCATTGTCTCGAGCATTTGATGAGAAAAAAAATTTCTTTGAATTGCTTGAATATTTTCAAATATGTAAAAAAAAATAAAAATAAAAACACAAATGGTTAACTAAGGACACAAGGAGATTCAAACTCACCAGCAGAGAAATTCAAATTAAAATGACAAATTCATTTATGTAAACTTAAAACCCCTGAGAAACCTCAATATTTAATATAGTCCGAATGTTTGTGTCCCTCAAAACTCACATGTTGGAATCCTGACCGCCAAAGGTGATGTAGTAAGTGGGACTTTGATTAGATCATGAGGTGGAGAGTCCTCATGAACCGGATCAGTACTCTTACAAAAAGATCCCAGAGAGCTCCCTAACTCTTATCCATGTGAGGACAGGAAACATCTATGACCAGAAGAGGGACCTCATACCTGACCACTGTGGCATCTTGATCATGGACTTCCAGCCTCCAGAACTGTGAGCAATAAATTTCTGCTGTTTATAAACCACTCAATTTATGGAATTTTAACAGCCCAAATAGGCGAATACAATATTCAACAAGAAATATACATGCCCAGGTATATTACACATATTAAACACATTAGTATGGAAGCCTGGAGTAGAGGGTGCATGTAGGATAAAATGGAACTGTGAGTCAGAAATGACATCGGAATAAAATTAATCAAGACAGACATCTCACATGGACAGATGAGGACAGTATGCCATAAAGTGAGGCATGTAAATAATTCTCTATACTTGAGGTCCATTTAAACCAGAATAATAAAAACACATCTGCACATACAAACCTAATTATCATAAATCCATGAACTAATGTTCATATGTTGTCTTTTTTTTTATGAAGAGATGGTCGGAGCCCTCCCGCATACACTACTTACTTTTCACAGCCAAAAACTCTCAGTTATTCAGAGGGTTAGGTAAAAGTAGGAAATTAGAACTGAAGAACAAATAAAATGGTATTTACAACCTGGTAACCTGGTAACATCAATATACAACAGCTGGCAGAAACAAAGAAGACACGTTTAAAAGCATACATATGATCCTATAAAGCCAAGTTCAGAGATGTTTATACTATCACAGCAAAAAGCTGAATACACTTCACTGAACTTCTGAGAAAAGGCTAAATTATACTGTACATTTTACTTAACAGTATTAGTAAAATCCCTCGGCAAGTAGGTTTTTTAAATGAGAGGACTAAATTTTTATTAACATTTACACCCGATGAGGTTTCTCCCCTTCCTAAAATTCCACCCAGTTTTAGTATAACCAGATGTTTCTTATACTTATAACACATCTGGATGGTTAACTATATTTTTCAATTCCATCTGGTTACTTCCCATCCTGTAAACATATCCATAGATAGCAACATCAACTCTAATGCTTTCCTGAAAAAAATAACAAGTTAAATATTACAATGCTATATGGTTTTTTAATTGAAGTTTAATAACCTCTTCACACAGAGAAGACAGAATAATGTTCTTTATAGCTTTTACAGCAACAAAAATTCTTTTTGCCTGCGGCAGATGGTAACTCATACCTGTAATTTTTTTGCATATCGGTTGAACATAAATGTCACACATTCGTTGATGGCACCTGTTCTTTGAAGAAATAGTAGTCCTTTGGGAGTGGCAGCAAAATTTACTAAATCATCTAACAAATTCTCTTCCCAAGCCATACTGAAACAGGTAAAAGAAAAGTATTCATTCCTTTATTACACTCAAAACTGAAAAGAAAATATTACAGCTTAATACTGGTGATAAACTTATAGAGGACACACTGATTGCAAAATATTCAGTTTAAAAAATAAGATTAAAAGTATCGTTTCCTTGATAGTGAGTTTTTATTATATTTTCTATCTCAGTAAGTTTCTTTCACTTTAATCAAATATTAACTACAGGTATCAGCATTTTTTATTACATCTAGGTTCTCTCATCTGTGCTTTAATTTCATTCTCTTCTCCTACTATAATTCTGCTGGGCCTGGAGTCTCCAAGTCCCAACTCTCCATTATTTCTATACTTTCTTTTCACTACAGAGTATTTATCTTCCAACATTCTAAAGGATATCAGGCAAAATATCTTTATTTTCATAGGTTTTTAATTTCACTTTTGGAGAGTGATATTTCTTTCCTCAAAACACTTTTTTAAGGGAAGGCCAATAATATTCTCCAGAGAAAAAATCTGAAACATTCAGAAGACACAGTTAATAGGAAAGTCAGAACTAGAAATATGGAATCATATGTAGATAAGCACTTCATTCAGAAGTACCAAAAGTAGAAAATGTACTACCTAACTGGATGCTCCTGTCTGGAAAGAAACTTTAGATCTACACATATAGTGAAACTGTGAATATGTAGAAGTGTACATTTTCTCCCTAAGGAAGTCACAGAAATCTGTTTTGGAAATGATTGTAAAGAAATTTGAAATCCAGGACTTTTCTGGATCAAAAAAAGAACTATTAGTACAGGTTTTGAAACATATATCCCTCTATACCAATCACAAAGGAATGGCCAAAGATATAACCATGTTTAAATAACAAATTCTACCATAGACAGAGAACAGAAACACAAAGAAATGGGCTCTACTTTTAAGGCAAATGCAGGCAATGAAACCAAATTTAGTTTCAGTAGGGTACAAATGACTAACAGAATTACATATGAGACACAGACCAGTGCTAGGCTCACTGCTTAAGACCTAGGTCTGAGCAAGACTAATAAAAATAATATACATTTAGCTGAATTAAAATAAAATTTATATATTAAAAAAATTACATTTAACAAAATACTTATATATGTATAACAGTCTCTAAAAGTAGGGCTTTGACAAGCCACAAGGCTAGGGGTACAGGAAGACACAGATCCTCATGTCTTGAAATGAGTACATTATCAATTTATTTTCTAGTTCTTCAGTTCTATCTGTGATGATATCTACATCATTACTGACAGGAGCCTCAAAATGCCAAGACGATATTTATTTAAAACACAACCATAAAAGAGAAAAACAATAAAACTGAGCAGGGAGAAATGAACATAAAAACATAAATAGGGAGAAACAGTAAGGGAAGAGTGAGAAAAGTAGGGAAAGAAGCAAACAAACAAAAAGACTCTCAAAAATGAACTCCCAAACTTTAAAAGATATCTAAAGTTAAGAGCTAGCAGAATCAACACTTATCAAATCAATCTATTCCAGCTGAAATAATTTCCAGAATTAATGACTAAAATAAATTTATGATATTCAAAGGAAGATTTTTAAAATTTTTCTATTAAAACTGAAGTAAAAAAGCAAAAGGAAAATAAAAACAGGTACTTTTTTTTAAAAGAAACACTGGAAATTTGGAAATAAAAAAACACAGTCAATTAAACACAAAGAATTACTGGATAGAAGAAAGGTAAAAAAAATAAATGTTTAACAAATGAGACATGGAGCACAGACTGAAAAGTCTCAACATATATCAAATAAAAGCAGTAAAAGAGAATTAAAGGAATATTTAAAAAGATAATAAGAATTTTCTAGATTTAAGGAAAGATATCACAGCTAAATTATAAGCTGTGAGAAAGGATATGACCTATAAGAGAAAGGTGATTATACTAACAGATTTGTCAGTTACTATTTATTCCAGAAGAAAATGGAATAATAGCTTCAAGCACTAATGAGAAATAATTATCTAGCAAAACTTTTATCCCCAGATAAACTATCAACTACTACTTATGATAAGTGAAACTATCAACAACCACTGAGCCTGGGTGATTCAGTCAGTTAAGCACCAGACTCTTGTTTTCAGCTAGGGTCATGTCAGGGTCATGGGATAAAGCCCTGCATTGGACTCTGCTCAACATAAGTCGGCTTGGGCTCCCTCTCTCCCTCTCCCTCTGTCTTCTCTCTCTCTCTCAATAAAATCTTTAAAAAAAAGGGGGGGGGAGGGTGAGAGAGAGGGTGGGGGAGTGGATGGATAGAAAGAACAAATACCACATTGAAGGGTGGGTTTGTGGGCTGGGGGAAAAATAGTCATTTTCAGATATAGAGGGAATATCAGTTAAATGCTCTTCAAACCCTTAAAAAACAAAGGAATACTATTTGGAAACTTAAAAATATACTTTATCGGGGGGGGGGGGGGGGTGAGACTATGAGAAAGAATGGACTATAAGTTTTAACAAATGGCAAAAATAATAAATGTCTACAAATTTAATAACTGACTGAAAAGAAAAATTAGGTCCTTCCAATAAAGAACATAAAATAAGGTTTTTCAAGCAAAGAGAGATTTGGGGTTTAAATGACCCTATAATACATCACAAATCTCAACCAACATAAAAGGATATATATAATGCAATCCAGATTCTCTAAAAATATAAATTAATTATAAGTCAACAGTTTTATAAAAAGATAATAGCAAAAGTAACTGTTTTAAATGAGTGTATTGCAAATAATTCATGGATTAAAGAGTAAAATCCAAATAGGAAGCTCTTAAAATATTTAAAAGAGCTTAATATGAAAGTGCTACATATCAAAATATATTAAAATTAGTATGGCTGATATAGTTTGCTTCTCTCGATATCCATTCTCATTCCCCCCACCTTTTTTTTAAGATTTTATTTACTTATGCATGAAAGACAGAGAGAGAGAGTAAGAGGCAGAGCCACAGGCAGAGGGAGAAGCAGGCTCTACGCAGGGAGCCCGACGTGGGACTCGATCCCAGGGCTCCAGGATCCCACCCCGGCTGAAGGCGGCACTAAACCGTTGAGCCACCAGGGCTGCCCTCATTCCCCTTTTCACTTACTTTCTTGTACTACAGAAGCTAGGGAAGGAGAAAAGATGAAAAGGAGAGAGAGAAAGATGAAAAGAGCATTAGCAAATCCAAAACCTGGTCTTTGCATAAACTAATGCAAAAAAGTAGCTAAATATGGAAAAGGGCCAAAAAAAATACTAAGACACAAAAAATAATTATAAGTAAAGAATGTTTAATCATAAAGAATATTTTGAACACATTAACAAAAAAATGTTTAGATTGAAAAATGTAGTCTTTTTAGAAAATATAATCAAGTCTCTCAAACACAAATAAAAAACCTGAATAGCCATTAGCCACTGGGACACATGGGTGGCCCAGTGGTTGAGCGTCTGCTTTGGCTCAGGGCATAATCCCAGAGTCCCAGGATCAAGTCCCACACATGGGGGCTCCCTGCATGGAAACTGCTTCTCCCTCTGTCTGTGTCTCTGCCTCTCTCTCTGTGTGCGTCTCTCATGAACAAACAAATAAAATCTTAAAAAAAAAATTAGCCATTAAAGAAAGTGCATTTTAAAGTCTACCTTGATTCCCATCCCCCAAAATAAAACAACACAGGCAAAAAACCTTACAGGTTGCATCCCACAATTCTGAAAAATTATACAGAATTGACATAATTTAGTTTATCTTCTCTGCCATGATCTCAGCATTTAATTGTTTCAATTATAGAAAAGACACTGTTTCAAAATGGAAAATCCAAGCCATTAAATTTGTTTATTGGTGCTGGGATAAGGGTATTGGCAACAGGTACACAGTTTTGTTAGCTTATGAGAACTGGTCAAAGACTCCTCCTGACCCCCAACTTTATCCTCTAGTTTTCTAAAGGCTCCTTCATGATTGGTTGGGGCAGATTGGGTACACTGTTTTCCCTCTGATTATATTCTTCTCTTTGGTCACCCTAATGATGATCCCACATGGTTTGTCATCACTATTAATCAACCAAACCAGCATGGTAGAAATTTCAGTTGGGGCTACAATTTTAGGTCTTGATTTAAAAGACACCAAACCCCTATGATGACTACATAAAAACTTCTATCTTCTCTGTAGTATAGTAAAGCATCAATAAATGGAAGGGGGGGGGATTTTTAACATATGCTATCAGAATATAAAGCTCAAAATACCTAACATTAGTCTATCAGAGGCTCAAAAATATGAATTTTAGCAACCTAATTTTACCTTTATCATTTCAGTCTTAGTCTTACTGTTGGTGTCATTATTTAGAAACTAGTGTCTAGAGGTAGGAGAAGTGTTATTAATTTATTCACTTATTCAAGAAAGGTATCAGGAATGGGAGAAGATATTTGCAAATAATACATCTGATAAAGGGCTAGTGTTCAAAATATGTAAGAATTTATACAACTCAATAAACCCCCTCCCAAAATATTCCAGTTAAAAAATGGGCATTAGATGACAAGACTAGACATAAAAGAAGACACACAAATGGCCAACAGACACACGATGAGACGTTCAACATCAATCATCAGGGAAATGCAATTCAAAACCACAAGGGGATATCATCTCACACCTGTCTTAATGGCTAAAATGAAAAACATAAGAAACAACAAGTATTGGCAAGGATGTGGAGAAAAAGGAATCCCTGTGCACTTTTGGTGCAAACTGGTGCAGCCACTATGGGAAATGGTATGGAGGTTCCTCAAAAAATTAAGAATAGATCTACCACATGATCCAGTAATTCCACTGGAATAGTACTTAGCCACAAAAGAGAATGAAACCATACTCTTGGCATAACATGGATGGAGCTACAAAATATAATGCTTAAGTGAAATATGTCAGCTGGAAAAAGACAAATAGCATGTAATTGCACACATATGTGGAATTTAAGAAACAAAACAAGAGCAACAAAAAATGACAATTCAAAAAGCAGACTCTTAATAAAAACAAATGGTTACCAGAGGGGAGGCAGGTGGGGTTAGAGGTGAAATAGGTAAAAGGGTTTAAGAGTATACTTATCGCCATGAGCACTAAGAAACGTATGTATTATGAAATTGTTGAATCCCTACACTGTATACCTAAAAGTAATATAACACTCACTATATGTTAATTATACTGTAATTAAAAAAAAAAAGTAATCTCCTATGTACTGGCATTAAGATAGTCTAGTTAACTGACCCAGATGGTTTTACACTCAATTTTACCAAATTACAAAGGAACAAATAAAGTCTATCTCATACCAACTTCTTAACACAGAAGAACAAAAGACATTCAGCTCTATGAGCTAATTTAATTTCAATGATGAAAATGAAATCAACAGTTCTGACTCTATATTATCAAAAACTCTATTAAATCTTTTGCTTCTAAGACATTACTATCATGCATTGAGGGAAACTCCTCTTTCCCCCAGAATCAAGATTCTACATGGAGCACATTCCCTAGTTTCACACTGCTTGCCCCTCCCCACCTACCACCTACTCACTTACTCCTCCTCTTGGAAGAAAGGACTCCAGAGACCTGAGGAAGACTTCAGCATGCCTGCCTAAGTAATGCCTCTCTCTTAGTCTACTTGTTTGTGATCCAGCTACCTGTAGGAAGCACACACTCTGCTTTCTTCTACTATGTCGTTAAGTTTGATCTTTGTAAACTATGCCTTAGAGGGAAGCCTATGGCCATCCACTGCCAATTGTGACAGGAGGGTAAATCTAATTCTTGAGATCTCAAGAGGCCTGTGTTATTCAGTGTTTTGATTTTTTTATTCCTTTATCACTGTTACTTGGTTCACAACTCAGGAGGGAATAAGTGGCATGTAATTTATTAGCTTCTTCACACTCTAACTTCAGAATCTAAAAATATTATTGAGAGTAAAGTGTATTAACTACATTAATCATGTTCCCTCTTCAAGCCTATTGACCATACTATTTCTTCTATCTGAAATAATGTTCAGTTTTTAGTCAGTTAACAACTGTTCTGTTTAACTTAGCTTAACAACTTCTTATGGAAAGATTTCCCCCACAAGTTGCTTTCTCAATGGACCCAGCATAGCCCTATCATATAAACTTATCATACTATATTGCCACGTTGTATTTATTTGTATTCTAAACTACACAATAAGCTCTTAAGGCATACAGTTATCCTCAAAAGTCAAAGCACTTGGTCCAATATACAGCTGAATGAATTAGAAAATGAATGCATGCAAAATGAAAAATAACAAATCACAGAACACCTCAAAGAAAACAGATCTAGGGGTGCCTGGGTGGCTCAGCTGGTTAAGGGTCTTGGGATCCAGCCACCTCAGGGTCCCTGCTCAGCGGGAAGTCCGCTTCTCCCTCTGCTGCCCTCCCGTGTGCTCTGTCTCACTCTCAAATACATAAATAAAATCTTAAAAAAAAAAGAAAAAAGAAAAAAATAGATCTAAAAATTACCTCAAAAATTGCAGAAATTGTCTCCCCTCCCTCCCCACACACACACAAATGGTAATATATTTAAATTCATGACAACTATCAGAAAAAAGTTACAGCTGATTTTTTAGAGGAGAATTAACTATTTGTTGAACTATTACACTGTTAAGGAAATGAAAAAGGCTTTTTGTTGGACTTCTTTAAACCATGCCTACCTGAAATGATATTTAAATTTTTCTTAAGAATATCCCTTAAAGTTCTATTATCTGCTTAGAGTATGCCAACAACTAAGAAGAGAATCCTGGTACAAAAATCACCAGATCTTAATTTTTTTTAAATATTGTTTTTCCCTTATTAATCTGATCCCATGTCCTATTGGTATTTGTGAAAACACATGGAGACATCTAAATTAAAAACTGTGTAAATATTGATTTAAATTATCTTCCAATGCCAAAATATAATTAAAATCCATTCCCACACATTTTGAAAAATCATAATTTAAATATCAATAGACTTCATTGGCATTTGAAAACACTTTATTACTACAGGAATTCCCTAGTTAGCTTTCCAAATTTAGTAGTTGATAATTCTCCACATTTTCGGAAACATTACACAGATCGAATTTCTTAACCCAAAATGTAAACACAAGATAAAGCACATATAAAAAATAATGCTAGACTAAAGGTACAAATGTGATATAATCTCTAACATCACCCCTAAATGTAATTTTTCTTAATCCTATATGTATACAGTTACCTTCCTGTATATTCCTTTTTTCAGATTTTATTCCAATCCCAGTTAATTAACATTTGATATAATAGTTTCAGGTGTATTTTTGCTACTCTATTCAATTACATTCTTATTTTTAAATTATTTCAGCAAATGTAGAGAAAAAGATAAGTTTAGTCCAACTGTGCTTACATGTTTTGGGATTCCTGGCTTATCGAAGAAACAGAATCCGAGCCTTTTACTGGAGTAGGAATTCTTTCTGATAGCAAACTTGTCTAAAATATAACAGATTACATTATTTTTTATTGATAGCATTATTCATAAGATCTCATGATACATTTTTACAGTTGATCCTTAATATGATTAAAATTAAATTACCTTCAAATTTTAAGTTATTTTGTTTTTAATTAAATATCACATAAAATATTTTATAAGGGAAGTATATAAGCATGGGGGAAAGGCTTATTAGTTCACTGATACATACTATTTGACTACTGCTACAGTTTTTTTTTCTAATATTCATAACAAAACTCTAGCTGTCTGTAAAATGCTTAGAAATAGCTTCGAAAGAACAAAGTCAGTTTATGTAAAGATAATCTATCTAAAGCCTCTCCTACCAGAAGAAAAGACTTTGAAGTGCTCAGTTTGTCCTAGAACTTTGTCCTGGTAGGAGATGAGGTGAAGTCATCCTGTACTAATTAAAAAGCATTATGTTCCCTAGAGCACTGTGATGCTAAAAAAATCATATTTGCCCCAGTAAGAGACTCTAACTGCATTACAACAGTGACTATCTTTGAAATAAAGATTTGCAGGGAGGATAAAAAGCTTGAAAATTCTTACCTTCTTCCATGCCTTTGCTATAGACTCATGCAAACTATAAGGAATTAACAACTGCAGGCCTTCACATGTACCATATATTTGACGACACACAGAAATAAAAGCTCCTTTAACCACAGGCAACATTTCCGATCCAGAAAAAATAGAGATATCTTCATCAAGAAGCTTTTTCGAAAACTGGGCAATTATATGAGCACCTGTAGGACTAAAACATGATAGACTGAAAGTGACTCCAAGGTTAAAAATCACAACCTCTTAAAGTACTACCAAAAAGTCTAGCCATATCACAAACTTTGCATTTGCCTGGCTCCCCTTTAGTTCTCTAGCTTTTCTCTGACATGTCAATATTCCTGTTCCTGCACATGTACAGATAAATAATGAGGGCACACTTAACTATCCACATACCCCTCCATCCAACTGCAACAGTTACTAACATTTTGCCAGTCTTGTTTTACTGATTCTCTCACCTCCCCCTCTGCCCACCTATATTGGAATATTATATGCTATATCCCAGATATCCTTCTGTCCACCTCTACTGGAATATTAAATGCTAAACAGAGACATCATCTTACCTAGATGTATACTAGGTATAACTAACAAAAGTATAATTTTTAATATTATCTGATAATCCACCCATATCAAAATTCTCCTGTCTTAAGGTGTTCCTTATAATAGATATGTATAAATCAAAATTCAAACAAGTTTCATAGAGTGCTTTAAGTTATTGTGATCATTTAGGCCCTCTCCTTTCTTTTTTACCCATGCCATTCTTTATGTGGATAATTGCTTCACCATGGTGTCATCTGTGTTCCTCTACTTCTCCATATTTCCTATAAATTGATAATTATATCTAGGGGCTTAAAGTTCAATTTATTTTTTCTTGACAAAATAACTTCATTGGTAGTTGCTGTTGTGTAACTTGTACTATATCATATCATTAGATACATATCTGGTTTTCCCAAATTTAATGGTGCTAAAAATCAACTGGTCAGATGGTATGAGCCTGAATTCTCCTGTGGGAAGTCCTCCCCCCATCAAGCCTTTTACTTAATGGTTTTAGCATCAATTCATCATAATCTCCTACATCAACTATTTTATTAGAAGTTACCAAATGATTTTCTAGTTATTCTGCATTAACTAAAGTTTTTCTATGAAGAACTTTATCCTCAGTAACTTAATAGTTACATTAGAATACAGTTTGCGGGGCAGCCTGGGTGGCTCACTGGTTTAGCGCCGCCTTCAGCCCAGGGCGTGATCCTGGAGACCCGGGATCGAGTCCCACATCGGGATCCCTGCATGGAGCCTGCTTCTCCTTCTGCCTGTGTCTCTGCCTCTCTCTCTCTCTCTCTGTGTGTGTGTGTGTCTGTCTGTCTGTCTCATGAATGAATAAATAAAATCATTAAAAAAAATTTTGTTTAAAATACAGTTTGTACAGGGGCGCCTGGGCAGCACAGTAGGTTAAGTGTTCTATTCTTGGTTTCAGCTCAGGTCATGATTTCAGGGTCGGGAGAGAGAGCCCCACATTGGGCTCCACGCTCAACAGGGAGTCTGCTTGAGATTCTCTCTCTCTCCTGTCCCTCCCACTCATGCTCATGCTTGTACATTCTCTAATCAATAAATGTTTTTTTTTAATTGTTTGTATAGGAAATAGAAAAAAAAGAGTTTGAACATTTTTCATTAATTTGCAAAATGATGAGTTGGTATCCTCACAACCTTAGTGGATAATTGACAAGATTTTCTTTTTTAAATTTTAGTGTTTTTAAAACCATTATGGTATGCTTTATGTATATCAATCATTAAAGTCATTTTTTTAAAAAGATTTTATTTATTCATGAGACACACAGAGAGAGAGGCAGAGACATAGGCAGAGGGAGAAGCAGGCTCCCTGAAGACAGCCTGATGTGGGACTTGATCCCAGGACCTCAGGATCACAATCTGAGCCAAAGGCAGATACTCAAACACTGAGCCACCCAAGTGCCCCTACAGTCATTTTTTAATCCTCAAATTATCCATCTTAAACCAGTAAGAGGCCCCTTCTGGTAGCCTGGGATACTTCTGACACTATGATTTTAGTCTTAGATAACTTCCTCACCTTCTAGAATGATAAGATATCTCAGGATCACCTTATACATTTCCTGGCCCAGTTCAGAAACAACTACCTTCAAGGATCCCTTCCTCCTTTTGTAGGAAACAACAACAACCACAACAAAAACTTAGATATTTAGAGACCACAATCTGGGTGCCAACTCAATGCTAAGAGATTGTCTTTACTTCTAGGCCGCAGTTCTAAGCAGCAGTTCTAAGAAAGTTCTAAGCAGCAGTTCTAAGAAAAGTATAAGAAAAATGAGTTAATACTTTTATTTCCATTATAAATTTAAAATTCAAGTTTCACTTCTTTAATTCTATATTCTAGTTCCTTATGATGCTAATCACTTGCTTCATTTTGGAATACATGCTAATAGTTTCAAAATACATTGAACACAGTTTAAGATCACTCTGAGAATTCTTTTTTTCAAACATAAGATATATCCACTAGAAATGTTCAAATCAGATCACTTGAAGTAATTTTTTTTCCTCTGCATAGGCAGGTTACTTACTTGGTAGTTAAATTCACTTATTTCCATTTGTTTGAATTTCTTTTAAATTTGAATTTTTCTTTTTGATTTAACTTTTACATTTAGCATGTGAAAGAGCTACATGACTCCAAAGTCAAATCTAGGTAAAATCAAGGCATAGCCCTGTATATCTTATATCTATACCACCCTACCCACATGGTTTTCTCCCTTCTTCTAAAACTATTACTTTTTAGTTTACCCTTTTCTTTTTGAAAAATATCAATATGATTTTGTTAATTCATATTCCCTTCTATTATTTAAAGGTAGCATTCTAAAACATTTTGCGGTATTGTTCACAAATATCCTGACGATAACTCCATAGGAATACATAAAAAAATTCCATGTTCCCATTGCACTGTTGCCAAGTGCTCCTTTGTGCAAAAACAAGTTAATCAGCTTCTTGTCATGGGGCATTTGGGAGGATTCCAGTCTTTTGTCAATATAAATAATAAAATCAGAAACAACCACAGCACAATAGGGATTCAGAAGAAATTGATATTTAATGTCTTAACTATTTAACTTCAATATAAGGTAAGCTTTGTCTAAAAAACTTAGAAATCTTCATGATTGGGGGAGAAATTGACTACATAATTAAATGTCTATATAGGAAAAATTTTTCAGACAAACCTCAAATAGGGAATAAAAAGAAACAAAAGGTTGGTCTTCTTCATATTACAAAAGAATTGTTATCTATATAGAAAAAGACTTCCAGTTGAGTATGGCAGATTGAACACACACATTCACAACTGCACTCTCTTAAAACACTAAAATGCAGAAGTAAAGGGAATTTTCAGAAGGCTTTCATAGCTGTCAAGGAGAAAAGAAAGGATGTGACAGTAACAATGTTTTGGAATCTAGAAAGTGGAAAGAAAGCAGCAGCAATTCAGGACCTGGAAAAACTGAATGATCAGCCACAATGCAGAACACAGGACAGAATTTATTTCATAGAACCTCTCAAAAAATTCAAATTGATGGTTTCAAGTATCTCTGGAATTAGGGGCAGAAGTGGGACTGAAAACAGAAGGGCTGCCTGAAAGTCAGCTTAAAAAGAAGTCTGATCAGCTTCTCTTCCATATTCCACATAGCCACCCCCATGATATCTTTTGGAAGGCAGGCAAACATTAAGAACAGTAGAGTACCACAGAAATTAATCAAAGCTTATGCAGGAAAACTTAGAAATCACTTACCCCACCCAGTCATCCTCTCCCGCTAGGCTTACACTCTCTGCAGGCAGCTAACTATAAGAGCCTTTTCTACAGAATCTGACCAGAACAAAGATTAAAGATGCTGCTATTAGAGATTCCCCCAAACAAATCCATGACAAGATCCCCCCACAGCAAAGGCCACAAGTGACAAGGTCCCACATTCCCACACAGTTTTCAAACAGCTATTTACTGACTTTTAAGTATTTGAAGAAATCTCTAATTTAAAATCTGAAGCCAAGACAATACACAGAAAAGGCAATGTGGAAGGAGAAAAAGAAAATGAGAAATGAAACTTTGTATCTCCACTAATGTAAGAGAACTTAAACTCATGAAACAAGAATAAGATAGTAGATTAAGAATGTTCTCTTAGAGAAAGCTTAAGAAATGTAAATCTTCTGAATATAAGGGCTAGAAAATAAAGCTGAGGAAATTTCCAAGACAGTAAAAAATTTAAAAAGCAAGTTCCTGGAGGATGGTCCAAGAGAGTGGTAAGAAAATCCTCCTCCTGTGGACACACCCAATCTACAGCTACATATGCTCATTTCCCTGTGAAAAAGATCTGATAACTTCCCACAACAAAGGATAAAAGGACCAGATCAAAACAGGTAGCAGTAGAGATATAGTCTCCCAAAAAACACCCCACTCATGATGTGGTAACACACAACAAGAAGGGATCTCACCAGACAGGTGCTTTTCTCAGAGGAGTAAAAAGTTGGTACCCCATATCAAGGCCCCCACTCCTGGGATCTACGACAGAGAAATAAACCCACAGAACACCTTACTTGGAAAACCAAAAAGGCTAACAACCAGAGGGGTCTTAAAGTGCTATAAGGAAACATATGACCCCCTTAAAGGGCTTGCTTGTAGTTTCGCTCCAAAATCCACGAAAGAAACAGTAGTCTAGAAAGGCTGCTAGACTGTATATAAGGGAGACTCATTTGCTAATATAGGGACATTGGTTGGAAGGGAAGAGGACAGCTGAGATTCTCCTCAGAGACAGATGAGGATGGCAGATGCCACAGATGCACTCTCCACATAGTCAGCTAGCAGGGCTACTACCACCTTGCTGGCACAAGGTGCTTTCATGGCACTTGTTGAGGCTGGTGAAGAGTTGTAGCACTCCCAACTCCCTAGCTAGAGCATGAGCCCAAGCTGTCAGGGCAGTCTCCTGTTCCCAACCTAAAGCCAGTACACAAGGTACTCTCCTGCTCCATTAAGGAAGCCCGTGGATACATATACTCAAGACATTTTCCTGTTGTCTTTCTAAAGCTAGTGAGTACGCCCTGTTCTCTACACCTTCTACCTGCCTTGCTCAAGCCAACAGATGCACACAAACCACACAGGCGACACAGCTTGATCACCAGGCCCTGATGGCCATGAGGGCTACAGAGCTCCATCAGATTATAACAGGAAAGACCATGCTTGGCAGGCCATCAATCCCAGAGCCCTACACAACCAGCAAACTGAAATAATCCCAATCTTCCTATGAAAAAGGTCTATTTACTTAGCCTACAGCTTTTGCCTAAGGAATAGGTTTCAGGTTTCCCACACATCAAGGGGCTAAGGAGGCACTCCAAGGAAACAAAAACAGGGAAACACCATCCTTGCATACCCCCACCCCAGCCTCACTACAGCTTGATAAGACCTCCCAGAGAATATATTATACATTCATCTGGAACTCAGATTTTTGCAACTCACACCTCCCACAGGACTAAACATATTTGCACACTTTCAAAGCTGCTGCCTCATGACCTGGCTTTTAATCAGCTGAACTAGATGCTAAATGAGCTTCCTCCCCTTGGATCACTCATAGGCCTTGGCAAGCCTCAGAAAACATTATTTCAGCTCAGGTCTTGATCTCAGGGTCATGAGTTCAAGTCCTATATTGGGCTCATGCTGGGCATGGAGCCTACTTAAAATTTTTTTTTAAAAAAAAAGGCATTATTTTTTCTTTCCCTAAAAAGTTGACATCAGAAACATAAAACATGGTAGGAAAGTAAAAATGTAGTTTTGGAATATGTTCAAATTTAAGTTTCCAGCAATTTAAAATAGATAGCCATATATATAGGATGATACATGTGAACCTTACAATAACCACGGAATCTGTAATAAATGACAAAGAGAGGTACTATGTAATGATAAAGGGATCAATCTAGCAGAAAGATATAATTTAAATATATAACCCAACATAGGAGCACCAAAGCATATAAAGTAAATATTAAGAGATCGAAGGGGAGAAACTGACAGCAATACAGTAATAGGGGATTTTAACATCCCAGTTATAACAGATCATCCAAACAGAAAAGCAGTAAGGAAATAATTGGATTGAATAATGCATTAGACCAGTTGGACATAACAGATCAATCTACACACACACACACAGAACATTCATACAAAATTCAGAAAATACATTCTTCTCAAGTGTACATAGAACATTCTCCAATACAGATCACATGTTGGGCCACAAAGCAAGTCTCAATATAGAAAACTGAAATAGGGCAGCCCGGGTGGTTCAGTGGTTTAGCACTGCCTTCAGCCCAGGGTGTGATCCTGGAGACCCAGGATGGAGTCCCATGTCGGGCTCCCTGCATGGAGCCTGCTCCTCCTTCTGCCTGTGTCTCTGCCTCTCTCTATGTCTCTCATGAATAAATAAATAAAATCTTAAAAAAAAAAAAAAAACCTGAAATAATTTCAAGCATCTTTTCCAACCACAATATTATAAAACTAGAAATCAATCACAAAGGGAAACTGGAAAAACTATAAATATGTAGAGATTAACATGTTACTGAACTACTGGGTTATAGAAGAAATCAAAGACGAAAAAAAATACCTAAAGACAAATGAAAACAGAAATACAACATACCCAAATCTGGGATGCAGTAAAAGTGGTCCTAAGAAGGAAGTTCTAGCAATACAGGTCTGTATCAAGAAACAGGAACTATCAAAGAATTTAACTTTACACCTAAAGGAACTAGCGGGAAAAAGTAAAGCCCAAAGTTGGAAGAAAGTAATAAAGATCAGGTCAAAAATAAATCGAGACAAAAAGGTAACAGGAAAGATCAACAAAGCTAAGAGTTGGTTCTTTGAAAGATAAAACTGATAAGCTATTAGAGCTAGACTCACCAAGAGAAAGAGGGCACAAATGAATAGTCAGAAATAAAAGAAGTAAAAAATGATACCACAAAAGTATAATAGGATCATAAGAGACTACTACAAACAATTATACACCAATATATTGGATAAACTCCTAGAAACAATATTCCAAGACTGAATCATGAAACAGAAAATCTGAACAAAATGATTGCTGAGAAGATTGAATCAGGATCAAAAACCCAGACAAGAAGGCTTCACTTTTTTTTTTAATTCTACCAAACATTCAAAGATTTAACAACTATTCCTTCTAAATTATTCCCAAAAGATGAAGAGAAAGGAAAGCTTCCAAACTCATTTTATGAACCAGCACTACGCTAATACCAAAACCAGACAAAGACACCACAAAAAAAGAAAATTAAGGGCCAATATCCCTAATGAACATAGATGCAAATACTCTCAATATTAGCAAATTGAATTCAACAATACTTTAAATGTATCATATACCATGATCAAGTGAGATTTATTCTAGGAATGCAAAGATGGTTCAACATCCACAAATCAACATGATACACATTAACAAAATGAAGGATATATGATCATCTTGAGAGATGCAGTAAAAGCATCTGACAAAATTCAATATCCATTTGTGATAAAAACCATCAATTAAGCAGGTAAAAAGGGAACATATCTCAACATAATAAAGGCCAAAAATGACAAACCTGCAGTAAGTATCATACTCAATGGTAATAGCTGAACGCTGACAAGGACAAGGATCCAGCTGAACGCTGGATCACTTATATTCAACACAGTATTGGAAATTTAGCCACAGCAATTAGACAAGAAATAGAAATAAAAAGGTATTCAAATGAAAAGTAGTAACACTATCACTACCTGCAGGTGACATGCTGCTACATATGGAAAACCCTAAAGACTATCAAAAAATTATTGGAATAAATAAGTTATATAAAGCTACAAGATGCAAAATATGGAAAAACCTTTTGCAAATCTATATATTAATAAGGAACAAGAAAAATCCAAAAGGCAATCAGTCACATCAAAAATAAAAACCCAGAAATAAATTTAACCATGGAGGTAAAGACACATATACTAAAAACTACAAAACATTGATAAAAGAAGCTGAAGATACAAATAAATGACAAGATATTCTGTGCTTATAAACTGGAAAATTATTAAAATGTTAAAACTACATATGGTAGAGAGTGAAGGCAACTCCTATCAAAATTTCAGTGGTATTTTTCCACAGAACTAGGACAAACAGCAATTATAAAGGTTATTACCATGATAAAAGCTACATACCAGAACAAGGTAGCACCAGTCTTTTTTTTTTTTTTTTTAAGATTTTATTTATTTGAGAGAGTGCACACAAGCAGGGGAAGAGGGACAAGCAGACTCCCTAATGAGCACCGAGTCTGATAAAGGGCTCGATCCCAGGACCCTAAGATCATGACCTGAGCTGAAGTCAGATACTTAACAGCTGAGTCACCCAGCACCCACAACACCAGGTCTTCAATAAACTCAAGAAAGCTTTAAAAAATATTTTTTTTTCTTAAAGATTTTATTTATTCATGAGAGACACAGAGAGAGGGGCAGAGACATAGGTAGAGGGAGCAGCAGATTCCCTGCAGGGAGTCTGATGCAGAACTCGATCCCAGGACCCTGGGATCACAACTTGAGCCAAAGGCAGATGCTCAACCACTGAGCCACTCAGGTATCCCAAAAAGATTTTTTTAATAAAATTAAAATCAATGGAATTTGCTCAATATTTGAATATACAGAAAGATTTAATAGGAAAGACCATGTGGAGGATTTAACAATGAAGTAGAATTTAAGTATATTTAAAAATATGCTAAAGAAAATTATTAGCTCTCGAGAAAATAAGAAGCTATAGGGAAAAGCTGTAGGGAAAAAAGAGTAATCACATAGCTGGGCTGTGAAGATTGTAGGTAGATACAGTATGACCCTTATGAAGGATATTGTTCAACTGTATTGCATTGATGGGCAGCAGTGGGCTGGGAGGGGGATCCAGGTGTGTTTATATGGGTGGTTGAGAGGGATAGGAGAGAGAAATCAAGGGATTATGCCTTAAATTAAAATCAAGTGTTAGAAGAATATTATCTAATGATCATCTAAAGCAGCCAAAAGTAATTGCCTTGGAGAACAAGAAGGAACTACTACTTTTGCTATTAAGCCCTGCATGTTTACTGTGTGCACAGATTTTCAGGTTGATTGAAAAAATAAAACAAATGGACAAAAGATATGGAAAGAAACTCTGCTATCATAAAATGAACACAGCCAATAACTGTATCTCCATAAGAGCAATAAGATGCTCAAATTCAACTAGAGTCAGGTCAGTATGGATCAAAACAAGATCTTTCACCTATTAGGTTACCAAAACATTCCATCACCTGATACTGGTTAGAACAGCTTTCACAAAAAGCTTTTAAAAATTTCAATCAAATAAAACCTACAGCTCAGTTTGGTCAAACTAGCCATATTTCAAGCTCTTAAGAGCCACAAGTAGCTAGTGGTAACCTGACCATGCAGATCTAGAACATTTCATCATCCCATAAAGCTCTACTGTATGGAACTATTCTGGAGAAGGGAATCCTGAGAGGCTAGGCTTGGAGGTGGAAGCCAGATATGACTAAGAACAGCCATGTAGTATCCAGTCAGACAGGTGGCCAGAGTTACTGAAGTCAGCAGTCTGGACCAGAAGGGCCCCTCCCTCACTGAGCCATAGGATCTAGCACCTAGGCTTTTATTCCCTAGGCAGGAAAACCCAATCCACTTGACAAGTTTGAAAAAAGTACCAAACCAAGGCCAAAAATTCTTAAAAATTAAAAATGACTGCCAAGACAAATTCAAGAACAGCTCCTTTGAGCAAAACAAAGATTAAAATGGAAAAGTTAAGGGATGGTCACTTCTCTAAATGCAACATCTCATCACAGATGCACCAGAAAGAGAAAGCAGAAGAAGAAATATGATCAAATACACAACAGAAGCAAAAACCCCTGTGCCAAAGGATGCAAGTCTTCAGCATAAAATTGCCTAACTAATGCCTTAAAAGTTCCTAGAATAAGTTACACCCTCATGAAACATCAGGTTCTAGAAACTTTTAGAGGCAAAAAAGAAACTTAGACATAGGACTTGGCAATACTAGATGTGGGAAGACAGTGTAACCATATTTTCAGTCTCAACTGAGTAAAGCTACATTCTGAGCCATAAGACCCTTATATTAAAAAGAATATATATCATACAAAATGTACTCTCAGACCCATAAGTACATAGGTCAAAGAAGATTTTAGTGAAGTTTAAAAATAATTTGAAGTGAAAACAAAAATACAACGTATCAAAATCTGTAGGATGCAGCAAAAGCAGTAATTAGAAGAAAATTTATAGCATTGAATGTATATGATCAGAAAATAGGTCTAAAAATCAATAATCAAGGCTCCCACATAGGAAATTAGGAAAAGAACTAAAACCAAATGAAATAAAAAATAAAAACAGAAATCAATTAATTAAAAAACAAAAATAAAATCAACAGAGGAAAAAAAGTTGGTCTTTTAAAAACATCAATAAAATTGATAAGCTTCTAGGCAGGTTAAAGAAAAAAAAATTACTAGTATCAGAATTCAGAGAGAGAATCATTACTAATCCCATGGACAATTAAAAGGAATAAAGGAATATTATGAACAATCTATATCCACTAAATCAAGATCAGACAATGATATTACAAAATATACAGACTGATATCTCTCATGAGCATAGACATAAAAATCCTCAACAAAGAATAGCAAATCAAATCTAAGAATGTATAAAAAGAATCATATGCCATAACAAAATGGGATTTACTTTAGCTATGCCATGCGGAGTTCAATATTCAAAGATTAATATAACCTACCACAATCAACAGGATTTTTAAAAAACACTTATTGCAGCATTATTTATGGAGGCAAAATCCTAGATACAACCTGATATCCATTAATAGGAGAAAAGTTTGAAAATATTATGGCAAAGTCATATCAAAGTACTACTGAGCTATTAAAAAGTGTTTAATTCTGCACTCATCTAGGAAGATGCTTATGATTACACATAAGAAAATTGAATATTGTATATGCTATTTCTATAAAGAGGAAACAAAAATTCTGTGGTTATGAATATATGTTTGATACATTATTATGATGCAGAGAAAGTCTACAAGTATAACCAAAATGTTATCGTTGGTAACAGCCAGGAAATAGAACTTAGCCAGGTAAAGAGGGAAGATAGACAAGTTAGCTTTTCCTTTGTGCACCTTCGTGTGGTTAAACTCAAATCAATCCTGGATGGCTTTAGAAGTCTGAAAGAGTCCAAGAAGCAAAAACATCCTATCTAGTGAACCCTCCTATTTTTACTTTGAAGTTGCTCACATCAAGGCCTACTCTGCCTGCATAGTCCATAATCCTGGTTACTACTTCAACCTGAATCACCTAATACATTGTTAGGGCTGATCAGGAACCTAACTATCTAGAATAGCTATCCTGATTTTCATTATTAACATGCTGAATGACATTTTAGAACCTTTGAATCAGATCAAGAAAATATGCTAAAAATTCCACAAGCTTAAAGCATGGACACATACCTTTTTTCTTCAGAAGAGTTCATATTTTCTCCATAAAGTAGCAAGGTAAGTCCTTCTTCTACAGAGGCAATCCTTGCCAAAATATCAGCTATGTGAATTAAAGCTGTTTCAGAGCAATTTGGAGCAGCCTGTACATTAAGAAGATAACAAATCATATAATTTTATGACATGCTAACATTTCACAGACTAAAATTTTAGGGTCGTAGTGTAGTCTAATAAAGCTATATTACCACCACAACAAAAAAAGTTAATGTTTGGCTGCAAAGTACATCTGAATGATATGTGTCATTATGTTATATTCACTTACCAGCACAGTTGATGAGGCAGATGCATACAGATTTTTTACTCAGTTATTGTTTATTAAGACAACAGAGAGAACTGCTGTTCCTATTACAGTTTTATATATAGTTCTGTTTGACAAATGCAGTAGCTCCTCTATTTCCAGCTTGCCCTTTACTTTCCATTCACTGGTTCCTGAGTATCCACCCCAATTTTATTATACATGGTTTCTAACACACTGCCATCATGTCTAAGGAACACTATCCCTTCCTGCAATTGGTTGGGTCATGAGTTATAGGTCTGAGTAAGGACAACCAATTCATGAGATAGCCAATAGCAAATGATGTCATCTAATGGGGGCTGAACCAATCATATTTCTTCACTTTTAATTTTAAGTGGAAATACTATAAAATAGACTTGCCAGTATTTAGCAAATTAGTACGAGCAAATACTAAAAAACTAGAGTGATATTAATACTGGTGCCCATCTAGAAGCCTAAGTCTACTAGAGTTTCTGTTCTTTCTGAGGCCTACTTATCTGTCTATACCTGCACAGCTGCCAATACACATATATATGCTCTATAAGAAATCTAAGTATCTATACTTTGCAACCAATACGTCCTAAGAAATTCAGTGAGTTAACTAATGAGTCAGGCATACTTACCTGAATATTTCCTTATTATATGAGGCTTTATTATACAGTGTATTACTTTCACATTGAATACCTTCCTTAAAACAACTTCTCTGCCTGGAATACTTTCCTTCTCTCATACATTCACTTTTTTAAACCTTTCTATTCCTCATCCAGTATTTTAATAGTTTGCCTTTCCTATTAGAATAGGTTCCTTTAGAGCAAAGTGTAAGTCTTAAGCTCTTCTATATTTCAAACCTAGCAAAGAGCCAATGATACAGTAGTGACTCAATGGGTGATACTCAATGCTTTAAGATTAAATACAGAATGCCTAGTATGTGCTAGAGGGCTGTTTCTTTCACTCAAGAATAATTCCAGCATAATTAGAGAAGTAGATAACATGGGAATATAGTGAATTAAACATAACTTTTCCAGGGAGGACTAGGACAAATTTTCAAAGAAAAAAATAAAACTATGGCCTGAAGAAAGGAATTTTTCACTTAGACCAAGACTTTCCAGGGTGGGAAAAGTATGCAAACATAGGGAAATCTTATAACCTTGTTCAAAAAATGCAAAGAATCTGTTATAAATGAAATACATGGGGTAAAATAGGAAAAATACATAGAATATAACAGAAAAGTTGATAAATTTCAGACTTTTTAACTAGACATTTTTATCTAGCAGGCAACAAGCAGGAAAGTACTGTGACAGCCTTAGTGACGAGACAGCAGACAGGCCAGAAAAGTAAAAGACTAAAAAAATAAAATTATTTCAATATTCCAAGCAAGGAATTATTAGAGCTAAAATAAAATCGGTAGCAAATGGGATTAAAAGACATACATGGATCTAAGAGAGGCACAGGAGAACAAGTGTATAGGACTTAACAAGTCTATAGGGCTTAATTATAAATGGAATAAAGAAAATGAGGAAGAAGCCTAGATGAACAGCATTCCTACTCATCACACAGGGAAATGTGATGAAGGAGCAAAAAAAAAAAAAAAGAGAGAGAGAGAGAGAAAAGAAAAGAAAAGATTTGAAAAGTGACAAATCAAAAACTATTGTTTTAAAAACTGAGTTTGATTTGTTCATGGAATAACTCAAAAAGGTGTTCAGCAAGCATCTAATGACAAATCTGGAGCTAAAGAGATCTAAATTTAGAAGTTAACTATACATCTAATTTTCAGAACTGGAGGAAGTCACCTAGGAAATGCATACTGAGAGAAGAGTGAACCAAGTTGTGACTCACTGAAGACAGCAGGAAAGGGAAGCCCTCATAGGTGAGAGAAAAAGAATGCTTAGAAAGGGAAGGTACAGGGATCCCTGGGTGGCTCAGCGGTTTAGCGCCTGCCTTTGGCCCAGGGTGCGATCCTGGAGTCCCAGGATCGAGTCCCGCGTCGGGCTCCTGGCGTGGAGCCTGCTCTCTGTCTCTCTCTCTCTATCATGAATATATAAATAAATAAATCTTAAAAAAAAAAAAAAAGAAGAAGAAAGAAAGGGAAGGTACAAAATATATAGGAATTCAGGAAAGCCAGGTAAACAATTTTAGAAGTTGTCTACGGTGTTAATCAGTCGATAATAGTCTCTAAAGTGGTTACTAGTTACAGGTGTAGCAAGTTACAAGCAACAGCAATCAAAGCAGCATCAAGGATGTAATGGAAGTAAGATGATAACGCAATGTTTTGAAACATGACAGAATAGAGGGAGCCAGGACAACTATAGAGGGAGCCAGGACAACTATGGCAGTCGTGCATAATTAAAAGCTTATCATTAAAAAGATCAGGTATTAGGTGGTAACTAAGATGTGCATTGGATGATCAAGAGCTTCTTTTATCCCAACTATGAGACAGATTCAGGTATATTTATAGATAAAAGAAAGAAGCCACAAGAAGATAAAAAGTTAAATATATATGAAAGCAAAAATAACTCTGAAACAAAGTCCAAGAGCACATTTCTCAAACATGGTAAATGGTTCATATTTCATATTACTATTGACATCATGGCATTCTATTATATTAAACTGTATTAGGAATTCTGTTGGTTCTTCTCTATTATCTTCCTAAGGCTAATCATGAAATCAAAATTATCTCCCCTTAATTTCCTAGAATTCCATACTTTGTACCACATTCAGATAAACGCTGTTTTCTGAATGAGCAATGAATAATGACCATATGATGGCGTGAACAGCTGCCCAGCCCATTAAGTGGAGATGAAAACAGTAAAAATACTACAAAACACACACGTGGAAAGGCAAAACCTTTAGCCTATTAAGATTTAAGTCATTCCCCAAAGCTTAAGTCGTAGAAATGAACAGACAGCAGTGCAAGTAGTGTTATCAACTCTGCCACCTATTAAATATCTGCCCCTGAGAAATCCACTTCTTTCAGCCTCATTTGTAAGGATTAAATTATATAATATAAAGAAACAGGCCATACAAACTGTAAAGAGACATAAACATCCCAGTTCTGAACATACATATAAGTTTTTTTCTAAAAAACTAGTTCTTCATACAAAACAGAGTTGACTTCAGAAAAATAATGTAAAGGCCATAAAATTACTATTAAAACAAATAAGAAAATTCACAGGAAATATTATATGTGCAAGACAAATATCTTAATAACTTCTCTCAATCCTCAAAATCATAGGAAAAAAATTGTATGTATTGTCCCCCTACATTGTCAATAACAAATCAATTGACTACATAAACTATGATCTAACAGTAAATAAAAATCTATGCCAGCATAAAATACATTCATACATGGAAAGATAGTATAATAACTATTTCAAATACATCAAATTTAGAAACAAAGTCCCCCTGAATATTCCCTAATACCCAATTAAGAAACTCTCTTTAGTAAATACCAACCTTGGTTTCTTTCATTAAATTATGAATAGGCTGAAGAAGTGCCTCAATCACAGTATTATTATATAGGCATTCGACTGCACACTCTTTTTGATCACAGAGTATCTGAAGAACTTCAGTCACCATACTTGCAGGAGAGTAATTATCTGATAAATAAGTACTTTTAGAAATTAAAATTTTAAACATTAAGAACTCAATATATCCTCAATATATCTTATTTATGAGTTAGCCATTGTTGTTCTAAAAAAGCTCAATATTAAGGTTAAATAGGAAAAAAAAAAAATCATACAACACATTGCCCAAAAGATGAGGTATTGTTAAATAATAACCTGAAATTTACGGGGAAATCAATTAAGCTTAAAATATACTCAAGTCAATTTTTTTAAAAAGTAAATAACAAATCTGAATGCTGAGAAACAACAGATCATTCACTGTTTGACATTAAGTCACTGCTTAACAGTGAAGATACAATTTGAAGCAAATTTATAACTTTTCTCCTCCCAGAAACACTTACTCGCATTCACTTTTTCCTTTTCTTAAAATATGTATTTGGGGCACCCAGGTGTCTCAGTTGGGCATCTGACTCTTGAATTCAGCTCAGGTCACAACCTTGGGGTCATGAGATGGAGCCCCACATTGGGCTCCACACTCAACAGTGAATCTGCATGCGTTTCTCTCTTCTTCTCCTTGCGCCCCGCCCCCAGCAATTGCATATACACGCAGGCACACACACTCTACAATAAATAAATAAATCTTTAAAAAATATATATGTATTCAAGTGTTCGGCCTGGTAGAAAATGAAAGTAAAATAAATGATGGTCAAAAAGGCAAAAAAGATGAAAGCTCCTTTAAGACTAATATACCATTTTTTGTATTACCATAAAACTGGTGAAATGAATGAGCATTGTAAAGACTTTCTTTTAAAATATATATAGGAAAACACAAATATAAATAAATGTAACACAGGGAATAGTCACTAAAATCAGTGTGATATTTTCGGTTTCATAAATTGATATATTTTCAGGTTATTTGACCTAATACACTCACAAAATAGTGTTTTACAAGAAAGTAAGGAATCAAAAAGTTAGCAGCTTATGGTTGTAAGATATAATATTAAGAGTAATACCAAAGTTCTTAATTTAGCTTACATTATTCTATACTCCAAGAACACACTAAGACTTTAAGTCAATACTTGACAAAAAGAAAATGGAGAAAAAAGTGATCTCTTCAACCAGTTCCAAACCCTCTTTGCAATGAGAGATACTACCAATGAGCATATGTCCCTTCATTCATTCACCCATTTTTTTATCTACTTTTGAGTACTTACTATGTGCCAGACACTGTGCTAGTACTATAATAGAAGTAACTAAGACAAAGAAAATTGAAAAACAGTCCACTAGATGGTAAAACAAGACACTGACACACAATTATAAGAGGGAACATTTTTTACAAAGGAAGCATAGTATGTTATCAGAGCATATAGCAAGAGGACCTAAACTACATATTTATACATGGAAATGCTATAAAGGCAGAAAGAAGTTTAAGAGCCATTGTTAAGACTAATAAGCTGTTATAATTACATAAATAAAACATGCCGATTGACAGATGGATATATCACTACTATTTATGGCCCAAACTACTTTTTTTCTTTAATTCACTTGAATTCTTCTCAGAATTTTGCCAGCATTTCTAAGATAACTTCCAGTTTTAGAAGACTATGAATCTATAGAATATGGGAGTGTTTGTTATTAAAATGTTTTACTTTGTAAACTTTCATTAATATTCAGAGGGAAAAGTATAAGTTATCTTTTAAATGTTAATATTTTAAACTATTTTTTATAAGCTAGCCAACTGCTAAAGACTAAAAGTCATTATACTGAAAAACATGAAGCTTTTGTTTTTGCCTTATTCTTTAATGAGAGAGGATCTGAAGTTTTGGATGTGAGGTAAAATAAGCAGGCTGATCAAAGCATCAGGCAAGTATAAAGCATAAAACTGTAAGAAAGAACACATTACTACCTATCAATCAAATTTCCCTTAATAGCATTTCTTAAGAACATCTTGATCTTAAGAACATTAAAATTCTCAGCAAAATTGATTCTACATAAAAGCTAGTAAATTGGGAACATCTTAAAACATGAATGAACAAAATTAAATTTCATGGTTTACTTCTAGGACCAATGTAATTTGTTATGAATAATATTGCATCTTAGGAATCCTCTTTACCAAACTAGGTCAGTCACTCAAAACATCTAGACAATGGAATATTAAGTATTTTTAGATGTTTTCTATTACACTATTTAAAATAGAAGCAAAATTACCTAAATGTGCAGCTGATGTCATCTTTGGACAACTTGGTGAGTAATAGATAAGTTGGGTAAACAGAACCAGAAGATCTGTAAGGGATACTAAATCTTCGAAAAGGAAAAAAGAAGATTATTTTCTAGTATATACTTACAACTTAGAAAAATTTAACTGAGCTTCCCATTCTCCCGATTTTTTAGACACTGTGGTAAAATTAGGGTGAAGGGGGCTGGAACCAAATGAAAACAAATTAGACATGGGAAGTTAAAAGGTGGCAAGGACAGTAACGTCAGCAGGTGCTACACACAGGTGTAACTTTACCACTTATGGTGGACCCATCAGTTGATATAAACCTATGACAGGAAGATCTAAGAATCTCATCAGGGCTGTGAGCTTATTAGAAACGATAAAATTCAGGCTTATATGCTGTTCCAGCCAATTTATCTAAATGGAAATGTACAAGAGGTGTCAAATTTCTTCTAAGAAATATTTTAGGCTTAGTAGTAGCCAAATTATTTGTTTCTGTTACAAATACTTAACTCTGATGTTGTCACAAAGTTACAAAAGTAACTTTAGTAACAGTTACTAAAGTAACTATAGGCAATTTACAAATGAACAAGTATGGCAGTCTTTCAATAAGACTTTACATACACCAAAATTTTAATCTTATTCCACATGTCACAAAATAGCTTTGTAATTTTTTCCAGCAACTAACTGACAAGCCACACAAACAGTACCAGATTTGGCCCATTGATTTTAATTTACAAACCCCTGCTACAGAATCTTTACATCAAGATTCTGGTGAAAACACGTGAAACTTAGAGGTAAGTGTTGACTTATGTTAATACCGTAGAATACGGCTCCCAAAACTGAGTTTCGAGATGACCCGTGACATTTGATAGGCCAAAAAGTTGATGTTAAAAGTCAACATAAAGTGCTAAATTACAGATGACAGACATATAAACTTCAATTCAATACCTGCAATAACATCACAAATATTTATTAATCTATTTCTGTAAAGGTCAACAAGATCCTATAAAATGGCAGCTCTTTTCTTGAAAGTCTACTCTAAATGCTCATTATGCCTAGAATTACACAATCACAGGATATACAAGTACATAAAACAGTTTTTGTTATGGAAGTCACAGCATAAATGAGGAGAAAGACTTAAGTAAAACAACTAGGAAATAGCACAAGTGTTCAAAATGAAGACACTCCATAACATGATTGGCAAACTATAGCAATTATGGCCTAATTATGAAAGGACTGCAAGATAAAAGTGTTTTGTTTTACATTTTTAAAGGTGTGTAAAGAGTGTCAAGGGTCCCCCAAACCATACCCAGACACAATGACTGGTGAAATCCAGAACAAACCAGGTACAAGTGTCCAAGGGTCCTTTCCCGGGGAGTCACACAAAATACACTTAATTCTTCTAGCAACAAACTGTGACAACACGTGTGAAATGCTGGCTATCAAGAAGCTCCTTAGAGACTCAGTGTCCAAGATTTTTACTGGGGGCTGATGACATAAGCACTTTCTGCCTACCATATATCAAGATTTCAGGCTCCCAGAAGGAAAGCAAGTATTCAATGTAAACTATGCTGTGTGTACAACTTTGGTAGGCCTAGTGAACCACTCTTATCAGTTCTAGGAGGAGTGAGAAATCCAAGTGTCCAGATGCCAGCTAAACGTAACCTTGCAAGCAGGCCTTCCTAAGGATAACAGTCTCATGCCTGCTGTGATAACTCTTTTGCACACACGAGCACATGAATACACAAATACAAAGGATATGCAACAGAGACAGTGTGTGGCCCACAAAACCAAAAACACTTACTATGGAAAAAGTTTGCTGATACCTAGACTGTATTTCTAGTATAAATTTAAAGTTTTAAGGGAGGCAAAAAAAAATAATACTATATGCTGAAATTTGATGGGGGAAACTCTAAAAAATAGGACTTAGGGTAACAGTAATATATCAAATGGTACAAGGCTTGGCAGTTTATAAAACAGTATTCTGACACTTTATCTATGATCACCACAAAAACTGTATGAGCTCAGTATCAGTGATATTATTCCATTTTTGTAGATTAAAAAAAAACAACAGTTAAGTGATTTGCCTAAAAGGTCACAGCCAGTTTATAAGGGAACTATAATTTAAATAAGGTCTTCTAGTTCTGAATCCAGATCCAGATTGTTTAGTATGTCTAGGATTTTGAGATATGGAAAAATAAGGAAAGCATTAAAGGCTGGGTGAATAGAAAACATACAGGAAAAAAGCACATACTGATAAAAGCAAATATAATACTTCAATGTGTACAAGCCATCAGTAGACTAAAAGGTATGTCAACTAAGTATCTTAGAAGAGATCATGCAAAACCTCCGAAGTTTAGTAATTCATAGCACACAAATCTTACCTAACTGAACATACTCATTTCTCCTAATTGTACTTACCTTTTCTATTCTTCAATTTTACGGGAAATAGCCGTCTGCCCTGTGTATAAATCAATAATCTTCCTAAAAGGCACAGTGAGTGAATGAAATAAATATATTGTAATTCTTGTCCTGAATAGAAGAAGGTTTTCTGTTTATTCCCTTAAAAGAGAAGCAAACAAATACATTTATTTTAATGTTACTATATTTTAGATAGTACCTATCTTCATTTCCTTCTGAATATTAAACAACGTTGCAGCCTGTAATGAAGACTCTGTTGGTGTTGGGGAAAAAAAAAAAAGTTAATTATCTTTCCTAAGATCCTGTAACACCTAAATCTCTGGGGAAAAGCATTCATCACAAAATTTAAGCTCAGGGAAAAGCATTCATCACAAAACTAAGTATTCGTTCTAAAACAATGTAAGATTGTCAGAGGTATTTGTTATTAAGAGGAACTTCAAAAATAAGGGAGGAAGTCAATAGAAAATATTACTGTTTAATTCTACCCATTAAAAGTCAATACTATAAAAGACTGTATTTATAACCATGTTAGCAAATGAAATTAGAATCTGTAAAATATATACACACCTAATATATACCATTCATCCATACATTCAAGATCTATTGAGAACCTGTTTTATATAAGACCATGAACTATTTGCTGGTGTCAAAAACCAGTATGAAGCATGAAACTGGGATTCCAATTTAGAGTATGGCAATTAGTCTGGTATGACTAGAACTTGAGGAAGACAAGTGGCAAAGACAAGAGGGTAGAGGGTAGCAGGGGCAGACCACAGAGGACTAAGCTGCAGAAGGAATATGGATTTTATTGTAGAGGTGACTGAAATGATATTAAAGGGTTGTAAGCACGAAAGTAATCAAACATGCATGTGAAAAACTAACCTTGATGGTAGCATGGAAGAAGGTAAAGGCCTGAAATAAGACTAAAAAGATCGCAAGCAGGGGAGCCCAGGTGGCTCAGCGGTTTAGCGCCACCTTCAGCCCAGGGTATGATCCTGGAGACCCCGGATCGACTGCATGGAGCCTGCTTCTCCCTCTGCCTGTGTCTCTGCCTCTCTCTCCTCTCTGTTTCTCATGAATAAATAAATAAAATCTTAAAAAAAAAAATCATGAGCAAAAGCACAGCAACAAGAATGGAGAAGAACAAAGAGATATTCAAGTGCCCATGGAGCACTCAGTCAAATAGTCTAAGTATGATATGGGTATATGGATCGGGAATACTGAAAAGTGGCAGACTTAAGAATTTCAGTCACCATACACATATATATAATTTTAAACCATAAAAGTAAATGGATTCCCCCAAGAGACAACAGGTAGACTAAGGTAAGAAAAAAAGGTCACAACCCTTGTGAGTACATACATACATAGAAAAGAGCTTTTCCAACAAAAGGAGGATTCCTCATTCGAATGAGAGAATCCAAAAAAAAAGAATGGTACAATGAAGATGAGAGGAAGGATCAACAGAGACAAAGACTGTAATATTAGGACAAGAAAGAGGCGAAGTTGATAATGGGAAGATCATGGAGCACTAGAAAATGCCTCATATCTGTTGTTGAATAGTGAATAAGTAGTAAAGAAATGGGGCCTGGGTGTATTTAGGATGCTTAGAAGAGTTTTCTCTGCAGGAAAGCAAAGAGGTAAAATACATGTGTACTGGTTCAGGTCTTTCTTTGAAAGATACACAAGGAGGTTCAGAAGATGCAGGAGAAGTACCAACAGAAAGGGAGACACAATAGCAAGTGAAGCCATGTCCTAGTTCTAAAATGGAAACAAAACCCAAAGAATGCCAGAGGTGAACAAAATCAAGAACAAAAATCAATCTGGAAGAGAATACCTCTTTAGTGCAGCCCAGAGAAAAGGCATATTGATAAACGCATAAAAACAAGCATCTGCGTGCTCAGAAGGACATTTGGGGAATTCATATCTGCAAAGTTCCACTTTTCTTAGTTCAGTAGGATGCAAGTTCTCCTCTTGAGAGAAAAGTGGACCAGGGCAAAGCAAAGCCCTTGGTAAGACAGGTGAAAGCTTGCAATAGCTGTTGTGGACACTGAAGAAAGACCATCTAAGAGGATATAACACAGCTGCTATTTTTAGAAAAGTAGGTATGAGCACTAATTGCCTTACACATGCTCCCTACTCAATTTCCCGAAGACCAGAAAGGATGAGAGACTGAATTGATCTAAAGAAAACACACTGCAGACAGGAAACTCTGAAATGAAAAAGAAAGAAAAAGGATTTTTTTTAAATTAATCTTTATTGGTGTTCAATTTACCAACATACAGAAAAACACCCAGTGCTCATCCCGTCAAGTGTCCACCTCAGTGCCCGTCACCCATTCCCCTTCAACACCCGCCCTCCTCCCCTTCCACCACCCCTAGTTCGTTTCCCCGAGTTAGGAGTCTTTATGTTCTGTCTCCCTTCCTGATATTTCCCAACATTTCTTTTCCCTTCCTTTATATTCCCTTTCACTATTATTAATATTCCGCAAATGAATGAGAACATACACTGTTTGTCCTTCTCCGATTGACTTATTTCACTCAGCATAATACCCTCCAGTTCCATCCACGTTGAAGCAAATGGTGGGTATTTGTCGTTTCTAATTGCTGAGTAATATTCCATTGTATACATAGACCACATCTTCTTTATCCATTCATCTTTCGATGGACACCGAGGCTCCTTCCACAGTTTGGCTATTGTGGCCATTGCTGATAGAAACATCGGGGTGCAGGTGTCCCGACGTTTCATTGCATCTGAATCTTTGGGGTAAATCCCCAACAGTGCAATTGCTGGGTCGTAGGGCAGGTCTATTTTTAATTCTTTGAGGAACCTCCACACAGTTTTCCAGAGTGGCTGCACCAGTTCACATTCCCACCAACAGTGTAAAAGGGTTCCCTTTTCTCCGCATCCTCTCCAACATTTGTTGTTTCCTGCCTTGTTAATTGTCCCCATTCTCATTGGTGTGAGGTGGTATCTCATTGTGGTTTTGATTTGTATTTCCCTGATGGCAAGTGATGCAGAGCATTTTCTCATGTGCATGTTGGCCATGTCCATGTCTTCCTCTGTGAGATTTCTCTTCATGTCTTTTGCCCATTTCATGATTGGATTGTTTGTTTCTTTGGTGTTGAGTTTAATAAGTTCTTTATAGATTTTGGAAACTAGCCCTTTATCTGATACGTCATTTGCAAATATCTTCTCCCATTCTGTAGGTTGTCTTTGAGTTTTGTTGACTATATCCTTTGCTGTGCAAAAGCTTCTTATCTTGATGAAGTCCCAATAGTTCATTTTTGCTTTTGTTTCTTTTGCCTTCGTGGATGTATCTTGCAAGAAGTTACTGTGGCCGAGTTCAAAAAGGGTGTTGCCTGTGTTCTCTTCTATGATTTTGATGGACTCTTGTCTCACATTTAGATCTCTCATCCATTTTGAGTTTATCTTTGTGTATGGTGAAAGAGAGTGGTCCAGTTTCATTCTTCTGCATGTGGATGTCCAATTTTCCCAGCACCATTTATTGAAGAGACTTTCTTCCAATGGATAGTCTTTCCTCCTTTATCGAATATTAGATGACCATACATTTCAGGGTCCACTTCTGGGTTCTCTATTCTGTTCCATTGATCTATGTGTGTGTTTTTGTGCAAGTACCACACTGTCTTGATGACCATAGCTTTGTAGTACAACCTGAAATCTGGCATTGTGATGCCCCCAGCTATGGTTTTCCTTTTTAAAATTCCCCTGGCTATTCGGGGTCTTTTCTGATTCCACACAAATCTTAAAATAATTTGTTCTAACTCTCTGAAGAAAGTCCATGGTATTTTGATAGGGATTGCATTAAACGTGTAAATTGCCCTGGGTAACATTGACATTTTTACAATATTAATTCTGCCAATCCATGAGCATGGAATATTTTTCCATCTCTTTGTGTCTTCCTCAATTTCTTTCAGAAGTGTTCTATAGTTTTTAGGGTATAGATCTTTTACGTCTTTGGTTAGGTTTATTCCTAGGTATCTTATGCTTTTGGGTGCAATTGTAAATGGGATTGACTCCTTAATTTCTCTTTCTTCAGTCTCATTGTTAGTGTATAGAAATGCCATTGATTTCTGGGCATTGATTTTGTATCCTGCCACGCTACCAAATTGCTGTATGAGTTCTAGCAATCTTGGGGTGGAGGCTTTGGGTTTTCTATGTAGAGTATCATGTCATCACCGAAGAGGGAGAGTTTGACTTCTTCTTTGCCAATTTGAATGCCTTTAATGACTTTTTGTTGTCTGATTGCTGAGGCGAGGACTTCCAGAACTATGTTGAACAGCAGTGGTGAGAGTGGACATCCCTGTCTTGTTCCTGATCTTAGGGGAAAGGCTCCCAGTGCTTCCCCATTGAGAATCATATTTGCTGTGGGCTTTTCGTAAATGGCTTTTAAGATGTCGAGGAAAGTTCCCTCTATCCCAACACTCTGAAGGGTTTTGATCAGGAATGGATGCTGTATTTTGTCAAATGCTTTCTCTGCATCTAATGAGAGGATCATATGGTTCTTGGTTTTTCTCTTGCTGATATGATGAATCACATTGATGGTTTTACGAGTTTTGAACCAGCCTTGTGTCCCAGGGATAAATCCTACTTGGTCATGGTGAATAATTTTCTTAATGTGTTGTTGGATCCTATTGGCTAGTATCTTGTTGAGAATTTTTGCATCCATGTTCATCAGGGATATTGGTCTGTAATTCTCCTTTTTGGTGGGGTCTTTGTCTGGTTTCGGAATTAAGGTGATGCTGGCCTCATAGAACGAATTTGGAAGTACTCCATCTCTTTCTATCTTTCCAAACAGCTTTAGTAGAATAGGTATGATTTCTTCTTTAAATGTTTGATAGAATTCCCCTGGGAAGCCATCTGGCCCTGGACTCTTGTGTCTTGGGAGGTTTTTGATGACTGCTTCAATTTCCTCCCTGGTTATTGGCCTGTTCATGTTTTCTATTTCTTCCTGTTCCAGTTTTGGTAGTTTGTGGCTTTCCAGGAATGCGTCCATTTCTTCTAGATTGCCTAATTTATTGGCGTACAGCTGTTCATAATATGTTTTTAAAATCGTTTGTATTTCCTTGGTGTTGGTACTGATCTCTCCTTTCTCATTCATGATTTTATTAATTTGAGTCTTCTCTCTCTTCTTTTTAATAAGGTTGGCTAATGGTTTATCTATCTTATTAATTCTTTCAAAGAACCAACTCCTGGTTCTGTTGATCTGTTCCACAGTTCTTTTGGTCTCGATATCATTAAGTTCTGCTCGAATTTTAATTAACTGTCTTCTTCTGCTGGGGGTGGGGTCTATTTGTTGCTTTTTCTCTAGTTCCTTTATGTGTAAGGTGAGCTTTTGAATTTGAGATCTTTCCAGTTCTTGAATGGATGCTTGTATTGCGATGTATTTCCCCCTCAGGACTGCTTTTGCTGCATCCCAAAGATTTTGAATGGTTGTATCTTCATTCTCATTAGTTTCCAAGAATCTTTTTAATTCTTCCTTAATTTCCTGGTTGACCTTTTCATCTTTTAGCAGGATGGTCCTTAACCTCCACGTGTTTGTGGTCCTTCCAAACTTCTTGTTGTGATTAAGTTCTAATTTCAAGGCATTATGGTCTGAGAATATACAAAGTTCCATGTGCACTTGAGAAGAATGTGTATTCAGTTGAATTTGGATGTAAAGTTCTGTAGATATCTGTGAAATCCATCTGGTCCAGTGTATCATTTAAAGCTCTCGTTTCTTTGGAGATGTTGTGCTTAGAAGACCTATCTAGTATAGAGAGAGCTAGATTGAAGTCACCAAGTATAAGTGTATTATTATCAAAGTATTTCTTCAGTTTGGTTATTAATTGGTTTAAATATTTGGCAGCTCCCACATTCGGGGCATATATATTGAGGATTGTTAAGTCCTCTTGTTGGATAGATCCTTTGAGTATGAGATAGTGTCCCTCTTCATCTCTCACTATAGTCTTCGGGGTAAATTTTAATTTATCTGATATAAGGATGGCAACCCCTGCTTTCTTTTGAGGACCATTTGAATGGTAAATGGTTCTCCAACCTTTTATTTTCAGGTTGTAGGTGTCCTTCTGTCTAAAATGAGTCTCTTGTAGACAGCAAATAGATGGGTCCTGCTTTTTTATCCAGTCTGAAACCCTGTGCCTTTTGATGGGGTCATTAAGCCCGTTCACATTCAGAGTTACTATTGATAAATATGAGTTTAGTGTCAACATATCTATTCAGTCCTTGTTTTTGTGGACTGTTCCACTGAACTTCTTCTTAAAGGGGAATTTTAAGAGTCCCCCTTAAAATTTCTTGCAGAGCTGGTTTGGAGGTCACATATTCTTTCAGTTCCTGCCTGTCTTGGAAGCTCTTTATCTCTCCTTCCATTTTGAATGAAAGCCTTGCTGGATAAAGTATTCTTGGTTGCATGTTCTTTTCATTTAGGACCCTGAATATATCCTGCCAGTCCTTTCTGGCCTGCCAGGTCTCTGTGGAGAGGTCTGCTGTTACCCTAATATTCCTCCCCATAAAAGTCAGGGACTTTTTTTCTCTTGCTGCTTTAAGGATCTTCTCCTTATCTTTGGAATTTACAATCTTCACTATTAAATGTCAAGGTATTGAACGGTTTTTGTTGATTTTAGGGGGGGATCTCTCTATTTCCTGGATCTGAATGCCTGGTTTCCCTTCCCAGATTTGGAAAGTTTTCAGCTAGGATTTGTTCAAATACATATTCTGGCCCTCTGGCCCTTTCGGCGCCCTCGGGAACCCCAATTAAACGTAGGTTTTTTCTTCCTCAGGCTGTCATTTATTTCCCTTAATCTATCCTCATGGTCTTTTAATTGCCTGTCTCTTTTTTCCTCAGTTTCTCTCTTTGCCATCAACTTGTCTTCTATGTCACTCACTCGTTCTTCCACCTCGTCAAGCCTCGTCGTTAGGACTTCTAGCTTGGATTGCATCTCATTTGATTTTTAATTTCTGCCTGATTGGATCGAAATTCTGCAGTCATGAAGTCTCTTGAGTCCTTTATGGTTTTTTCTAGAGCCACCAGTAGCTGTAAAATAGTGCTTCTGAATTGGCTTTCTGACATTGAATTGTAATCCATATTTTGTAACTCTGTGGGAGAGAGGGCTGTTTCTGATTCTTTTTTTTGAGGTGAGGTTTTCCTTCTAGTCATTTTGCTCAGTGCAGAGTGGCCAAAAACAAGTTGTATTGGGAAAAGGAGAAAAAGAGAGAGAAGGAAAGAAAAGAGAAAAAGAAAAAAGAGAAAGAAGAAAAAAAAGGGGGATCCCTGGGTGGCGCAGCGGTTTGGCGCCTGCCTTTGGCTCAGGGCGCGATCCTGGAGACCCGGGATCGAATCCCACATCAGGCTCCCGGTGCATGGAGCCTGCTTCTCCCTCCGCCTGTGTCTCTGCCTCTCTCTCTCTCTCTGTGACTATCATAAAAAAAAAAAAAAAAAAAAAAGAAAAGAAAAAAAAAGGGGGATCCCTGGGTGGCGCAGCGGTTTAGCGCCTGCCTTTGGCCCAGGGCGTGATCCTGGAGACCCGGGATCGAATCCCACGTCGGGCTCTCGGTGCATGGAGCCTGTTTCTCCCTCTGCCTGTGTCTCTGCCTCTCTCTCTTTCTCTCTGTGTGACTATCATAAATAAATAAAATTAAAAAAAAAAAGAAAAAAAGGGGAAAAAGAGAAGAAAGAAAAAGAAAGAAAGAAGAAAAAAGAAAAAAAGGGGGGGTGGGGTGGGGGAAGCAATCAGAAATCAAGAAGAAAGAAAGAAAAAAAAAGCACAAAACAAAACAAAAACAAAAACAAAAACAAAAACAAAACACGGGGGGAGTATCTTCCAATTCTGTATACTTTAAGTCCCTTGTCTTCCCTTGAAACTGGTCCGTCTCCTTGGTCTTCTGGGGGAGGGGCCTGCTGTGCTGATTCTCAGGTGTTAGCACTTGGGGGAGCTGCTCTGCCCCTGCCTGGTGCAGGGCTCAGTGGGGGGTGTTTACCCCGTGAGGTCCCGGGAGGAAGCCACAGTGGCGGGGGCAGCTCTGGGACCCTGGAGTCAGCTCCCGCAGTAGCTCTGGGGCTCTCCCTCTGCAGGGCCTGGGGGCTCCCGGGCGGGGCCGCTGATCTGCTCAGTTCCAGGCAGGAGCGTACTTGCTGTCCTGGGCCCTCCCGGCCTCTGCCTGTCCCGGGGGAGGCCGGATCCTGGGCTGTGTCCCCGCGCCCTGTGCTCCGGGGCCTGCGCTGTTGGATTCACGCTCCCACCCCGCAGCCCCCTCCGCGGAGCCACCGCCCGAGCCCCTCCGAGCTGTTTCCGGAGCCGCGCCGCCCCCTCCGCCCGGAGCTTCTTCCTCCGCCCGAGCCGCCGCCTCTGAGCTGCTCCCGGAGCCCCGCAGCCCCCTCCGCGGAGCCGCCGCCCGAGCCCCTCTGAGCTGCTCCTGGTCCCGCCGAGCGCTGCAGCCCTTAGGGAGCTCGGCGCACTCTCCCGGGGCGCAGTTCCTCTGTTACTGTCCCAGGGAGCCCGAGGGCATCCCCGCCTTTCTGGGGATCCTGCTCCAATTCCCCGGGAGGCCTTTCCGCGGGGAAGGTTGGTGCAGCTCCTGCTCCTCCGGGCCGGGGCTCTCCTGTCCTGGGGACACTCCCCCGGCCTCATCCCGGCTCCTCGCGGGGCCCCTCCCCCTTGGAGGCCTTTTGTTTCTTTATTTCTTTTTCCCGTCTTCCTACCTTGATAGAGGCGCGAACTCTTCTCACTGTAGCGTTCCAGCTGGTCTCTCTTTAAATCTCAGGCCGAATTCGTAGATTTTCAGGATGATTGGATGGTTTTCTAGGTAATTTGTTGAGGACAGGTGATTTGGAGACCCTACTCTTCCGCCATCTTGCCCCTCCCCCCTCAAGAACAAGGATTTTTGAAAGAAATGGCAAAAAAGAAAAAAAAAAAAAAAAAAAAGCATGAAGCACTCCAGGTCTTCACTAGACAGGGAAGAGAGCAAAGTCATGATGCCCTAGTAGAAAGTAGAAAGATAGGGAGGGGAAAAAAGCACTAGATATGACATTTTAATATCAAGAAGTTTTAAAAATCCATAATTTACAAAGGATATACAAACTTATCCTTATGTAAATTTAGCCTTTTCATCTTAAATAAATTCTGGCTTCTGTACATCCCCCTCTACTACAAAACACTAGTTTTGAAACCCACTAATTATTGGTCTTTGACTATTTTTCTTGCTTGAGTTAGATAAAGAATTTACCTAAAGGATAAAAAAATAAGATCTTCATATTCTCAGAGAACTTACTATTTGCTTAAAGTGACATAAGAGAATGATAAAAGATTAACAAAGTGTATAGACATTGGTATGCAGAAGAATCTTGACTATCAGAGATGATTTACTTTAATTATTCCTGAGATTCAATAGAGTGACTAAGGCTAGATTATGAAACATCTAGGGTATTTTAGCTCAGACAGGATAAGCAGATAGGAATCACAGGGTGGGGCATCCAGAAATAAAACAGTATTTTACAGAAATGTTCCTCCTCCTAAAATGTATAAAGGACAATTTAATGACTAAATACACTAGAGGAAAGAATGAGCAGTATAGTATTGTAAAATAACAGACTAGGACATATATTCTAGCATAAATTGAAGAGCTACATATGTAGGGATCCATATGCTAATACATTAATTTCAAATGTACAGCTGTTATTAAAGTCATCATTGTGGTGTGTCTTTTAAATTTGTGAAAATATTTTAATTTAGCAGAAGTGATCTAATTTACCATGCTACTGACTGTTAAAAAATAAGTTACTAAGCTATTAGTAAAAGGTATCATATTTAAAAGTATGCAACAAAGAAAACAATACTTACCACAATGCTTTGAATGACTCAAAATCTCATGGACTTTCATGGCTTCACACAACTCAAAGTACTGAAAACACTGCTGAACTGCTGTAGTTATCTAATAAAATAATAACTTATTAATTCTAAAAATTTACAGCCCCCAAGTTCAAAAAGTTAAAAAAAATTAATCAAAGTTCTAAAATTATGCTGGAAAAATATTTTTAAAATATTTAAAATAATACCTTTCTAGACCACTGAAGCTCAGCTTCCTCAGTTACATTTTAACTATGGCATCATTCTGGGAAACACCAAAAATACTTGTGGACCAACAAAATTGCTATAACGTCCAGGTCAATGGATAAAAATAAATACATACTTCATACTTTATAGTGAAAGAAGCAAAAATTCCGTGACCACAACTTTAAGAACTCCCTTGCCAATATCCTCAGTTCCTTTTCCTTTGCCTTAGAGTCTTTTCTTCTTATCTAGCCAGCAAAATATAAACTAGATCAAGCCTTCATTTCCATCTCAGATACTAGAATTGCTGAAAACTGATAAAAATCTCATAATGCAAAGAACAGTGACAATAGAAAATGATCTCCAACTGCTACTGTACCCAGTCATTCCCCTATGAGTCTCCATTCTACCTCCTTCTCCCATTCTTCCAAGCAGACTTCAAATCTTCTCCCCTTTCCTCTGCACTTACTTCCTGTATATGTCCTCTCATTCTAATTCTCAAAATAGAAGCCACCAGTGACAGAAGGATTGATAATTGTTAAGACTGGCAATAAAGAGGTTGTTGGTGACCCTGAAAATATCAGTTTCAGGGGAGTCTGGGAATAAAACCAAACTGTAATGAAAAGAAATAGGAACTGAGAAAGTAGAGGCAGCTAGTATAACTTTCATTTTCAGGAAGGCTGGCTGTGGGGGAAAAAAATGGCAACAGCTGGTATAGGAATCTTAGAGACAACACTGAATTCTTTCTCAGGTTGGAAGGAGATGATCATGTTTAGATGTTATTGGAAAAAGATGAAGATTGTGTGGAGAAAAGACAGTTTATAGTTTATTTGAATGGCCTCAGTGTCATACCGAAAAAAGTTACTATGGCAGGCACATCATAACAAAGGCCTGCTTACAAGGTTGGACACTGACTACCAACTGGGAGCTTATATCAATGGGAAATTCCAAGAACTGATACGAAGGGCTCAGTACCTAAGTAATGTATACAAACAAGGTGGTTTACACTGAACGCCTGCTTTCCTTCTGGGAGTCTGAAATTCTGGTATGTGCTACGCAGAAGATACCTACATGATCAATCCCCAATTAAAAAAGGAGAAGGGACAGAGTCTTTAATGAGCTTCCCTGGAGGACATTCCACATAAGCTTCTTGGATACTTTTTTCTCTCAACTCTCCTCTTTCTCTCCTGCAAATCATCAAATCTGAGGGGTGGTTTTCGGGATATCCTCCCATATCTATAGATCTTATCTAAATTAAACTTTAGAGCTCCAGATCAATATGAAACTGCCTCTTGAAAATCTTGATCTCAAACTTCTAAGACCAAACCTACCAAATCTAAAGTTATTACCCTTCCCAACTTCTTCCTATTTTCCTCCTACTGTGTTACTTATCTCGATGAATTACATTAATCACTCAATTAAGTCCTCATACATCCCCCATTTAAAAAACCAAGTCTTCTACACCCTATATTCTAAAAATAAAGGTACTCCTGAGTCCATATATTTATCCCAATTCATGCTGTCACAGCCTAAATTAATGCTTCCATCACCTTTTGCTTGGATTACTTGAAATACTCTTCATATTTTTGCTTCAACACTTCTCCCCTATCTCCACCTAGCACCTTTAAGCCATTTTCTAAATTTTCCAAGGCCCAAATATGGCCACTAATCAGTGGCTCACTGTATCTCTAGGATAAAAGCCTATCTCCTAAATTCGACATATTATATATGTGTTATTCCTCTTAGATACCTCCATCCACAGCCATACACATATGCACAAACACAGAGAAACAGATCAACCCATGTAAAAATCAGTCACCAAAAGCCAATTCAACACATGACCAAATATCCAATTCATCAAAAGCAAATTCACTCAAAATCTCACTAAACCAACATAGTTAAATCTGAAACACACTTGGAACTGACATTTACAACAAACTGAACATTTTTAGTTATAAAAGGAAAAGGACTGAATATTTCCCTTAAATAGGCCTATTTTTATTATAAGCAGGCCAACTGTCATAGTCCCAATTTAAAGTATCCAAGTAATTTTCAGAAAACACCATCCCATCTACTTAGTATTAGCATTCAGAGAACTGATTCTCAGGAAATTTCCTGTGTCGAGTCATAAAATATGTAGTTTCTAAACATGCTTTGTGTTTTACAATCGCTAAGCCTATTCCACTCCCCTGACATATTTTTCTGCCACAACCTTAACCACACCACTTCTCTTTTCCAGGAGAACACCTGCTCATTAAGAATAAAAAAATTCCACACAATCCTCATTAAAGAGTGATTGTTCTATAAATAATAAAGGTCATAACCAGATTTAAGTTTACTTAATAAATCGATGACAAATCTACATAACCACAATCACAGGTATCTGGAATAACAAGTTTAAAACCCTATAAATCAATATATGTCAATGAATGTCAACAATATATTCCTGAAAGCCAACCACCAGTGTTAGCTCCGTGCTTCTGAAAAAAAGCCAAGAATAGACACACTTCAGGAAATATATTTGTAAAAGCTAGTCAGCAAGAATCTCACCTGAGTTGCCATCCTTCCACAATTGATATGAACTCACTCTTGCCTCTGAAGCCCCACCAGTTTCTGAGTTCTAAGCTTCCCCAAAACCCTGTAAGATTAAAAATCTGCTTTGCCTAACTTAAGCAATAAATTCAGCTTTATATGTTGTTTCAGATATTCAACAGTGGTCTTAATCCTGGACAAGTCTAGTGCTTCCATAAAGATGACCCTGAAGACTCCCACTTGGTAGTATTCCATAGGATCCTCAAAGAAGAGCATTCACTAGGCCTCCCTGAGTCCCAAACTCTGATGGTCCTTCAGATCTGCCACCATAAGTTGGTCTCAGTGATCTGAGCTTGGACCTGCTTCATTGACTATTCACTGCTAAATTAATTTTAGTATATTAAGATTTGTAATAAAATAAGTCTTTACAGAAAGTAGCCTTTTGTTTTGGAGGGGCACTATTTGGTAAGCATTTTTGCTATTAATCAGCTTATTCTTCTGTTTATTTTGCTTTTGTTATCTGTACAGTCTCAACTCCTGTTTTATTTTGGTTTATCTTGCATCTACTGAATATATAAAGGAGAGCTCCATAAATAGCATTAGGAAGCACAGTCTAAGAAGTGTCTAATCTAGTCAATCAAATCCTAGTCAGCCCTGAGATTCTTGGCTACTAGCAACAAATTCATGTAAAAGCAACTAGTCAAACTGCCTTGCAACCCCTACAAAAATTCCACAAGGCTACTCCGATTAGTCAGTTCATGTCACTGATCATATACAGTCCCTCCCTAGCTTCTGCATGGTGAAAACCTGAGACATCATTCAGAAGCTCATATTTTTGCCCAAAAGTATAGTGATACATTTGATATTTGTCATGAGTTTTTCTAAATCTAAGCTGCAACCTCTTCCTGATAGAAATTCTACTTCCTGGATGAATTTATTCTTACAATCCTAGTGCTTACACACACAATTAATTGGTAAGCAAGATAACCAAAAATGACTTAGAACAATTACCATTATGGGGAACTTCTGACATAACAAAATAATGCTTAACAGAAGCTCTAAATTAAGAGACAAAAGAACAAAGAATAGTCAGCTTCTCTAAGTGAGAATTCAAAACATTATCTCAAGATGGTTTCTTTGAAAGACTATTTATTTCACTTCCATTCAAACCTTCAGAAACCCATTTTCCTTGCACCCATCCCCAACCAGCTTTATCTTCACCAGCTTTATCTTCACCACTCACTTCTATCCCTTCCTCCTCTCCTTTGCTTCTTAAAAATTGCTACCTTTCATTTAGAAAAGGATAACAATCACAGGAAAAGGGACACACTCAGGAGAGGAAAAATCACATATGATATCCCCTTTAAACTGGGGCAGGAAGCAAAAGTATTAATAGAAAAATTTAAACAACAGTCTAAAGAATCAAACTGAAGGTTAAAGAATGATTTTCCTCACCTCCAAGAAAACAGAAATTTGCTGTAAAATTCAGGATTTTATTTGATATTTATTCTCCTGCCCTATCAAACACATATCAGCCAGTATATTTAATTGCTAACCCCTAAGATAGAGGAAAGGCAACTTTAAAAATAGGGTATGTGAAAAACCGAGAGAGAATTTAAACTCTAGTTGTCAATATTTTTTTAAATGACTTTGAGAAGGCAAGAAAAAGAGAAAATACACTACATAAAGCTATTTCAGAAACCATTCCCTTAAGGGTAGATTGGGCAAAGAATGAAGTTGTTAAAAATAAAAGGTTAAATATTTATGCTAATAGCCAAATGCCTTTCAACTAGTTCATGACTTTATGATGCAATGGAAATAAAGCTCTCAACTTTCTCAGCTCTTAAAAACTGACAGCAGAAAAGTGCTATCAGAAAGGTGCTTCTCCTGCTATGCAGGAGAAGCTATAGGAAATGCTTTAGCAGGTCATCCTGCCAAACACCCTGCTATGATTAAGGTCCTTATGCAAGGAACAGTTACAAAGCAAAAGACAAATGCATGCAATGGTTTTAAAGTTTCCACTGTCCATGCACAAAATCTGATCTTCAATTCTGAAAAGTGAGGGGAACAGAGTTTGTATCCATTTTCCTCAATCTTTCTTTTCAAAAGTTGGGCCAAGATTACTTTAAAATTTATACATACACAAACACACATACACAAATCTTTTGATATTTTTAAGTTTAGGAAAGCTCTTTAAGAGAAAATGAGGTTTAAGTTGAAACCTCACGCAAGTCTGGCCCATTATGCACAGGAAATATCTGATCCAGTTGTAAAATATAAAAGTTGTTTATAAGAAAGTAACTGTTTTTCAAACTAAACACTGATTATGATATAATTATTAAAAATGTGTTCCTTATTTAAAAAGTTAATCTATCAGAAACATCTGCAATACTTCCACCTGGGCCCCTGTAATAGCAACAGTGAGTTATATGCATGACAAACCATGGGAGGGTGAGTCATCAGGATTTTTCCTCCTACTTTCTGTATTCTGACAAGATCAATCTATGTTCATATGGCCTAAATCTTCATTTCAAATAGGAATGGGAGAGAAATGAGATGTGGAAGGACTTCATGTCATAAAAATTTTAAACATTAGGTTTTTTAAAAATACATTTACTTGAGAGACAGAGAAAGAGAGAGGGAACACGCGTGGACCCATGTAAGTAAAGGGAGGGGCAGAGGGAAAGAAAATCTCCAGCAGACTCCCCAGTGAGCGTGGTGCCCAACTCAGGCTCCATCTCAGAATCTTACAACCCTGAGATCATGACCTGAGCTGAAACCAAGAATTAGTTGATTAACTGGCTGAGCCACCCAGGCACCCCAAATACTTACTACATCTACTAAGAAATTCCGACTCTATTCTTCAATATCCCTCTCTTCTCCTTCCTGAAACTCAATGCTCTCGATTCTCAAACACAAAAAAAAAATGTATTATTCTTCCATTTTATGTTCTACTGCACTCATTTAGAAGTTCATTACTCTAGGAATATTTCCCTTCTCCTTTTAAACTCAAGATTCTAACTACATAAATCATATTTATCATTTCAAAGTCATATTAGAACTTTTAAAAATATTTTTAAAAATTTCACGTCATGTTTGTCAATTGTTATTAGACAATTTCTTTTCAATTTCTTTCGATGCCTTTACACACTATTCTGCTAATAGCAATAAATGCAGAAAATTATGCTAATATATTTTACAGTATTAGTTTATATTGTGTATAACTTGAATTAATTTTTGTAAATGCATTTATCATTCTGAGTTTTTCATACAACTTTCAGTCAAAAGCATGGGTATATTTTATAAAACCAACTCTCCTATAAACACCTGACCTGAATTAAGTTACAATACTTAAAATAGGGCCTATCTCAAACTAGCTTGTTAGCATCCCAATTTACTATGTAATTATGGATTTCCTAATTGTTATCCTGACTATAATTTAAATTTCTATTTTTATCCTTTTATGTCTCACAGAATGGAAGTTTTAAAAAATCACATAAAAAGGGGATTGTATCATCAACCAAGATAATCATCATTCAACTTTGCACATTCAACTTTTTACATCGTATTTTGTGATATTATTTCTCAACATAAGGACAGAAACAGACTTACCAGAGATTTATATTTCTTTTCTAGAAGTCTTAGTACCGCAGTTCTGCTATAATATGCATGCTAAAATTAGGAGAAAACGATATTTAATTTAATATTCAAGCCATCCCATTCAAAGTCTATTTTTCCTGCATCATTTCCAATAACATAAATTACCAAGTTTTAAATTATTGTAATCAGTACAAAACAGGTTTTTCTATGTACAATGGATTATGAGCATAGCAATCACAAGAATGCAAATGATATGAAAAAACTATGGATCATTTATTAACAGTAGAAAAATATTCTTTCCCTCAATTGCAACCAGTTTCTGTGCTAAGTTATTTTAAAACCATTATCAACAAACATATCTGAAGGAAAGATAAAAAAGTGGAGGCAGGGAGATCACAGCCCTCACAATGAGGAGGACACTCTGCTGTCTACATATGCAGAAGTTTGCCCAGCATGAAATATTCTAATGGAACAGTATCTTAATCATTTTCTGTCAATCATATATTTTAAGTGATTCAAAGTGCCAAAAATAATTCCCTCCTTAGAGCTGAATATAGTAGGATTAAAACATGCTTTTTATGCACTGCACAAAGGGGAGATTATACATAAATATTACTAAATTATATTAGATATCACTTGTTTTCAATGTAGTTTCTTCATTTTATGTAACACAAATTATTAAACAGTATTAAACTTGGTAAAAACTATTAGAATTCTGGGAAATAGAGTTAATTAAATGGGGTAGCAGTTAACTGAGGGTTAATAAAAACCCCTTTGTGTTTTAACCCTTGTGGCTTAAAATGTTTTCAAAAACGAGTAATCCTTTTTTCAACTTTAAAAGAGAAATGTTAACCAACAATTCAACTTTTGACCATGTTCTGAAAAGAAATCCTCATAGGGCATGTCTTAGACCAGTCACTATACTACATCCCTCAGGCCAAGTTCAGCTGTCACCTGACCTGGTATATAAAGTTACATGGAAATAGTTACATACATTCAGTTATACATTGTCTATGGATGCTTTTGGGTTACAACAGAATTGAATAGGTACAAAGACAGTACAGGGCAGCCCCAGTGGTGCAGCGGTTTAGCGCCTTCAGCCTGGGGTGTGATCCTGGGGACCAGGGATCAAGTCCCATGTTGGGCTCCCTGAGTGGAGCCTTTTTCTCCCTCAGCCTGTGTCTCTGCCCCTCTCTCTCTCTCTGTCTCTATGAATAAATAAATAAATAATATTTTTAAAAAATTTTTTAAAAAAGTACAGCCCATAAAACCAAAAATTTACCAGCTGGCAGAAAGTCTGCTAACCTCTGACTTAAAGGAGAATAGGATAATGTGATGAATTTTCATTAACACTCAGGAGTTGATTTTTTTTTTAAGAATTTTCTATTGGTTAGTTTTCTGTTATCTGCTGCATACTCTTGAGAATCAAGTACTGACAATAAAAAATGTTAAGTGAAAAAATTATAAACAGAATAGGATTTGTTAAAGAGCAAAACCGATAAAAGTGTATATAATGTACCGACATAAACCAAAATCTTGATAGTTATGCCTCTGTTGTAGAAATTTAATTTGTGCTTTTACATATTTTGCATGTTTTCTACAATAAAGGTACAATTTGATAACTAAAAATTAAGAAGAAAGTATCAGATGTAAGAAACAAAGGGTTCAAGTTAATTAAATTGAGCAAACACTTATCAAAGGTATACAATAGAGGTCAGTAAGGGCTAAGCCCTAGACCTAACTGTGTTTTGGTTAATTGGGCATTATTATACAGCTTAGATAACAAAAGGCAAAACAAAAATAAAAATAAAAATAAGCCATCAATGAGGTAATGTCCAAACTCTATCAAGCAATAAATACACATGTTGCTGCTTTGCGTGGCCAGTCATGGCCCCACCCTCCTCCCTTCTCCACAGTAACAAATACATAATGCCTGGCAGACCAGTTTAGAGGAACAGAGATGTGAGAATAATAAGCCAACAGTGCTGCAGCTCCTATCACACAGACCACTCTTATTCCACAGCAGATGAGGGAGGTGACAGCCTAAGGGTCTCTCTTAACTCCTAAATTAGTTTCAGTTCCAGAACAGTAATGACGTCCACTGGAAATCACCAGCAGTTAGGCATTAAACATTTTCCAAACTGCAGTTTCAGGAGGAAGCAAATGGAAGGATATTTTCAGACAGACCTCCTAAGTCTGAGGAAAAAAATGAAGATTGAACTCATGTTCTACCGTACGTACCTTAAAAATTTGAAGCTTTTAAACTAAAAAAAACTAGATTTTGGGTAGGTCATCAGCTTAATGGATTCAAATGAATTATCATTTAAAATCCCATTCTAGCTCTGTCGCTTACGAGGTAAACAAAACTGACACGTCAGTAAATGGGGTACTAATACCATCTATCTCACAGACTGTCACAAGATTTAAAGGACTAAGGTGGAGAAGTGATTAGAACCCTTAGCACACAGTAAAAACTGGAATTTTAGCTATTTTTTGAAACAATACAGCAATGCACTGAAAAGTATGAAAACATTCCATTTTTCCTTACCATCCACTTTTTGAACCACACAGCCTTGGTATCAACCAATGCAAAAAAGTAAATCGGATCCAAATTCTTTTGTGAGACAAGATGGCTCTGGTCATGTTTAACTGATAATAAGGACAAGGTATTCTCCACAATTTCTTCCATATACCTTAAAGTTTGGGAACAAAACAGTTTTAGAAAAAAACGAATGCTATTACACATACAACAGCATCAGTGATATAATTTATATTTATAAAATAATAAAGTAAAAATTTTTAGAAACAACTTTTTTTATGTTTCAAGTAAATGGTAGAAATGGGATTCACACCCAATTTTTTTCCTGCTTTTTAAAAAATTCATGTTCTTTCTACTTCACCACTAGCTCTACAAACTTAACTTTCCGTTTTAGACTTACAATTGCACGTACAACCTTATTAAAAAATTTTAGAACTGAAAGAAAAAGTTTAAAGAACACTTAAGGAACTTACCCAAACTAGCAAAGACCAATAATAAAAGAACTGGAGGCAAGACTACAACAACCTCATTGTGCTTTGTTGTGACAAATAAAGGGTATAGAATGATATTTGCATAGAGCCATTCATATAGCTAAGCACAAATATGAAAAGCTAAGTAAACTTAATTCCTTCCCCATCACACAAGTCAATTAAGACTGTCTTTATTCTTTTTCCTTGTGATGTACATAGGACAGCAACACCCCTATATTTCATATTTGCATAAATTAGGAAACTTACTTTTCTGGATGACGAATCCAGAAAGATGGAGCCTCTTTCTGATATTCATTTAGAAGACGAACCTGAAAAGTGTGTAACAGGTCTCAAAAATCAGGATTCTTAAATATAGAACTATTTAAATTTTTTAAAAAAGCATATAGCAAGTGAATACCTTTTTAAGTAAGCAGATCACATTAGGATTACTTATATCTATACCAGTTGAAAGAGTAGGAATATGATTTTCTCTAGAAAGAAAGTATAACTTCAAATATTTAGCTGAAAAGAAAAATTAAAAATATTATATTATTTACAGTATTTTCTGAGTAGTTTCCTATCTGTTTTCTTAAGCACAAAAAAATTTAATAAACATACCTAAACTTGTATAAATTTCCTTAGTCATATGTAATGGTGAAAGAGTAAATGTCTGTGCATAGAATTTTAAAATCCGGTCCTATGGAAATGAAAAGATTTGCATCAGAGATTCTTACAAAGATAGAGATTAAAAAAAAATTTCACATAGTGAAAAACTTAGAAAATAAACAAAATAAACCATTCAGAAACATGAGGGGAAATGTACTTATAAATAAGAGAACAATCTTGTATTGAGCAATAAAAAGTAAAATTGACCAAAACCACATGGGAGGGGAAAGAGTGAAGTTTGATGAGTAAACTACAATATGAAGATATGAAGAGAAAAGTAGGAGTCCTACATGGTTAAAAAAAAAAAAAAACAGCCTGGGTGGCTCAGCCATTTAGCGCTGCCTTCAGCCCAGGGCCTCATCCTGGGGATCCAGGATCAAGTCCCACATCCAGCTCCCTGCATGGAGCCTGCTTCTCCCTCTGCCTGTGTCTCTGCCTCTCTCTCTCTCTCTCTCTGTCACTCATGAATGAATGAATAAATGAATGAATAAATAAATAAATAAATAAATAAATAAATAAGATCTTTAAAAAAAACAAAAACAAAAAAATATATATACTCCATTCCTTTCCAAATCCAGCATTCACTGTTTTTTTAAATTGCTTACAAGGGTAGTTTCAGTAATTTGACATTCGGGACTCTAATATTTTGCCTATTCCCAAGAAAAATATTATTTAACACATTTTCCAAATTTACATGATTAAAATCTAAAATAGAAACTATCACAAGGTAAATGAATTAAATGTTAACAGAGTAGCTAGAAAAATCGTTGGCCCTAGTAGATACTTACAAATAGTAGCTATCATTTTAATTATACCAGCTCTAATATTGTGATGAAATTAATCCTAACAGTGAAATTTAACATCTCATTAAAGAAAAACCTAAGATTTCCTCAAGTGTTTTATTCTGGGCAAGACAGGGTGGGGGATGAGGGAGTGGTTGGGGGGAATTAATCTTGCTTATATCAAATGTTAGCATAATTTTCTTAGAAAAAATGGTTACACAAATAACTAAAAATTTCTAATAACCCAAAGAAATTCCTACTGAACACAGGATATTAAATATTTTGGAAAGTTAATTTTTATAGTTGCAGCAATTGGTAAGTATCTGTCACTATTCAAATACTATATGCTTCACTCAGCTACATGCAAGAGTCCTTTAGAGTAGGAAATGAAGAAACAGAATCAACCTCAAGAATTTGGATCATGCATAAATTCAAAATGAAAGAATGCCACACTTTGTTTTCTACTCCAAAATGATTGGTTCTATTACCATTTCCCCTCTACAACAACTTCTTCCAATTTTATTACACATTGACAAATCTCTTGCTGAATAATCTATAATGGCTCAACAAAGCCACTTATATTGACCTAATATTGACTTATATTAGGAATATTTACTATTTATAAAGTTATTGCATAATTTTTTAAATAATGAAACCTATCTGACCACTTATTCTGTCTTTGTTAAGAAAAAAATAAAGAGAAATTTACACTTGCATTCCCTTTTAGAAAGCCTTGAAATGTTAAAAGTAACCCTGAAATATCTTTTTCCCTTCTGAAGTTCTTGGATTATTGAGTTTTTACAGAGGTCTGCATAATCTTCTGGTGTAAGGTTGAAGTGCATACCAGGTATTAGGTAATTGAACACATTTTCCCCCCCTTATAAAAACAATAAACCACTTGTTTCCAAACCACTTCTGTTTACCAGTATAATTATATCTTAATTGATGGAAGAATGTCATTTTTAACAATAAATGTATTTAATTTTTTTAATGTATTAATATTTTTTTCTACTAGAATGTAAGTTCTACAAAGGCAAAGATTTCTGTCTTGCTCAGTTTGTTTCCAAAATCTAAACTAGAATGCTACACATTGTTAGTAATCAATACATATTTGCTGAACAGATAGCAAAATTTAACTGTAGTATTAATATCTTAAATTCTGTACAAAACACTGTAACAATTTTACTGCCAAATTTTTCTTCACTGATACATCAATAAAGAAAAAGACACTCTAAACCTAGATTTTCATTTAAATATGAACATAGGATATAACAGGATTTTTTAAAACTATTTTTAATTTATGGATTTTTAACTCACATCAGTGATATTGCCAATATCAGTGATCAATATACTTTTTAATATAATCTTACTCATGTAATAGTATTCCAGAGAAGTTATAGGAGAATCATTTTTTACAATCATTTCTCTACTTACTTCGTAATTTTTGGAATTTTCTACATTTGCTTCATGATTCATTCCAATTATCTTCTAAACTTAGCTTTAGTTTTCTTCTCTTTTTAAGCAATTAAACAATCTCTAAATAAATACTTAAATGCATATAAAGAAAATGCTGGGCAGCCCCAGTGGCGCAGCGGTTTAGCGCCGCCTGCAGCCCAGGGCGTGATCCTGGAGACCCGGGATCGAGTCCCCACATCGGGCTCCCTGCATGGTGCCTGCTTCTCCCTCTGCCTATGTCTCTGCCTCTCTCTCTAGCTGTGTCTCTATGAATAAATAAACTTTAAAAAAAAAAAAAAAAAAAAAAACCTTTAAGAAAATGCTTATGATTCAGTTAGAATAAATTCTAATCATTTTAAGTTCAAATTTTCATATACCATGAATTCTTCTAAAATGCTTTAAATAGTCTTTTAAAATATTTTTCAATTCAAAAACAAGACACAAATACTTGGATATCCCTTTACAAGATAAAACAAGGTACAATGTAACAGTCTACTCTTACTTGGCAGTGAAGTGTGACACTGGGAATCTAACCATGAAATAACAAGTTAATACCTTTAAAGAAAATCTTCACAAGTCAAAAGCTAGGATTGAAATTCCACAAATATTAGAGCTACTATTAAAGAAAATCATTCAGTTTCTTATAGAATGGTGGGAAAATTTTTTTTTTTAAATATACTTCTTTAAGCATTTTTCTTACACTAAACACAGGATCAGGATCTGAAAGAGACGTTGTCAATTTTTCACAGAGTGTAGTCCAATTTTCACAGTTCAAAACATCAGATGGCGGAGCTGAACATAAGGTTTGCAAGGCTTCATATCTCACCTATAATTTAAAAAATTTTTATTAATACTCAGCCACTAGAATATCAAAAATACCCCAAATATTAAACAATGAAAACAGTCTAGATGATTGCTCTAAAGAGCCAACTGACAAAAATCAGAAGTCCTTTTATAAAACAATTTTTGAGAACTCATTTTTTTAAACTAAATGTTACCCAGAAAAAAATACGCTGTTATTTTCCATAAAGCAAAAACTAAAACCTCACTGTTGGAGATTCTAGGTCACATGTCTAAGTGAAAGAGGAAGGAGGATGGTGGCCAAATCCGAATCTCCGGGCAAGGTTTTCCAATGACTTTGTCCCACACATCTTTCCTATTTAAGCAAGCACCTATAGGTGGTCCTAGAGTTTGAGAGCCTTAATTTTTAAAATAGCCCCTGGTGAAGGATTCCCATTCCAGAATATAGGAACAATTCTAACAAAATAATTAATTTGGACTAGTTTTTGATGTTACACCATATTTTCTGACCTTCTAATCACTGAAGTAGAAAAAGTTAACAGTGTGATGAAAAATTGAATGTCTTTATTTTCACAGAAAGCTTACTTCTTAATCATTCTTTGCAAGATCGAATCAGAATTCACTTAAAATAGTATGACCCAAAGGCAGTGAAAAATAGCTCTATTCCAATCATGAATGGAACAAGGCTTCTCCCCCACCACTCTCTGACTAGTGAGTAATAACACTGATTCCAACCTGTTTCTCAAAATCTGGTTGTTTCTCCAGTTGAAATAACTGAAACCTAGTGGTTTAAAAAGGGCAAGGAGGTAGGGGACAGGAGAGGAGAGGAGACACAGGAGAAGATAAGACCTTAGGAAACGAGACCTTCTAAATCAGGGTATCAAGTTTCAGGTGAAAAAGAATACACATGCATTTGAAAGTGTCTATATATTCATATGAAAGAAGAACTTCTAAATATAACTATATTTGTGCAGGGACTGGGGGACTATGGAGAGATTTCAGAAACATTAAGTAATTTCTCCTTCTCAGTTAATTTTTAAGACAAATCCCTTAAGAATTTAGGTTTCTGGGACGCCTGTGTGGCTCAGTGCTTGAGCACCTGCCTTTGGCCCAGAGCATGATCCTGGAGTCCCAGGATCAAGTCCCACATCAGGCTCCCTGCATGGAGCCTGCTTCTCCCTCTGCCTGTGTCTCTGCCTCTCTCTCTGTCTCTCATGAATAAATAAATAAAATCTCAAAAAAAAGGGATCCCTGGGTGGCGCAGCGGTTTGGCGCCTGCCTTTGGTCCAGGGCGCGAATCTGGAGACCTGGGATCGAATCCCACGTCGGGCTCCTGGTGCATGGAGCCTGCTTCTCCCTCTGCCTGTGTCTCTGCCTCTCTCTCTCTCTCTGTGACTATCATAAACAAATAAAACTAAAAAAAAAAAAAAATTAAAAAAAAAAAAAGAATTTAGGTTTCTGAGCAAGTATAGATTTCCAAGTAATCCACCTAAACTGAAGACAGTAAGATTGTCATCATATAAAAGTCAAGTCCCATTTCTAATATCTTTTGAAATATTTACTAAGAACCTAGAAAATAAATCAGAATGTGAAATGCTAAAAGTTATTCTCTGATAAAAACAAACCTGTGGGAGTGAATCATAACTATTCATTTAGTTTAAAATGAAAAGTCAAAAATCATTTCAAAAACTGAAACTAAGGGATCCCTGGGTGGCGCAGCGGTTTAGCACCTGCCTTTGGCCCAGGGTGCGATCCTGGAGACCCGGGATCGAATCCCACATCAGGCTCCCGGTGCATGGAGCCTGCCTCTCCCTCTGCCTATGTCTCTGCCATTCTCTCTCTCTCTGTGACTATCATAAATAAATAAAAATTAAAAAAAAAAAAACTGAAACTAACTGGCAAAATAGGCACAAAGTCTTAGGTACTTAAAATCCTATTTTCTATTTCAGACTCACTTAATGAAATAAGAACTTGATAATCAGTAATTTACATAATCTTAAAATATAAACAGGCATGATAATCAGTAATTTACATAATCTTAAAATATAAACAGGCATGCTTCTTTAAAATCTTTTTCTAATAAACAAACACACATGTCGAAGTTGCTCACATTTTCCAGAAGCAGAAAGAACATTAAATGAAGATCGTTTTTCTTCAAGGAAATCACTAAAGCAACAGTGAAAGAACAGTATGGGGGACAACTGTTTATAACTTTATCCCTTCAGGGGCACCTGGGTGGCTTAGTGGTTGAGCGTCTGCCTTTGGCTCAGGTCGTGATCCCGGGGTCCTGGGATCGAGTCCTGCATCAGTCTCCTGCTAGGACCCTGCTTCTCCCTCTGCCTAGGTCTCTGTCTCTCTCTCGTCTTTCATGAATAAATAAATAAAATCTTAAAAAAAAAAAAAAAAAGGGATCCCTGGGTGGTGCAGCGGTTTGGCGCCTGCCTTTGGCCCAGGGCGCAATCCTGGAGACCCTGGATCGAATCCCACGTCGGGCTCCCGGTGCATGGAGCCTGCTTCTCCCTCTGCCTATGTCTCTGCCTCTCTCTCTCTCTCTGTGTGACTATCATAAATAAATAAAAATTTAAAAAATAAATAAATAAATAAAAATAAAAAATAAAAAATAACTTTATCCCTTCAAAACTGAAACTAGACATAAAAATTTTCTCCTACAAACCAGGAGAATGCTCTGACAGCCTCCCTTACTCTGTGACCTTTCAAGACTGGAAAGTCTAGCAGGGATGCCAGTCTAGAAGCACCATGCTAATAAAGGCCAACCTTCAAGAGAAACAGTCAGCTGCTACTGATGAGAACCTAATATATTATAAACATATGCACGTGACTGAACTTGACAGCTATCCTCTAAACTTACCTCTTTAGGTTGCCCGGGATCCAACTGGTCTAAAATCAATTGTAATTTTCCTTGACAAAATTTGTAACTCTGTAACACAATTGACAGAATATTCATTTAGAAGACTTTTTTAGAAGTATTGCTATAAATTATTTTTTAATATAATTCCAAGCGCAAAATGCATTCGGAGCAAGAAAAGGGAGCAATCTATTCTGATTTGGCAGAAAACTTAGAATTTGTTTCCCAAGGCATTTATATTGTAGCTGAATGTCTCAGGAGAACAGCATACTTCATGTATATGAAAATGATTATTATTTGCTGAGCAACTGCAATGTGTAGTACACTATAAGATTCAAAAGATGTAAAGCCAAGATGTTTTATACCCAGAAATGTGAGCTGAATGAAACAGTAAGATATAACAAGAAAGCACTAATGGTACCCTAGGTAGGCATGGCTATGATGCTGCTTGAACATTTGTGTTCCTTTTTCTTTTCTGTACTTTTCCTTAGTCTTTCTCCATGCCTCCTTTTTGGTGAAAAACTCCCGAAATAAAAGCTTCCATCTAAAAAAAGTTTATAGCACACCATAAGCTACTTTGGAAAAGGAAAGGGTCTTTTTCTTGCTGAAGGCAATTTAAATATGACTAATATCTAAAATAATCATCTAAAAATAAAACTTCCATTAAAATAATAGCTGTCATTTATTCCTTTTATGTAACCCCTATATGATCTTTATTCACAAGGGCTGAAATATGGAAATATGAAAACTGAGGTTAAATAACTGCTCCAAGTCACCCAGCTATCAGAACTAAGATTCCCATCCACATCTTTACTACCTATACTCTTTCCTGAGGTGTTCTCATCTAGTTCTTTAAGTACATCATGATGACTCAAATCTCCATCAGCCACTTCATCTCCAAAGTTATATATAATTATCCTTTCAACATTTCCATTTGGATGTCTAGTAGGCATCTCAAACTTAATATGTCCAAGACAGAATTCTTGATTTTATTCCAAACCTGCTCCTCCCTCAAACTTCCCCATCCTCCTAAAGGACACTACTCCACATCCAGATTGTTTACTTAGAACAAAAATAGGAGTCAATCTTGGTTTTTACTTTCCCTTATTTCCTATACCCAACATCAGTAAGTCACATATGAGAATCTTGGTTCTTTACTTTCCCTTATTTCCTATACCCAACATCAGTAAGTCACATATGAGAATCCTCAAGTTCCACATATTTTAACTCCAACTACCCCATACTTCACTGCTGAAACCTTAAACCAAGGCACCATTGCTAGACAAGCTTTTTCTCCCCCCTTTAGCCTGGCCCTTTTGCCTCTCTTATAAACTTGATTTCTTCTGATCCTTCCACTGCTATCATGACATTTACCAGATCATTATCTAGGTCTAAAATGTCTTGCCATCCAACTTACTAAAAAATAAGTATAATGTCAAGGACATGAATCTTAATTGGATAAAGTTTCAATCCCCGAGTCAATCTTAACTAGTTATGTGGCCCTGGAGTCTTTAACCTCATCCTCAGTTTTCACATCTACCTCCCAGTGTCACTGGGAAGGATTAAATGGGTAAGAATTAAATGGGGAAAATTATAAAGCCTTTTGCTTTGTTGTTATGAAATCTTTGTTTGAAGTAAATTTCCTGTTTCTCAGGAAATTTTTTATGAGAAAATATAAAATAACTGACTCTACCTACCAACTAGCTATTCAAAATCAAGCAATTTAAAGATGTAATTCATTGATTTCTATAGATTCCATTCTAATCCAGCCTCTTTTCCAATACTGAGGCATACTCTATAGCAACTCTGATAAATGGGGAGCCAGACATTGTTTGAACATTCTCAACTACAGCAAGTTCTTATTTGGTGAAGCAACTAATATGATGTCAAAGCACCCGTCAAAAAAACTTGACAGGATGAGCACTGGGTGTTATTCTATATGTTGGCAAACTGAACACCAATAAAAAATAAATTTATTTTAAAAAAAAGAATCGGATGCTTAACTGACTGAGCCACCCAGGTACCCCAGTAAATTGCTATTCTTAATGTGAGTTTTATATATACTGTTGCTGTTTAGGTTGTTTTGCATTGAACACATTTGGATTTCTAAGTACCATGAGATGATTAAAATGATCTGCCCCCACAAAAAAAAAAAAAAAAAAAGTATCACATACCTTTTAACAACATTCATTTACTTAAACATTCACTGTGACAAAAGCCTTTGTTTTTAATCTCATGTGCAATACTCTAGGCAAGCAACTCTTACTCTCTAAAAATGGTTTTACCTTTTATTTCACAAAAAATGATTAAGGCTAATCAACATGATGATCCTTCAACTTACCTCCTCTTCCCTCCCCCCCCAATATTATCCTGGTAAACTCTTAATCAAATTCAAAGATCTTTTCTTAGTCTTCAGGATTGACTTCTCTCTATCCTTCACTACAGCTAGTTAACCATCACTTCCACCTTGAAATTCATCCCCGTCTTAAGTTCCTACCCAGTGCACTGTGGTTTGGTACCTTCTTTTCTGATCCATCCTTTAGTCTCTCTTGGCCCTCTGAAAATGTATTTCCTAAGGTCTCACCTACTTTGGTGGTCCTAACCTTTCTACCAAGTGAATCCTGCATTTGAAACCACTTGTTACACCACTGGAATACCTTACTGGTATCTGATATTCAAAATCTTTAAAAAAAAAAAAAAAAAAAGACCTCCCCATATTCTTCTCCACGCCTAACCTTCCTCCCTAATCCCAGGCATGGCTTATGACACCATGGTCTTCCTACCACCTCAGCTTGAAACCACTGCTAGACTTCTGACTCTATTCCACTCTGCTCTACTCACCCCAAAACACTTCAATACTCAAGTTTAATGTCATACCTCTGTAATAATTCTCACATTAGTCTCTTTTTATTCCTACAAAGCCTCCTTGTTCAGGCTTTCTTCTTACTTCAACTATTAAAATAGCCTTCTAAGTTCTCTCCCTACAACTGCTTTCTCACGTGCTCCTGCCCTCTGTACACAATTATCAGTTAAAACTGCTCAACACTTTTTCTGTTCAGAAACCTAAAATGATTGCTCTTTTCTTGCAAAACAATCCAATTTAGCTTTTAAATGCATTAATTTATTTCTCATATATTTATTTGACATCATACTGTTTTTCAGATACCTATTATGTAATTAATGTACCAGGCACTAAAATTTTATAGCTAGGAACAATAACTAAGGTCTAATCTCTGCCCCATAATTTGGCCTTAACCTACCCTTCCAATTTACTCCCCACCAACTCTTTGTCCTAACCCTTCACATAAACAAACTATTCAGGTTACCCAATAGGCCACATTCCTCGCTGCTTTGTTCCTTGTTTGAAATACTTTCCTCTACAGCTCTTTGATATTCTTAGTTATAAAGACTCTTCTTTAGATTTCCCAGGATGCATTATTTCTACCTTACAACTCTGTTATTTATGTACATAACATCTTCACAATCTCAAGTAAGCTACTTGAAGAATGTATACCTGATTAATGTTTTCACTTTGGCAGTGCCTATCATAAACTATTACACATAGTATATACCCAGTACATATATGTTAGGTAAATAGGCAACCAAAGAGTTGAAATTCCTCAAATTCATATTTGCCTTTTCTCCCAGATTAAAATACATATTAGAAAAGCATAGCCTGGGGGTGTCCAAATCTTGGGTTAGGCTCAGTTTATGATCTCAGGGTTGTGACACTGAGCCGCAGTTGGGCTCCCTCCCCATCTGCCCCTCCCACTTGGGTTCATGTGCTCTTTCTCTCTAAAATAAATAAATTAATTTTTTAAAAAAAGCATAGCTTTTAATAGGTATCTGACTGGAGTAGCCTCATTAGTCTACTACCCTTTAATTATTTATCATTTAATTATAAATTATATTCAGTATCTTCTTAAACATAGTATATACTATCTTTAAAAATGTTATTCAAGCAATGAAAATCTTTTGTTACAGCAGACATCAGAATGAACCTAATGCCTTCCCCAAAGGCTACCTATTTTTTTTAAGGTCTTTTTGTGTGTTACTGTGCATCAGTGGACTGACATAAATTTCCATAGCAACCAACTAACAACTTCTTTAATTGGAAAAAGTAGATAGTGTTTTCCATGTAATACATATTTGTTAAGATTTTTCAACTGTTCTAGATATTTCTTAGATTGAAAATTCCTGAGGGAGTAGTATTTGCCAACTTTATTTGTAAAGTAACACAAGACAAATCTGCTGGTGATATCAATATAGGTAGATACTTCCAAAGGAAGTTTTTTAAAACACATTTACTTATGTTAAAGGATAAGTTAAGCAAATAATTTCTGAGCACATTCCAAGGAGAAATACCAAGAAATAGAATTGAGTGAAAATCTAAAATGTTTTTGGTCTGAATACTTGGACTTTTTAAAACAAGTAACAATGCTCCATTTTTTTCCTCTTATTGTTCAATTTCAATGTAAATGGATGTTTCATCAAATAAATAAAGTATAATCCTGTAAGTACCCAGAGTCCTACAGTCTGTTTTTCCAGGCCTTCTTTGATCTGAAGCAGTTCCATAAACCTATTGAATAAAACTAAACTAAAATCTCTGTAACCCAGCTTCTTCTAAAGAGTACATCCAACAGGAAATATTAAGGTCCACAAGGTGAAAGAAATTCAGTCTTTCCCATTTCCTCCCCATCACATCAGAAAATAAACCTCAATCACTCTCAGCCTTTTGGCTAAGATCAAGGGTAGAAAATAAACCTGACTTGTAAAATTCAAAACTTAGCACAATCTCTCCTGAGTAGAGCAAATTTTAAGTTCTGCTTTAACAACTTCCAAACATATTTCCTTCAAAAGTGCAGTCTCAACTATGATCAATATGTGTGACTTTTTCACATTTCACCCAAACTCCCCAAATCCCTTTTTGGTATTTGGCATCTCTTACAGCTATGTCCTCACGTTAGCATTAATTAGATGAAAATGTTTCATTAAAAATATCAGGTAGGATTCACACAAAGGTCAGAGAGACTCCACTTTGCCTGGAAGTTTCTGTGGGGAAGTTGATGATACATGCATTTAAGGCTCTAGTCTAACTAGTCTCTTTTGTCTTCTACTGGGACTAATCAAACCAGTGGCCTTTCTGCTAGCTCTGCTCTAGCCAAATGACAAGGATTCCAATAACCGGGAAAGAAAAAGCGTAAAACCTCAAATCTTTGATATTACAAAGAAGCTTAATGTTTTAAAACTAACAATTCACAGTGACTTTCATCTTAGAAGATAAGGAAAATGTTTTATTTCCATATTTCATCTGTAATATAAACTTTGATTAATAAAAATCAATCAGGAATAAGATGCTTTGTTTAAAGCTTAAGCAAATGTTTCAAGCATTATTAAAAAAAATCAATTAGTTTATTTTCATACCTCACTGATTGGTCTCAGATATAATGTAATCATTCACTAAACATATGATTCTAGAAGATATTATTTCATGTACTCAATTTTTAAGATTAGGTAATTTTATTATTTTTCTTCTGAATCTTAAAACTGGAAAGCAGAAAAAATCTGGCTAACAAAGAATGTATTGAAGTTACTGATTATTAAATGCCATTTCAAGACATAAATTAAAATGAAACAACACACCTGATTGAATGATGAATCACTATCAGAGCAATTATCTGTGCAGTAACTGTTGTTGCTTTTCTCCTTCTGAATTTTTTTTTGCCTCTCTTGATTTCGTATCTCATCTTCTTCAAACTTGTTAATCATAGATTCCACCACTACCATCATGATATTCTTCAAGGAATGCATCATTTCTTTGTATCTTTAAATTCAAAGCAGTCTTGGTAAGAGTAAGAATATTAGCACAAATTAAAACACTCAGCTAAATTAAACTACCTTATTTTTTTTCTGTAAAGTTCCTTTAAGAGCACAATTCCAAAGAGAAAAAAATATGTCAGTTTTGGGCTTTCTTTTTAATTTTTCATGAGAGACACAGAGAGAAAGGCAGAGACATAAGCAGAGGGAGAGGCAAGCTCCCTGCTCAGGAAGGCAAATGCTCAACCACTGAGCCACCCAGCTGTTCCTATGTCAGGTTTTCTTAAAAAACAATGGCACAATGGAATTCACACAACAGGAATAAAAATTAATTAGGATTCTAAAATGTGTGTGGTTTCCCAGGCTTCTTCATCTGATTACATGAACCAAAGTAGTAAAATTAACACAGTATAAAGCAAGATGTTCCAATGGCATGGACACCAGTACTCAGCAACAGCCCACTGCTAATATCATATTTAACCAGAATAGTCTGTCTGGCAAGTCCTTTAGTCCTTGTTTTATTTCTACTTCCTTCTCTATTCTCCTCCCTTCCTCTATTCCTTTCCTTCATTTCTCCTCTGCCTATACTTTATCTCTATAGACACCTATAGCCACCACTAAGACCTAAATAAGAGTTAAGCTATCAGTGGGCCCTTTAAAAGAGAGGCTAAAGAGCCCATTGTCAGAGATGTTAAGAAGGGATTCTTGAAATCAGTAAGAATTTGAACCAGACAGCTTCTAAATCCCTTTTACTTCCATGGAAGTAAAAAAGAGAAAGAGAAGAAAAGAAGAAAGAGAGGTGCCTGGGTGACTCAGTTGGTTACACATCCAACTCTTGATTTTGGCTCAGGTCATAATCTCCAGGTCCTGAGATCAAACCCTTCGAGCCTGCTTAAGATCCTCTCTCTTTCCCTTCACTCCTCTCCAATTCACCTATGTGTGTGTATGTGAGCATACTCCCTCTGAATAAAATAAATAAAATCTTAAAAAATAATAAATAAAAGTAATAAATAAAAGTCTCAAAAAGAACTTATAAAGTTCTCCACTTATTAAGTGCAAACTCTCAAGCATCCATATTAACCTTAGAAATAGAATTTTAGAGCTAAATGAAACTATAAAAAAAAAATCTAATGTACTCTTTTGTTTTACAAATAGGGACTAGGTGACCTGGACAATTGAAATTTCTAAATTTAAATAAACATACTAGAATAAAGTATTAAATTTGGAATCAGAAAATGTGTATTAAAATACTGACTACCGGGATCCCTGGGTGGCGCAGCGGTTTGGCGCTTGTCTTTGGCCCGGGGCGCGATCCTGGAGACCCGGGATCGAATCCCACATCAGGCTCCCGGTGCATGGAGCCTGCTTCTCCCTCTGCCTATGTCTCTGCCTCTCTCTCTCTCTCTGTGACTATCATAAATAAATAAAAATTTAAAAAAATAAATAAATAAATAAATAAATAAATAAAAATACTGACTACCTAGCAGCTTTGTCACCATAAATAAGTTTAATTTTCCTCAATTATAAAATGAGATAAAAAAAATATAAGCTAGCTAACCTATTTCACATAGCCATAGCAAGAGTAGGTATCTGAAAGTTCTTTGTAAATATAAAGCATAATACATATATTTATTATCATGTTGTAATAAAAATACATCAGGAAAATAAGCACAGAAAATTCCCTTTCTTTATATTTTGGTAAATGGGTCATTTTAACTCCATAAATAAAAGGAAGGATAGGTAAGTTACTATCATAAAAACAACAAAACCATGCTTGAGGATTTGGATAGAAATAGAGGAGACTGAGATTTTTAAAGTTTAAAGGCATTTTAAAATATATTTTAAATTATATGTTACACATTATATATTATTAAATATATATAATTCTATGTGACTTAAAATATATTCTCATATATTTAACATGATTTAGCAATATATAATTTGTGCAATATATATCTAGAAGCAAGTTTAATACATAATTTATGTATCTATTTTTAAAGCACCAGAAATTGTGAGAAAACACTAAATATTACAAGAAGACGGTAATAGTTAGAATCAATACAGGAGGAAAACACATACAGAAGAGAACTTCTATAGAAGTGAGAAAAAGTCCAGGGAAGATCCAAGTTTAAGGTAAGAGGATATAAAGAGCAAGAAGGAACCCTAGGTCACTCATCAGACTAAATGGCGAAGGAGATAGGATAACTGAGATGAAGGACTCTAGCTTTCTCCTCTACACATTCACAGTAGCAAGAAACAGGGAAGCATAACAATGCCCTGGTAACAATCAAGAGCTAACCATCAAAACCTGTTCTCTTCTTCGACAGTAATTGGATTATAGCTGGACAGGCCTAAACTATATTCCCCAGATTCCTTTGCAGGTACGTATAGCCATGTAAACAACATAAAGTCCTTTCCTCTTAAAATTGACCATATGGTCAGGATGCCTGGGTGGCTCAGCAGTTGAGCATCTATCTGCCTTCAGCTCAGGGAGTAATCCTGGGTCTGGGGATCAAGTCCCCCATCCTCACAGGGAGCCCGTTTCTCTCTCTGCCTATGTCTCTGCCTCTCTATGTATCTTTCATGAATATATAAATAAATAATCTTTAAAAAAGATCTCAGGAAAAAAATTGACAATACGGTAATTAAATAATGAATATAAAGGTAAAATCTCAATGATGTATATAGGGTTAGATTAAGGGTAATTAAAATTCACAGAAAATCTGTACATTCCATTTTAGACATGTTTCCTCCTGACCTTTTTGAAAACACCAACATGAATTCTTCCACAAAAAGTATCAGCAAACTGTCCACAGAAAGAGATAAGAATAAAAATGTTTACTTTTATCTTTTTTAAAGGAGTAATTTCTCCACCCAATGAGGGGCCCAAACTCAAAAACCCAAAATCAAGATTTGCATGCTCCACTGAGCAGGGGGTGCCCCAATAATAATTTTTAAAATTTGAAAAACAAAAAAGCCAAACCCCCAATATCAAGAGTCAAATGAACTAGACCTCAAAATAGCTACTGCAGTTTGGAAAAAACAAAACAAATGCATGAAGACCATTAAGACTTACTCAATATTCCCAGTGAAAATAAGAAAAAGTTCTAAGAGGTAGTGAATAAAAGCCACATCAATTAATAATGAAAATCTACATGGTGAGTAGTTACATATACGAGGAATAGATGACAAACCCAACAAATGAATTCTTCCACCAGTAAACCTCTATTTTAAGAAATATCAAAAAGGGGAGACATGGTGGCCCAGTAGGTTGAGCATCTGATTCTTGATTTAGGCTGGAATCATGATCTCAGGATCCTGGGATAGAGCCCCACGTCTAGCTCTCTGCACGGTGGAAGTCAGCGTGCCCCTCACCCTGCTCATGTTGTCTCTCTCTCTCTCAAATAAGTTAATAAAATCTTTTTAAAAATTAAAATGTTTAATTAAGAAAATAATTTCTAATTATGATTAAAATACTGTTAATAGAGGTACTAATGCCTAATCATCAATACTAATTTCTAAAGCATCACACACACACAAAAGAAAAAAAAACTGCACAACTTACAATCTTTCATCTACGACTCACAAAGCAGAAGACAAACACTCATTAAGACATTTAACAGCTTTGTGAGGTAATTTTTTTTTTTTAAAGATCTTGACTTTTTTTTTTTTTTTTTAATTTTTATTTATGATAGTCACACACAGAGAGAGAGAGAAGCAGAGACACAGGCAGAGGGAGAAGCAGGCTCCATGCACTGGGAGCCCGATGTGGGATTCGATCCCGGGTCTCCAGGATCGTGCCCTGGGCCAAAGGCAGGCGCCAAACCGCTGCGCCACCCAGGGATCCCCTTTGTGAGGTAATTATTATTGCTTTAATTTTTACATGTGGATGAACTAAAACACAAGAAAATTAAATGGCTTACCCAGAGATTAAAAAAAAAAAAAAATCCTAACAGTCCCATAGAAAACTTTGCTCTTAGCATGAAAACGCTTTCATTTTCTGATTAATAAAATATTTTAATACTCCTTTTAGAATAAATTTAAGAGTACTGCCAGAAATAGATTACTTGTAATTATCCAAAGATGAATATGATGTTAGCTTTTTTCCTTAAAATCAAGAAATAAGAAATCTAATCTGCATGGCTTTTACTTAATATATCTTAGTGGTTTGAACTTTATTAATTTATTAATAGGTGTACACTATTGCATTGTTCAGTAACATATTTATTTAAATAATACAGTAACTTGTCACAAAAGGAAAGTGATCCTGTCCAGTCATAAAGAGTTTAAGCACTTAAAAATGAATCAGATTTGGGCACGTGGGTGGCTCAGTCCACTGGGCCTTCAGCTTAGGTTATAATCCCAAGGTCCTGGAATCAAGTTCTGCATCGGCCTGCCTGCTCAGCAGGGAATTTGCTTCTCCCTCTACCCTGCCCCTCTGCTCATGATCTCTTCCTCTCTCATTCTCTCTCAAATAAATAAATAAAAATCTTTTTTAAAAAATAAAATAAAATAAAAATAAATCAGACTTAATGTTTTGAAATACAATAGGTAACATAAGTTCAAGTACATAATCCAATTTTTGTAATACTGGAAAGATGAGCCATATTCCAAGCTTCAATACCTGCCTTCGAACTGCAGTAAAAGGCAATCATGATGACCCAGCATGGAAAAACACGATGCCAAAGGTCCCTAGACACATCACATATATCCAAGTCCAGAGAATAGAATGAAGGAAATGTCATATACCCAAATCATTACCAAAATTAACTTTGTGGGATCCAAATTTAAAATACTTTACTATGAATAAAAATTCTGTAAAATTTTTATTAGAGTAAAAAAAGTTATTGCCACTTAGCTTCAGATAGCAATTTTTAATGTTACTTAATACACTAGTTACTCTAAGAATTGGAAGCTAAAGAATGGAGCTACAAGAATAAGCATGAATTTTTTTTAAGATTTTTATTTATTTATTTGACAGAGGGAGCACAAGTAGGCAGAGTGGCAGGCATAGGGAGAGGGAGGAGCAGGCTCCCCACTGAGCAGAGAGCCCAATGTGGGGCTCAATCCCAGGATCCCAGAATTGAGACCTGAGCCAAAGGCAGACGCCTAAGCAACTGAGCTACCCACATACCCCCAAGAATAAGTATGAATTCAAGAGAAACTCGAAAATTACTCCCCCCAATCCTGACCATTATAGCCCTCAAGTCTTCTGTTGTGTCACATTTCATGCTACAGGTAAAAAAGAAAAAAAAAAAAAAACAGACCTTCAAATTATCAATTATGCCAAGGATTGAAACAATAAAACATGGAATATCCAAGTAGCTGAGCTTAGTATTAAATTATACTTTGAGTGACAGTTAGGTATTTTCTGTCATGCTGTCCCACTGTTCAAGAACCCAAAGTACCTCTCTAATGTCTATGATATCCACTTGGCTTCCATTTAAGGGTTTCCATTCACCTGGCCAACTTTGAGCCTCATGACCTCTTTAGTTAAAAGGCAGTTTTTAAAACATCAAATCAAACAGAAGCTATATTGTTCTCATCTTCTGTAAGGCCAGAAAGGCAGGCAAGCAATAAGCAATATACATGGAGAGCACTTGTAAAGGGTTGAAAGTCATACATGTATAGCCACACAGCTCCTGCCCTTAGGAATCCATATAGATTAGCAGGGAGTCAAAAACACAAGTAACTATAAAAAACAACTGCAGAAAAAACAATATAAGAATTCTTATGGGGCAACATTCACTGAAAGTACCCCCAAAAGGGAACTCAGAGAAAGACAGGCTCTACGCTGGATTCCAGTATCAAACAACTGTATCACTCCGGGAAAATCCCTTAATTTGCCTCTCTGAGCCTGTAAATTAAGGACCTTAGAACAAATTATTGCCAAAGTATTTTCTAGTACTGATATCTGAAAATTTTATGGACTTAAAATTAATTTAACAAAAACTGAGCTCACAAATAACATACTTATTTTTTTTTTTTAGTTTTCTAATTACTGTCCAACTGTGCTGAATGAGCCCTAATGAGAGGGTTCGTCTCCAGTATCCATCCTAGGTTAATATTCCTACCCAAAGTTATCACTGTGAGGACACAGTCATCAGCTCGGCATTAAACCTCTCAGTCTCCATTGTAGATAAGCATGTGACCAAGTTTTAGCCAATGGAAAGTGAGTGAATAAAGAATCTTGCTTTCCTATTCTCCCTTCTCTTGTCCATGTTGAAACCTAGGTGTAGAGTTAGTATAGCTGCTACGACTATGCAGGTGAAGGGAATAATCAAGAAGAGAGGTTGGTAAAATCCATACTCGGGACCTAACCTATCCTTTGTTTTTGTAAAGGTTAATCAGAACACAGGTACATTCTCACTCACATATTGTGTATGGCTGTATTATTACTACAACAGCTTGCAAAGCCTAAAATATTTATTACATAGCGCTTTAAAGAAAAAGTTGACTAGCTTCTGCCCCAGGATACAATGGAACAATGAAGTACAAAGAACCTGGGGTCCCTAGATAAATTCACTGGACAGATCCACCTACCTATCCTGCACTCATGTACTTCTGAAGTATTGTATAAGCAGGGGAAAAAATGTGCTTTCTTTGAGCCACTACATTTTGTTGTTTCTTTGTTATAGCTGTTTAGTATATATTCTAACATCTTCCTGTATATTTCCATGTGATCTTTTGCATATATCATGACATTTATACTATATTGAAGTTATCTATTTTGAATTTATTTTTCAGTGTAATGTCAAACTCCTAAAAACACTATGGATTAGATTATTCAAGGGTAGGAAGCATCTTATTTAACATTAGAGCCCCAAGACCTAAAACCTAACATATAGTAGTTTCTATTAAATAGGTGATTACTATACGATGAGGGAAAAGAAAAAACTATTTATTGCTAAAGTCGAAATCATGTCAAACATCAGTAAAATAAATTTGATTATACTGGCAAGAGACAGTATCATTAATGCATCCAACAAATACCTATTAAGTACCTAAAATGTGCCAGGCATTTTTCAAGCCATTAAGGGCACAGAAATGGAAAAAATAAAATTATCTACTTTTATAGAGCTTACATTCTAGTGGAGAAATAACGAAAATAAGCAGAAAATAAGCAAATACATATATCATCTCATATTAATCAATAACAAAACATGAAGAGGAAAAATAAACCAAGGAAAAAAGAGAAAAAGTAAAAGGGACAGGCTACTGTTCTACATACAAAGGTCAGAGAAGGTCTCTCTGATAAGGTGACATTGAACTGAGACCTAGAAAAAGTAAAGGAACACCAGGAACAACTCAAGTACATTCCCTCCCACCACTGATTTTCAACATCCTACTGGAAGTCCTAACTAATGTAATAAGACAAGAAAAGGAAGTAAAAAGCAAGCAAATTGGATAGGAAAAAGCAAGTCCTTGTTCATAAATGACATCGTCTATGCTAAAAATCTGAAAAAAAAATGATAATAAAACTCCTAGAATTAACAAGCAATTATAGCAAAGTTGCAGGATACAAGTTTAATACCCAAAAATCAATCACTTTCCTATATACCAGCAATGAACTTAGAATTCTACTTAGAATTGGGAATTAAAACCATAATACTATTTACATTAGTAAAAATGAGACACTTCAGTATAAATCCAACAAAATACATATAAGATCAGTACAGGAGCACCTGGGTGGCTCAGTAGTTGAGCGTCTGCCTTTGGCTCAGGTCATGATCCTGGGGTCCTGGGATCAAGTCCCGCATTGGGCTCCCCGCAGAGCCTGCTTCTCCCTCTCCTATGTCTCTGCCTCTCTCTCCATGTCTCTCATGAATACATAAATAAAATGTTAAAAAAAAAAAAAGGAGAGAGAGAGATCAGTATAAACAAAACTGTAAAACTCAACTGAAGGAAATCAAAACAGAACTAAATAAATGGAAAAATATTCCATTCCATGTTCATGGATTAAGAATACTCAATATTGTCCAGATGTAAACTCTTCTCAACTTCATCTGTGAATCCAATGCAATCCCAAATAAAATCCCAGGAAATTATTTTGTGAATATAAACTAGCTGATTCCAAAGCATATACAAAGAGGCAAAAAAAAAAAAAAAAAAAAGAAAGAAAGAAAAAAGCAAAGCTAGCACAATATTTAAGAAGAATGAAGCTGGAGAACTAATAACATTCCTCAACATCAAAACTTGACTTCGAAACTATAAAGCTAAGGTTTTAGCTTTATAGCTAAATTGTGAAATATTCACAAAAGGATAGACAAGTATGTGGAACAAAGGAGCAAAAGCAACACAGTAAAATAAAGATGGTCTTTTTAATAAATAGTGCTGAACAACTGGATATCCACATGCCAAAAAAACAATTTAGACATGTGCTTTAAACCCCACATAAAAATTAACTCAAATGAATCACAGACCTAACTATGAATATAATGCAAAACTATAAAGTTCTTAGAAGATAACATAGGAGGAAATCTCAATGACCCTGGTTTGGGTGATAGCATTTTAGATATGTCATCAGAGTACGATTCATGAAATAAGTAATTGATAAGCTAGACTTAATTAAAATGAAAATTAATTTCTGCTCTGCAAAAGACATTGTCAAAAGAATACAAAGACAAGCCACAGACTGGGAGAAAAGGAAAAAATATTTGCAAAAGACTTATCTGATAAAGGACTATTATCCAAAATAATAACTGTTAAACTCAGTTATTAGAGTTAAAACTCAACAATAAGAAAACAACCTGATTAAAAAATGGGCCAAAGATCTTAACAGATATTTCACCAAAGAAGATATAAAGATGACAAATAAGCGTATGAAAAGAAGCTCCACATCATGTCATCAGGGAAATACAAACTGAAACAACAATGAGATATCACTACACTACTATTAGATATTACTACTAACACAACAACCAAAATCTGGAATACTGACATCAAATGCTGGTAAGTAAGTAGAGCAACAAGGAACCTCATACAATATTGGTGGGAATACAAAATGGTACGGCAACTTTGGAAGACAATTTGGTAGTTTCTTACAAAACTAAACTTACCATATGATCCAGTAATCATGCTCCTTGCTATTTACCAAAGGAGTTGAAAACATATGTCCACACAAAAACCTGCCCACAATGCTTATGGCAGCTTTATTCATAACTGCCACCATTTGGAAGCAACCAAGATGTGTGACATATCCAGACAATGGACTATTACTTAGTACTAGAAAGAAATGAGTTATCAAGTCATAAAAAGACAAGAAGGAAACTTAAATGCATATTATTAAGCAAAAAAAACAATGTGAAAGGTTACATATTGTGTGGTTCGAACTATATAATATTCTGGAAAAGGCAAAACTATACAGACAATAAAAGAATTAGTGGTTACCAGAGATTTAGACAGGTAGGAATGAATGGACAGAGCACAGAGGATTTTTAGAGCAGTAAAACTACTTTGTGTAATACTATCATTGTGGATACATGTCATTATACATTTGTACAATTCCACAGAATGCACAACACTAAGAGTAAGCCCTATGTAAACTATGGACTCTCTGTAATAATGACGTGTAACCACAGGTTCCTCAGTTGAAGCAAATGTACCAGTCTGGTGGAGAATGTTGATAATGGGGAAGTCTATGCATGTGTAGGAACAAGGGATATGTGGGAAAGGAATTTCTGTACAATCTGCTCAATTCTGATGTGAAACCCAAAACTGCTCTAAAAAAATAAAGTCTATTAAAAAAAAATGAAGAAGTCATGCAAATATTTAGGGAAAGGGCATTCTAAGGCAGAAGTAATATGTTGCAAATCCCTAAGGGAGGGCTTTGCTTGGCTGTTTGAGAAAGAACAAGACCAGTGTGGCTGGAGCAGTATGAAAGGAAATATGCTAAGAAATGAGGGAGGAGAGGGCACAGAAGGCTCACGGTGGGGCTTCTAGGTTACAGAAGCTACTGTGAATTTTACCCTGAATGAGATGAGCAGCTTTCAGTGTTAAGTGGACTCAAGTAGCACAATCTGACTCATTGTTTGAAAGAATCATCCTGGGAAGCCCCAGTGGTGCAGCGGTTTAGCACCACGTGCAGCCCAGGGTGTGATCCTGGAGACCCAGGATCAAGTCCCACGTCGGGCCCCCCCCTGCATGGAGCCCGCTTCTCCCTCTGCCTGTGTCTCTACGAATAAATAAATAAAATCTTAAAAAAAAAAAAAAAAATCATCCTTACCATCTATAAGGGACATGGTAGGGGTGCCTTCAAGAAGCCCTGTTGAGAGAAAATTCCTTTAAAATATTATTGTGGACATACTCACTCTTTAGATTCCTGAGTTCTTTTAGTAACATGCTGTACCACTGTGTCATAGCCAGATTCCTCAGCCTGATTCTGATCAGATGTCCATTTTTCCATTTCTTCTTCAATCATAGACCCCAAAGTGTTACATATATGCTGTCGAAGATATTTCACAAATTCATAGCTAAAACAAATATTTAAAAAACAAATGCAGTAAATATCAAGAACTCACTTATTAACCATACCCAGAAAAAAAATATTAGCACAGAAAGATTTATAAAATACTCAGGTTTCTTACCTTAAACTAGGATTAAATTTTTCGTTCCAAATCATCAAGCTAATCTAGAATTTTATTGTTTTTTTCTGGGACATTAGCATTTTCTGCATCCCACGCCCACTCGCTCCATCAATTCACCTAGTCATCAACATCTGTTAACATTGTCTACACATCCCTTGGCTTCATCACTTCCTCCTTTTTCTCCATTTCTATTGGTCAGTGCAAAACCGTATCACCTCACACAGAAATTATTACTGCAGCCTTCTTGCTCATCCTCTTTCACCCCTCTTCCCTCTCATAGTTATCCTGAACACAGTAGTCACCCTGGTCCTCAAAAATCATGGACTGCATTATTTCTGAGTTAGATCCATTTTATTCATACCAATACCTCACAACACATCACATACATAATGTCTCAATAAATATTTGTTGTATTTAAAACTAATTATTGGCTATTATCTTTTAAATACAACTTCCTTGGCTTGGCATTTAAATACCTAATCAACCAAGCCCCTTCATTACTACATCTCCACTCAGATGAGGCCACCTCAACTTTCTCCACAAACAACCAAATATGTTGATTTGCATATAAACAAGGAGGGACTCTGAAGTGATTACTACATATTAGACACTGCGCCAAGCACTTTATTGTCTTACTACATGAAATAGGTAAAATAGATGAGGACACAAATTGAAAAGTTAAAAAGCCTCCTCAATTTCACAAAGGGGATATCAATATCAATTCAGGGGAGATTGGGTGGCTCAGGCTGTTAAGTGGCCCACTGGTGATTTCTGCTTCAGGTCGTGATCTCAGGGTCCTGGGATTAAGCCAAGCATCAGGGTCAGGGTCTGTACTCAGTGGGGAGTCTTCTCTACAGGATTCTTTCTCTCTCTCCCTCTCCCCTTCCACCAGCAGCTGTGCCATCTCTCTCTCTCTCTCAAATAAATAAATCTTTTAAAAAAAATTCACAAGCTATTAATTCAGGTCTACCTTAATCCAAAACTCATCATTCCCACAACCCCACACTCTCCAAAAACGTTTAAGAAATAAAGTAAGATGTTCTGCAATGCTCAACGGAGATTGAAAAGGGAAATAAATAAATGTAATACTCATTTTTACCAACTGCGCATTATTTAAATTTCTTGCATTTAGGGAGGTATGTCTATTACATCTTATTTTTTCAAAATTATAACTGGCACATTAAATTTAAAAGTATAATTTACTTAAAACTTTGTTTTGAGCTATTCATTGAATTTACTTTTAAATGTTTAATATTTATATTCAACATTTAGCTAGTAACTTCTAAGCTTTAAGAAAATAGCTATCTATTAAAGGCAGAAGTATAAAACATTATTTTGTAAACTTAATGACCTGCAATATTAGATCAAAACGATGAACGCTAATTTTCAGAAATACTCCAAGAAAAACAAAACTCAAAACCTCCTGAATCATATATCATAGAAAAAAAGCCTCTAACCATCATTTAAGCAGTTTTGCAGTTTTTGCTTCTTCTGGTGATTCATCATTGCCTTATATTACTTGAAGATCTTCCCTTATACAAGCATAACTTCCATCCATTTTAAATGTTAACTTACTTTTTAGTTTGTATATTTGTAATTACAAACCAAATCTTCGCATATTCTATACAAAATGGCAAAAACTTACACAGGCAAGAGTAATTCAAAGGTTAAGGTTTCAAGAGAATCTTTTAAAGATATTAATTTTTTAACATTTGACAGTCCCTATACTGCCTTCATTGAGACACAGCTGGCTCAGAGTAGAGCTGGCAGATATGTGTGATGAGGTCTGAAGACTCCAAAAAATGTGTGTTCCCCACTATTATCCCACCAAAAACAGAAACCCTCTAAAGAATCAAAATATCTGAAATTCCAATACCATAAATGTATCACTGCTTTCTTTAAAATGTCCTTGTAAATGAAAAAGGATCCAGGAATAGATACCCTTTCAGCCCAATCAGTAAGACCTCACAGCCAGCATCATACCACTGGAAAAGGGAAAAAGTGTGATTGGAAGAAAGTGCAAAGAGATGAAAAGTCCCTAAAAACAATCTCGATCCTCCTCACAATCCTGCCCTAGGCTAGTCAAACAGACACACCAATTTTCCTTCACCTCTGAGATACTCAGTGGGAAACAAAACATGGGCAAGCCTATGTCAATTCTCTGAAACTAAAGGGAAGCCCCTCTAAAGATGAATTCTAAATCTCATCATCAACAACGGAAAGGTGAATTATTCCTTGGTTTTATCAGCCCCATTTCTGTGCCACAAATCAAGCAATTAGGAGAAATTAATATTTAACTGAAAAATACAACTTTTGTGTTTGCTTTGTTTAAAACCCAAACTGTAAGCAACAGAAATGATATTTTCATAACTAAGGCAGTGAGGAAATATAACGGAAGTCCATTAACAAAATGTATTCAAGAAAGTTAATAGAATATCATTATAAAATAAAAGACACATAAGAAAAACCTCCCCACTATTTAGCTTCATTTATAAATAGCAAACAAAAAGAATATGCTGAAAAAAAGTTCAAACCTCCTCTTTGGAAACTTGAATAACCATATACTTTTTTGTAATGATACCATTTTTATCTATGACCATAGTAATATCTCCAGAAGACCCCAGTCAAAATACTTCAAGGTTTTGGTTTATCTTCCAAATTAAAAGAACCCAAGACCCCCAAAATTGAATACTGCCTAATAAGTTACTGCTCTTTTAAGAAAAAAAGATCTCCAGGGAGGATAAAGCCCTCTATCATTGTGAGGATTACCAGGCTGCCAAAGGTCCTTTGGATGCTCTACTGACTCACTGATCATTGGAAGACTCAAATTAGTAAACATTCATTTCTGCAAGTGGACTCTTCTCTTTGGGTCAGAAAAATCCAAGGCTTCATATTCTCATCTGACAATTCATTTTGTGTCGGTTCTTTTACCATCTGAATTCATAGCAATACCCCATAAAATCCTACAAGGAATGCTGTTTTCTATAGTGGTGCCAGGGTTAGAAAATTACTGTTGCTATAGGCTGGGAGAAACACTTCTAGAAAATTATGTATCGTGTTGCCTTCATTGTAATCCTCATAGTACTGACCTTATCAGTCTACAACTAATCCAAAAGACTGATGATAACCACAGCTTTTTTAAATGAACTCATTGCATCATTTTTAGAAATTATTCTGGAGGTATGGTAATATTCTTATTTTGTATAAAAGAGCCCTTGATGCATAAAAAAGACTTTCAAATGGTCCCATACCTATTCCAGGGTTTGCAAACTCAGATGTTACCGGGGTAGACAGGTAAAGCCATCCACAAGTAAAAGAGAAAAGGAAGAGGCAGTGGTGAAATAAAAGGGTATCTCAGTTAAAAGAAGAGCTTCTACATGGCTTTAGCCACTTGTTGCCATTTAGGAATATTAGCCTACTGTTGATTTTTCAATGTTTTAAGAAAAACTAGAAAACTATTTTATGTGCTATCTCCCAATTTTTAAATGTTGCTTTAAAAACACACACACACACAACCACAGACCAAATATGGCCTGCAGAATGCCAGTTTGACCTTTCAACATCCACTCACTCCAAGCATTATAAAACCCTGACCACTAGGGATCCCTGGGTGGCTCAGGGTTTGGCACCTGCCTTTGGCCCAGGGCGTGATCCGGGAGTCCTGGGATTGAGTCCTGTGTTGGGCTCCCTGCGTGGAGCCTGCTTCTCCCTCTGCCTGTGTCTCTGCCTCTATCTCTCTCTCTGTGTCTATCATGAATAAATAAATAAAACCTTAAAAAAAAAAAAAACCCTGACCACTAAAGATATTGGCGGATCACCTCTATGCTTAAAATTTAAGAAATGTAAAATTTTCCTCAAAAAAATTTACATTATTAATAACTTATTATAGACAATCCTTCATAGGCTTAATGAAGTTAGTTCTGCTACAATTTAGATACCTTTCAGATTTATTTTTAGCAGATGCCCCTGTGTTAACATTTTCAGATTAACATACTCTAACTGCACTGGAAATATAGGGAATAATACATCTTTGCCATTGATTACAATAAATACAACTTCCATTCTTTTGTATTTTAACTGAAGTCTATTAATATTTCTTCCTTGTTCATATTAAAATTTTCTAATAACAAAATTTCTTATTTTTTAAAGAACATGATCTACATAATGAATAAATGTTATACCTTTAGAAATCTATGAATCTCTCTGCTTCAGGTTTAAGTTCTAAACCTTATACTGGTCAATCTTGTAACCTTAGACAAAATACCTGACCTTACTAAATTCCAGTTGTAACAATAATGGTAATCCTAATGCAAAAACTGTTACTATACATAGCTATACTTTGACACTTCTCAAACCAAATACATTATACATATATTTAACTAACCTTACGGTACCTTAAAAGTAATTTAATGAAAAAAAAGTAATTTAATGAGAAAAAGCAAAAATTTGGTTTCAAATACACTATTACCAAATGAATGCGAAATATCTTTTTCCAAATATTCCTCAAAGAGAAACATTAAAACCCAAAAGTACAGTTGTTTGCTACTAAGGAAAAATGTTCACCTCACCACATTTCAGAAGCAGCTCAAATGAAATACTGGCACAATGTGCCTCAACTACTTGGCTTTACTACTGATGAATATGGAATTTTTCACATTTACATAGGAAAATTTTACAAAGTTGAGTAAAAGAACATTCACTTTTTTCAATTTTTTTCTCCAGCTTTATTAACTAGATTTTTTCCAAGAAAATTGATTTTTCATGATGAACTTATGACATGTTCAAAATATACCAAAATATGCACTGATACAGAATACTATTAATGACAGAAAAACATAAAAAATCTAGTACAAGTTTGTTTCAAGAAATCATTCTGTTAGCTATTTAAACAAATTTTTCAATCATATATAGAAAAAAATTATCAGTAATGATACTCTTTAAAAAGAGACTTTATTAGAGTAAGTCATGAATTATAATGCTGATATTTGGAATTCTTATTTCAGAATCAAAAGACTTATTATATGACCAACCTACCTTTATATATCATATTAGCATATAAAAAAAGGTTACGTAATAGAAAAAATGGGTATTTAACATTACCTACAACCTTTGAGGTCAAAAAACAGACTTCTGGATCATAATAAACAATTATTAAAAATACATTCATTAATTATGGAAGCACATATATAATTCTTAGTAATTTACTATACATGGATATCACTTTACACAATGGATGTTTTCTTGAAGTTACCACTTAAACACCCTAGAGTTCACTAATTTAAAAAATCACTGGTAGATTCTTCTGCAAAACAAAAGATAAACCCAAATCAATATATATTGTGTTTCATCTGTATCAAACCAAAAGTATATTGGATGTGAGGGCTACAAACATGAACATCTGCATTAGAGATTAGATTACAATCATCAGGGTTGATAACTACTAAAATATACACATGAGATTCTTGCATAAATCTAAGCAAATATGTTCTATGTGGTTCTCAACCCTGGCTACATGTTAGAATCACCTAGAGAGTTTTTTCAAAAACAAGGCCCAACCCCTCCGACGCACCCTCTCCTAAGCCCCCCAGGAAATTCTGATTCATTTATGAAGAGGCCCAAGCATCAGTATTTTTATACATGGGGACAAACAGATACTGGTGTAGCCAGCACTGAAAACCAGGGCCAGTCGTTTTCTGGGGGCCAGTTTAAGTGTCAAAATCTACACAACACATATGCACATAATGAAAGCAATGTCCTCATCCCTTCTTCTCTCCCTTTCCACAAGTCTCAAATCCTAGCTGCCACTTTCAGAGACAAAGAGGAAAGCTTGGATCTTTTAGAGAATATGTACAGTTCAAGGCAAAAAAAAAAAAAAATAGAAGAGGCTCTGGAAAGCAGAGATAGTTCAGGGAAACTGCCCATTGGGCTAAAGCCCCAGATAGGGCTACTACTACCTACACTACGGTTTCTCCCCAAATATGACTGCATTTTCCCCCACTTAAGTTTATTATACTACCTGAAATCCCGTCATGTATGGATTCAATTGTCCTAACCATCTTCTTACAAAAATACAATAGTCTAAAGACACCAGTTTCCACTATAAGTCTGTTTAATAAAATTGTTCTTGCCAATACCAGGACAACATTGAGTGGATTTAAAAAACCAATGTTCTGATAGTGGAGATGGGAAGATAGATAATTCTGAAGTAGAAAACACTTTGGGAAGCCATATATACTTTAAGTGACCCAAGAACATACAATGTTCAAGAAGAGTTAGGTCAATGAAAACAAAGATAAAATATGAAGACCTGGACTTAACTGGCCTTTAATATATCATCCAACTCTGAATTCTAAGAGTCTACAAAAACACCAAAGACAAGCATCTTCTCTTTTCCTCTCCTATACAAAGAGTTCCTTCCTCCTAAGACACAGATCTCAGCTTAGTGAACCAATATGTAAATTTTACCATCTATGCTTTTAAGATTACAAACCACTTAAAATACTTTAGGATCATAAATCTTAAACACTACAAAGTAGTTCTCACTTGAGAGTGTCTGGATTTTTTAGGCAGGCCAAAACTACATCTCTGCAGTAAACAGTGAACATTAACTATGCTAATCAGCAGGCACTTAATCTAATGCACTGTTGAAGAGTAAATTACTTTATTACAACAGTCATTAGACTGCTGAGAGGAACAACAATGACCTAACTTTAATTTGAAAAGCATTTTAAAATTGGAGCAGCGAAAACAATACAGGGTTGTATGTAGCCTTAAACACTTACACTAAAAAGAAAAGCTGCAAATTAATGAGCTAACCACTAATCACAAAAGTTTTAAAATTTTCCAAGAAGAAAAAAAATAAAGAGCAGAAACGTAAAAACCATAGAATATACACCTAAGAGAAAGGAAAAACTAAGCCAAGAGATGATTCTTTTAAAAGACTAACAAAATAAACCCCTAGCAGAACAGAAGAGGGAAAGCACAAATAATTAAAAGAAAGAGGAAAGGGAAGGAAAGGAAAGGAAAAAAGGGGGAAATAGGGGCAGCTCGGGTGGCTCAGCGGTTTATGCCTGGAGACCTAGGATCGAGTCACACATCGGGATCCCTGCATGGAGCCTGCTTCTCCCTCTGCCTGTGTCTCTGCCTCTCTGTATGTCTCTCATTAATAAACAAATAAAATCTTTTTTAAAAAGGAGGGGACATATAAATACAGATACTAAAAAATATTATAAAGGTAACAGGATATTAATGAAAAACTTTATAGCAATAAACTTGAAAATCTAGATGAAATCAAAAAATGCTCAAAATATGAATCTAGCAAAAAGTGACATACTAATTTACAAATCATTTAAACTGCTTGCATGTGAAATAAAAACCAGAAATGAAACCCCAAACTTGGATGTTTAAGTGGATTCTGTGTGAGATAAATTCGTATTATATGAGTTTACAAAACATTATTAAACCTTAACTTGAGGAAGTTGCAATTATTCTATAGTCTGCTGTACAGCTCTTAGGGGATTTAATGAAGAAATAAACAAGAAAATCATGGAAATACAAAGAGACTATATGGATCACCAGAAATATTAATGAAATTGGGAACTCTATATTAACAAGAATTCCACACTTTTGAAAACTCCCTTGAGAAACTGGTGAAAACCGTAAATACAACCTATAAAACTGCAAGTACAGACTTTTACATTAAAGGGCTCAAGGATCCCTTTATGCCCATATAAGAAATGGGTAGGAGTTCCCCGTAAGTACAACCTCAGGGCACCCAAGAGTCAGTTTAAAGGAAACATGAAAAAAAATAATAAAAATAAATAAAAATAAAAATAAAAGGGACGCCTGGGTGGCTCAGCAGTTGGGTGCCTGCCTTCAGCCCAGGGCGTGATCCTGGAGACCCGGAATCGATTCCCATATTGGGCTCCCTGCATGGAACCTACTTTTTTTTTCTTTCTTTCTTTCTTTCTTTCTTTCTTTCTCTCTCTCTCTCTCTCTCTCTCTCTCGCTGTGTCTCTCACGAATAAAATAAATAAAATCTTAAAAAAATAAAAAGGTAACATGAGAAAAATTTTCATCATGAAAATTTCATCATTTCAAATTTTATCTCCATGAGATCAAAATGAAATACAAACACTGAATTTAAAATACTTCTGCCAGTAATAATTAATTGAGGTACCCGCAACAAGACTTTTCAAAGGAGATGATTAACTTAAACCAAAACACAGGGAAAAAACGTCTCTAAAGAAACATAACCTTCCAGAATAATCTCAAAAGGGCACCTCTCTCCTTCAAACTCAAAATTCTACTGTTCCCACCTCGAGCACTCCATAGCCCTTCTGCAGCACTTGTATTTCTGCCTGTACCAGGACACTTGAGTATGTGGCTTCTCCCTTTGTAAGAACTCAAGCTTTTCCACAGGAAAGAAATTATGTCCCCTCAGGGGCGCCTGGAGGGCTCAGCGGTTGAGCGTCTGCCTTCCGCTCAGGGCCTGACCCCGGGGTCCTGGGATCGAGTCCCGCATGGGGCTCCCCGTGAGGAGCCTGCTTCTCCCTCCGCCTATGTCTCTGCTGCTCTGTGACTCTCATTAATAAATAAATAAAATCTTTTTCTAAAAAAAAAAAAAAAAAAAATCTCACTTCAGTATTCCCTGCCGTGCTCAAATGGGCAACCGGTGCAGCCCCTGGAAGACCTCAGGGCACAGCAAGCGAGATCTCGGGGACTGACTGAATGCTCTTGGAAGAACGTGAACGCTTCGCCACAAGCGCTACTGAACTGCCCATGAGGCAAAATGAAGAATTAGGACAGGCGGGCTGTGGCACTACACACACTGGGGCGGCAGCACCTTTGGAGGAGGAGGTAAAGAATAAATAAAACATTAAATTCGGCATTTGTGTAAACGAACAAAAAAGAACCTCCGGCTCGGGCGCTATTTTAACGACAATAATCGAACATCCTCTAACTACACTTGGCCCTTCTCTGGATCGGGCGGGGAAGGTTTGTCTGCTGAAGGCAGCAAAAAGCTTTTTTTTACTTGTGAAAGTTTTCATCAGTTTCCTCCAGATGTACGAGGATTTCCTCGGCGCACTCGAGGGAGGGAGCCCCCGTGATCTTCTCCTTCACGCTCTGGAACAGCTGCCTCAGCATCGCCTGCAGCACCACCGCGTCCTCGCCCGAGGGCTGGGCCATCCTCCCTGCAAGAAAGCAGCGCACACGCCCGTCCCTCCCGGTCGGCGCAAAAGCCGCGGCACTGCGCACGCGCACTGCGCACGCGCGCCCCCACCCAGCCCCCGGCCCGCGCGCCGCGTCGTTCCCCGGGAGACCGCGGCCGGCGCTTGGGGGCGGGCCCTCGGCCGCCCGTGCGTCTCTCTGGGAAACAAGCCGCCTTACTCTGAGGAAACAGGAGTCCGCAAGGACCCGCCTTTGGAACTCGTCGTTGCCGGCCTTCCGTGCGACCGCAGTTCAAGCTGTCCCCGCTGACCGCACGGAAAAAAAAAGAGAGAGAGAGAGATCCCGGAAGGCTTTGATGGGCGGGCCTGACGGCGGGACGCCAGCGGCGCGCGTGACGTCAGCGCGTTGACGTGGCTTCCTAGGCGGGAGGGAGTGCCGCTTGGGAGAGCTGCCGGGCTCCTGAAGGAGGCGTCAGGTGCGCTTGCCTGTCCTTGGCCTCGGGTTCGTAGGTGGGAGGGAACCGAGAACGAAGAGAAAGAGTTGGGAAACGGAAGAGGAGCTGAAACGTTTTAATCACGTGAGCGGTATCGAAATGTGACGTTGCTGTCGTTTTTCTTTTCACAGCCAACATCTAAGTGATCCGTTCCCCTTACCGAGCGCCTTGCCAGCTGCTGTGGAGAAGACGCGCTCGTAGTCAGGCACAAAAAGATGTCCGCGTTTTCACCACAGCGCAGTTCAGTGTGATGTTAGAGAAAGAAATGCGCCAGGTAGGTGTGTTGCGGAAATGCAGAGCCCTCTTTTAACCCAGTGAAGGAGTCCAGGAAAGAAGCGAAGAGAGAAGCATCACCTATGCCGGTCCTGGAGCCAGTACAGTTAGAAAGAGGAGCTGAGGAGGCTGCAGAAGCAAATAGGCCACAACGGAAAGGGCCGCATTTGGCACGTTTACGAGTTAGAGATGAAGCTTGCATGGACTCACAAGTGGATTCCCTAGTGGCGCTGTGGGGAGCCTGTGCAAGAAGCTGCAGTGGATACCGATAGACCTTCATCCAGCCCCCTATCTAGATAAATCCCCAGACCCTGGTCATGTCCAAGGTAACATTGGGATCCGATCCTGGTGTCCATGGAATGAATAGTCCCGAGCCGCTGAAGAGTGGTTTAATGCCAATGAATTCTCCTTTACCTAGCTTGCAGTGTATACTTCTTCAATAACAGCTGGTACGCTTCACGTGTTAGCCAGGATCAGTGATTCCCTTGATACCTGTGCTGTTACTTCAAGGGTAAAAGTATACTATGTCCTTGCCAACTGAGGCAGCATGTTTCTTGGTAAAAAAAAAAAAAAAAAAAAAGTATGCTTAATCTTGATGGTCTCACTACTACATTAAGAAAAAACAGGGGATCCCTGGGTGGTGCAGCGTTTTAGCACCTGCCTTTGGCCCAGGGCGCGATCCTGGAGACCCGGGATCGAATCCCACGTCGGGCTCCCGGTGCATGGAGCCTGCTTCTGCCTCTGCCTGCCTGTCTGTCTGTCTCTCTCTCTCTCTCTCTCTCTCTCTCTCTCTGTGACTATCATAAATAAAAAAAAATTAAAAAGAAAAAGAAAAAACATACTACCAGGGTAGGCACACTTGTAACTTCATTTGTATAAAACTCAGTATGTAAGCGTGTGTGTGCACGTGCATAGAATCCCCAGCATGTGACAGCTACCTGTGTAGATTAAGACAGGAGTTATGTTGGCACCTCAGACATCCAAGATGAACATAGCTATGAGTGATGTGATTTTTCTGAATTAGCAAGCCATTATGGTGAAAATCCAGAACAAAATAAAATCAGTCTTTCCTTGATTTATGTAGTGTTTGCATTCCTGGAAAATTCAGTGTGTTAAAACTGTGCCAAATATTTTTATATAAGGTGGAACGCATTCCTATACTCAAACACTTATCAAGACTTTTTCACCTACTTGAATGTGTCCAACAGATTCATTGGGAGTCGTGTAGGAACCAAAACAATTCTTTTATGTGGGAGATTGTCGGGTGTGTGATTCAAGATGTTCAACATCCCTAGGTCACACTATAAATGCCGGTAACTGCCATCTGTTCATTGTGCTAACAAAATGTCCCCCATGTATTTATAAAATATCATCTTGGGAAGCATGGATGATTTGAACTGCACAGATTGAGAACCATCGTTCTAAAGGATATAACTTAGGAAGAAGAAAAACAACCTTAATAGAGTGCCTGAGACACAAGAAGGAAAGATAGTTGAACAGCAAGTGAGGGTGGTAATGAATTTAAGTAAATCGCAATGAATATTGTCTGTATAAAATAATAACCTATAATATTCTAATTTGTGAAGGTAAAAATGCATAACACTAAAATACAATGAATAATCATGTGTAAGTAGGAAGCCTCAATAATAGGTTGAAGTATTCAATTCTTGTATTTTTCTAAATGAAGTTTTAAGATATTGGTTAGGTAGGCATAGTAAAATTTCAAATATAACCATTACAAAATTAGAGAATTTAGATTCAAAAACGGAAGCAAAAGTGAAATGAGAGAAAAGCAAGAAGTTCCAAATATTTTTTTAAAAAGTAAAGAAAGAGGGATGCCTGGGTGGCTTGGTTGGTTAAGCATCTACTTTCAGCTCAGGTCAGGATCCCGGGGTCCTGGGATCAAGCCCCATGTCAGGCTCCCTGCTCAGCAGGAAATCTGCTTCTGCCTCTCATTCTGCTTCCCTCCTACTGCTTGTGTGCCCTCTTCCACTCGCTCTCTCTCTCTCTCAAATAAATAAATAATATTTTAAGAAAAAAAGACAAAACAGAAGCATAAGAAAAATAGGAAAAATTGAAATATACAAAGGTACATGATAGAAAAAGTCTAAAATACTGATAAATATAAATAAATTCAGTCGTCCTCCTATAAGAATTATCAGACTGGATATTAAAATAACAAACTAAAAAAAAAATAAAAAATAAAATAAAATAACAAACTAGGGATCCTTGGGTAGCGCAGCGGTTTGGCGCCTGCCTTTGGCCCAGGGCGCGATCCTGGAGACCCGGGATCAAATCCCACGTCAGACTCCCAGTGCATGGAGCCTGTTTCTCCCTCTGCCTGTGTCTCTGCCTCTCTCTCTCTCTCTCTCTCTCTGTGACTATCATAAGTAAATAAAAATTTTAAATAAAATAAAATAACCAACTATAGGGATGCCTGGGTGGCTCAGTTAAGTGTTCAACTCTTGGTTTTGGCTCAGGTCATGATCTGTGGGATTGAGCAGTGGGATTGAGCAATGGGCTCCCTACTAAAGGAAGTTTGCTTGAGTTTCTCTCCCTCTGCCCCTTACCCTGCTTGCATGTGCACACATGTGCATGCACTCTCTCTCAAGTAAATAAATCTTTTAAAAAGTAATTAAAAAACCAACTATATGCTATTTACCAAAACCCTAAAAACAGAAAAATTAGGACTAAAAAGATGGGGAAAGATAAACCAGATGAATATTATCCTAAAGAAAGCTGTGGAAGTTACATTTTTGTCAGCAAAAATAAAACTTAAGGAAAAAAGATAGGGACATAGCATGCCACTTCATAATTTTTAGAACACTATTTAATTCAACAGGAAGATAAAATTTGTAACTTAAGGTAAGTAAGCAAAATTCTAACCTCTCCAAAAGTCTTTAATATTTTCCAGAGAAAGTTGCTGTGCATGTTCTTATAAAATATTCTTGAATAAAATGTACTTCAAAGTTGAATACCTAAGATCTATTTTTTAGATTTGCTTTTTCAGATTGTAAGAAACAGGGAAAACACAATTGCCTCAGCAAAGTTAGTGTTTATGAAGAACTGAAATATCATCCTCGTTAAAGACCTCTCAAGATACCCCAAAACTGTTTTAGCAACCTAATTACTTTGTTGTCCATATTATAATGACTCTCTCAGTTTCATCATTCAATTTGTCTTTATCATCTCTGCTTCTATTGCTTCTGACTGTTTTTTCTTTTTTTTTTTTTTTTTTTTTTTATTTATTTATGATAGTCACAGAGAGATAGAGAGAGGCAGAGACACAGGCAGAGGGAGAAGCAGGCTCCATGCACCGGGAGCCCGACGTGGGATTCGATCCCGGGTCTCCAGGATCGCGCCCCGGGCCAAAGGCAGGCGCCAAACCGCTGCGCCACCCAGGGATCCCCTGACTGTTTTTTCTTAATCCCACCTGCATTTAAACACCCTAAGGCAAACCATAGAGAACAAACTAAGGGTTGCTGGAGGGGAGATGGGTAAAGGGATTGGTTAAATGAGTGATAGACATTAAGGAGGGCACTTGTTGGGATGAGCACTGGATGTGATCTGTGGGTGATGAATCCCTGGATTCTGCTCCAGAAACCAGTGATACACTGTATGTTAACAAACTTGAATTTTAAATAAATAATAAATAAATAAATAATAAATAAATAAATAAATTCCCTAATACTCTATAGAGGATGCCTTGATACATAGACCATATCTCTTCAGGACAAAGCACTTATTCCCCCCTCTCCTTGGGATTTTGGCTGCTGATATTTTAAAGCTGAGTCCCTCTTCAGGAATTGCCCTGGAAGAAGGAAGTGGTCATGCTCAAAGTTACCCTCCCTCCCTCAGGAAGGCTCAGGTCTGATGACTGGTCAATGTAATCGGTATCTAATAGGCCATCTTTTGTGTCTTGGTTGGAACAATTCTAAAGCATCCCAGTTTCAGAACTCCTCATGTGATTCCTGAAGCAAGGGCATTACAGCTGAACTTCTTATTCCTAATTTTACTTCCCAAAGGTCTACCAGATACTGTCTCCAAGAACACACACTAAGTCTGCATACAAATCTCAGATTCTTGGAGTCTGTTTCCAAAGGAATGCTATCTGCTACAGACTCTGGATCAGTTAGATATCATCCCATTATCCAATACATATTGTTCCTAATAGGATGAGTTTCTGATGATGGCCTAAACTGCTGGTCTTCCTTATGTCCGTGGACTTTTGCCAAGGAACTGATTTTTGTTCCAAACATATATGGCTGCAGTAGCAAGGTCAGTTACCTAAAACATGGTTTTTATATGTTTGCTTTGACTAAAAACAGAAACTAGACTGTGGGCATAAAAGGTGCTTGGGACTCATTAACTTGTGATGAGATAATGCATGTAAAAGACTAACAAAGGCCTTAAATTTGGGGAAGTTGTTGCTCATTTCTACAGCTTTGAATTGAATATTTAATAGAACTTGGTCAAGTCTGACTTACAAAATCTAATAAGAGAGTAGTAAAGCATTTCAAATTTTCAAAGTTTTGAAACTGGTTCTTTTTTAATATACAATAAGTCAGGGTGAAATGAGAATATAAACCTCAAACACTGATATTAAAACCTTCTTTATATCTAAGATTTCCCTATTCAGAGTGGACTTTGCTTTTTCCCAGAGGGATATTGTCATTTGGTATGAAAACCAAAATCTTTCTGATGAAAAATTCTTCTAAAAGTCTCACATAGCTTTGACCATTTACCTAGAATATTAGTGTTCAGCATGCTCCAATGTCCTGGATAAAGAATTTGAATTAGTATTGATGTCTGTTTTTCTTTACGTACAGAGTTCATGTAGTGATCTCACCTAACTTAGCCTAAAGAATATTCTGAATTAGCCTCTGAGCTACAGTCCTATCTTGTCTATCGATTCTTCTAACAGTATGCAAGTAAGACAAGAAGCTCACTCTTTGAAAGCAAGGTTTTAATACATTCATTCTAAAGTATAACTGAACTTTGTTTTTGAATATTTGACTTACGGCAGTTTTTAAGTACTTTACTCAACTCTTAATATAAGAATTGTAGATAAGCTACTCTAAGTCATTCCTATAAATATATGGTATATGTTTATAGGAAGAGTACCTGTTAATAGAGTAACATGCAGTCATTTTCTGACTTGACCTTAAACTTCAGAGTTCGTGTATATCTTGTATTAGTTTAGGTCACAGTATAAGCCACTGTAAATGAAAGGGGGGAGGAGGAGCAAAAATATGTTGTTTAAGGCAGAAAGAGGCTTATTTTATATCTTAATGTTGCCATCCAAATGTAGTAAATCTCAGGCTGGCAGGGCAGCTTTGCCATCATCAACAAGAATTTTTCATCTTTGGGCCCAAGGTGACTTCTCCACTTTCCATGACTACATCTGTTTCTCAGTCAATAGAGAAGAGAAACAGGCAAGGACATCACCAGAAAGTGACATACATCAGTTCTGTTTACATTTCATTAGCTAAGATGTAGTTATATGAGCACTGGTAGCTGCAGCAGAGCTAAGAAGGGAAGTCTTAGCCTGGCTAAGAAACACTAGGAACTTCAGTTACTAAGAGAAAGAAGAATGGATATTGGTCTCTGCCACATATCCCTGTGGTAATACCATCCTGACTTTGCCAGTCGTATACATTTTTAGTAAAGGACTAAATCAGTCGCAGTTCAGGTCAGGAAACAAAAACCATTCTAGGTATTTTAAGACGTACAGATAGTTAGGAGTCAAGAAAATTACTAGGAAGGCAAGAGAGGAAGGCTTTAATCTGAGACTCCAGAAATTATTCTTAGAGCACTACAGAACTTACCCTGCAGTAGAAATAGTATTTCTGTCCTACCATGAAACTTTTGAATTTGTGAACACAGAGCAACAGCCAACTTCAGGGATAAGATATCCGGATCTGGAAGCCTCTATGATCAGCACAAATGCCCATCAAATACCGCAGAGCCATTTACTGGGCACTGAAGTATGGCCACCATCTCCACTGAAATTGTTTCAAACACCATAGGAAGCTGGAGATAGGGTTATGAAATGCTACTACAGAAAATGTCACATTTTCATGATTGTGTTTACCAACATATACACAACCAAGAAAAGACATAAAACATTTAGGTTACATTCCAAATTGTGCAAGTGTACTTAATTTGCAGAAACTAATGCATATCCAGAACAAGCTGCAAAGAAGTCTAAAAATCTCATTGATAGTCTAACAGCTTTTATAGAATAGAAAGGCACAGCAGGAGTGTGGATTTGAAGATGAGCAAGTCAATCTACAGTATCCAACACTGTGGCAAATAGCACCATATATTCTGGAAAAGAAATTGATCATCCATGAACACTGCTCTGCAAGAACCCAATTTAAACTCCTACAACTGACTGAATATGTTTGTACTTCTTCAACTAGTCAGATTCTACCTATTAGTGATAGCTTTCACCTTTGACATGATCTCTCATCTTCTACATACCTATAACTACCTATTTTAAAAATTGAGTATGCTAAACATAGTAAATCATATCATTCATATTTTTGCATAATATTCCTTTGCTTTTATTGGTTTTAGAGCTCAGCATATGCTTTCATATTTCTAGACATGTTAAAAACTAAGAAAAAATAAGCTAATGGAATGAAAATCAAGTCAGCCAGTTCTGACTGATACCATTCTGTCAATAAAAGCGTTTCTTTTAAGTAAACAGATAATCCTAAGAGAAAGAATGATATTCAAAACCAAATGAAGGGCAGACCCAGTGGCCCAGCGGTTTAATGCCACCTTCAGCCCAGGGTGTGATCCTGGAGACCTGGGATCAAGTTCCAGGTCGGGCTCCCTGCATGGAGCCTGCTTCTCCCTCTGCCTATGTCTCTGCCTGTGTGTGTGTGTGTGTGTCTCTCATGAACATATAAATAAAAATCTTTAAAAAAAAATGAAATGTGACTTATTACTACAAAGTACTATTTATGGCTTTATATAATAATAATGAAGAGCTATTACATATTTCTAAGGTGCTTTGTGTTATACCAAACTCTTTTAAATCATTCAAACAATATTTAATTGGTGTGTTTATATAGTGTAACTGAAAGCTCAAACCAGAAGAGTTATAAAATGATAATTGGTCCAGGGTTCCCTTCACCCCACCAGGAGAAAAAATGGTGTTAATTGATACCCAACTTGAACTAGTAATTAATTTCAAGGTGCATGCATTTCCTGATTGGCCCAAGTATACTAGTGCTCAGTTGGAAACAAGTTCGAGGAATCTTTGTGTAGTAATTCTCAAAAACATTGGTCATCTAGATTATTAGAGACCAAGACTATATAGTGTATCACAAAAGTTAGACTTTATCATGCAGACAATGGCTCTATTGAAACTTTTTTAGCAAAAATAAGGTCATTACTTTTTTTTTTTTTTTTACTGTCTATGATCCTCTCTACTGTCACCGATTTGCGGGAAATAGCCTCGTTTTTAATTTTTTTTTCCTCTTTTTAAATTGATGTATAATTGGCACATAATACTTTATTCATTTTAGGTGACTCTCATTTCTGAATCCATATTAGAAAGATGCAATTTCTCTCAATCCCAGACAAGACGTAGGCAGGTGACACAGCCTGAGCTAATCATTGCTACCACGTGTGCATTTTGTTGGTAATACAGTGGAAAGGAATGCTATCTTCTCTGCTTACCTCTCCTAATCATAGGTTACTACAGGGATTATTTTTCAAATTATGCAAAATACACATATCACAAACCACACCACTCAAATGACAAAAAGTAAATGAGAAAACCATGGGAAAGATGGAGGTTAAAACAATGATCATAAAGCATCAAATACATTAAGTACAATAAACATTGCCAGTGGGCTTCTAACTTATAATAACCATCTCACCTGAAGATGGCAGTAATATGCAATGACTACTGCACAAATTTCAATAACAAAAGTTTTATTGAAATTCCATGGCCCACAGTATATAATGAAATGCAAAATAAATATAAGAAACCATGCAGCTAAATTTTATATCACTGTAAACTTTTAATAAGATTTTTAATCCTTAACATTATTTCCTGTGGAATTTTTTTAAGTGTAAAGAATAACCAATGTTAACCCAAGAAGTAATGTATAAAGTACTTCTCTGAATATTAAAAAATTCAAATTAGTGATATAGTGAAATATTAAACTGAAGAAATTAAAATGCTATGTAATAATGAATAATAGGCCACAAGAAGTAATCTTCAGCCACACACACTGGTAATCAAAAACAAAAAAAATGCAAGCTAAAACAAGGTAACCATTTTAAATTTACAAAATTAGCATAGTTTTAGAGCATATATGTACTTAGCACTGAATAGTATGTAACAAAACAAATACTCTTTTATAGTAATCCTTTATAGTAATCTCTTTTATTAGAGGTATAAATAGGCAAAATCTTCTTGGAAAGGAGATTGGCAGTATGTATCAAGAACTTTTGATTCAATAATTGCATTTCTAGAAATTTACTCCAAGGATCAGAGACACAGTTAATTGATTTATTATAAGTATATTTACAGACAGGCTATTTGTATCCTTTTTTTTTTTAGATTTTATTTATTTATTCATGAGAGACAGGCAGAGACATAGGCAGAGGGAGAAGCAGGGGGCATCTAGCTGGCTTAGTTGGTGGAACATGTGACTCTGGTCTCTGGGTTGTGAGTTCAAGCCCCATGTTGAGTATAGAGATTACTTAAAATCTTTAGGGAAAAAATATTAATTGAAGATGTAACTTACATATGTGTCAAAACAGACTTGCTAATATTTCATCACTAAATTTTCCTTTACCTACCCAATCACTTGCATAGCTATAAAATAGCAGGCCACCCCCAGGAAAGCAGAGAGAAGAGTGCATGCATCCTACACACATAGGCTAAGACTACAAATCAAAAGGAGGAGGGAATTGAGGAAATGCACTTGATTCCTTCTTTTAGAGTCACTGATCATTTCTGAAAATCACTCCCTAGCCATCCACTAATCAAACATATATATCTGCCATGTGCGAAGTACTTTGCTACATGCTATGCTAAAACTAGTGAACAATAAAATTGGTGAGACAAGCTCATAATCCCCATAATCTGGTGAGAGAGACACGTAGCATGTAAGGGAGACATGTATACAAATAATTGACAAAGTACTACATATTACCTTTAATGATTCTTTCCAGTTCTAAAAATCTGTGTTTGAGATCTTTCTGTTCATCAATTATTTATCCATATAAAGACAGTAGTTTTGTTGATTTTCCTTTAATCTTGGCATATAATACTTGCATTATGTAAGTAATGTTGTAATAGTCTAACAACTTTATTTTTTTTATTTTTATTTATTTATGATAGGCACACAGTGAGAGAGAGAGGCAGAGACATAGGCAGAGGGAGAAGCAGGCTCCATGCACCGGGAGCCCAACGTGGGATTCAATCCCGGGTCTCCAGGATCGCGCCCTGGGCCAAAGGCAGGCACTAAACCGCTGTGCCACCCAGGGATCCCAGGTGTAATAGTCTAATTTAAATTCTTCAGATGCCTGTATTTATCCCTTTATTACTATTTTTAATCCTTTTACTACTTTTGAAATCTTTTTTCCAGGCCAGTTTCTTTGTACATAGATTTGAATAGCCTTTGTGTTCTATAATATTTAATATTTTAGTGGCAGTTTTCAAATTTATTGATATAAGTCTCTCAGCAATAAAATTAATCATATTCTTTCATTTCCCAGGTGTTTTCCTGTTGATGCTAAATATAGGCATTAGGATAATGTGTTTAAAGATATCAAGACCCTAAAATAACATTTGAATTACAAGATGTAATCTTTTTTTTTTAAGATTTTATTTATTTTTTTGAGAGAGAGAGACAAGAGAGCACAAGCAAGGGGGAGGGAAAGAGGGAGAGAGAGCAGCAGACTCCCCACTGAGCAGGGAGCCTGATATGGACCTCAATCCCAGGACCCAGAGACCATGACCTGAGTTGAAGGCAGATGTTTAACCAACTGAGCTACCCAGGCTCCCCAAGAAATACTCTATTTAATAGAATTTGGCAACTTGAGGTTTTCTGTGAAAGTTTAGTAATCTTTTTTTCTAATACACATATAAAAAAGTGCTAATATAACCCAATAATACTCACGATATTCTAGTGAATTACAAAACTATAATAAAATGTCAAGGTACTGTTAGATGACCAACAGTAAGCACTGAGTAATTTTGAATGCCTTTTTCTCATCATTTCAGGAAACTTATTTTGCTATTAAGCCAGGTCACCTGGATGATGTACATCTGCTATAACTGGAAACATCCTATAAGAAACATTTTATGAAAAAAATTATGAATTTTTATTAGGTAAAATTATTTGACCTGTTAAATATGGCAACTTGAACACATGTGTTTATTTCTACTCTGTCCAGAAACTCTACTAAAATGATGATGAAATACAAGAGCCATAAACCCACAAGGACAAAGAGAATGTTGAGAGGAAGTAACAGAATTTGTTGCTTTCAAATGTGGAGACTGTAGGTGAGGGTTTACCTACTTAGATGGGCTAACAGTTCTGGAAAGACTTGTTACCAGTTGTGGGTGCAGATTTAGCTTGAAATCTAACCTCATCCCATGCATATTTTAGAAAGAATACTATGGTTCCGGTAGATAAGAATTTTCCAGAAGTCAAGCTATATCATAAAAGAAGACAGAGTTGGGTGAAGGCCTTATGTGTGTTCTCAGTGAGTTTACTGATACGGGTTTGTTGATAAGTCAAGCTTCATTATACACCAAGAGACAGGAGAAAAGTTTCTGTGTCCTCTATAAGGATTTATCCTGAAATCAGACCTCATCAGACACAAGCTGATATACTTAGAGGAAAAGTCTTTATGTACAAGGAATATAAGCATGAGTTTACTGAGATGTCAAGGGCAAACTGACTTGAGAGAGAGAATCCCTATTTGTTTTAGAAGAGTGAAGTGAGTGAGAAGATAGACCTTACCAAACTCAGGCAGCTACACCCCATAAAGACTTAATGATCTGTGATTTTAAAATAGCAAATACACTGTGATGACTCTAGCTTTTATCTTCAGCCCTAACATTTCACTTGTACTGTAAGACTTAAACACAACTGCCTGTGAACATTTCTATTTGGATAGATGATAGGACTCTCACGATTTAACGTTTCCAAAGCCAACTTTTCAAAATGCTTGCCTCCTCTTACTTCCTGAATCTCTATCCCATCCAAGTGAATGACCCACCTACATTTCCAATTGCTCAGCCTAAAATTTTGCAATCATCCTTGCAAAATTTCTTTCTTACATTATATTCCATACCCAGACTATCAGGAAATTTTGCCCACTCCACTATCAAGCATATCCAGCATCTGTCCATTTCTTACCACATCCAGTGACACCACCCCAGGTCAAGACACCATCAATTCCCTCTCTGATTTCATCTCCATCTAGTAGTCTTCCTCCACCCTCCCCTACTCACTCTGATACTTACAGGCTTCCTTGCTATTCTTAAAACACAGTAATCATAGGAAACAAACTGAGGGTTGCTACTATAGTAGCAAACAAACTGAAGGGGGTTCAGGGGATGGGGTAACTGAGTGATGGACATTAAAGAGGGCACAGGGGATCCCTGGGTGGCGCCGTGGTTTGGCGCCTGCCTTTGGCCCGGGGCGCGATCCTGGAGACCCGGGATCGAATCCCACGTCGGGCTCCCGGTGCATGGAGCCTGCTTCTCCCTCTGCCTGTGTCTCTGCCTCTCTCTCTCTCTCTCTCTCTCTCTCTCTCTGGGTGTGACTATCATGAATAGATAGAAATTAGAGAAAAAAAATAAATAAATAAATAAATAAAATAAAGAGGGCACATGAGGTAATGAGTACTGGGTGTTATATAAGACTGATGAATCACTGACATTTACCTCTGCAACCAATAATACATAACATGTTAATAGAATTTAAATAAAATGAACATTTTTAAATTTAAAAAAGCATACTAAACATTCTCTTATCTTTAGACCATTGTGAAGGGTCTCTTCCTTTCAAATATACATGTAGCTGATTCTTTCACTTCTTCTAGCTCTCTGCCCAAATATCAATAAAACAAATAGAGATCAGTAAAGAGAGATCTTTTACTGCCTACCTTATATTTCAAAAATAAATTTAATAACCTTTCACAATCATTTTTCACAAAGTTCTCTCTAGTCTTCACACAGCCTCATTATTTCCTGAGCAGTGAAGGATCATACAAAGATTTTTCAACTCTTGGGGTGCCTGGGTGGCTCGGTTGGTTGAGCATCTGCCTTTGGCTTAGTTCATGATTCTAGGGGTTCTGGAATCAAACCCCACATGAGGCTCCCTGCTTGGCCAGGACCCTGCTTCTCCCTCTGCCTCTTTCCCTCCCCTCCACCTCCCTTCTCCTGCTCCTGCTCTCTCTTGTGCATTCTCTCTCTCTCAAATACATAGAATTTTTAAAAACTTTAAAATTCTCTAAAAACTTTTTTATTTTTTTTCTTCACTTTGGAATGTCATATCTATTATACATAGGTACCTCAATAAAAACTTGCAGTTTAACATCCTACTACATTTTTTCTTATGTTTCTCTCACTAGAACATTAGCTCTTATTGAGGCAAAGACTTCATCTTTTTCATAGATAGAACTGCAGTATCCATAATACTGCCTGGCACATAGCTTTCTAGAATATTTGTTCAATGGATAAATGAATGAATGAACACAGAAGGAAGATGAGGGAATAATCTTAATAATGGTAAAAAAAGAAATATCAGAATGGCAGAACTAACAGACCAGAGTGATCCCAACCTCCATCCTTCAAGAGATCAACAATTAGATATCCACAAACAAGAACAGCTGGCTGTAAGAGAGTTCTGGTGCCCACTTTAGCAACATAGTGGAACAAAGCAAAACAAAGCAAAAACCCTGAGAATAACTGCACTAGAAGAGAAGGAAGACAGCCTCATTTGGCCAGCATCATCCCATCCCCGCAAACTAGCTTTTCTCAGTGCTAAGAGGCAATTTCCCAGCTAGTAAGAGTTCCTCTTACCAGGAAAGTAAAAGTAAGCATCTAACTTCCTCAGCCTCTAGAAACACCAATGTCCTATTTAGGTTTCACCTCTCCCAGACTCACAAAGCTGAGATGTATAGAAACAATAGACACATCTAGTGACAAGAAAAAAAGGCAGTGTTACCAACAGCAGCCACATATTGGGAGAGAATGTGGTTCACAGTGACCTGCTCTGCAGACTAACAGCAGATTTCACTACTGAAGAAACTAATAGCACCGCTCTCATGAAGAAACCTCTGCGGTTTTTATTAGCTTTTGTCCCACAGGCATTTGTATTCACAGATGCCAAGCCCGGAACTAGAGCCTGGGAACCACACTGACAGCCAACTGTGGCCTCTACAGCTGCCCTACTGCACAATGACAGCCCAGACCGCTGCAGCTGACTCCTACCATCATATATACACTTTTGTGGCTAACCCATGCAGCTGTGTACTTGCACATTACCAACCTGACACCTGTCATTAGCATACACTATAGTGCACATGCCCCGAGGACATGTATGGACATGAGAGAGCGTTCCAACAGTCAGGGTTCCCACCACTGTTTCTGGGCCCAGATCAGGCCCTGTCTTCTCTCACTGGCCTGCATCACTGTGCTTCAATGCCTACTCTCACTGCTCTTATTCAGCATACTACTGGAAATTCTAACTGGAACAATCAGACAAAAAGAAATAGAAGGCATCCAAATTGGAAAGAAAGAAGTAAAATTGTCTTTTTTGGTGATGATATGATCTTTTATATATAGAAAACTCTAAAGAATCCACCAAGAAAAAAAACTATTCGAACTAATAAAGTTGCAAGCTACAAAATCAGTATATAGAAGTCAGTTGTGTTTCTGTATGCTTACAATAAAACATCTGAAAAAGAAATTTAAAAATCCCACTTTTACAATATCATCAAAAACAAATAGGGATAAATTTAAGCAAAGAGGTAAAAGATCTGTTCATGAAAACTTTAAGACTTTGTTGAAAAAAATTGAAGAAGATACAAGCAAATGGAAAGATATTCCATGTTCATGGATCAGAAGAACGGCCAAAGGACTCATAAAAGAAGAACAAAGCTGAAGGCATAATACTTCCTGATTTCAAATTATGCTACAGAGATATAGTAATGAAAATAATATGGTACTGGCATAAAAATAGGCAACATAGACCAGCGAAGACCAGCGAAGCCAAATCAAAAGCCTGGAAATAAGCCTTTACAATGCAGTCAACTAGTATTTGGCAAAGGAACCAAGAACACTAATGGGGGGAAAAAAAGTCTCTTCAAAAAATGATGTCGGAAAAAAATACAGTAATTTCTAAGATCTAAAGGAACGTGACAGATTTCCTGACTTTTAAAACTATATCAAAACTTTCTTTTAGCCTTTTGGGGATTTTTGTTATAGAGTTTGGGGAAGCATTAATGACAGTTACATAAAAATCTAAACTTCCACAAAATGAGGCAGTTATTAACTCCAAAAGGAAATGTAACTATTGTACAATTTATGTCTCAGCAGTGAGCAATATGTACACAGTAATAATACATAACTATAGTCAAAATGATGTAAAACAAAGTTGATTTCACCAAAAATTATAATGTAAATATACTGGAAGAAGGGATGGCAATTAGTAAAAGGCAGTTAAATCCTCTGCTTTCACAGTAGAAAATCAATTTACAATGCTAAAATTTATAGAATGAGAAATAGGAATTTGAACAAAAGTCTTAGAACTATAGAAGTAAATTCTAAAAGAAACTAAGAGTTGCAAGTGGCTTGTTCAGGAGAGAAGTTATTTGGAAGTGAGGAGAAAATGAAGAGGTAACCTACTTTCTACTTTTCATTAGAAAGTCTGTATTACTATATGGCTTTTAAATTGTATATGTGTTTCCCTTTGAAACATAAAAAATACACGTGTGTATGCCATATTTGCTACAAGTACATAAATTAACCCAAAGTTGATCAAATGAAAACACCACACTTAGGCGATGGGGAAATTTCAAGCAAACAAATTTAGGACCCAGAGCCAGATTTCAAAATTTGGCCATGACTGTAAAGTTTTCTCTTTAGGACCACAAAGATCCTTGTCTCTCCTTAGATTTATGTATTTGCTTCATTTTTCTCCTTGCAGACTGATCTTAATATCTTCTCTTCTTCCTAACATCCTCTCTTCTTCCCTTAAAACTTGCTTGCTGGCTGTTCAGGCTCTCCAAGGAGCCAGTTCTGGCACTGACTTCACAAGAAGAATCTATGAGACACATTTTACAAAACACTGTTTGTGCCTGTGTCCCTTGGTTCCAATTTTAGATGTTGAGACTGAATGAGTAGGTCAATGTACAGATTGTCTACCCATCAAGGGATCACAACACAAGCATGATCACCCAGGCCCATCACCTCAACAAGAGCTCTGAGAGGAATAAAATTTCAAAGAAGGGGCTGCTATTGGAAAGTTATGTAGACATACCTATTCACCCAATCTGGTTCCATGCTTACCAAACTTCACAATTAAACATAAAGCATTACTTATACTCATTATGAAAAATTATTAATAGGGGCACCTGTGAGGCTCAGTGAAGCATCCAACTCTCGATTTTGACTCAAGTCATGATCTCAGGGTTGTGAGGCTGAGCCCCGTGTTGGGCTCCACACTGGACATGGAGCCTGCTTAGGATTCTCTCTCTCACTTTCCCTCTGATCCCTTCCCATCCTCTCCCTCTCTGAAAAAATAAAAAGGAAGAAAGGTTAATAATATGCAGTTATTATGGGAATAATGTTATTCAGTGAAAAATTAAATGATTACTATTGTCCCAAAGGTCTAATTCTTACATATACCTTAAATTATTTTATATAGTAAAAAGCCAAGACAAGGGGCTCTTAGGTGGTATAGACTAGTAAGCATCTGACTCTTGGTTTCTGCTCATATTGTGGCCTCAGGGTCCTCAGATAGAGATTCACTTCAGGTTCCACCCTCAGTGTGGAGTCTGCTTAAGATTCTTTGTTCCTGGGCAGCCCCGGTGGCTCAGTGGTTTAGCGCTGCCTTGGACCTAGGGTGTGATCCTGGAGACCCGGGAGGATCGAGTCCCACGTCAGGCTCCCTGCATGGAGCCTGCTTCTCCCTCTCCCTATGTCTCTGCCTCTGTGTGTGTCTCTCATGAATAAATAAATAAAATCTTTAAAAATAAAATTAAAAATAAAGATTCTTTCTTCCTCTGTCCCTCCCAGTCATGTGCATGCTCTCTCTCAAATCAATCAATCAATCGGTTAATCAATCTTTTTTTTAAAAAGCCAAGACAAATAATTCTTTTTGATACCTAGCTGCTACAGCTTTGAATAAAGTGTGATAATCAGCAAAAAGTCAGATATGAGGCTAAAGTTAAAAAATTCTTGCTATTAATTATATAATGTTTTATTGTTTAAGTTTTTATTTTTAATTACAGTTAAATGTACAGCATTAGTTTCAGGTGTACAAGATGGTGATTCAACCCTTCTGTACATCACCTGGTGCTTATCACAAGTGCACTCCTTCATCCCCATTACCTATATAACCCATACTCCCACCCTGCTCTCCTCTGGTAACCATGAGTTTGTTCTCTATAATTAGGAGTCTGTTTCTGGATTTGTCTCTCTCTCTTAATTTTTCCCCTTTGTTTGTTTTGTTTCTTCAATTCCACATATGAGTGAAATCATATGATATTTGTGTTTCTCTGACTTATTTTGCCTAGCATTATACTCTCCAGGTCCATACATGTCATTGCAAATGACAAAATTTCATTCTTTTTTTATGGCTGAGTAATATTCCTACACACACATACACACACACACACACACACACACACACACACCATCTTTATCCATTCATCAATTGATGGATACTTGTGCTGCTTCCATATCTTGGCTATTGTAAATAATGCTGCCATAAATATAGAGGTGCATATATCCCTCTGAATTGGTGTTCTTGCATTCTTTGGGTAAATACTCAGTAGTTTAATTGCTGGATCATCAGATAGTTCTATTTTTAACTTTTTGAGGAAACTCCATACTGTTTTCCACAATGGCTGTAACATTTTGCATCCCTACCAACAGTGCAAGAGGGCTCCCCTTCCCCCATATCCTCATCAAAACCTATTGTTTCTTGTATTGTTGATTTTAGCCAGTCTGACAGGTGTAAGGTGATATCTCATTGTAGTTTTGATTTGTATTTCCCTGGTACGTGATAATGAGAATCTTTTCATGTGTCTGTTGGTGACTGTGTACCGTTTTATTTCAAAAGATCAATGTATTTCAGGAAAATGCCTCCTTGTGGTAGAGAATAACAACACAGCTCATTACTTTCTTCTAAATATCCAAATGAATGCTTCGAGAGAATTGTACTTGATTCTTCACTAAATTTTTTGTAAATGTGAACCAAATGAAGTGTCAGTTTCACTCCTAGGATGAAATCCCTAGATTTTTTACATGAAGCATATTTTTCAACTATTGTTTTAATTTCATTTGAACTTCAAACATTTTTCAAATGATTAAAACATCTGTAACATAATATTTCAAAAACTATTCCTAATCTAAAAACTGATTTTGGGGAGATGCCTGGATGGCTCAGTCAGTTAAGTCTCTAATTTCAGCTCAGGTCATGATCTCAGGGCCCTGGGATCAAGCCCCACATCAGGCTTCGCACTCAACAGGGAGTCTGCTTGTCCCTCTTTCCTCTTCCCCTCCCCCTTTTTGTACCCTTTCTGTCTCTCTCTCTCTCTCTCTCTCTCAAATAAATAAATAGAATCTTAAAAATAACTGATTTTGGGGTGGTATTTACGTAGTAACTAGTATAAAGCAATCAAAGGTTGTATCACTTGGTTATAACTTAATGTATGAATTATCCACTTCTGATTCTACTTTGTCATGATGAAAGGACATATCAGCAATAAGCTAGATCAGAGAAACTGGAAAATAAATAAGATTTAATGAACTGAGTAATATTCAGTGTTGCTATTCTGATCTCCTTTTCCATGTTCCAATAGAATGTTTCAAATTAGCAGAAATTTTTCTTTACTGGATTTAAAAAATCAATTGACAAGGCATTAAGTTCCCCATTCTTTTATTTTTGATTAAACAAAATGAGATATAAAATGATCAGAGATTCAAAAAGTGATTCAAAGATTGATAAAGAGTAACTCAACTAAGTATTTTGATGAAACAGAATTTTATTATTATTTTTGTTAACTTTTGGAAACAAAGGACACTATACAAAATGCATGTTTAATTATACCACCACTAATATATACCTCCTTTAAGGTGTAATAATGAAATATTATTTTTTATTTTTTTAATTTTTTAAAAACATTTTATTTATTTATTCATGAGAGACACACAGAGAGAAGCAGAGACATAGACAGAGGGAGAAGCAGGCTCCATGCAGGGAGCCCGATGTGGAACTCGATCCCGGGACCCCAGCATCATGCCCTGAACTGAAGGCAGACACTCAACCACTGAGCCACTCAGGCATCCCAAATTATTACCTTTTAACTAAAATCAATTGATCTTCATTTTTTCTAAAAATAGACCTTAAGTCTTACAAAGCTACCCATATGTCTAAAGCATGATTTATACTCATAGCAATTTTTTCATATTTTCTTTGCCAGATGGATAGTAAACATAAGCAAAGGCTGAAAAATAAATTCTAAAGATGTATATAAATGTATGTATTAATTGTCCTATATTCTAATATTTTCCTGTTTTAGAACTACTTTTGTTGCAGAAAAAAATATTAAAATATTTTCGTATCCTCTTTCTTTCCTTGCCCCACTATGAGTAATTTTCTTTTACCTCTTAAATTCCTGGGTTTTTGTTGTGTAGATAGTAGTCTGTCAGGCTACTAGAACTGAAAGGAGTTTGAGCTAGTTAGATGGCTTTAAATTGGAAACGACACAGTTGCTTAAAGAAGAAAAATATGGCAAGGAATGAAAAATAAAGAAAAGAAGGGTAAAAAAGTTAAAGATCAGTCCATCTGGCTTTAGGGGATATCTGGAGGAAGGACTCTGAGGATCACAGGTTAGGGTGATCTGCTCTACCTTGTGGTTCAGGACTCTAAGAAGGTAAGTGGAAAGAAGGATTTAAAGAAATTCTGTTGTGGGGGGGATGCCTGGGTGGCTCAGGGGTTTAGCATATGCCTTTGGCTCAGGGCATGATCCTGGGGTCCCACATCAGGCTCCCTGCAAGGAGCCTGCTTCTCCCTCTGCCTGTGTCTCTGCCTCTGTGTGTGTGTGTGTGTGTGTCTCATGAATAAATAAATAAAATCTTCAAAAAAAATTCTGTTGTGTATCATCATTGCTGAAACTTTGGTGTTTTGGAGGAAGACAATTAAGTAACTTTTTAAGTTCTTTGGGATGCTGTATTATGTTTTTTATCTGTGTGTTTGTTATCTAATTATATACCATGTTTAGGTTAGTTTCAGAGTGAGAACAATCAGGTCCAGCTTTAAATGAATTATGATATAGATTATGCATTATTGCTCCACTATTGGTGGATATTTAATCTGTGATTTCAAAAAAAATTAGTCTCATTTTTTCATTTCTCCCAAGTTTTGTTATGAACTGTAACATATTAAACCAGATGATTAGGAAGCTGAGATACATTCTGTAGTTCCTATTTGGTTACAAGTACCGGATAGTTTATGAGTAAATATTTAAAATCACATAAACAAAACAGATTGTGGTAGATAAAGCCACAATAATGCATAATTAACATTTATTAAATGCTTACTCTGTGCCAGGTTTTGTTCTAAGCACCTGACATGTATTAGTTGATTTGATATACTCACTACAGCTGTATGATATAGAACTAGGTTTTCCCCTATTTTTCCAAAGAAGAAACTAAGGCAGGAAAAAGATAAATAACATGCTCAAAGTCACACAGCACCAGCTGGTAGGTAGTGGAGCTGGGTTCAAAACCAGTCTGGTTCCAGAACTTGCCTTCTTAACCTCTGTATTATAGTATCTCTTTAATCAAGGCTCATATTTAATCTATAAACTGTAAAACGTTATATTTCTGGTAATCACCCAGATAGGAAAAAATGGAATATAAACACATTTCATAATTAATAACAAAGATATATAAAGAAATCAATTTTCACACTATGAATTTTAAAACAGTCTTATTCTCAATAATAGAAATAATATACTTTGTACTGTATTTTGCTTATGTCATACCCTAAACCATGTACTTCCCTAGCTTTCTGGCTAGAGCTGTCATTGTTACCACTACCGACTAATGCACACATAAATCCTGGTGTGACTTACTTAAGAAAAAAAAAAAGCAAGTAACTTTTTTCTACATGTTTTTCTTAAGTGAGAGAAAAAATAGTGTGTCAGGTTGTTTCAGATTTATAAAGGGAAAATTTGACTAAGGGCTTCTAGGAACATGTAGTGTCTGCCCATGTACAGTACAAAAGGATGGAATCTATTTGCAAAGAGAGATGATAGATAAATTATGTATTATATATTGTAATTTATTACTTAACACATATACATTTGACAAAAGTGATAAATACAAACCCTACTGTTGAATCTTGGATGCTTTCTGAGAAAGTTATATCATATTTCTTCATTGCTGCTTTTGGGGCATAATAGAGTGATGGATGTAGACCCTAGAAGTACAGACTATCAGTTAAAATTCATGGTCATCCTAAAGAGACATGCACGCCACAGAAATGTGGACATGGTCACAGTAGGGCACTAATAGGGTCAGTCTGTGAACAAATATATCCAGTGATCACCATGGTAACAACCCTGATGGGTCACACATGGACTAATCTTTCATTCATTATCTGGAAAAATAATTCTCCTGGGGATGACCTATACTGAGGCTTTACCAAGATTATCTCTGTAGGTGTTGAAATAAAATTACCACTTCCATGGGGGAATTGCCTAGAAAATGACTTTCCCATGGAAGAGTCTAAGCCATTGCAAAATATGGTACTTACAGGACTATTTTGAGAATGATGTGAGCATTAGTAACCATTCTAACACAGTATTCCCAGAATTACCTAGATAGGCTAGGCTGATTTCCAAACTATCCTATTGTGCAGTTCTACGGGACTCCCTAAATGTGGAATTTAAAATCCAGGAACTTTTCAACATGTGGATGAGTTCATCCATAAACCTATTTGCGATTCTGATAATAATTTGTAGCATTTTTCAGGAAATGAATTTTTTAGTGTGGAGAGATGAATGCCTTATGAGAGACCTTGAGAAAAATCTCATTTGGGGAACTCAAAATATCTGCCATCACCATGTAATGATTTTTTTCCCTCCATATGAGATATAGGTGACATTAATGGACTATGATTTTTGTCTGTTGTTCTTACTCAAAGGATAGTCAAGATCCACAGCTCCTTCCTAGAAAATAAGGCACTAACTCTGCTGGGGAAGTTTATTGCTATATGCTTCAGCTCAAAGCAACTTTCTTTAGGCATCAGTTCAGTTTTTTCTGATTCTATGAAGGATAAGGATAAGCTTAGCTTCAGTGCCCCCAAATAAGGGATGAGGATTATGAGAAGGTCTCACCATGGGCCCATGCTTTCTTCTCGGGAGGAAGGTAATTAAAGAGGTTGGAACACCTTTACCCTTTCTGACATTAACCTAAACCTGCTGGTAGAGACTCTGCAATTGGTGTGAGAAAGCCTTTTGTCATTCACTCCTATCTCTGGAACTCCAAACCATGGAAGATAAATAATCCCACCTTCAAGCAGAGGGCAGGAACAGTGCTGGTAATATCTGGATACTGCTTGTCACTATGTCTGAGACAGAAAAGAGGAACAATGAAACTTTTTGCCTGATGACTGTATTTTGAAGACTTATTATTTTTCTCTTTATGATATAACAGTCTAAACAAGCAGACCAACCCCAAAATGAGAAGTATCTCTATTTTTGACAAGCCCTAGAACTCGACAGAAACCACCCAACTTCTAACTGAAAGTTTTCAAATGTTGACCCCATGCAAATGTAGATATAAAGTAATATAATAAACAAATAAAAATATTTAACAAATTAAAAAAAAAGTGTAGAGGATGAGGTGAAAATGTGTTGACCTAATAACTCCAGAACTATCTGCAGTGTATCAGACTAGAGGCAAAAGAAACTGTACATAAGCACAATACTCTAGTTGATTTTTTTTTCTATGCAGAAGTATAATTCTAATACTGCTATCCATGTATGTTGGACTTGAAAAAAATAAAATGGCAGATGGTAGAAGCCAGGTGTCTTACTGTTAAAGCGAGGCTTACGTATAAACAAGTAGAGGAAGCTAGAAGGATCCATGTGGTAGAGGGCTAAAGTTGGAGACATCAGTATGAATTCATGTTTAGTTTCATATAGATCTAGATGGTTACATATGGAAATATTTATAGATATGTGTATGTACACAGGTTAGTATATACATATGTTTCCTTGTTCTATCAACTGAGAGGGCCTAGAAGCAATGACACTTCCAAAGCAAAGAGCACATAGATCTGGTTTCTAAGAAGATCATTTTCCAGTAAAAAAAAAAAAAGAAAAAGAAGAAGGAATCCTTGGATAAATAGCCGATTCTAGGACAGGCAATAAACAACATAAACTGGATCATCTTGTAGTGTCAGAAAGTAAGGAAGTACTCAAAACAATTCACAGTGATAAGGATATGTCAAGGAGACATGGAAACCAACTGAAAGATCTCCCAATGAGCAAAACTGACACATTTCAAACAAAAAAGAGTAGCATTAAATTAAAACCCAGTATGAAGTAAATGCCCATGAGTCCATACTAATATAAACTAATGACTGAATAAATAAATGGGGGAGAAGAGACAAATCTCTCATACAGAAGAATTACAAATAATCTATGTTGATGCTCTCCCTTTAAGGAGATGGCGTATAAGTCCCCCTCCATAAGTGTAGGCTGTGCATAGTGACTTCCTTTCACAAATTACACTATGGAAAGAAAGAAAAAAAAAAGACTAACTTTACAAGAAGCTTGACAAAAAAATACCTCAGCCAGCCAATCAAGTTTAACATCAATAGTTTAAGTCATGTTGACAGTATGTTCCCTTGATATGAGGCAATGAAAACCACACTTTCCCTCTGTAGTTTTCCTCTTAAAACCCATAATGCCATTCTAAAAGGTGAGAAAAATATCAAAAAACCACAACTGAGAGACTCCTACAAAATACCTAACCAATACTCTTCAAGACATTCACAGCTAAATATAAAGTGGTATTCTTAATGAGACCCTGGAATAGTTAAAGGACATTTGGTAAATACTAAGAAAATCTAAATGAAGAATTTGTTCATTTTATAGAGTTTAGTTGATAGTAATCTATAAATATTTGTTCATTAACTGTAATAAGTATACCATACTGATTTAAGATGTTGATAATAGGGGAAACTGGGTGGAAAAGTATTGTAATTCTCTGTACTAACTTTGCAATTTTTCTGTAAATCTAACAGTCTCCTTAAAAAATGAAGTTTATTAGGGAAAAAAGTACACATCTCACTGTGTGTGTCTAGTTGAATTTATTTTGCAAACATTGGCAGCCTTATCTGCTTTAATATATATATATATTTTTTTTCACTCAATCTGGCAATTCCCTGTCTTTTGATTGTGAAAGCCAGTAGTTTACATAAGCAGGTCATTTTTTATATTTCTTTGCCTTATTTTATGTTCACTATTTAACTATTTTTCCCCTGATTTCCTTTCCTTTCCTTTAACTGACATGAGCAGTTAGCGTTTCATTCCTTTTTTTCTTCTTTCTTAACAAATAAAGTCTGCTATACTTACCAATTCTACTGCTTTTAACCTTGCTGCTCCTAAAAAAACATAATTAAACTAAATATCTCTATTACCATATTAAAATAAATTATCTCTTTCACCTTACTTGGCAATGTCCTCCATAACAAGATGAAAATCTAAAAATTATTTTATATTCACTCCGTTTAGCCATTGCTCCTAATAAAACCTTTAGCACATTTTACTCCTCCAGTTTCCCTACTCCATTCACAACTTTGTTCTTCTGTAATTTAACCTTCTGAGTTGCTGGCTATGACTGGAGTTTCTTCTGCAATCTGTCTCTTCTGTTTCAAAAGTTCTTACTTCATGATTCTATTACAAATTCCTAAGCAATATTACTAATTCCTTAAGATTTGTAACTCTATATAAGATTCATCACTCTCCACTTATGTTTTTCTTTCTCTTCCCCTACTTTGAAAGCTCTCTTGTAATTTAATTTTTACTTGCTAGAGTACTTCCTAAAGTATTTTTGTTAGACAGGATTGTATAACTGTTATGCTTTCTGAATTCTTACCAGCTCAAAACGCCTTTCATTTGCTCCTGCAGGTGAATGGCTAAACTGGAGAATGACTTCTTTAATGGTATTTTTTTTTCCCTTCTCAATAGATTGTTGTCATTATTGTGCTATATGCTACTTTCTAATATTACAGATGAGAAGTCTGATACTAATTGTTAATTTATTGTTAATTTGTTTTTTTCTTTCTGGAAAGGGCTTCCTTTATCCTTGTAATGCAGAAATATCATCATGCCATGCTCTTTTTAATGAATTCTGAGACACAGTGAGCCTACTATATAGTCTTTCATCAGCAAAGAAACTCTGTTTATTACTTCTGCATTTATTCTTTTTTCTTTTCCTGGAACTCCAATTTTATTATGTTCTGACTCCAGAAAATATTCTACAAGCCTTTTTCTCTCTCCCTCATGATTTCTATCTCCGTGGTTTTGATTTTGTTTTTTTCCTGTTATGGATTTTTTGTGTGTTGTGATTTTGTTTTTTAATATTGTTTTATTTAATCTCCCAAACTACTAATTTATTTATCAGCAGAAACCATGCTTTTTTTTCAGTTAGCCTAGTGAGACTTTTTTAAAAATCATGATTCATAATTCTAGAAAGTTTTTTGCGTATGTGCTATCATTTTGTACCTGGAAGCCTTTGCTTTCTTTTTAAAGGTTAATTCTGATTTGTCTCCCTCTCTGATTTTGTCTTGTTTTATTTTTCCCTCCCTTTCCCTATGATTCTCTGTTTTGTTTCTTAAACCGTAAGAGTATCTTAATCATAGGAAACAAACTGAAGGTTGCTGGCGGGGAGGGAGGTGAGGGGACAGGGTAACTGGGGGATGGGCATGTGATGGAATGAGCACTGTTATAGAAGACTGACTGATGAGTCACTGAATTCTACCTCTGAAACTTAATAACACTCTATATGTTAACTTGGAAACTATGGAAAATTGGAAAAATATGTTAAATTTTTAAAAAAATAAAGGTTAATTATGCCATTTGCATTACTTTTAATCCAATGAGAGCCATCAGGTTTTAGCTTGGTCTTCACTTCTGTGGTTACTGAATCTACTTTCATGATTAGCACTTCCCCTTTGCTCACGTTTGATCTCCCTGGGCTATTCGGCCCTCTGTTAGGCTCCTTCAAATAGGAAAACACAAGTAATTGATAAAAGTAGAGAAGTTTGTTGGTTTCTTCATCTTTTCTGATAAGCCAGATTTTGTGTTTGTTTGTTTTAATATTTCCTCTCTTTTGAGGCAGAAGAAATGGCACCTTTGCCCTCTGGTCTCTTTCAACCATGGGACAGTGAACAAATTGGCCCAGTGGTTTGGTTCCAGGATTGCTGGGTTCAGCTTGTTTCCTTCTAGGTCCATAGGCCATTGGAAACATAGTGCTCCTCAAAAGAACTCAAAAATTTGCTTGAAATATTGGATTTCACACCAAGCCCTGAAGAAACATGGGCCATCTCTTTTGCTATAGCTTCCTCACTCAGCTCTTGCCTGACACCAGGAGGATGAATTCTTCACCTAAACTCTCATGCTCTGGGCAGCCGTGCACCTATGAGGGCATAGAGGTGACTGAAGAAGGAACCAACAAGTGATCCTATTAAGAAACCAACCCCCTCAAACCTACCAACAATCACAACCTCACCAATGTAATTTATCTGCGAGAATTTGGACCAATCCTACATCTTTGTGTTCTACACCCCTGATGCATCTGCCTGGAATTCTCTTTCCCCACTTCTCTTACTTTCTTCAGCTTTCTGATCAAATTTGATCTCCCAGAGGGGTCCATCCCTGTTCACTCTGTAAAATAGCAAAAACCCACTCGTCTGTCCTCTTAACCTGCTTTGTTTTTCTGGTAGGAATCACTTACTTTTCTTATTATCTATCTCTACTCACTAGAATATAAACCAAAGAAGAGTAAGAATTTTCCTGTTTTTCCTGTATCCTCACTGGATATTGAGGATATTGCTATATCCTCATCACCTAAAACGGTGCCTGAAATATTATAGTTGCTTAAAATATACATGTTGTCTAATAGAGAGATAAATGAGATTCTGGTACAGACAGTGGTCTCAGATAGATCTTGTTGACTTAGTCAATTCACAGATCTGGTTGTTTTACTATTTCACAGGCAGAGTAGGTACTAAGAAAAAATTTGAGAATATGTGCTCAAGCTACTTTCACTTTGTATCTGAATACTCCCACCATGGAACATATGAATTTTTTTATTAATACAATCACTTTTACTTACAAATAGATAAAATAAATTTGTGTGAACTCCTAGTCAAAGATTACAAACTAAAGACATGATTCTATTTCTATTCCTTTTAAAACTGTACTAAAATGATAAAGAATTTTTAAGAGTATAAATTTGCAAAAAGGAAAATAGATGAAAAATAACAGCTCTATAATTTTATAGCCTAGAAAGCAAATAGTTAAGCAGGAAATGAGTCAGCAGACCTGAGAAAAATTAATCTTAAACTAGCAGGAGAGGAAGCAAAGGGCCGAGAGAATAACCTGGTTTAAGTTACAGAATCGCCCCAAAGTTCACAAATCAGCAAATACAGATAACACCAAAAATGATGGTCCCAGCTATAACATAGGAGTATATTCTCTGAAGAAATAAACAAAGGACTCTAGACTTGGAAACCAATATTGAGACATGAAAACATACTCAAAACAAAGATGTTACATAAATACTTGCATACTCAAGACTAAGGTCATTCCTTTAGCTTCCTCCTCTCTTAGCAACCAGATACAGACACCTAGGAAATCACCCTTTTTGCCAAAAATGGATAGTCTTCTCTATGAACTGGACCAGCCCCAAAAGAGAGATCAAGCTTCTCAGATAGATCCTATAATTAAATTCACTGCCCTTATGCTATGTTGTTCTATTGCCAGCTTGGCTAAGTTGGGAGTTACATTTCCCCTTCCCTGTATGGTTCTCAGTTAGAACTGGCCAGGAGAAAACGTGTATGAAATTTGAGGACAAAAGTTAAGCAGTGGTCATAACTCTCTAAATAATCACAGCTACATATTATGTCAGAAAGAGAAAAGAACCTGATAGGTTCTGTGGGACTCTCTGATCTGATGGGGGGGGGGGGGGGCACCAAATGTGGAGCATTCCAATTGGGTGGGGGTGGGCTGGTAGCGTGGGCAGTTAAAGAATTCACCCAAAGCAGAACAAAAGAGATAGACGTTTATTGACTATATCACAAGGGGTCAGCAGGCAGGACAGCAAAGGAGAGACTGCCAGGAGGCAACCACAGTTATAGGACAGAATGAGGGAGGATGGGAATGTATGCAGTTTTCCTTTGTTTGGTAGTTCTTAAGATTACCTGTGCCAGGTAGTCTTTGATCATTTAGGGCCTATGGCTATTTCCAGGTGGGTTGCTTAATGAGCTTGTTTGCATTCAGCTTGGTGATCACTGTGGGCTCTTTTGCCTTGCTCAAGTTTCCATTGCTCAAGCCTGTTGCCTGAAAACATCCTCTACAGGTTCCAGCTTGTCTCCCACTCTACTTAACCCCATGTCTAGCACTTCTTCCCAACTGTAGGTCCTGGTAACAAACAGCATTCCCAGGCTTACTACCAGACACCTGGCAACAAACCTACAGAAACAGTCCAGAGATATTAGTTTCCCACGGGTTCTTCTTGAGCTCTTGTCTGTAGTCCCATTCTGATGGCTAGACATGCCTGGTTTCCTAGATTCCCCTACAAATTCCCACTTATTTATGTTTCTCAGTGACGTAAATAGAACTTCCTAGTGACTTCATTGATCTTCCAGTCCTTCACTGCCAAGATGCTCTTATAGTCTACTTCTATGGCTCCTCCCACAATTTTTTAGGTCAAATGCCTACAACAAACCTCTCAACGTTTATAGACCTCCAGAGTTCATGTACTTAGTTTCCAGTCAGCTTTCTAATCTCCTGCACTATTTGCCTGATCAAGGATCTGGGAAACACCTCTAATAGGAAAGGCTTCCGATAGGAAAGGCCTAAAACAAACAGGAAAAAAAAAAAAAAAAACAGTTTATAGCAAACGGAGAGAAAAAAAACTTCCTTCCTCCAAATACTATCATAAATCTCCTTTGGGAGAAGAGATTATATTGCAGACACAAAACATGACAGGATTCCATTTTGAACAAATATTCAGACAGCAAAAAGAGCTCTGGGAATTAGAAATATAAGAGTTAATTTTTTAAAAATCTCATCAGAACTGAAAAATAATATTGAAGCCATTCTTATAAGGTACAACAAAAAAAAATTAATTGATGAAGAAAATATTTAAAAAAAAAATAGAAGTCTAATCCAGAGAATCCAGTATCTGAAAACAGGGAGTTTAGAAAACTGAAAAAAGAAGCAGAAAGGAAGAAATAAAAAATAATTCAAGAAAAATCCCCCAGAACTGAAGAGTTTCTAGATTAAAAAGGCTCATACACTGGCCAATGGAATTGATGAGGGCACCACACCAAAGTACACCCCTTGAAATTCCACAGTGCTGGAGAAAAGAGAAGATCTTAACAGCTTCTTCTTTTTTTTTAATTTTTTAAAATTTAAATTCAATTTGCCAACATATACTATAACACCTGGTGCTCATCCTATCAAGTGATCCTAACAGCTTCTTAAGAATAAAACATGTTCACATACAAAGCACAAAAAGTAAGAATAGATTCAGACTTCTAAACATCAAGAATGGAGCAATTTCTTTACATTTTAAAGGAAAATCCGTTCTCATATGCAATTCTATGCCCATTCAAGTAGGAAGGTAAACTTTTATACCTGGCCAAGAAAGAATTTAACTCACTCATCCTTTCAGGAAGCTACTGGAAAGATAGTCAACCCAAATAAAAGTTTTGACAATTCCAACATGTGGATTTTTTTCAGGTCCGTGTGTCTGACGTTTATTACAAATATCGTTTACTTTAAAAAATTACAGTTACATGAAGCTCCTGGGTGGTTCAGTCCATTAAGTGTCTCTTTCAGTTCAGGTCTTGGTCCTGAGGTCCTGTGATCGAGCCCCACATCAGGCTCCCTGCTCAGCAGGGAGTCTGCTTCTTCTTCTCCCTCTGCCTCTCTCCTGCCCTCCCCATACTCTCAGATAAATAAATAAATAAATAAATAAATAAATAAATAAATAAATAATCTTTTAAAAAATAATAAAACATTACAGTTACAGATAGCTAAAAGATTATTTTATAGCAGGCCACCTGTGAAAGCAAGTCAAGGAGGAACCCACAGTCACTGACAGATTCTGATCAGATGTCTCTGGCAAGAATGGAATGTAGGAAAGAAAACTCCAAGCCACAGTCCCACTTGGAATAATTGTATTAATAGGACACAGTTTATTAGCTTAAGGTTTATTATGACAGTACAACTCTGGTGAAAATATAAGTGGAGAATATATCAGCTGACAAGAGAATATTTCCACCAAGAATGATCCCTCAGACTTTTGACAACTGCCTCTATGTATGGGTGGTCAAAACAGAAAAGTAGTTATTAGACATATGAGGATTCTGAACATAAGGCATTCCCTTCTCCTTCCACCTCTTCAGAGGTGCTTCTGGGCATCAAAGACCTAATTACTTTAACTGTTACTCTTTCTGTGTTTTAAAATAATTTGATTTCTACTCAATGCAGCCCTGAACAAAACTGGGTGGTCTTTGAGATGATACTGAATAACTTATAGCCTTCTGTTAGATACATTTTTTTCCTGTTATTTTCACAATACTCTTTGTGACAGATGATACAGATGAGAAACTGTGGTTTGGAGAATTAAGTGATTTCTCCAAGGTCCCATAGCTGGAACACGAGGAGCTGGGATTCAAAACAGAAGCTTCTAACTGCAAATCCTTTTCCACATGGATTCATTCCTGAATTTATGTGATTTACAGCAAGGTAATGACTCCCTAACCTTAACTCTGCCCTAGCAAATTATTCATACTTTTCTTTATCATCAAAAAGTAGTTTGTCAAGAATCACTGTCAAAAATTCTTAATCTGATGAACTGTATTGCCTTCCAAATTTGACTCTATACCAAATTATGCATAGAGTGAAATTCCTTGGCCTGCAGGCTTAAGATTTTGAAATTTTTTTGTAGTGCCTAACAGACCTTTTTGATCCATCACATTTAGTCACATCAATCATATTACCTCGAAGAACACATTGTAAAGAAAATAATGTAATGTGATTGATGTGAACAGATGTGACATGGGACAATTAAGTTTCAGTTTAAGGACCCAAGGAGAAAAACACCTGATGCTCTATAAGGTTCACTAAACAAAGACTCTATTGCTAACAATATAAATACAATTTATAGGCTTTGTTTTCCCAAGTGGGAGAGAGAAGAAATACAATATATGTAAATAGTATAATGTGTGTTTATCCACCATGCATGGGCAGAAAATTTCCTCTGAGTGTCTGAAATCTAATATTTCCTATTGCATTCCAGAGCCAAGTTGAACTTAGCAATGCTAATCCACAGGGAAAAAACTAATGTTTTAAGAAATAAATTATTTATCATTATTATACATATGGATGAGAGCATTTCAAAATAACTCAATATATTTTTTTAAGAAAAATAAAGGATTTTAATAGATCCGAAATGTAAATGATATTTTAGGGGGAATATCTTTAAAGCATTTTATATGGTGAATTTTTCTTTAAAGATTTTTATTTATTTATTCATGAGAGACATAGAGAGAGGCAGAGATACAGGCAGAGGGAGAAGCAGGCTCCATGCAGGGAGCCCGATGTGGGACTTGATCCTGGATCTCCAGGATCCTGCCATGGGTTGCAGGCGGCGCTAAACCGCTGAGCCACCAGGGCTGACCAGATGGTGAATTTTTAAAAGGCACTTACGTCATTACCAAAGGTTATGATCATTCCTTTTAAGATCTTATTTTTGTTGAGCTTTAGTTCATAATTTAAGACTATATAAAACAAATATCAAAATAGGTATACACATATATGTATATCTATATTTTAAACTACCAAATGTTTCCCTAGGATTTTTTCCTCACTATATATTGAAAAATGTGATGCAGTTGTATATTTAATATCTTGGTAGAGAAGTATAGTCAACCCAATGTTTTTAAAGCATATCTTCATTGTTCCTTTTTCTTTCTCCCTTTCCTAGCTCTATTCGTCTTTCTGTCTTGCCTTCCTCTTTTCCTCTTTTAACTTCTCAATTATTTCTCTTACAAAAGGATTCCAGGGGCTGGCACTCAGATGCTGTACTTCCAAGCACTCTCATGCACCCCCAGGAAGCCTGTGACACAGATGAAACTATCCAGACAGAGCATTTCCACTCAAGGTAGTTTGTGACCTTGGCCATGTGACTAAGCCTATGCCTGAGGTTTCTTATCTTTATACTTGAGATAATTACAGCTATAGATCTGATCCAGTAATTTGTTGGAATTAAATTAGGCAATTCTAAAGTGCTTAACAAATTTAGTAGTCGTCCTAGATGCTCAGTATGTTAGTTTCTTTTCTTGATTAGTTAAGGGATTGACAGTTTAATCTTTCTGCTGAAGCTACCGTTTTATCTCCCAATTGTATATCTTATTTCTCTTCATTAATGCCCAAGAAAAAAGATGAAGATGAAAGCTGCAGACTTCCTCTCCTCTTCCCTTCTCTAATTTAATATAAGGGCATACCAGGAAGCATTCATCATGGTGTCATACCCCATGAGAACTAAAGAAAAATAAAACAATTTATGGAGGTGAAAATTTGGGGAAGGAGTGGAGAGGCATTATAATTAGGAGATAAAACATTATGTGTGGCATCCCAGACTCTTCACAGTAATTCCACGCACACAGCCAAACTCTTAGCCTCTCATCCCAAGAAGTACCTACTTCAGCCGCATAGGAAGGCTTTCCATGGCCCAAACTTTCCTATCTGTGCTGTTGCAGATTCCGTTGTTTTTATCTATATGCCCCCTTCTCTTCTTTACCTAGCAAAGTTCTCTTCACTCTTCACAAACCATCTCAAATATTATCTCTTCTGGAAGGCCTTTCCTTTCTTCTGCCAGATGAGATTAATTACTGCTCTCTGGCTCCACAGCTTGCTTGTAACACTAGTGTAGCCCCCATGTTCATTTGACAGTCTCCCCTACAAAACTTCTTGAAGATGAAATCTGTCTTACTAACTTATTTAGCCCTAGCAAGAAAATTCAGTAAATATTTATAGAAGATTAAAAGTATAAATATGTATGTAGTGGGACGCCTGGGTGGCTCAGTAATTGAGCATCTGCCTTTGGCTCAGGGTGTCATCCCAGAGTCCTGGGATCGAGTCCTCCATTGGGCTCTTTGCATGGAGCCTGCTTCTCCCTCTGCCTATGTCTCTGCCTCTCTCTCTGTGTCTCTCGTGAATAAATAAATTCTTAAAAAAAAAAAACTATGTAGTAATTATCCTACAGTCATGTTGTTCTTAATATTTATTTAAAATAATATTTCAAGGATATTGAGAGCTTACAGCATTTCTTCCAATTTGCCTTCATAGCACCCAACTTATAAGATTCCCTCATGTAAGCACAGTGACTAACAAGAAGAGATGTTTGGAGAAAGCACTAAAATGGGAGATTGGAAATCTGATTCTGTCCCAGCTTTGCTACTCATTGACTGCATCACCTTAAGAAAATCATGTCTTTGGGCTGCAATTAACCCATTTGTAAAATAAGAACTTAAGCTACTTGATTTCTTTTTCAGCTTGTAATAGTCTACCATTCTACAAATACCAATCCTGAGATCTCACCATTACAGTACTTTCACCTAAAGACTTGCACTAACAGCACTGAGTTTAAATGAAAGTTTAAAGTAAGATGAGGGTGGTGACTTCGAACAACTGGAGAATTATATGGGGAATAGGATGCTGTGCCATTCCATTTTTTTTTTCTGAAAAGTTTGGGAAAGACACCAGTGTTGGCATGTGGTCTTGGTATACCATATATGAATGCTTTAGCTCAGGGTCCATAGAAGGAGAGCTAGAAGGGGAAATTCCTATTCAAATGATTTATTGGGGGAGTGTCCTCAGGAGAAGCAAAGTGAAAGCAGAAGAATAAGGCAGGGGAAAAATGAAGCTCAGCAGAGATGTTGAACAACAGTTTCAGTCTGATCCCACGGAGAAGCTCTAGAACGTGAATTACACCACAAATTGGACTCACCTGGCGGCAAGAGGGCTGACCTTTGGATTCCTTTGTCATTGGCCAAGGTTGGGAGGGCATAAGCTCCAAGATGGATGAAGTGGTTCCTGGCTACTGTTTGACCTAAGGCAAGTCTCTGGAAAGAGAAAAGGGAAGCTTTGAGTTGTTAGTAGTCAATACTCAGAGCCCGTGGTAGGATGGGTGCTTCAGCTAATAAAATGAATCTAAGCAGGTACCAACACCATTCTCTGATTAAAATCCCTTTGCTGCCCAGAGCAGAAGCAAATACCAAAAAAGTAGAAGTATTTCCATGTTTGAGGAAAGTTTAAATAGTAGAATATTCTGAGTTGTGAGTGGAGCCATGCATTTATTCATTTATTTCTTCATACACTCAATTAATAACATTTCTTGAGTCCTGCTTAAAATGACCCACTCCAGCAAACAGTGCATCTGTGTTCAAGTCAGATGCCCTTGAATGTAAGTCTAATGGTTTTTATTAGTTTAGTGTAAGACACCACACTTTTCAACAGAAGAGTGCATCATGAGGTAGGATGAATCCATATACCATCCTTTATGCAAAAGACCTCTGAAGAAGTGAATGGATAGATTTGACTGAGCTACATGTACCAGAGGGTAGACCTGAGCCTACCAGAACCACCAACCAGTAACCTGTTAGTGTCAAGACCCAGGAGCCATGGATATTACTTTTGTCAAAAACATAGGTCTTGACAGTGTAAGAACCTCTCTATGGCATTACAGAACACATTGCACATTGAATTCATGTGCTCTGTAAGTTGTATATGATGAGTTTGATTCTTTCCTTTTCATTAAATATCTTTTGGGTTGTTTGTGGTCACCACATCTGAAATAAGAAGTTGTTGTCAGCCTGATGGGATATGTGGAGAGTGTTCACTACAACCCTCAATGTAACCTAGGTCTTAGGGATCATGGATGTCTTTCATAGATGGGAAAATTCATATTTAAATCAAAGGATAACTCCAAAGTTTCTGGCATGATTGAATAAGGGATGAAAGTACCAGTAAGCAAGAAAGAAAATATTCAAAGAGGAGGCTTGGAAGACAAGTATTAGAACTGGGCCTAAGAATTTAACAACTCTTCCCCATCCATGCAGATATCTCATAAGAGGTCTCCTCTTGTGAAAGGTTTTGTTTCTTAAGCTTGATAATTCCTTCTCACCTAACATCATCTCTAGTTCATTCCTTTAGTGTCAGTTCTTACTCTTTTCCTCCTATAATTGAAAAATCACAAGCTGTTTCTTGCTTTCTTAGCCACTTTCCCTGACATTGTGGTATGTTGTCCTTTGTCCATACTTCTTCTATGAACTAGGACTAGCCTTATTCTTTCTATTCATAATCTTGAATTGTGAAACCCCAGATGAAGAAGAGCCCCAGATTCCTCACTCACTAGGAAGGGAGGATTTTTTATTATCCATTTGGCCTCAAGTCTTCAGGACATTTTGGATCTCTAAGATAGTGGTTCTCAATCAGGTGCTGTTTTGTCCCTGGGGACATTTGACAATTTCTGGAGACATTTTTGATTGTCACAGTTTGGGGGGAAGAGTGCTACTGATGTCTAGAGTAGTACTGGGGATCCTCAAATCTAGAATACTAAGCATGTTAGCCTTTCTCACTTTGAGACTCCACAAATTGACTCTTCTCTTTACTGGGCTTGTGAAATCATCTCCTCCAGATAACAAGAATACATCTGTTCTTATTAACAAATGCCTCTCCAATTTCATGCTCATTCTACTTTTAGCTGCCGATGAGTGGCAGCAACAATGAAGTGGCCAAGGTGGTCCTTAGCCGACTTGCTGCTGCTCTCCATGGTCTGATCCCTCCCTCTAGTGGGAAACATAGCAAATGCAGCCTCAAGGACTGAGTTCCCCATTCTGCAACAGAAGGATGGTGGTTAATGGGAACTAGAGTACAGTATTCAACAGATTATCAATCCCCCATCCCCCTAACCTCCAAAATCAAACATATCTTGGAACCATAATAGAGATTTTGGAAAATACATGAGGTCATCTTGAAAGGGATTTTATTTATTCAGTTACAGTGTGAAAATTACACGCTTTTCCTGAAGATGGAAATGAAAACCTACCACTATCAAGTGTAGTTTATTATCTATGTTCCTTCAGCATTTTAGGACCCACTCTGGAGAGTCTAAACATGAATTTGAGCTCAGATATTTACTAACTGTGTGATCTTGTACAAGTAAATTTTCGAAGCCTTAGTTCCTTCATATGCTAAAATAAAAATAAAATAAAAGTTCCTTCATCTGTTTAATAGTACCTATCCTATGGGGTTTAGTGGGGAGCGAACTGTTGTGTTTAAATCACGAAGAATGGTGTTTGGCATTCAATAAATGGCAGATATGACTGTTATGTTATCTGGACACACTAAGCTCTGGGTTTAGGCAAGGAGCCTTCTGTCACTTTCTTGGCTTTACATTAAGTGTCCAAAGTAAGAAGTGCACAATGCCTCTCCTCTGACTTGTTCAAAAACTACCCCATGACTTTGCAGCACAAATCTGCCTGCTTTGTGACCCTTTATAGACCATTCTGACTCCTAACCAGGAGATTGAATGGACTGACTAGCTCTTGATCTCAAGTCTAGGAAGAGCCCATCACATAAACCAGTGACCTAGAAGGAACCATAACCCCACCCCCAACCCCAGCAGCTCTGGATGGGTTTGACTTCACTGGGACCATCTACCAGTAACTGCTCCTCCTCCCTCTATATCACTCAAGGAGACATCCAGGTACTTGAGATCTAATTCAGAAAGGTTGGGGGCGGGGTGGGGATAGGTAGGGGTGGGAGCTGCAGATGCAAATGCAGTTAGTAAAAGCTGTAAGAAAAGCAAGTAAATGTTTATCATCCAAACAGATTATAGTTACTCTAAAGGAGTAAAAGAGAGTGCATGCTAAGCTTCTTGGATACTCATTCCTTTGACATAGGAAGTCATTTTTTAATTGTTTGTTGAACTATACTGATAAATGTTATAATCTCTTCTAGATATGTTATACTTCACAATTAAAAGTTATATATGCTAATTCACAAATATTCTAATGGCACAGAGTGATATTGTAAGGAAAAGTGGGTATCAGTGACTCTGAATCCCTCAAAAGAGTTGGACTCTTGGGACACCTGGGTGGCTTGGTAGGTTAAGCACCTGCCTTTGGCTCAGGTCATAATCCCGGAGTCCTGGGACCAAGTCCCGCATCAGGCTTTCTGCTCATTGGGGAGCCTGCTTCTCCCTTCCTCCTTGTTCCTGCTCTCTCTTACTATCTCTATCACTATCTCGATTTCTCTCTCTCTCAGATAAATAAATAAAATCTTAAAAAAAAAAAGAGTTGGACACTGAATATGAGTTTTTAATAATATTTTAATCATATTTTGTTTATATTTCCTTTGGGACATGCCTAGGAGTGACATATGATAAAAATATGTATTAACTCTAAAGTAATTATTCCAATAAATATAAAATAAATATTCCAAGTTAATAATAAATAAAATAGTAAATACTAATTTTAAAAAAAAAAGGATAGAGTTAGAGTAAAAATGAGAGAAAACTTCTCTTGTGTCTGTTGAATCTCTTTACCATCACCTGGTACCCTTACATACTGACCCAGTCAGCCTTATACAGTCAAGATTACTGCCTCCAGCTGACTTTGAAGGCCATTCTGCATTCTCTCCTAGGAGAATTTTCTTTGGAAACAACTGCCTTACATTTTTTTTTTCTCATGAAAGTTGGCCACAGCAATCACCTCTGAGTCTTGGAGGCATGACCTCCCCCAGTAATGTTCTCTCATGAGCTGAAGTTTCAGGGGATGGCAGCCACAAATTCTTGCCAGAAAATCCCTTGGCCAGAAAACTTTGTAACTGTTTATTCCACCTAAGCCAGCAGAATGAATAAAAATTATTCATAAATGAATGTGTGGAAAATAAATGAACTCTGAATATATGTAAAGTACCTATAGTATATTTAACGCCAGTAATATTTTTAAACATCCACAGTAAGATACAGTAATTCCAAAATTGTTCAGAATGACCATTTACATAAATTATTTTTATGATTGCAGTTGAATGCTACTGTATATGAGCATAACCTCTTCACATACAATGGCTTTGAGAGAATTGCTGACATTCATTTAGCTCTTCATTTACTTAAAGCAAAGTATAATTAACATATTGTAATCATGGAGAAAACCTGTTCACTGACCCATGATAATTTAAAAGCTTTCTTACCTACTCAATTTTAGGAAATTCCTTTAGGGGTTATTTTTTAATCCCGCCAACAATTCATAGGTGGTTGGATGAATGAACAAATGAATCACTCTGTCAATCAACAAATTTTATTTATGGCTTCTGCAGAAGAACAATACTCACATGGAGCAAATAGACCTGACAACTGATTTCATAAGAGACACATTGAATGAGACAGTGTACCTGAGAGCACCATACAATGATGTTTGGAACATCATAAGAATTTAAGTAGGGGTATTAGAATTTCAGTTTACATGCAGTGTACCTCTCAGTTGCTTATTCTAACATATGTAAAAATATGAAAATTATACAGGCAATAATATTCAGAATAAAAATTCCTGCCATAAAATATGCATTTCACAAATATTTGTTTTATGAATAAGTTAATTCCAACAGTTTTTTTTAGCTCATTATTATTTAATAGGTTTTCCAAAGTTTTTTTCCTGTGCACTTTTTACAAAGTGGAATTGTACTATATGTTTTATCTTATATTCTGCCTTTATGGCTTTTTATTATAAAAAGTCATTTCCCCATAAGCACTAAAAACCATTTGAAAATATAATTTTAATGACTCTCTAAAACATTTTGTATTTCTTAATTTACCAATCCTCTCTTGTTGGGCAACAGGATTGCTCAAGGTTTTTTTGTTGTTGTTGTTTTCTGTTTTTGCTAAAGCTTTATAACTAAAGCTGCAATAAATGTAAATCTACATCTATTATTTCTCAGCATTGATTCACAGGAGTGTTATTAAAGGGTGAAACTCTACTGGAGTAACTATTTATTTTTCTTGACTGGCCTTAATTTCCTCTCCTTTTGGTGACAGTCCCCCTTGGAGAATAACTGTATCCAAAGAGGTTTGGGTTAAAGCCAACTCCATTTCTAGCTCCAAAGGTGGTGTGCAGGACCCAAGCCTGGGAATTAGGGCATCTACTCCCCTGGCTGCAGTGACAGGCTCAGCAGCGAGGCCCAAGTCAGACAACGGAGACTCAGTCTTGGGTTCTTCCAGGATTGACTGTGGAAAAGTCATTCCCTTTTGTTAGGGATTGCTAACCAGGTGTGATATAAGCCCAATTTTCTATTAACCACTGGAGAGAGCTTGCCTTGGTATGAAACTCAGAGGAAAGAGAGAAGCCAGAAATTAGTTTTAAGAGATTAGAGATTCCTAATAACATAATTTCAGTAGCAGATTCCATCCTGAAACTAGGATGTGATTTCCCTGTTGACCTAAGCAAGTATCATGTGAGGGTTTCTATAGCTTGCAATCTTCAAAGACCAGACTAATACAAAAGCATAACATGCTTAAGACTGATGTTTTATTGCTAAATTACCTTTTTTTAAAACTTTTTTTATTTGAAAGAGAGGGAGAGACAGAGATAGTGTGCATTAGAGTTGGGGGAGGAGCAGAAGGAAAGAACCTCAAGCAGACTCCGTGCTGAGCACAGAGCCCAGTGCAGAGCTTCCATTTCATGACTCTGAGATCATGACCTAAGCCAAAATCAAGAGTCAGTTGCTCAACTGACAGAGCCACCAAGATGCCCCTAAATTACTTTTTAAAAATTGTTAAGTTATGCACATTGAATAGTGGTGTCATTACACCCTGTTATCAGTGTTACATATTGCTATTTTATAACCTTTACTAATTCTTTTTTTTATCTTTACTAATTCTATAGAGAAAATACTATTTTATTTTAATCTATATTTCTTAAAATACTAGTGGTGGTAATTTTTTTAATATGTTAACTATTTTGACTTCTCAGTTAATAACTTTACCTATGTATCTATTATTCTTATAGATGTTGTTTTATGCAATCCAAATTAGTCTTTTTCTAGGTTTTTCTAACTTTTATTTCTATGTGTGTTACAAATATATTTTTTAATCTATTGCTTCACTCTTATGTGTGTAGGATCTATTTTTTTCCCCTAGGGAAATTTCTCTAATTCAAACTTGAGGAAGAGAGATCTGATAGGAAAAGCAAGCATGTTCAATCTACAGTCTCACTTAACTTACCTAGTAGAAAACATAAGTTTTAGGGATCCCTGGAAGGCTCAGCGGTTGAGTGTCTGCATTTGGCTCAGGGCATGATCCTGGGGTCCTGGGATCAAGTCCCACATTGGGATCCCAGCAGGGAACCTGCTTCTCCCTCCACCTATGTCTCTGTCTCTCTCTGTGTGTTTCTTATAAATAAACAAACTCTTAAACACACACACACACACACACACACACACACACACACACACAAGTTTTAGTTTATAGAACAATAAGCATAGCATCTCTTTACTGGCTCTTTTTCAATATTCTTAGTGTTATTTCTAATAAAGTAAACTTTGGTATTGTATATGTTCATGATCATCTAAACATTTCCTATCCTCTTTCCCAATTCTCCAACTCTTATAAGGAATTTATCAGAAGCAATAATGGAATACTCAAGGGAATACAGTTTAAATGATGAAAAGGCTATTACTACCAATTTTATTAAGTCTTTAAAATTATAGCAAACAAAGATTATAAAACCTCTTCTAGATGTCAAAGACAGTGAGTGCCTTCAGACCAAGGGGAGCTTGACTGAATGCTTTTAGCTCATTTTATCTAAACTACTCTCATAGCAACAAATTCTTCAAAAATGCAGACTTGTTTAATATGTATATACCACACTACTCAACAAGAGAGATGAAGCTCTCTAATGGAAATTATTATTGTCTTTCTGGAAGTGGATGAAATAGCTTTTTACCAAGTGTTTAGGCCTTTTTTTTTTTTTTTTTAATAAAAGCAGCAGCTTGTTTCTTGACTAATGTCTTTTAACAAGGCAGATATAAATTCTATGATAATACCAAAATGACACTGCAAATTGTTGAAAAGAGCCATTATCTCTCTCACTTGTTGAGTATTTAAGCATGAGCAATGCACTGTGTGTTTCATTAGGAAAGAACAGAATCCTAGAGATGCCCCACAGTATTGTCATTTTATTTTTTCAGTGAAATGATTGTACTTCAAATGGAAGAATATAGGAATATTGAGTTGGTCTTTTGGTCTGTATCTTCCACTAGGATATAAATCTCTTGACATCAGAGACTCCATAATATTTAACATCATATCCTCAGTGCATGCAGGGTAGTGAGTAGTGCAATGCCTGTACCCTCGAAGGCCACAATGATTATTTGTTGTGATAAATGGATGAATAAATGAGCAAGTCAACAGGGCCAGCTCTTTCTTGGTTTTGTAGGGGTCAAATAGTATGTCTGTTATACTAAATCATAGTTCTAAGTCATTTTGATATCAGTACTAATAATGATCATAATAAGTCTAATGAATTAACTTTTACTGAGCTCTTATTATGTGCCAGGCACTACATTAAATACTTGATCTGCATCATCTTAATTCTTATAAGAATTCCAAGATGAATCCTGATCTCACAGACAAGAAAACTGAACAACTACAAGGAAGGCAAGAACTCTCAAAAGGAGCTCTTCCTCCCTGTTTATTTGTTTGCTACTTAAGTGACTTGTCCAAGGCCGCATTATAATTTAACAGGATAGCCAGGATTAGACCCCAGTTTCCTAGATTATCAGATAAAAACAGTTTCCTTGTTACCAGAGGGACTTTGTTGTGCTTCAGAGTCATATGCAGATCTTTTAATATATATATATATATATATGAGAGAGAGAGAGAGAGAGAGAGGCAGAGACACAGGAGGAGGAAGAAGCAGGCTCCATGCCGGGAGTCTGACGCAGGACTCCATCCCGGGACTCCTGGATCGTGCCCTGGGCCAAAGGCAGGCACCAAACCGCTGTGCCACCCAGGGATCCCCTGATCTTTTTAAAAACATACATCCCATGGCACGCCTTTGGCTCAGGTCATGATCCCAGGGTCCTGGGATCAAGTCCTGCATTAGGCTCCCTGGGGAGACCCTGCTTCTCCTATGTCTCTGCTTCCCTCTGTGTGTCTCTCATGAATAAACAAGTAAAATAAAATCTTTAAAAACATACATCCCTAACTTCTCCCACCCAAAGGTTCAGAGTCGCTATAGCTCTGGCGGATGCCAATCATTTGCATTAAATAAAGTTTACCACCTAAATATCATATTTTACAAATGTTGCACAACTATTCTAGAACCTATTTAAAGTTAGAGGGGTTCCAATGATATAAGTAAAAGCCTTTGTGAATAATGTTTAGAAGATTTTAATGATAAAAATGCTTTTCATTGTGCAGCAGCATCTGCTGTCCCATTATCATGATCTGTGCTAAAAGATGGAGGGTTTAGCATATATACACAAATAAACTTGTGGGCTGGAAGTCTTCTGTCCAAATCTTCATCTGGTTTTTTAGAAGGAATCAATGTTAAGAGTAAGACTTTATACTTTGGAAACCAAAAGGGCAAATGCAATCACATACTACATTAGAATGACACCTGTTGTAGCAGTATTTTTCTTCTTAAGTCAATGATTGTTAACTTTCTGAAATATTTTACTATCTGTCTTAAGGCTTCAGAAATTAGCATGATAACCAGCAACCGCCTTTAGACAGGTCAATTACACATCTGAAAATTTCAGCAAATATGAAGGTTAGGTAAATTAAGAAAAGCAGGTTATAAAGTGAACAAACTGTTTCTACCCACTGACATTGGTCTTCTAAATATTAGTCTGCCAAATCATGTACTGTTTGTGTAAAAATATAGCCTTTTAAAACAGGTTGTTCTTTGATTTTATTCTGTGTTTGTGAACCTGAAGGAAATACCTCCCTAGCTTATAAACCTAATTCATCATGTGGGAAATAATTTAGAGAAAGGCCGGAATAAAATCCACTCAGAGATCAGAGAATCATGTCTTTCTATAAACATGAACCTAAAAAAAAAAAAAAAAGAGGGAAAGACTTAATTCAAAGTTCCAAATTGGGAAATAAGGGACCTGAGTTCTAGTCCTAGATGTACAGCTAATTTGTTTACTAGGCCTCTTTGGATCTCAAATACCTTATGAATAAAATGGGAAGGTGGAAGATGAAAGAGAAAGAAAAATTAGAGAACCCCAAGGATACTTTAAGAATAGAGGTTGGCAAATTGTCTCTGTTAAGAGTCAGAGAGTGGGGACACCTTGGGTGACTCAGTGGTTGAGCATCTGCCTTAAGCTCAGGTCATGACCCCGGGGTCCTGGGATCAAGTTCTTCATCAGACTCCCCACAGGGAGCCTGCTTCTCGTCTGCCTAAGTCTCTGTCTCTCTCTGTGTCTCTCATGAATAAATAAATAAATTTTTTAAAAAAAAGTCAGAGAGTGAATATTTTAGGTTTGGGGGTCATAGTGTATTGGCTACAACTACTCACTTCCACCATTATAGCTCAAAAGAAGGCATAGATCATAAGTACAAACATAATCATGATTATATTCCAATAAAATAACAACATAAAATTTTACTTGCAAAAATAAATGGTGAGCAGGACTTGGCCCACGGATCACAGTTTGCCAATCAGCCTTATAGATCTTCCTACAATATTATGAAATATATTTGTGCTTCCAGAAATATTAACTGTAGGACATAATTATTTTAAATATACTAAAGAAAACTGAATAATTATGGTTTAATATAGACTTGTTTATATGCCTCATAAAAACCATATTCATTTGCTGATAAATGTAATACCATTATGCACAAGAAATTTATAAAGTTAGCATTTGTGTACTTTCCCTCAGTAATGCTCTTTTTCCCTCTGCCAAGAATATCACTTACTAAAAGTATACTAAAAGCATACTTAGACACACACACACACACACACACACACACATCCTTATAAATACAAATTGACTCACAATAGGTAATCATGTGTTATATATAACTAAGAGCTCAGACGTAGAAATAAAAAAAACAGGCCTTATTATTTAGCACAGTGACTTTGGACAGGTTACTTAATTTCTCAGAACATCTGTTTGATCATCTATCAAATAGGTATATAATACCCACCTCACTGGATTAAGATGAAATTGTATATTAACATAGTGAGAAAGAATAAGGGATTATATTCATGTATTATATATAACAAGCTTTTTTCCCCTAGATATTACTGGCATCTATGAGTCATTATCCAATAATGCTAACTGTAGTAAATCAAACACAACATTAGAACACTTAGAATTAGCAGACAACTGATGAAACTTTTATTTTTTGGTAAAAATATTTTTTCTGACAAAATGGATTCATAATTATTCTTAGCATAGATAAGACAGCCTCTCCTTTTATGCTCTGATTCTAAACATTCCATTTGCTCAAAGGTTTGCAGTAAAATTTGTACATCAAACAAATTAAATGTAGCACTTTTTTTTCCACCTTAAAACAACTTTTTTTTTTTAAAGGCAATAGTTTAAAAATCTCATAAAAGCAGTTCCACTTCCAATAATGATAGAGTAAGATCAAACCAGCCTGAATCCTTCCCAGAAAACAACCATAAAATCTGGACTTAATACAAATAGCAACTACTTATAGCACTCGAAAGTAAACAAAATAAGATCAACTATGTACTTGTCTAGAAAAATGGAGTCCCATGAAATGAGTTCCCATTTTTCGCAACTTTCAGCTGGAGGCCAAGTACAGATGATGCTGGAAGCACTGGGGCTGTGATGGAAAATGGCCTGGTGAACCATAAAACTGAAGCTCAGAAAACTGACCACTAAAGAGAGTAGGTAAATTTTGGAAGGAAAAGAATAAGAAAGGGTTGTTCAAATTCATCCTGCCCATATCTTTGACATCTAATTACACATGTGTGGAATAGTTGGAAGGATCTTGGCCAATAGTAATTTCTGCCACCCAAGAAACAGTTAGCAGTGCAATTTTGGATGGATTACAATAGATTAGATAACTGAAAGGATTTACAAGACTCCACAGAGAACCCTCATGTAAGACATTTATTGAACGCAAAGGATATGGCACAAAAGAAGGGAGGGGGCGGGAAGCAAAAAACAAAATAAAACAAAAAAATCCAACCCCCACCCAAAAAGCACTAAGGATGTCTGAAACCTCCAGGCACAGCTCCCCAGACTGTCATCTCACAAAATGAGTATGTGTTTCACCTTGGGATTGAATTGCCAAGATTTCTCTCATAAGTTTTGGTTTTAGGAGACCTGCCCAAAAATTTTCAGTGAGCCCTTTAATGTTCTTCTAGGTATAAGAGCCAAGCCCAAAAGCTTAACTGGTCATGCCAGGTATAATTCATCCACAAACAAGCCAATCTCGGGTGCCTCCAGTGGAGTTTTGAACTTAAAACAACATATTATAAATCATTAGTTAGCTGACTGATTTTCTTGGCCAAGATTAGGTGAGACTTCCAAATGTCCCAAAGATAAACATAGAGCTGTCCCAGTTAAGCTGTAAAATAATTTTATCCTACAAAAATTCCAATAAGATAACTGCTGGCTAAAACAAAAGAAATAACACACAACAGAGAAAAATAACAAAATCCAGAATCTCAACAAGTTAACATTTATCATTTCTAGGGTATAATTTTAAATTGCCTGACATGAAAAACCATATACATGGAACATACTGCAATAGAGAAGAAAATCAACTAAGAGCAGCCCAAAGATGTCCCAAGTGTTAGCACTAGAAGTTAAGAGCTTTTAAGTGGCTATTTTAATTAACTTCAGTGAAGTAAAATAAAATATGTTCACAACTGAATAAAAAGACATGAAATCTCAGAAGAATAAAAATGATAAAAGAAAAAACAAATAGAAATTTTAGAACCAAAAAATATATAACATAAGCTAAAAAATAATCAGTGGGTAGACTCAGCAGAATGGAGATGACAAGCAAAAAAGCAAATGAACTTAAAGATAGATCACAAGAAATGACCTATTATGAAAATAAGGAGAGAAAAATGAACAAAGCCTCAGGGACCTGTTAGATGATGGTACTTATTTCTATATACATCATAGTCCAAAACAAACATGAGAATGAGAATGTAGCAGAAAAAAAAACACTTTTTTTTCAATTAAAGATGTAATGGCCCCCAATTTCCAAATATGATGAAAGACAGAAATTTTCAGTTACAATAGTTGTGCAGTTGAAAACCAAAGACAAAAAGCAAATCTGTGAGGATCAAGAAAAAAATGACTTTACATATACAAGAATAATAACAATCTATTTAATAGCTCATTTCTCAGATACTATGAGGCTAGGAAAGAGTGGAACATGATGCATGTAAGCACTTACCAAGAAAACCCTATCAACCCCAAATTCTATATCCAGTGAAAATATCCTTGAAAATGAAGGCAAAATAAAGAATAAAAAATCCATAGAATCATCCTATGCCTCACAATAAAAATCCCAAAATATTTTTTTCTTATTTACCTTTTCTTTTGTATGTATGTGAAAACTAAGATGATTTTTAAAAAATCATATGAAAATGCAGGCCAAGTACAGCCAACACCATCTGAAAAAGTAGAATGAAGCTGCAGTACTTATACTACCATATATCAAGATCGTTCATAGAAGTTTAGTTACTAGGAGAACATGTTATTGGTACAAATATAGACAAACTGACCAATGGAACAGAATGAAGGGTTTTCAGAAATAGACCCAAACATATATAGTCAGCTGATTTACAACTGAGAGAACACTACAGTATAATGGAAAAAGGATAGTCTTTTTTTTCCTTAAGATTTTATTTATTTATTTATTTGAGAGAGGTTGAGAGAGAACATAAGCAGGGAGAAGGGCAGAGGCAGAGGGAGAAGCAGGCTCCCTGCTTGGCAGGTTTCAATCCCGGACCCTGAGATCATGACCTGACCCAAAGGCAGATGCTTAACTAACTGAGCCATTCAGGCACCCAAAAGATGGTCTTTTTAGTAAATGATGCTGTATAAACTAAATTTCTATATGGACAAAAATGTAATTTGACCCCTACTTCATGCCATGCACAAAGTCAATTTCACAGGTATTGCAGATCTAAAGGGGAAAGGTAAAACAATAAAACTTTTAAAAGGAAACATAGGAGAATATCTTCTTGATTTTAGTTGGTATAGGAAAAGATTTCTTTAAAAGATTACAAGAGATCCTAAATGTAAAGAAAAAATTGACAGTATATTAAATCTAGATTTTTTTTTTTTTTTTTTTGTCAAGAGAAACCATGAAGAAAGTAAAAAGGCAACCAGAGGAAGAAAAGATTTTCACAATATACTTACTGATAACAGATTCATAAATAAATAAAGGACTCCTACAAATAAGTAAAAAATGACATAAAACCTGAAAGACATGTTCAGAGGATTTTTATTTGTAAAATCCAAAAATCAGAAATTACCCAAAAGTCCATTAAAGGCAGAAAAAATAAACTGTGGTATTTCGTACAAGACTATATTACTGATCAATAATAATAAATGACCTGTAACTGTCTACAGCAATATAGATGATACTGGAAGAATCCAGACAACAAAAAAGCACATTCTTTAAGACTCCACTTAATTAAAGAGAAGGGGGAAAAATAGGAAAATAGGACAGTGATTACCCTTTGGGAGAAGTAATCAAAGAAAGGAGTTTCAATGAAAGTTACGGGGTTGATGCTGATGTAATTTTCCATTTCTTGGTAGGATTGCTGTTTAAACAGATGTATCTGATTTGTAAAAGTCCTTCAAATGATACATTTAGGATATGTTCACTCTTCTGTAGGTATGTTACACATCCAAAAGTTAGTAGAAAAGAGTCAGGGAATTATTGAAAGCAAAAGTGACCAGCAAATAAAACGGCAAAGGAGAAACTCCAACTTCCAGCCTGGAATACAGATCCTTTAACTAAGAGGCCAGAGCACAGAATAGGGGTTAACCAGAAAGGCCATTATCAGAAGGGCCATTTGGTCTGGGCCTTCTTTTCAGGAAAGGCCTCAACTGTGGGGTTTTGATATCATTTCCAAATAAGATTATACATATAGTTAGATAACCTGACATATGAAAAGAAGAATATATTCTTCAAAAGCCTTTAAACATGATGGGCTCATCTTGCCTCATGATGAATTATTAGACAATTTTCTATTGTTTTAAATATATCCCACAATTTGTGATATGAATGGCAAATTATATAGCTTTGTGGAGTTTTATATTAAAATTATTAACTAGTTAATTTAAATATTAAACTATACTAAGCATTTTATAATCTGGCTTAAGCATGTCTTCATAGTTAAGGATATTGGAAGCCCTTCTAAATGCATCTGACTTATCAGGCTTGCTTTCAGATAAAACCAGAAAAATAGTGAAGACATAATAGTTTTTCTATAACTGTTTCTTGAATCTGAATCCAAAATTGCAGTTTTCATTGCCTAATTAAGGTCTCAAATAAAGATTGATTTTATGTCTTATCTGCTTTAGTGGTCAATTCATTAAAAATATCTGTTAAAGCTGGCTATATTTTAGCATTTAGTCTAAACACACAATATGCTATCTTTTTATGGATGAGTATAATCAAAAGGTCCAATTCACAACTCTGTAGTCTTTTTCCTACTGGCTAAACTATTTCAAAGAAGCCAAGTCACTGAAAATCTTTATATACAAATCCATGGAACAGGAATTACATCACTGAAGTACATCTATTCCCTCTCTTAAAGCTTCAGAATGTTTTTAAAATTGCTCCATTACCTAGAATAATTATAACTTGATTTCTTCCACTTTCCATGCCTTAATATTTTAAATTTCAATTTTTAAAAACCATTGGTGTTTTATTCAAGAATGAAAAGAATTACTAAAATTATGGAAGGGAAATTGATACTGAAATGAATTCCACTTAATACTGCATGAATTTATAATAGATTAAAAAATCACCTGAACCTTCCAAATATACCAAGTCTACTATTTTGACTAGCAATTTTGTAAAACAAGACTGTCAGGAATATCAAAATATCAGCTGTCTCTGCTGTTTGCAAGATCATAAGTCAGGTAATAACAACCTGCCTACTAATATTTCAAAATGAGTGATCCAGAGTCAAGAAAATGGCAGGGGTGTGGGATAGAGAAGGTCAGTGGGAAACATGAAGGAGTAAATCTAGACCTTACGTAATATAGGATTCAAGTTACTTATGAAAGCAAGTACAAGTATTACAGAGTATTAAGAACACATGTTAACTTTAAGCTAAAAGCATTTAAAATGTCCATGCCTTTTTTAGAAGTAAATATATAACTTCTTGAGATGGGGCCATTCAAATGTAAAATTGTTACAATATCCCTATGTGTTCTTAATATCCTCTAGTTCTTCTGGTATCTCCTTTCAACTCCCGGCTTTCTCTTACCCTGTTACCACCAGGAATCCAAAAGCTAATTCCATTTGCTAGTATACTAAATTGTACTGGATAGGGAATACATACTTTCCCTGTTTCATGATTCACTTTTTGAAACTTCAGCAAAGACACAGTACTATAAATGTGTGCGTTGGTTGGTCGAAGTTACATGTAGAATATGGATACTTAATCAAGAATTCAGGGTCTAAGGGTGGGTGGCAAATACACGTCAGAAAGGCCACCTCAGAGATAACTACTAGTGCTTCTGTACCCACGTCCTTGAAACATACCAGACATTTGTTAATTAGCATCCCAAATGTCAGATATGGATTTTCAATAGCAAAATTAGTGGTTTGTTAATCAGCAAAATTAATGTTAGAAATAGGCTCTTCTTGGTGAAATTAGTGGTATTCAACATATGTATATGGCTACATTCGACATATGGCTATAATTTTGCACGAACAGGATATAAGAAACTAGTTACTTGACCCTTTGTTCTGTGTCTAGTCATTGGTTTGGAGGATATCTGGTGGGCAAGTCTTTCTATTACAATATGAGTACTGTTTCTGGAGTATTGTCATTTCTTTTCATGTGGAGTGGGGGGGTCTCAGCACCTACAAAGAACAAAGTTGGGACTTCGTAGAGAATACAAAGCAATTTATACAAAATGTTTAGTGCCTCCTTATTACTAAGTGCTTATTAAATGAGTACCTAAATGTGAGGCTGAATTTGGTCTAAAAGCTTATATTTTAATATATTTTAATATGGCACTAATGTCAGGGGGAGTAGACTTAATACACCTCAATCTTTTGTGATGGTCCCTAATTATATGCCAAAAAGAACATAAAAGTTGTGCGGTTTGCAGATCCCTTGACTGCTTATTCCCATTTGCATTCCCAAATTTATATCCCCAGATTTTTAAAGCTATCTTTATAAGTTACAATGGTAAATTGATTTTTGTTAAATTGCCAGTAGGTACCTTGCCACCTTCTTAAGGACTCCAATGTCTTAATCCACAGGTAGGACTTTAATGGTGGAAAATCTATCCTCGATTAGTGAATGACTAGGGAAGATGGTTTTGGCCTGAAAGCTTTGAATGTCCTATACTTCACTGGGTGGTAATATTCTGACTTTATATTGGGCTGGCTCTGACCTCTAGTGTTTTATTGTAGGTGACTACATGAATCTTCAAGAGTTTAAAAAGTCACCTACACCTTCCAAACATATTACAACATTTTTGGACCTTGTTTTTATATCAGTAACCACCGGACACTAAAGTACTACTCATTTCCAGTAGCAAATATTTAAGTAATAAGAAACTGGAGACTCTTTTAAGGTTTAACAGAGTTTGTTAATTTTGTCATTCTTAGAGGTATATGGACTGTAATATTTTTACTACAGATAGAATTTATAGTTATTTTGCAACATAATTTCTTATAGATAATTCTGCTGTTTCATGCTATCCTAAGTGAAAACTATTAAATTTGGTGATGTCCATAAAGGACATGTACTGTGTAAAGCTGCCCATTGGTACCTTTCCCTGTGCACCAAAGCCAACTTAGACATACAACAGAAAGGCATTTTAACGACTTTAGTAAGTGGTATACTATAACCAAGCATATAAATATTTCATTTGGGAATTTTTATCTCAGCTGACTTCTGAAGCAATGCTGAGTCTTTTCCTTTTCTTTGGCATCAACTTAACACCTTTGTGAATGATTTTGTCCATGCATTTGTTATTATAACTATATGTTTGTTCACATTGATTGTCTGCAAACATTTTGCATATAAAGGAATCCCCTGCACTTAGAAAATACGCTTTAAGTTCTCCAAATTCCCACTGCGTTTAGTACAATGCCAAATATTAAATGATGGTGGATGATTATGTTGACGAGATAACTACTTCATTGAATGATTTTTATTTAATTACATCATATTCATTTCCTTTGCCCTAAAATACAATATCTTTTCATTTGTTAGGTGATCTTCAGCTGACTTAAGTTATTAGAAGAAATAGCCAACTGTCAGTCCTTTCAAATGCCTTATTGTGTGTCTTTAATGTAAATTAATATATGTGTAAAATCAATAGTTTCAGATCCAAAACTTCTAGCTTTGCTTCTGGCAATTTTTTAAGGGGGCATACCATTAATAGGATGCTTAAAAATAGCAATCCCCTGTAGAACTGTAGAAAAAAGAACATGTTACTTAAAAAAAAAAACTACTATTTTTCCAACAATTATTTGTTTGCTTTGTTAAAATTCAGTTAAATAAAAATCAAACCCTAAAACTGAATGAATTTCAACCTAATACTGTTTTTGTTTTCACTGCATAACTAAGAAAATCCTCCCTCGGATAGTACCTCAGACATAGGAAATATTTGTTGCATGAAGGAATATAAACAATCACAAATGATCATAAAAATTAACCAAGCTTAATTTTAAAAAGGTGGAATTTTTTAAAGTGAAAATATCAAATGATTTACGTTACTTCTGATAATGTTCATTTTCACTTTGTACAGAAGGTGGAGCCAGAGACATATTTATCTACTGGCTGGGACTCTCCCATTAAACAAAACAAAACAGACCAAAACAAAACATTTCTTCCCTTGACAAATCTTTATTTATTTATTTATTTATTTATTTATTTGTATTTATCCTTATAGTAAGATTCACTTAAAGACTGATGTGGGTTATCTATCAGGAGAAATTCAGATTTTATCCAGATTGAGACAAACTTTGATCCTTAAATCTCTCTCAAGGATGATAGAATGCTAAATAAATGGGAAGCAAGTCTCAATGAAGTGAATTCTCTGGAATTATGAAGCAAATTGTCAGACCCCAGAAATATATTGAAAAATAATTCTAGCACAAGTCAGTAATATGTTGGGAAATCTACTCTGAAGGAAATATGATCAACAGTCCCATTAAGAACACATTTTATGGCTGTTTTTACCAATTTAGGTAGAATATTTTTGAGTTTGCATACTACTGAGGTCCAAATTAACTCTTCTGCTTCCTTACTGTCAGATAAATATTAGATAAAATGGAAATCTGATGCATAAAGGATTATTCTGATGTTAATGACAGGAAATCTATAAAATAATGCCATCTTACTTCAATACACAATCATCCTAGACCCTCCCAGTTTTGGGTAATCCTTTTATTCATCTACAGCTGTCTTTGGAGTCCCCTCGAGGTACTGCAAACTTAACTCTGCTCAAATCACTCTTCATTTGTAGTCAGCTGATAACCTCACCACTTTAAGAAGCTATCTTCCAACTCTAGCTTCCTAATGCTCCTACTCTCCACCTTAAAACATTTTTTTTTCCTTTATGCTCTGCATTCACTCTTGTTGTAAAGGAAACACTGTCCCTTTTTTCAAAGTTGAGACTCCCCCAGTACTCAGGTGATGAAATACCCTTACAAATAAGCCCTTGTGGTCATTTTAAATACCCTTCTCATTCCCAGATTCTATCTTGCCTCTTTTTTCATTTTATTTGCTTATATTAAATGAGGAAATCCACTCAGGCTGTGTGTGCTGTCTTTTTGGCATATGGCCTAAATCATCATATCTCTTAGTAATCTCATCTGTACCTGTGGTTTCAAACCTAGGTTCTATGAATATAATCCCAAATCTTATAATGATTTTAACCTGAACTCGACAGCCCTCATTTTAAATTTCCAGTGAGATATCTTTACCTACATGTTTCACTTCTTCATACTAATAGGAATATTCCAAATTGAAATCATTATATCTCTTTCAGCAAATCAGTTCCTCCTCCAGATGTCCTTTTTTGCCTTAGTAACATTTTCCCAATCAAAACCCCAAACTTTGCTTCCACACCTTCTCTCCCTTGTCCTCCTCATTCAATCTGTCATCAAGTTCTGACAATTCTATTTTCCTTTATCTTTCTTACTCCTAGTACCCTAGTTCAAGTTCTTATAACTCACTCCTCTACCAGTACAATAATGTTCTCCTTACTAATCTATAATCCACAGCCACCAATTATCTTGGAATGTTTATGCTACTCATTGAAATGAGAGGAATCTACCACAGTTTGTGTGAGATAGGCATTTAAAGTCCTTAAAAATGAATCCATCCATTTATCTCTTTAAAAATTCCAGAAATTGGTATTTTGGAATAAAGGTAAAACTCCAAGAATGCAGTTAGTTCTCATTTTAAGAAATCCTCACAGTTCTGAAAAAAGAGTACTCATCACTGTGCCAATAATGTGCATTTTTCAACTCACAGAACAACAAGGATAAAGCAAACTCTAAGCCTGGCCAATGGTGGTGCTGACAGAAGCCATGCAGAGGATGGCAACTGTGAATGTCCCTCATCCCTCAAAAGCAGTATTATTCCACTGGCAAATCAGACCGCATCCATTTCTTCTGCATAGACAAGACTTAGCAATCAGAGAAGATATATAGTTCTAGGAAGTCAGCGTTTATATTGATGAAATGGTATTAGTATTTCTGGGAATATGAGAAAAACATTTAAAAAGTCAGTCCCACAATATTTACAAAACATTTCAATTGAGATAAGCTTCTAAGGTCAAGCAACTGAGATTCTCTCTAAAAGCACATTACGGGTCAAAATGTAACTCATCCGAGCACTGCTCGAGTAAGAAGTATAACAGGAGTTTCTACCAGGCATTTGGAAAAGCTGGTAGGTGTTCACGAGAGAAGATGGGTGGTCAGTGTTGTAACAGGGAAGCTATTCACTGTAACCCAGCTCTCCTCGAGCATTATTACTTATAGGGTTGCATTTTGGTAGAATTATTCCAGAAGAAGAGAAAAAAGTTACCTAGTGTCTTTCTGTGAAAATTGTTTTAGAAATAAAAGGATGGTATATTCCATATGTTAAGAGAACATTTAATTACTGGCTCATGCTTTGACTAATCCTTTGGTTCAGGAAATGGTTGAAGTGGTATCTGAATAACTTAACTTGGTATAAAGAATTTCTTTAGTTTTATTTCAAGTTGGTCTTATAGGCACAAACTAAAAAGAAAAGATACTTTAAGATACTTAAACATCAGTATCCTTTTATACACTTGACAAAACATAGTTGAAAATAAACACAATATTTTGTTTTAAAAACCTTGTTATAAAATAATCTCAACTTTTCTAATCATGCAACTAATAATGAATTAGCATCTTAGGAAATTTAAAAAACAAAATGGATAAATTCAACAATAATTGTACTTGATAATTCTACTCAAGTAAAACAGTTGTGTAAACTAAATGAAGCACAGACTTCTTTTTTAAAGGGGGGAAGTAGATTTTCTTATAAAGGGAAAACAAATCACATTTTCATGAATGTGTTCTGAATTGAATACAATAATTTTTAGCTAGAACCACACAATAGACTCGTTTGAAGGACAAGACAAATTATATATACAAGACCAAAACAATATTCATGGGTTGCTGAACTTGGAGACATGAAAGATTACTATTTCTATTTCTTTATTCACCTTCTTTAACTTAAAGAAAAATGTACCCTTGGAAATAGTTGAGCCCAGCAAACGAGAGCAAAAATTGCATCTTAAAACTACATTTCAAAAGGTGTTTTATAATCATTTTAATGAAAGTGCATTTAGGGGAAGGTATCTGTCAGGAAATATTTGCCATCTCCTTTTCCTTGGCATTTGTATTAGTGAGTAAAAGAGTAAGGAATATTAACGCTGATGAGTTTGCTTTGTTTCCAGAAAATAATGGTCAAGAGATTTCCCTGCCCAACTTGAGGAGCATCACTGAAGCCTGTTTATGGGGAATTGTCCTACCACAGCCCTCTGGTATGGCATCTGGGGAGTCCTCAAAGGAGCTACCAACTCTTAGAATGAGGCAACATGACTCAGGTTATTATAAACCCTCATGCAGAGTGCTGAAGAGGGAAGGCCATGTAAATGGAGGAAAATCACATAAAAATTATATGCACAGTTCTACTGTCATTGGGCAGAAAACTCTACAGTGGGTTTTGGAGGAGACGGTCACCAAGAGGTCAATAGTTTTTGGACCCACTTAATGCCAACTTACATGCAGGTATTTCATTTAAAAAAAAATCCTGACATTTCACTACAAACACATAATTTTTTAACGCATTGACATCTGCGGGGCTGAGATACTATAAATTTTCAGTTCCTCTAAGATCTGGTGGAGGTCAAATACCACCATCTCACAGTCAAAATGTTTTATATATATATAATACAGTTGTGAATATAAATATTAGTTTCTGCTAAACTGAAGAAAAGAGTAAAAATTCACAGCAGGGTGGGGGTGGGGGTTGGAAGGTAGATGTGGGATGGGCATCCCACCCCCTGTGTTCATTTTTGCAATGTCTCTCTCCCATCCCACCATTTCCTTTGTTAATTGTCCCTCCTTAGCTTAAGAGTAAAGGAATTAGATCATCAAATAACTCACACCCACCTTTAACTTCACACACCTTGGCCAATACGAAACAAGTCTGCACTGGCTACCCTCTGTTCCACCATTTTCATTTACTGCAACATGAAACATGCACTCTATATAATTTTAGAAAAGAGTGTGATATTATAAAATACAGAACTTTTTATTATCCCTGGACTTTTGGTGAAACAAGCACTAACTTACGGCAGTAATTGCTATCTATAAAGAGTAACTACAGGCAGTGGCATTCCCGTCTCTAATGCTATTCCATTTTACTCGTCAGCAAATTTAAACTACAGCTTGATCTCAACCTGGCTCTTCCTCTGGGTCTCCCCCCGCCCCCCCTTCCACGTTCACCGGCCTGGGCTCCACTCTCCTCCCCGCCTTTCCTCTGCCCCTCCCCTTCTTCAGCCCCTCCTCCTCGTTGAGTCAGTGGCTTGAAACTTTTAAAAGCTCTGTGCTCCAATTAGAAAAAAGCTTTTACGAGGTATCAGCACTTTTCTTTCATTAGGGGAAGGAGTGAAGAAAGTACCAAACAGCAGCAGACTTTTAAACTTTAAATAGACAGGTCTGAGTGCCTGAACTTGCTTTTTCATTTTACTTCATCCTCCAAGGAGTTCAATCACTTGGCGTGCCTACTTCTTTTAAGAGAAAGAGTAAGTTAAAAAAAAAAAAAAAACCAAACCAAACAAACAAACAAAAAAAACTTTACCTATTCGTTTCTTTTTCTACAAGTAAAAGTTTTCTAAAGTTTGAAAATGTGCTAAATGTAGCTTTGATATGATACTGTAAGTGGGAGGATGAGCTTGAAAATGTGTTCTGTAGTTTTTAGATTTAAAATTGAACGTTTGGTATTTATTTTCTTGACGGCTGAAAAGTTTTCTAGCAGTAATGCAACAGGTAAAATAAGGTTCAGACCTTTAGAATGAAGCACTAGTTTGCTGGGTGTTTGGCTCTTCGTGTTAGAGTGTAATTTTACTTTTTTTGGTAATCGGTAATAGTCTAGGTGTTTTGTAACGGGTGGCGGTGGCGGCGGTGGTGGTGGTGGTGGGGATGGTGGTGGTGGTGTTTGGGGCCTGGGTTGGGGATTTGACTGACAACAATCGCAGAAATCAAAGTGCAAATTTGCTCAGCCTGCTTACTCTAGATTTTCGACACTTTGTGCTTTTCATATGTAAATCTTGGTTGCTGTTCTGTAGCCGGGCGAAGCCGACTTGTTAACAAAGTGCTTTGTTAAAAAGACTTTGCGGTTGCTTGACTTCCACGTGGTCCCTTCCTGGGATTTACCCCAGCGGACAAAAAGATGTGAGAATCCGAGTTGTAATAGTGAGGTTTTTTTTTTTAAAAGCAACAGTTACTATCACTTTGTGTTTTTGTTGTTGTTGTTGTTATTGTTGTTTTTTAAAAAGGAGACCCTCAGGAGGGCCACCTTTTTTCCTGGACCACGTTGGCAGCTCAGCAGAGGGAACCCCTTGGATGGGTGGTGGGTGGTGGGTGGTGGGTGGTGGGTGGTGGTAGTGCACAGAGCCTCAGACGGGGTGGAAGAGACGTTGAGAACAAAAGTGACTGCCCGGGGGCGCATCCCCACCCGGTCTGCCTGAGCCCGGAGCTCCTGGGAGCCGAGACTGAGCTCCGGGAAGCGGGCGCCGCAGGGAAGCCGGGCTCCCGCGCTCCTGCGCCCCCGGGACCCGCGGCCGAGCGGGCGGCGCCTGCCGGCGGGCTGCCCGGAGGCGGCGGCCGCGCAGAGCTGCTCCCGCACAGGCTTCGGGCGCTGGAAGGGCCTCGGGCGGGCCGGGGCCGCACACCCTCCGCGAGCCAGGAATGCAGCCGTGCATCATCGCGCCCGCCAGGGTCCCGGGCCCAAGTGATTAGCTTAGATTCTTGGGTGCGACCCTACAGTTGGAAGTATTTGCACGGGCGAAGCCTGAAAAGCAGATGAAAAATGAAAGCTGGTGCAGCGGAGAGGGGAGGGGGTGCAGCGGGGCGTCTCCGCATCCGGCGGGGCCCCCACCCCCACCCCGGGGGCTGTCGAGGTTTGCAGGGTGGCCCCCCCCAAATCCAGGCCAGTCGGACGGAGCGCAGGGCTGCGGCCCCTCCCAAGCAGGGGAGGGGGAGAGGAGCGGGGCGCCGAGGGGTCCAGCCCGCAGCCAGCAATTAATTTAATTAAACGTGTCAATCTAATTTGCCTGTCTTCCTCCCTCCTTTTTTTTTTTTCCTTCCCCTCCTCTTAAACGTGTTGAATCCCACTGTGTAAACATGGGTAAGGCAATCCGAGGACCTTGGGAATTACCGTGCTTATGTTTGCACTTGTAACTCTTGGAAGTTCTCGAAACTTCCCAAGAATGAGGGTGGGGAGGTGGCCCCTAATGCAATGAGGAAAGGGCTAATGACGTGTCCAGAGGCCAATCCTTAGCAGGATTCGGAAACTCAGACGTCGCAGTTCCGAGCAGCGGGTTGCCCACTCCATCCTCATACGCATGCAGGAGTTTACTAAGCGTCTCTGATGAAGGTTTTCATAATCTCCCCTGGACCGGCCTCCTACTCATCCTCACCCTGTGTTTCTCTTTAGGAGTGCAGGGTGGGGGTGGGAAGAGGAGAGCTTTGTGTGTACCTCCTGGGGAAAGGAGATTGGGGTCTGAGTTCTGTTCCTCCAACCAAGTCAGTAGTGAAAAGATGGGTTTACTCTCAGCCTCTGAAAATTGGGCACATTTGATCACAAAGGGCCCCTTTTGCAATGTGGGCAGTAGATGGGGGTTTCTTAAGGAAGCCTACTTTTCACTTGTGTACAAGGATTTTTGGAAATAAAAGCCTGTAGTGATGCAGAGAGCTCAAATTAACGCCCATCTCAAGGAGTGAAATAAACTGGTTAGGTAGCAAATGCCTCTGGGGAAGGCTAATTAATTTTTCTAGGTAGGCCCAGATGGCCTGAAGAGGATACCGGTGGCCAGGAATCGGTTCTGTCCTGGCAGTGTGTTTGTGTGTGTGTGTGTGTGTGTGGTGCTTCGCTCTTCCCACAGTCAGCGTAGAGCTGTCCTTTGCATGGAAAAATGACAGTGGTAGTGTTGTGCTCCTTTCTTCACTGTTCAAACAGGTTCCACATTTTTCTGATGCCTTGTAGAGCTTATGGCCACAGCTGCCCCGGTAGTGGTGGGGTTTCTCAACCCTTTCCTGTGTTGATTCCTACCTTGCTGACCCTCTCTGGGAAACAAGATTTCAAAGAAACTCAGTAGCAAGCATCTGAAAGGGTGTGTTTTCAGATATTCAGAGTTGTTTTCTTACTTAGATGTTTCCAATTCCTGCATAGAGAAGGATGGAAACTCATGATACAGTGCATTCTTTCCTTTCTTTTATAATATCCAGAGGTGTAGCTTGGTATGAAGCCGAAGAGCCCTTTATATATGATACCGGAGGGAAGGGAATGATAGGAGAGTCACCAGTGATTAATACCTTCTACTCCACCTTTCCTGTTGTGCTGACTTCCCTCCAAGATTCTTGGTTGTTTAAATAGATTGTTGAAGCTTATCCACAGACACCAGTTCAGCTCTGGTGTCTTTTCACCAGGGAAAAGTAGTTATCTAGTATTTTTCATTAAAGTCAGTATGCAATATGGTTAAGTCAAGTTTAAAAAAAAAAAATCCCAAGTTTCTCCTTCATGGGTGGTTAATTAATTATATATATTTTTTGATCTTTGGGATAACTACCTAAATTCTTCGCTTTGCCTGTCTAAATTCACCATTTAACTATGTGTGTACATATTGTTTTTTTCCAAAGTGAAAACATAAAGCCTGGTGAGATATGTGTATCAATGGCTTTATCCTTAGATAGATTTCCCATAATCTTCATCTCCAAGTTTCCCTAGCTTTTTAATTTCTAGAAAATATGTTTTATGGAATGCTTAACCTTCAGAATACTACAGAAATGGAGTGGTGGGTTTTTTTTGTTTGTCTGTTTTGTTTTTAGCAATTTCTGTGAGCCAGATACGTTCTATAGGATATGACTCTTGATGATTTGGGGAAGATGCCTTCAAATAGAAACAAAGACAGGCAGACAGTCTTCATGGTTTTTTTCTCCTTATCAACTGATAAAGGGTACATTCTTCTCACAGGTCTGTATGGACCTGCTAAAATAGCGTCATTGTACTTATTACAAGAGCATCTTGAAAACTAATTTTGATCACCATTAGGAAAATGTTAATCATTTCCTAGTGCTGTTTTGCTAAAGAAAATATTACAAGATAAGAAAATAAATAAGCTATATCTGTATCTAAAGATCTTTTAAAGAATAATAGCTAAACTTTATTAAGCTCTTATAAGAGCTTCGAGCACCTGTTATCTTACTCAAGTGCTCACTGAAGAAAATAGACTGTTCTTTTCTTTTTTAGAGATTATTTATTTACTTATTCATGAGAGACACGCAGAGAGAGGCAGAGGGAGAAGCAGGCTCCCTGCGGGGAGCCCGATGCAGGACTTGATCCAAAGACCCCGGGATCACGACCTGAACCAAGGACAGATGCTCAACCACTGAGCCACCAGGCGCCCCGAAAATTGACTGTTCTTAATCCGTGCACTTATGGGTACTCTAATGGTATGTTTACATGATGACAAAATAACCAGGCTGTTCATGAAAATAGTCTGTTTGGAGGTGAGTGGGAGAACACCAAGAACTGACAGATTATGTTTTTTTTTTTAATTTTTATTTATTTATGATAGTCACACAGAGAGAGAAAGAGAGAGAGAGGCAGAGACATAGGCAGAGGGAGAAGCAGGCTCCATGCACCCGGAGCCCGACGTGGGATTCGATTCCAGGTCTCCAGGATCACGCCCTGGGCCAAAGGCAGGCGCTAAACCACTGTGCCACCCAGGGATCCCTGGATTATGTTTTTTTAAGTCCATCAGATCACAATAGAAGAACACAGCTCCTTGCCTGCAGCTTCTGGCTTAGGGCATTTCTTCTAGCACCCCTGAAGTGGCCATGAGCCACTTCTTGCGGGGAGTGGGATGTTGAGTGGTAGCTGCTGAACTGGGGATGGGGGGTGTTGTCTTTATTTGGTAGGCATCGTACTGTCCTTGAAGTCCCTCACCTTACCCTCCATCTCATATCACTGTTCTGTGGAGGTTGAGGTAGGTTAACTCTGTGATGGACAGGGGTAAGAAGCAAGGAAAGAAAGGTTCGGCTCCCAACCCCTCCCACCCCTGGAAACAAACAAACAGGCCGTTCTATGCCACGCATCGCATCCTATACCTAAGGAGGTAAAATGGCATCATTCTTTCCAGAGGAATCTAAGGATAACCGGGGAGCCATGAGGCAGAATTGTAAATAGAATAGACGTTTAAATGGAAGGGGTTTGATACACCACAGAGTTAGTCTTACCGTCCAGGTATAAGGAAGCAAAGGTAGTGTGTTTGTTATTTGATGAACTGGGAATATTTGCCCTGGTCCCCAATTCAGATCATTAAACTGCCTGCAGAGTCGGCTACACCCAGAGGTTCCATCACCCAGGGTTGCTATCAGCGTTGCTCTTCCCCTTCAGAGCCCTAGGCCTACCTCCACATTTGTCACTCTTGAAATAAAAAACAGGTTTAAACAGGCTGTTTCTTCTGTTGCAAGACACTGTGGTGTTACTTATTCTTGGCAACGATGACGTCACGTAGGACAGAGTGAGAATACTGCAGAATTGGGGGGTGACAGCACAAGTTTGTTGTTGTTTTAAGATCTTAACCTGTCACAGCATAATAGTGAGACGGAGTAAACATCTATGATACCTGACGCAGTGCTGCAAGAATCCCAAATTACTATGATGTCATGTAATAAATTCAAGAAGCTCTTTGTTAAGGAGCCTTTTTTTCCTACATCAGTTCTTCTTGCCTGCTCAGGAATTATTTGAAGCATGTCGTTTCAACAGTTCTCAGTTTCAGCAGTTATCACTTGAAAATTTCAACCTTTATTTATTTAAATAACAGTACCTTTATTTATTTATTTATTTATTGCTGCAAAAGTTCCATTTTTAATTAATTTGAAACTTCAGAAGTGTGGGGTATATATAAGAGAACCCCAAAGAGGTGGTAAACAACACTGGCGAATGAAACCTGGTGTCTTTTTTCGTTTTGTTTTGTTTTTACAGGCCTCCTTTAATTCATTTAATGGATATTTATTTAGTACCTCTGACTCCACTGCGGAGACAGCAGTGGACAGTAGGAAACGCCCTAGTGGAGCTCACATTCTAGTTGAGGAGAGCAGATAGAAATAAGTCCTTGTCACGGAGGGGGACCAATAACAAACAGATAAATTAAAGACCATCAAGACCAAGGGAATAGGAAGTGACAGGACCTGGAGGGCTGGTTGATGAAGTGAGACCGGAGTGGAGACCCACAGGGGTGAGGACGTGAACTGCGTGGACAGAGCAGAGCTGAGCAAGGCGGATCAACTTGTTAGTTTTCAAGATTGGCTGTTGGAGGAGAATAGTTTGGCAAGCAGGGTGACTAGGCTGGTGACCTGAAACCCGAGGAGGTGATGATGGCTGAGATCAGGCTAAGAGCATGGGTGGTGGTGAGATTCGGCCCGTCTGGGTTTTTGGGGAAGATAAAGCCTATAGTATTTGCTGACAGTATGAATGTGGGTTATGTTAATTATGTGTGGAGATGAATATTACCAAAGAACATCTGGCTGTTGTAACCGTAGAGGAACGGTCATGACTGAGCCCACTCAAAGACATTTACTGCAAGGGACAGGAGTTCTTATAAAAGCTAAAGAAAAACATGAGGAGGGTTTCCATTTTTGGCTCAGGGGCTTAAAGTTTTTTTGGTTTTAGTGTATTAAACACACGCACACGGCATTGCCCTCTAACCTCCCAAATAGATCTGTTTAATGATTTTTCTGAGGAACTTATATAGTCATTTTCTTTTTCTTTTTTTTTAAATTTATTTATGATAGTCACAGAGAGAGAGAGAGAGAGGCAGAGACACAGGCAGAGGGAGAAGCAGGCTCCATGCACTGGGAGCCCGACGTGGGATTCGATCCCGGGTCTCCAGGATCGCGCCCTGGGCCAAAGGCAGGCGCTAAACCGCTGCGCCACCCAGGGATCCCTTATATAGTCATTTTCTTACGTATTTTTAGCCCTCATAACTTTATTTTTCCTTCATCTTCTCTGAGTGCTTACTTTCAATCATTAAAAGGTGATAGGTGTCAAGTCTCACTTATGTTTTTAGCAATCCTATCTACCATTATTTAAGTCCCTACTCTAAGCTCATTACAGCTGTCACTTGGGAAATCCTTTAAAACTGAAATTAAAATGTGTTCTAGTTTTCCTGACAATTATTAGTACACTAATGACATGGAACGACTGGACTACAGCTTTGGCACGGTGATTTGCTCTGGCAAAAGGGACAGTCAAAAGTAATTTAAAACTAAAGCTTTATTTTCATCCTAAATAAAGTGTTTGAATTCCTGTGCTCTTGGGGAACATCAGATGAAAGTAGGATGACACAAGGTGGTGCAGGGAAGGGTGAGCTTAGTTCCCAGGTGCCCAGACAGCCTCTGCTTTACCCTTTCAGCCTTCTTAGGTACTCTCTGTCCCTTTTTGCTCTTCTGACATTTCCCCAATCCTAAATATTTTGAATAACAGAGCACCGGAAATGTCAAGGAACCATTGCTTGCCTCCTGGCCTGAAACTTCAGGATCACCTGGGTACATTTATTTAAAAAAACAGAAAAAAAAAGACAAATTAATTTCCCAGCACCCCTGCCCCCAAGAATCAGATTCAGTCAGACTGGTGAGTGCCAACAATGTGTGTTTTTAACAAATGCTACCAAATGATTGCAGGGCAGCCCAGGAACCATCACAGAGGGTCCAGAGGGGCCCCGATAGGTCATGCCTGTGGTTTTTGGCTTCCAGTCTAGAGGGCCATGGAGGGCAATGGAAAATGTGACCTAATGTGGTACACAGAAGACACAGGAGGATGATCCAGCTGCTGTCAAGCATTTGCTTCTAATGAGAACTTTGCATAACTCCTTAGCCAGGACCTTATTCTACCTATAAAGTTCCAACTTGGGAACCTAGAGGTGAAGGCATGAATATGCATGATGTGTACTCCACTGCTGTGCTTTTCTCATGTATCACATAAGAAATATACCTGTCTTATGCTGGTGAATATGAATGAGGTATACAGTCTGTAAGTCAACGGCGGGGATTCTGTAAATTATAAAAAGACATTAATTTTTTGACTAAGATTTCGAAAAATGAAAATACTAATGGGGAGGTGGTCAACTAGTTAATAGAACTTTTGACTCACAACAAAGGGAACAACTACCAGAAAAGGTAACTATTTTTGTTACCTCTCCTTGAAAATCACAAGCGTTATAAACCATCACATTAAACATAATCTGATGTCTCCGTGATAGTGGTAATGACAGGGTATAGGATCCTAGGTGTCCAATTGGATAATTCATCTCATTCAGATGAAAGGGTAGAACTCATTAATGCAAATGACAACTGTGCGGGTGCTTAAAGAAAAGACAACTTTGCAATTAAGTTGCTGGTATATTAATAAAGAACTACTACCCAGTGAACTGCCCAGTGACCCAATTCACATATGGTGGCGCTGTGGGGTGTTTTGGGGAATCTACATAAAAGTCAGGTTGTTTTTTTTTTCTTCCATAGAATGTACCGAGGTTTAGTAATTAATTGCCACAAGCATCTACATAATCATATTTTGACGTTGAACCTTGAATAATGATGAAACACTGACCAAGATGACTTCTTCTTAGTCTGCCCAATAATACATCTAAACATGTTAGGTTTGCCTTGAGCTCGATCATTGAGTGAATATGATGAGATGTATGCAGACAGTTTATCATTTTATAGTTGATTGTTTTTGTGGTTCTCTCTTCCCTCCTGGCAATTGGAGTATTGAGCAAAAGCAGATGACACTGGCAAAATTTTGTAATTCTCTGCAAACAGAATTAAGGCCAATTTACACATCATCACATAGAAACTATCTACTGATATGGCTCCAAAAATTCTGCTATGTTTGTTTGACCCTCATGGACTGTACTTCTACATTCCCAGGGTAGTATTTTCTGCTAAATTGTAGGTTTTTTTCTTTTATGTTCTCTCACCATCAAACTGTCCATCAAAGCTAAATTACTCCCTATCACTTTGAGACTTTGCTTGACTCTTTAACTCTTTGTCAACCTAATAAGCCTTTGTTCTTTTTTCCCTTTGTTCTTTTTTGACTGCTCTCTTCATACATCAGTTTCACTGTCTAACCTGTCACTCCAGAATCTAAAATGGCCCTTCCCAAAGTAGAAGGGAAGCTCCCTTTTTTATGACCATTGGAAAAGCATTATTTCTGGAACTGCCCACCCACCTCCCACTCTTTCCTCAGCATTCTTTGGCACCAGTCTTTGGGTTGCCATCAAAGATACCCATCAACTGCTAATGTAGATAGCTGGTACATAGTTTCACTTTATGGATCAGCATCTCTTCTTTGTTCCATCCAGGAAATCGTAGGCCAGGTTTCCATTTCATTTTTTCTGGCCTCTGTATCCCGGAGATGGAGGCATTAAACGGCAACATAATGTTGCATGTTGGGGGGAGGAGACTGCCTTGGATTTCATTTACTTTCTACAAGAAGGTGGCTCGTAATTCAATACCAGATGAGAAACTTTTATATTCAGATAATGAATGTATTTCCAGGAAGCCTATGTAATCCTACTTTCACTTGTACTATCTGAAATTCGTTACTAAGCTCCTGGAAAGTCTTTGCTTTGCTTGTTTTTGATTATTGAGTAATCTTTGACCACTTCATCCTTTTTTTTACTCTCTGCTTACAACTCTGCTGAAAATTAAACTATATTCTCTATGCCTGTCACATGTAATGTCACTCATTTCTTCCCAGCTCTCAGCCCTTGTTAAGATTGTATCAAAGCATGAAAACACTTCTGGCCTTAATCCAGCTTCACTATAATTTTAAAACCAGTGTGTGGTGCATTGGAAATCCTTAGTCTTGGGATCATTAGTCTTGTAGCTCTACTGGTAGCTGAATATTTCCTATACCTTTAAGAGCTCAACTTTCATCAGTTAAATGAACTATTGGCAATTAGAAGTATAAATTAAATTAGCCAAATAACTTTTGAGATCTATGTCATCTCCACAGAATTGAGTCCATTTCATACTCCCAGCAATGGGGAAGTCCTAGGCTTAAGATATCTAGGTATTGATAGAAAGTTAAATCTAGTGTATAGGATGAGGGTGCAAAGCCTGATAAGGGAACTTGAAGGTATATAGTAATTTAAAGATGAAAACCAATCATATTTGCTAGAGATGACACTTTAAGATGGTAATTTTAAAAAATTTCTTAGGCTATAATTAGTATTGAGACAAATTGAACCTTTAGTTGAAATGTGATGTGCAGGAGCACCTGGGTGGCTCAATAGGTCAGGTCTCTGGCTCGCTCTGGCTCCCATCATGATCTCATGGGTCTTGAGATCGAGCCCCCATGTGGGGCTCTGCTCTGCACTCAGGAGGGAGTCTGCTCCACCCCCACTCATGCTTATTTGCTCGTGCACTCTCTCTCTTTCTCTCTCCAAAATAAAATAAATCTTAAAAAAATGTGACGAAAAAAAAAAATGTGACGTGCATTTAGTCTTTGCTTTTTTGAAAGTAGTTTCCTGCACATAATGACACATCGTGTCAAAATGGCGTATTTTAGTACAACATATTTTTCTCTGGGCAGAAGACAGACTTCTGAACCACCTAAGTCACTGCTTAAGAAGAAACAGAAGTATAAATGACCCTATTATAAAATATGCACTAATTACACTTGAACGAGCAAGGTGAAACAGTTCAGAGTACAATTAGGGATAAAATTCTATATAATAGGATGGAGGTTTGGAAACAAGGTTGTGTGTGTGTGTGTGTGTGTTCAGGGGCGTTCTTACTTCAGTTCTTAAACACCTGTACGTTTTGAAAACTGTCCTTTCAGCATTTTGCTTAGGCATGCATCCAGACACAGGCCTACCCGGCAAGAATTGCCCTCATTTATCAGACGGATAAAATAAGCAGAGGCACTTAGCATAGACAGTTTTTCGAGTCACATGATGGGGCAGTGGTTGAGCAAGTTAACCTGTCCTTTGCAAGTTAAGATTGCCATTTACTGGGGACATCGGCTCTATTGCTTCTAAGATTTACCATATCTCAAGAAAATTGTGAGACTTGTTTGCAGGGGGAAATGGGACAGGAAGAGTTTGAACTTTTTTTTTTTAATTTGGAAGAGTGCTAGAAAGATAGGAGACCTTTTATCTTATTTTGACTCTCAACTGGAGACAACTATACATTTTAACTCATACTTTACAGTCTGTGATCATTTAGTAGTCTTTCGTTTCTTTTCAGGTGGTGCCCCGGCAACATGGGTGACTGGAGTGCCTTAGGCAAACTCCTTGACAAGGTTCAAGCCTATTCCACCGCTGGAGGGAAGGTGTGGCTGTCTGTCCTTTTCATTTTCCGAATTCTGCTACTGGGGACAGCGGTTGAGTCGGCCTGGGGTGATGAGCAGTCTGCCTTTCGTTGTAACACTCAACAGCCTGGTTGTGAAAATGTCTGCTATGACAAATCCTTCCCAATCTCTCATGTACGCTTCTGGGTCCTGCAGATCATATTTGTGTCTGTCCCCACACTCTTGTACCTGGCTCATGTGTTCTACGTGATGCGCAAGGAAGAGAAACTGAACAAGAAAGAGGAGGAGCTCAAAGTTGCCCAAACCGATGGTGCCAACGTGGACATGCACTTGAAGCAGATTGAAATAAAGAAGTTCAAATATGGAATTGAAGAGCACGGCAAGGTGAAAATGCGAGGGGGCCTGCTGCGAACCTACATCATCAGCATCCTGTTCAAGTCTGTTTTCGAGGTGGCCTTCTTGCTGATCCAGTGGTACATCTATGGATTCAGCTTGAGTGCCGTTTACACTTGCAAAAGAGAACCCTGCCCTCATCAGGTAGACTGCTTCCTCTCTCGCCCCACGGAGAAAACCATCTTCATCATCTTCATGCTGGTCGTGTCCTTGGTGTCTCTTGCCTTGAACATCATCGAACTCTTCTATGTCTTCTTCAAGGGTGTTAAGGATCGCGTGAAAGGCAAGAGCGATCCTTACCATGCTACCACTGGCCCACTGAGCCCCTCCAAAGACTGTGGATCTCCGAAATATGCATATTTCAATGGCTGCTCCTCACCCACGGCTCCCCTCTCCCCCATGTCTCCTCCTGGGTACAAGCTGGTTACTGGAGACAGAAATAATTCTTCTTGCCGCAATTACAACAAACAAGCAAGTGAGCAAAACTGGGCTAACTACAGTGCAGAACAAAATCGAATGGGCCAGGCAGGAAGCACCATCTCCAACTCCCATGCACAGCCTTTTGATTTCCCTGATGACAACCAGAATTCTAAAAAACTAGCCGCTGGGCACGAACTGCAGCCACTAGCCATTGTGGACCAGCGGCCTTCCAGCAGAGCCAGCAGCCGTGCCAGCAGCCGACCTCGGCCTGATGACCTGGAGATCTAGATCCAGGCTTGAGAGCATTGATTCCACTCAGTGTGGAGAAGAGAAAAGGTGCTGTAGAAAGCGCACCTTAGGCGTTCATTTTGTTTCAGTGGAGGTGGTACTCAACAGCCTTCATCGTGAGGCTTAGAAAACACAAAGACATTAGAATACCTGGGTTCATTGGGGGTGTTTGGGATAGGCGGGTGGAGAGGGAGGGGAACCGGGAGGTACAAGTTGGTATTTAATGTAGTTTATTCAAAGAACTTTAGTTCTAAATATAAGTTGCATTAGGTGATACATAGGTAAGGGCTTTTTCTCCCCCCCACACCCCCTAAGAATAGTGCTGTATATGTGAAAGAGTGGGTGATATATTTGGTTAAGTACTTTTTTGTTTTACCATGAAACTGAGATAACTTTGGCCAGGAAGAAAGAAATACTTCCTGGACATCTTGTTTCCTTTTATCAAGAAGAAGTTGGAGGATTGTCCTTATGTCCCTGCTAAAAAACATTCCATTGTTAAAATTTGCACTTTGAAGGTAAGCGTCCTAGGTGGGACCCTCCAGGTGTCTGTGGACTTGTGATACTGTATTTTCTATTCTTGGTATCAGTTAAAAGTTCAGATAGGGCCCACTTCTGTGGAAAAGACTTTCCATGCATTTTCAAATCTCAGCCAGTCATATGTACATTATTTTTTTTTTAACATCTACTTGCATCCTATTAATGCCATCACTTTTTCATCATTCCTCAACTACTGTTCACATTCATTTAATGGTTTCTGTAAAGATTTTTAAACCGTGGGGATATCACTTAACATTTTTTGAATTAGAGTCAGGGAATCAAGCCATGCTCAATATTTAACAATCACTTCTATGTGTATGTGTGTGGAAGAGTGTGTTTTATTTGTCATGTATTGGTACAAGCAGAGCAGTATAAACTCACAAACACAGATTTGAAAATAATGCACACATAGTGTTCAAATTTGAGCCTTTCTCATGGATTTTGTGGTGTGGGCCAATATGGTGTTTACATTATATAATTCCTGCTGTGCAAGTAAAGCACACTTTTTTTTTTCTTTCCCTAAGTGTTTTTTTCCCATGTATCCTATTGTGGATACTGGTTTTGTTAATTATGATTTTTTCCTTTTTTTCTCTTTTTTAGAATATAGCAGTAATGCTATTGCTGAAATGGATGATTTTCTTTTTCTAAAATGTAATCATGGATGCTTGAATGATAGAATTTTAGTACTGTAAACAGGCTTTAGTAATTAATGTGAGACACTTAGAAGAAATGCTTAGAGTGGGCTTTTAAGTGTGCCTAAATGAATTTTGCAGTAACTGGTATTCTTGGTTTTGTCCTACTTAATACACATTAATTCAGAACTTGTATTCTGTTATGAGTTAGATTGTCTTTTGGAATGACCAGCAACTTTGATGTTTGCACTAAGATTTTATTTGGAATGCAAGAGAGGTTGAAAGAGGTTTCAGTAGTACACATGTAACTAATTTATTTGAAATGTACCCTAAAGAAATCTACCAGTTTCTTCAAATGCCTTTTTAAAACTCATCAGAGATGATTAGTAAAAATGCAGAGTATCATACTTTTCTTCTTGCATGTCAGCTACATAAACAGTTTTGTACAATGAAAAATACTAATTTGTTTGACATTCCATGTTAAACTACTGTCATGTTCAGCTTCATTGCATGTAATGTAGACCTAGTCCATCAGATCATGTGTTCTGGAGAGTGTTCTTTATTCAATAAAGTTTTAATTTAGTATAAGGATAGCCTCTATATCCTGTGTGATTTTTTTTTTAACTTGTATTACATCTATTCATGATTAACAAAGACATTTCCATTGGTTATGATGATTTAGGCAAGTAAGACTCACAAGTTTCAGGAGTCTTTAAAAATAACAGCCATTAGCTAGGCTTAGTGCCATATATAATATATATATATATATATATATATATATATATATATATATTTTTTTTTGGCTTAGTGCTATATTGATAATGTTTTGGGGTATTTGTTCAACTGAGAAGAAGATAAATACCCAAGTGTTGAATTTGGAATATAAGATTAATGAGATGTGTGATAAAGCTTAAGGTAAGGTTAAGTAATTCAGCAGGTCTTACATGACAGAAGTAAGCATAAAAAGATATAGCTGATGACATTTTAAACCTGTGAAGCCTCCTGGAGATAAAAGACTAAGAACAAAGTTAGTATAAGTATGGTTATGCTCTGTGACAAAAGATTGAAATAGATCCATGAGTCTGTTATTCCAAGACATTGTGCAAATACAGAAAATAGGTTTTAGGAATTCCTAACACTCTCTTCCCACCCACCCCCACAACTGAATCCTTCAGAGGGAGCAGAACAGTTTTGGGCAATGTATAATATTGCTATAATTTTAGCATAAAATATATTAAGTATATTTCTAAGTCACACTTTAAGAGTATAATTTTTAAGAGTCCTCTACATACACACCACAATTACTAGAGCATAAGATTACTAGTTTAGAAATAATCTAGTTCAGTTTCTTTGCTTTTTTATGAGCAACAGTTAAGAGATCTGCCTAAAATCAAAGGATTATCAAATCGCCAGTTTCCCAATTAGGATTGGTAATGTCAACTTTCTTTCTTTCTTTCTTTCTTTCTTTCTTTCTTTCTTTCTTTCTTTCTTTCTTTCTTTCTTTCTTTCTTTTTCTTTCTTTCTTTCTTTTCTTTCTTCTTTCTTTCTTTCTTTCTTTCTTTCTTTCTTTCTTTCTTTCTTTCTTTCTTTCTTCTTTCTTTTTGTTGGTAATGTCAACATTTCTTTAGGTATCATCATTTGGCTGGCTGAGAAACCAATGGGAGAGGCAAGTTTTCTCTGCATACGTGTTTGCATTTACTCTGGGGAAGAGAGAAAACAGCGATTTTCTTTGAATACGTATGTTTCTGCATACTACACATGTAGGGTTCACAGGATATGGATGCACAAATGATTAGGCCACTGAGTGGTGGAGTAGCATAGTGGAGGTATGAAATAGGTTTCCAATATAGGTGTGTGGAGGTGGGAGGGCAAGTTACATCTTTCAGAAATAGTTTGCTCTAAATATTTCCCAACTTTGAAATTTTCACAATTTATTAAAAATAATTAGGCATATTATAGTTTTGTAAATGTATACCTATGTGGGAGAAATTCTAATTCCCAGAGGAAATCACTGTTAAAAGTCAGTCACCAACCATATATCAGGTAGTGTGTTAAGGAGTGGCAATTTTTAGAATAGCCCCACAATTCCCACCCAAGGAAGCTTATGAAGTGAACCCCTCCAGAAGTTTAAAAAAGATGTTCCATTCTTCATTTTGCTTAACTGGCTGCCTGCCTTCCACAGCTAAAAATTAAATTGAGTTCTGTTTAAAAATTATGAGAAAACAATGTTATTTTACTCCACAAATATTAAGATGCTCATTTTTTTTCTTTTTTTTTGCAAAAAAATTCATCTTTAAAAAAATCAGAAAATCTTGAATCTTCTAGAAGTAGTAGAACTTTCTGTGATGGTGGAAATGTTTTATTCTCCACTACCATAGCCTAACCACATGCATATATTGAGCACTTGAAATGTGGCTAGTGAATCCAAAGAAATGAATTTCAATTTTTAATTAAATAGCCACATGTGCTAGTGGGTATCATATTGAGCAGGACAGTTCTAGAGTCTGCTGGGAAAAAGAAGTTTAATATTGAGTTGAAATGGGGGAGAGGACGGTCATGTTAGAATAGAAATTAGGAGGAGAAACTCAAGGTACTTTTCATAGTCTTGCAACAGTATTTCTTATTCTATAAACACTAGGAAACTTACTTTAAACAAAGTCTCTGCTTTTATGTGAAATCTCCAATCTTGTTAGATAATCATATATTTTATGTTACCATTGTTTTACTTCAGAATTTTATACACAAGTCTATGCTGCCTGTTTTTATTTTATTTTTTTATTTTTTGGTCAGTTTTATTTTCTTTTATTTATTTATATTTTAATTTTTATTTATTTATGATAGTCACATAGAAAGAGAGAGAGAGAGGCAGAGAGAGAAGCAGGCTCCATACACCGGGAGCCCGACGTGGAATTCGATCCCGGGTCTCCAGGATCGCGCCCTGGGCCAAAGGCAGGCGCTAAACCCCTGCACCACCCAGGGATCCCAATGCTGCCTGTTTTTAAAAGTGGTATAATCATCTAATGTCTTCAAATATTGGGAAGAAGTTCAGCGTCTTTATTTGGTTCAGTGCATTAACACCCTAGCCCCTGTGAATCTTTATTAAGTTTTCAGGCCATGGGCTCTTTTACCTTATTTTGAGAAAATTGCTGAACCTCAACCTGCCCAGGATGCTAGTTTTCTGCCCACACACTGCCTCTCCTAAAAATTCCAAACTTCAGATTCCAACATGCCAAAACATCTGTGCTTTGTACTTGGAGGAGAGCAAAATAATGAAGTTTGGGGGCTTATTAAAGTCTTAAAGTGAGTTCTTTTTATAAACAGTACACCAACAGTGTAGAAACATGTTTATAATCTTTACTGGCTCAGAGATTCTGTTTTTACCTTTTCTTGGTTGGGCAAATATAGCTGAGCCCTTGGCATGTCAGAATTCGCAGCTGGCAATTTTCAGAACTCAAGAGCAGGCATGGAACAAACACCACAGAGACAGTGCTTCAACAATAATAAAGAGTATCATGTAAAGAAGAAAGCTAATTTGGAGGAAAACTTTTGCATTCGTTGCCTGGTCTTCAAAAGTGTTGAAATTTCAAGTCAGATTATTTCTTCTGGTGGCCGGATGTTTCTTTCAAACAAATGCTTATTTGGTCTATGACGTGTAGAGTCATTTCAATGCCCACACACTTTTCCTGTATAAATAAAAAAACTGTCTCAAGAGGCACCCACTCTGAAAGCAAAGCCTGGGCCCAAGTCTTATTTAATGCAATGAGCCATCTGCCTCTGTGCAACATGGAACTAGAGCCTAGTCGAGTATTTGTTCTGGAATCTCTTGTCAGTCAGTTACTCTTTACAAAACTTAATCGGAATTAGTACAGATGTCAAGATAGTTTTTAGTTGCTATGGTAACAGAAACCAGGAAGTTTATTTTAAAAGTAAGTGTAGAAAAGTGTAAGACTTTCTTCTGCTTTGAAAAACTTGGGTTGGAGTTTATATTTCATATTTTCAGGCATATTTATTAATTCTCAACACAATTAATTTAGAAAAGCTTCTTTACTTAAAATGTAAACTAACCTTAAGCCTAAACTCTATGAAAATGACCAAAATTGAGGTTAACTCAAACAACTCCGGGGAATAAAGGGGAAAATATTGAGGTTCATTAAAACAGGTTGAAGCCTCAACCCCAGCCAGAGTCCCAAAGTTGAATTGGTCATTGCCCTTGAAGACTTTGATGTCATCGTGGCTCTAGCTCAAGTTTTCCTCAACTCAGAGCAACTGGAATTACATTGGCCCTTATAGTGCTCTACCTTATTAATTTCTAATCATCCAAGCTACTCACTATATAAAGATTTATTCAAAGATAGAACAACAGGAGAATTAGTTAAAGACAACATTTGTTCTGAGAAAACTCCATATGGTGGCCAAGCTTGTCAATGATATTTTGGGGTGGATAATTTAAAAATATCTGGGAGGAACCACTTTGCATTCAAGAGTTTCAAATTTCAGTGAGATCAAAATAATTTGAAAATTAAACGTAATTATATTCAGCATCCTGCCATCTATAATTCAATGTAAGTTAAAACTATAGCAGAGATTTGCCTGTTATATTATTTTCCATATACTTAAGATATATATATATATCATAATTTATAATTTTGTAACTCATAATTTTAAAAACAAAAAAATGACAGCAGATACAATGAATAAGATTGTGATTGAGGGGATTACAATGTAGAACTTTAAATCACATTTCTTCTCCACTTTCACATTCTTTGTTTCTTTGGTCTAACCTTTTATCAGAGTTTTCTGGTTTGTCATAGCTTTCTATATAAATATATTTATATTTATATTATATAGACTTTCAGGTTTTGCTCATAGCAAGTTTCAGTTGTGTAATTTTTTCCACAATGAATCTGCAATTAAAGACCAAAAGAATGAAATGACATAAAGCTTCCATCAGACTCCTTCCCTTCTATTTCTTATCCACATGTAAAATAGTTTTGTTGTTAGATTATTGTTAGTTGTTTATTAATTTGTGGTACCAAACACTTCCTTTCGTCCTATATACCTTTTCCTTGCTCCCATAAATATTTATTTTTTAACAAACAAGTGCCAAGTTAAACATTTCAATAGTAACTCTGGAATAATCTAGCAGATGTTTAACATCTGTAATTAAAGACTATCATTGAAAACCATCAAAATATTCGTTTGATTTTCATCTTTACTCTGGTTCTCACTTGTCTGGAGGACTTGCCGCATTTATAATTAAAGAGTATGAGAACCGTAGGTGATGGTTATCTCAAACTCCAAACGTGGCAAATGTGGGAACTAGAGTGTCTTGGCATTTGACCAGTCATTTTTAGTCAGCATTATAGCCAAGCTCTGCCTCTGAACTGATGATTCTCCATGATAATTAGCTATTAGGTGTCAGTGAAAAAAGAGCTAAAGAAGCTATAACGTATTTCCAACTAACACCAAACCAGAGGAAAATTTCAATGTGGGAATCCGTTCACATAAAATACACTGACACCGTGAGGCAAAAAAGAATAGCTCTGATAGAAAAAAAAAATGTGGCTATCTAGTTTACAGAGGAATTTACAGCTTCCATAGGTTTACAGTAGCACCTTAGCTTTGGAAATAAATCATTAAGACAAAAAAACACTTCACTCTTTCAATTTGTCATAAACCAGTCTAACACAGTGCAAAGCCCATACAGATGATTTCCGATTTATGATGGTTCGACACAGGATTTTTTTTTTTTACTTTATGATGGTGCAAAAGTGATAATATCCACTAGAAACTGTACTTCAGATTTTGAATTTGGATCTTTTCTTGGCGTAGCAATATGTAGTAAGATCCTCTCTTGTGATACTGGGCAGAGGCAGGGAGCTGCACCTCCCAGACAGCCATGTGATCAGGAAGGTAAACATTCAACCATTCTGTACCCGTACAGTCATTCTTTCAGTACAGTATTAGATAAATTACATGAAAGAGTTAATGCTTTATTATAAGACAGGCTTTGTGTTAGACATTTTGCCTAACTGTCGCTAATGTAAGTGTTCTGAGCTCATGTAAGGTAGTCTAAGCTATAGTGTGCCCTAGGTTAGATGTACTAAATGCATTTTCGACTTAATGATCATTACAACTTCAATGAGTTTTATTGGGAGCTCACCCCCTCCTAAGTCAAGGAAGATCTGTAGTTTGTAGTGATAAAGATAACCTAATGATTGGATCAGGTATTTAGACTGGATTTTGTTTCTCATTTAAAGACTATTTTTAACAATCCTCTCAATTTGTGGCTAAATTCAGGATGACCTTTAAAATGCAGGCGCTGTTTTTAAAAGCCACATTACATTAAGACTATGAATGGTTTCAAGAATTAGAAGCATGAATGTCTTAAGATTTTCCAAAAATCCCAGGACTTCTGGGGAATTTCCAATATTTGTAGAACATAAATTCTGTTACTTCTTGAAAAGTGTTCACAAACGCCAGATAATCAATACAAGTGCGCTGTGTGGGGAAGTGATATGTCAAGAAAAAATGACATAAGTGAAATTGGAAATTTGAAGAAAAAAAGTGTCTGAAAAAAATTCTTGCGGCATTAAATAAGATTTCGTCTTGTATTTATCCTTATACACTACATATTTTCAAAAGATGGTGCTAAAACAAGTCTGGTGCCCTTTCTTGTTATTTTTAGTATCTCCCCAAACCATAAATACAACCATATGTCAGGGTAAAGCTGTATTGATGGTTTGGACATGGTGTACTTTTATTTTTGCCATTCATTTCCATTTATAGCAAGTAACATGTATTTTTCATCAATGATTAGATTTTGCATGTGTTTTTTGCAGGCCAGAGGTTTGAAGAGTAGAATACTTTTCTTCTCACACTTTTCCGTGCCCATAATTTCAAACATGAATTTTTTGAGAGTCTATCTAGAAATACTTGTTTTTAAAATTTAAATTTAACTTAAATTTCTGGTTCTCAGAATTTTTGAAGCTGGCAGACGCACAGGTAAACTGAAACAAACTACTCAGGTTAATGTTTGCCATTTGTTCACTGTGTGAATTTGAACAAGATATATTTAACCACTGAGCTTCAGTCTTCCAGATATAAACAAAAATAAAAAATCATTTCTGCAAGGTTGTTGTGATGATTAAATGAGATATGAATAAAGTATATGGGATACTCCGTAAGTCCTTGATAAATGGAAAGCAGTAACTAATGGTTACAATTTCTTTCAAGGGAAATGAACAAAGGGAAAGATGGTGATGCTGGGGCAAAAAATCCAGTACACACACACACACACACACACACACACACACACACACACACAAATCCAGTACAGTCAAATTCGGAGTGTCAAAACACTACTTCTGTGTTTTCTTTTTCTTTTGTGTGTGTGTTTAATACTTCTGTAGAAATTGTAATAAATGAAACAGTGGTATGTCAATTCGTGTATCACAAGGCCACTGGGAAACAAACTTTAGGGTCCTACACCATATTCAAAAATGTAGACAAGGACTAGAAAATAAGAACGGTATAAATATGAAAAGAAAACAAGGTGAGAAGCACTTTAAGTAAATTCAGTTCAGTTCTGTAGTAGATAGGCACACATTGCAAGTAAACTTCAGAACTCTGAGAATTTGATACATATAAACCTGTAAGGATGAGTCAGAATGTGTTCCATCATATAGAGTGGCTAGAAGTCTAGAGCATATTAACATAAAAAAAAGAAAGAAAGAATAGAGGGAAGGAAGGATAGATTTCCAGTTAAGCAATATTTACTGGCTCCCTTTGTCTTTATGGAAATAATGACTGCAATCCTTCGGTTGCCTCTCAGACATTACATCAGCTGGACCTGGGCTCTTGTCTCATTGCTGTTCATAGCTCTCTGAGCCATAGCTGTTCTAGACTTTTCTCAATACCTCCAAAGCTCTCAATTTCTTCCCACCAGTGGTTCTTGCACAGACAGTTCCTTCTGCCCAAATCTCATTCCTCTTCCCCTTTCACATGGCCAACTCCTACTCATCCTTCAGTTCTCAGCTGAAATCTTGCTTCCTCCTGGAACCTTTCTCTTTTTATACTCATTTTACACTCCTATGGCACCTTGCTCTCTTCTTGTAACAACATAGGCTTAATGATTCCGTGTTTGACTTCCTGCATATACTGTACTCATTATGAAAAGAGGAGCCTCTTCTGTCTTTTTCTCTGCTGTTACCACCAGCATCTGCCATAGTAATAACAGCAACACCTCACAATTCCTGACTGTTACCTTGTGAGTGCAGTTGTAGGACACACGACTCTCTAGTTCTACACCAGACATATCTCCACTAGGGAAATATGCATAAGTTGAAGCTAACCATTCACATCGAATCTCTTCCTTCTTTTTCTATGCTCACTAAATTACCTCCTCAGTATACCAATACTCCCTTTTTTGCACAGCAAACCTGAGAGATCATTATTAGTATCTTCACAAATGAGTAAACTGAGGTTCAGTAACTTGACCGGAGTCAATAGTATTAAGTGGCCCAGTCAAGATCTGAAACCACATCTGCATCTTTTTACTACTCTGCTGTCCCAAATGGCCTTGTAGAGGGGACTAGGCTCATCAGATAATATAAGGCTCTGGTCCAATATTTGTATCTATTTTCAATTATAAATGTACAAGGTGGTTTCCCAGTTTTTATAACTGCTTCATATTTGGAGAGAATTTTAGGCTCACCTTTCACAAATAGATTAGCTCTTGGTAAATGGACATTCAAGCTGCAAAATTTTAGAACCATACCCTGGCCTACAGTGATCTCACTAAGATAATGTTAGAGTGAGAACCCTCTCTGGATAATCAAGGCCACCTCTAGAGAATGGATCTGGTGGCTGCAGCTGCAAATTCTCTTTCCTTTTTTCCTTCCCTCCTTCTTCCTTCCTTTTTTCCTTGCTGGGCTGCTGCTGGTGGTACAGTTACTGTTGATTCCTCCTCCTCCCTGCCCCTCCTCCTTCTTCCTCTTCCTCTTCTTCTTCTTTTCCTGTAGTTATAAAAGCAATGCCATTTCATCACAAAAATGCAAACAGAAGGAGAAATATATATAAAAAAAGGAAGGTTCCTTATTATCTACCCCCTAAAAATTACCAAACTATTCACATATATATACTGCTTATGAATCATTTATTCTTTAGTAAATTTTCATGTCAAACTATATGGATTTACCACCTTTTTTAAAAATACTTTATTTATTTATGTATTTATTTATAGAGCATGAGTGTGGGAAGGAGCAGATGGAGAGGAAAGAGATCTCAAGGAGACTCTGCACTGAGCATGGAGCACAGAGCCCAAGGGGGGACTTGATCTCATGGCCCTGAGATCATAAGTTGAAATCAAGAGTCTGATGCTTAACACACTAAGCCACCCAGGTGCCCCAGACCTATCTCATTTTTAATGGCTATATAACATTCCACAGAATGAATATACTGTATGATATTTAATTATTCTTCTGTTATTGGGCATTTCAATTTTTTGCCAATATGTTATTATCTCAAAGAATACTACAATTCTTATACACATATTCTAGCCATGTATTTAAAATGTTTTTAAAGATTTTTTATTCATTTATTAATGAGAGAAACAGAGGGAGGTAGAGGAAGAAGCAGGCTCCCTGCAGAGTAGGAGGCCAGTGAGGGACTCAATCCCAGGACCCTGGGATCATGACCTGACCTAAAGGCAGACTCTGAGCTGCTTAGCCACCCAGGTGCCCCATGTATTTAAAATTAAAAGAAGATATGTCAGCTGAACTGACATTTCCCCCCAAAATGATATATCTCAACTATTTCACCATTCTCCATAATCTGCATATGGTTCTTAATGTGATTGACGTCATGTTTGGCTTATGATATAAAAAGTCTTTGATTTAGAATAATATGAGGCTTTATCTTTCATAATCTCTAAGAATTCGGTGAAGGGAAGCTGAAGAGCTCTGAAAGAGATTTCTATTTCATGTGCACTCAGCAATTCTTTTTCACTTTCTGCCTAGTTAGCAGCTTGATACAAAGATCTATAATTAAAGGACAAGATAAGCTTCATTACAGCATACTGTATCACTATGAAGATCAAGGAACAGTTTAGATTGCCCAATTTCTTTGTCATTTTTTCCTAATAAACACTAGTTGTTTGCACTCTAAGTACAGCATATATCCTTCCCAAAAATATTTAATGAAATTATAAAAGCAATGAAAATTTATTGGAGAAAATTTGAAAGAAATGTAAAACTTAACAGGAAATAAGAAAAAAAAACTCAAAAAAAAAAACCTCAAAAAAAAAAAAAAAAAGAAAAAAAAAAAGAAAAAAAAAAACTCAATCTCAGTATCCAAAGAAAAGAATGACTCAATATAGAGATTTTGTTTTATTATTTTTGAATCTATAAATAGGTCTGCCTTTATTTTGAAAATATTAGTGATAGTTTTTATATGGAAACCTACATCCTTCAAATTTTTAAAAAATATTTTATTCATTTATTTGAGATAGAGAGTGAGGGTGAGAGAGAGCATGAGTGGAAGAGGAACAGAGGAAGAGGGAGAAGCAGACTCCCCACTGAGCAGGGAGCCAGAGATGGGGCTCCATCCCAGGACCCCTAGATTATGACCTGAGCTGAAGGCAGATGCTTAAACAACTGAACCACCCAGGTGCCCCCAGTTTCTTTAGACTTAACTATAAAATATAAGCATTTTTGACTTAACATAATCTTTTAATTTTTAATTTTTTTATTATTGGAATACATATTTCAGTGTATAGCATAATGATTCAACAAGTCTATTCATTATGCTAGGCTCACTACAAGTGTAGCTACCGCTGTCACCATTCAGTGCTACTACACTGTCATTGACTATATTCCCTGTCTATGCCTTTTATGCCTATGACTTCCTCATTCCATAACTGGAAGCCTGTATTTCCCAATCCCTTCCACCCATTTTGTCCATCCCTCCACCCACCCTTGCCTCATCTGGCAACCATCAGTATAGTTTCTCTGTTTATAGGTCTGTTTCTGGTTTTTGTTGGTTTGTTTACTCTCTTGCTTTGTTTTTTAGATTCTACATATAAGTGAAATTATTTGGTATTTGTCTTTTCTGATTTATTTCACTTAACATAATACCCTCTAGGTCCCTCCCATTGTCACAAATATCAAGATGTTATTCTACTTCATGGCTAAGTAACATTCTCTCTCTCTATATATATAAAACTTCCTTATCCATTCATCTATCGTTGGATGCTTGAGTTGCTTCTAATACTCAGCTACTCTAAATAATGCTGCAAAAACATAGGAATACATATATCTTTCTGAATTAGTGTTTTCATTTTCTTTGGGTAAGTACCCAGTAGTGGAATTACTGGATCATATGGTATTCTATTCTTAATTGTTTACAATTAAACTCCATACTCTTCTCCACAGTGGCTGCATCAATTGACATTTCCACCAATAGTGCATGAGACTTCCCTTTACTCCACATCCTTACCAACACAAGCTTTGGTAGCAAATATGAGCTGATATCTCATTGTGATTTAGATTTGCACATCCATGATGATTAGTGATGTCAAGCACCTTCCATGTATCTGTTTGCCATCTGTATGTCTTCTTCGGAAAAATGTCTATTCAGCCCATGTTTTAATTGGATTATTTGGTTTATATGTGTATAAGTTCTTCATATATTTTGGATATTAACCCCTTATCAAATATATCATTTGTGAATATCTTCTCCCATTTGGTAGATTGTTTTTTCATAACAATCTTTTCAAATGTCATTGAGCATTTGAGCTGTTATTTACTTAATCTTCTATTGTTTAATTTTTTTTTCAATTTTTCGCTATTATAAGTAATGTTTAATGAGCAACCTTGCTCACTTTTTAAAATTTAAGATTTGCTTCTTTAGGATTAGTTTTAAGAATTAGAGTCAAAGGTTTTGGGGCACCTGGGTGGCTTAGTTAGTTTGAGCATCTGATTCTTGATTTTGGCTCAGATCAATTATGTCAGCATTGTGAGATCAAGCTCTGTTTCAAGGGCTTGGTGCTCATCAAGGAGTCACTTGAGATTCTCTCTCCTTCTCTCTCTTCTTCTACCTTTCCCTCAGCTTGTGTGCTCTTTCTCTCTTTAAAATAAATAAACAAATCTTTAAAAAAAATGTATTAAAAAGTAGAGTCTAAGGCTTGAATGTTTTAAAGGCTTTTTTGAACCTAGCAAGAATTATATTTGATGCATTTTATTACTGTTTTAATAGATAAAACTCTGATTTTATTTTACATTTTTAAATTAATAGAGACATTAATAATACTATCTGTATTTATATAGATATGCCTATGGTATTTTTCCCATATGAAATGACTGTTTATGACACTTGCCATTTGCTCTTTCTTTTTGTTCTTAGTGTTTTTTAAGAGCTCTTTTTATAGTAAAAATTTAAACCACTTGTCCTTTTTTTGGTGTGAATTTTTTTTCTAGCTTATAGTATGATTTTAACTTTAAAACAATGATATGTCTTTTTTCTTTCCCCCTGTGGCGCTTTTTATAGCTTATTATGTGATTTTAAACTTTAAAACATTGGTATGTATGAAATTTCTTAGACTCCATATAGTACAAACTTTTGATCTTGTGCTTGCTGTGGCAGCACATATACTAAAATTTTGATCTTGACTTTCAAGATTACAAAATCCTATGTCTCATGTAGATTTGATATTCAACTACGATTTTTATCTTAGCTCTTCATTTTATGCTTTTACTTTTATTTTACATGACTCTTAATAGTTTTTGAAATTTTGGTGAATGTATGTTAAGGCATATACTAAATTTTTTTCTGAATCGTTGACCAATTGCTGAACAGTATTTTCTTTCCAATATATTAGTCCTTTATTAATATGAAAATTATGGTTAGTCCTTGTGTGGACAATAAATCAAAAGATGAGGAACATATTTACCAAGTTCTTAGACATCAAAAACAAAGAAAGCAGTCATGTCAGTGTGAATACAAAGATCACTACCTGGGGAGGTGGGTGGAGGTAGTTGTACTGGGAGGTGAGTACCTATGTGCTCTTAGGAACAGGTTAGTTGTAGGATGGTCAACTCTGAAACTATTGTGCTCAGAGAGAGCCTCTGCTGTTAGCTTTGGTAGTTGAATCAGACGCAGCAGTTTTAAAACCAAGTTCCATGGAGACATTTCAGGGGCTCTCTTGGGAAAGGGTGAAAAACTAGGGTTTTGTAGCTCTCTCTTTTCTCTTTTTCCAGGAAAATACTTTGCCCTTTTTTCCTATTATGATATGAGATTTTATTTGAAGAACTGATTCCAGTGTTTTTTAAAATAATTTTGTGTTATAGAAATTTTCAAAAGTACAGGGAAGTAGCAAGAATAATGTAATGAATTCCCATACTTCACCAATGACCATTTTGTACTTATCTCTTTCTTTCCTCCCCACTTTTGTTTGTTCTCTAATCTTGACTATTTTAAAACAAATCCTAGAGATCTGGTCCTTTCATTGTAAATAATCTAGCATGTTTCTCTAACTGAGAAAGACATTTCTTTTTAAAATACATAATTACTATGTCTTTATCTCATGTAACAAAATTAATAATAATTCCTTAATATCAACTAATATGAAGTCCATATCCAGATTTACCTGAAACTCCAGAAATGTCTTTTTTTTTTTTTTTAATTTTTATTTATTTATGATAGTCACAGAGAGAGAGAGAGAGGCAGAGACACAGGCAGAGGGAGAAGCAGGCTCTATGCACCGGGAGCCCGATGTGGGATTCGATCCCGGGTCTCCAGGATCGCGCCCTGGGCCAAAGGCGGACGCCAAACCGCTGCGCCACCCAGGGATCCCCAGAAATGTCTATTTATAATTGATTTCTTTGCATCTGAGACCAAAGTCCCTATGTTGCATTTTTGTTGTGTCTCTAATTGTCTCTTTCCACCCTTTCTATGACATTGAATTTTGGGGTAATGGGATTTTTTTACATTCTCCATCTGTTTCTCATTGATTTGTGATGCTTCTTATATCATATTATAATTTATATATAATAGAGTCAGTTCTGGTCCATGAAATCTGTTTTATTGAAAACTGTGTCTAGTATTTTGTTATAACAGCCTCATAAAAGCTATGCTAATTTCAGAGTAGATTCTATTATCTAGAAGGGCATTTTAGAGCTCAGGCTATGATTTTGAAATCTATTTTTATTAACTTCTCTTATCTATTTATTTTTCCAGATGCTTCCTTTGATCCTTTTAACTTTTTAAAAACAAAACAAGTGTATCTAAATCCAAAGGCTTGGTTAGGTCTCAGGTTCTTACCATACATAAAAGATTTATATAAGCCAAGAATTTCTGGATTAGCATATTATTTCTTTTTTTTCATGTAAAAACTTTCAGAAAACATATTTAGAAACCAAATCTACCTAATACTTTCATTTAGTTCAAAAGTTAATGTGAGGAAATAAATTATTTTACTGAATTGTCTGGACATTAATGCAAAAGAGAATTGCCATGAAGGAGAATTGTGGTGGCTTACGCAGCCAATGAGGACACTGCTAACTTCTGAATTGAATCCAGGGGAAAAGTAAGAAGATGAGAAGCTAGAGATAATAACGTTTGTGAAATCAAGGTAAGAGTTCAAAACTACTTCGTTGATTTAGTAATCTTGATCAAGAATGAGCAGAGTAGAAAGAAAAGACAAGGAGTTAAGTGTATGCATTTTCACTCATGCTCTAAAAAGTCCTTTCCTATGAGATCCAGGCTCATTACAGAGAGAACTTTAGATGGCCAGTTACATTAGGCTCTACCTTGATGTGTTCTTGACACGCTAAATTCACATGGTACGTATTGGTACATATTGTGAGGATGACATTTCAAGCTTTTGCAACTTGTTGGACTTGTTTGTAAGATGAAGTATGATATATTTTGACATCTAAGTCTGCTTAGGGATAACTGGCTGATTTCTCAACTCCAGGTAGGACACTATGTATTAAGGTGAAAAGGAAATTAAAGAAAAATTAGCTAGATTTTCTGTGGATGCTGAAATGTAGGACCACAAAGTATGGACCTTAAAAACACAACTGACTCTTTTCTTACTGCCAAACATCCTGAAGGTTATATCAGCCGAAAAACCAAGGTTAACACAGGATGTCAGATCATTAGATAAATTCTGGAGTTGTTCTCATAGCAAAGGATGAGAACTCACCAGATAAGGTCATAGTAGGAAAGCTAGCACCTGTCATTGAAAGTTTCTGACAAAGTCTTATATTTTCTTCTAGTTTAAGTTGCCAGGTATTGGCATCTCTCAAGTCACAAATATGCTAGTGCAAATAACTTCTGCACCACATGTCTGATTGTCTATCATTTCCCAAGGCCACTTCTTAACTCAGAACCAAAACCCTCAAGTATGGTACCTTCTGACATTTGATGAGGAGAGGAGTTAGGTGTTGTCTTTCTCCTTATTTTGCTTCTTGTACTCTCTTTTTAGCTATGATTTAACAATGACTTTTCCTCAGTTATGATTCCACTTTGCACTTTAACTGCTAACCTTTGCTTTAAGAAATGTCCCTAGATGTCTGATAAGTTGAGGTGCAGGCCGAGACACCAGTCATGTTGTGAAAGGAACCAAAAAACCTTTTGAAAGAGAAATTATCCTAAGAGTGCTAACACAGCTCTGAAAATGTCAGGGTCTCACACACATCCTTGTCCCTGCATAAGTTGCTCACATCATCTACCACATATTTCTTCACCAAACTTGCCCTTCCCCACCTTTCAAAGCTTATCTTGGTCATCTTATCTTTTCTGGATACCCCCTCCAGTCTAGGCTACTTCTACTCTGTGCTTCTATAGTATGCTTCTCTCTGTCATAGCACTTGTTGCACTATCATGTAATCCTATTTCCGTTCTCCACCTTGCCAGAATGTGAAGTTATTGAGATCAGGAACTGGGTTATACTCATGTTGGTCGCCAGTGCCTCCCACTATGTATTATAACTTCTCAGAATAAATAAATAGAGCTTGATTTAAGGACAATATCTCAGAAAGAGAAAGAAGAGACAGTGATTCTTAGTAAAGCAGTGTCTCTGTCATCCAGACAATCATTTGGCCCAGTGCCCATGAATTTTTGCCTTTTTCCTAGGAAAAAAGCATGGGGAGATAAACACTGAAAAGAGTGTTTCACTAAAATTTCTACAAGATGCTAGCTCACTGCAGCACTGCTTTAAGATACACATGCCTCAATATAACACATTCTTTCTACTCTTCTGATCACTAGTGGCAGCAGGGACAGCTTCTAAGTATCAGAATCCTTGGCAGCTGGGGACCAAAGTGATCCAAGAGAAGAGAAGGTAATTGTTGCCACCACCCTACAGCAGAATAACTCTGTTTCTGAGCACATGGGAGAAAAATATCTACCATATTTGTAACTGCTTTCTTACTCTTTTTCTCTTTTCTATCTTCCATTTTTTTCCTGCCTTCTCCACCATTAACTGGGTATTTAACACAATTCCATTCCTCTGTTCTCTTAGCATATCAATTATACGTCTTAAAACCTTTTTAGTGGTTGCTCTAGATTTTGCAATATACATTTACAGCAAACTAAGTCCATCTTCAAGTAACACTGTAATGCTTCATGGATAGTGCTGATATCTTATAAAAGTGATCTCAATTTTCCTCTCCTCTTCTTATAACATTGATATCACTTATTTCACTTTTTAATAAAGAATAATCCCCCAATACATTGTTGCTGTTATTACTTTGAACAAATTGCTATCTATAGATCAATTAAGAAAAAGAAAATATTTTTATTTTATCTTTATGCTTTCTCTGACACTCTTCCTCTTTTTATGTAGTGCCTGGCACATGGTTCATGCTGACTGATAATAAATCTAAGATTATAATATAATTTAGAAGGTTGAGAGGGGAAAGAAAGGTGGATGTTGAGTTAAGTGCACTAATTCCCTCACTTTTCATATCTGGAAGTAAACAGATAAAGAAACGGTTCTGTGATCTAAAGTTATAATGGAATCACCAGAACTGAAAACAGTACATTTGTGGTCATGACATCTGCAGAAAAGAATTAGGGTGCTGGGGTTTGTGGATTCCCTAGGTGTTGTTGAAATTTTTTCCTGTGTTTATATATGTGTATATATATATATATATATATATATATATATATATATAATGTTATTATGTAATGAAAAATTGATAGCTGCCAGAAAATTATACTCAGAAAATATTTAGGCATGTGGGAAAAGATATAGCTATGAATATGTTTCATGTCAGTGTTGGTTATTATACTGAAATGTCAACAATTTGAATAAGCAGCATTAGGAATCAGGGAAATAATCCTATAATGAAATTTCACTCACCCATTACGATAGTATAACTATAATGATATGACAAAACATTCACAATATAGGAAAAAAAAGATTAAAAATCAATTTGTCTAATATGGCTTCTTTAGAAAATATAAATGCATTTTGAAAATATCAAATATTCATAATCTATTGTTATTATTGATTTAAAAATTTTTGGTTTTGTTTCTTAAAAATTATTTCACAATGACCATGTATTGATCCTGTAGTAAGAAATGGGAAAAGTTTTAAGAAAATGAGAAAAATTGTTACTTTTAAAATTTTGTTAATTTTTTATTTGAAAAAGTTAAAATTTCAGGGGTACCTGAGTGGCTCAGTCAGCTAAGCCCCTGCCTTCAGCTCCAGTCATGAACCCAGGGTCCTGGAGTCTGTCCCCCCATTGGGCTCCCTGCTCAGTGGGGAGCCTGCTTCTCCCTCTGCATGCTACTCCCCTTATTTGTGTTCTATCAAATAAATAAATAAAATATTATAAAAGAAAAGAAAAATTTAAAATTTCAGAAACATTGCAAGAATAGTATAATGAATTACAATAGACCTGACACCTCAATTCACCAACTGTTAATAATTGCCATGTTTTCTTTGTCATTTTCTCTGTGTGTATACATACATACATATACACATATTATGTGTTGTGTGAGTATTTTTTCTGAACCATGTAATAGTAAGTTAACATCATGCCCCTTAAACACTGAATTATTAGTGTGCATTTCCTAAGAAAAGAATATTTCTTACATAGGAACAGTATCACATTAAATCAGGGAGTATATGATATCAACATAATTTATCACTGGTGCTGTTAGCCTTGATCACCTCATTAATATAGTCTTTGCTGGTTTTCCCTTTCCATGCTCTATTCTTAGGAGATATCATTAAATCCAGCCCACACTGAAGGAGAGAGGGGATTAATCTGCATTTCCAGGAGGGAAATATCTACATCTATTGTTTATAATTCTTCTATAAGGAGAATTTATCTACTCCCTCCTTTCCTTCTTCTTTCTTCATTCAATTATTTATTTATATTATTATGAACTCTTGTATATTTATTTTATACTTTGGATTATAATCCAATTGTATGGTATTTATTGTGTTTCTCAAATTGTCAGCTTTGGCCAGTGGGAGATCTTTCACATGTATCTTTGATATGCCTGTATTCTTTGTTTTTTTTTGAGAAATTACTTACTTTCTTGTACTAAAAGATGCTCCAGACTCATATTCTATTTTCTCTGCCCCAGTCCTAGAAAAACCATTTCTCTTTCAATTGAGAATGGCATTAAAAACCAAGACTTGGGTCCAGCTTTCCCCATTGCTATTGGGGTATCATTGCTTCTAGTGAAAAGTGCTATGGGATACTTGAATGCATATTAATCAATGTATATGCATATACCTAAAATTCTCTATCAAATATCCATCATCTATCTCTATCATCTATTATCTATCAATCATCACCTATCATCATCTATATATCTATTTATTTATTACCCACATATCTATAAAACTAAACACGTGTTCATACTGATGTCTCAACTCTAATTTATTTATTTATTTTTTTTACCATAAGCAATAATGCATATTTACTGAATATAATGTACCTGCATTCTTTAAGAAATGAAGTTAATTTTATTTGTAATACCTGAAACTTTCTATTGTACAAGAAGTCTTATAATTAATGCAGTTAATTAACTGTGGATTTAATTGGCTATTTCAAAGAGCAATTAGCCACTTCACTGTCATAGGAGAGCAGAAAAGACAAAATACATACAAATTAGAGGGCAGTCATTGTAATTATTCAAGGTTATTATAAGAGAATTCTTGTCTATATTGGACATTTAAGATGACCCTGCGTCAATGCAGACAAATTAAAGATAAGTATTTTGATACTTTTGAAAAATACTTTCAGTTTATTCAATCAATTTGTTTAAAACTTTGAGGCAACCTTAATAACATCAAGCAAATCTAAAGATTCAACTCTAATTTAGTTCCACATAGTTCGTTCTAGATTTCTTCACTTGATTGTAATTTCTTTCTGTTACATGTTACAGTGAGAAACCTGGTTCCCATGATCTAACACTAATTTATTTATTTGTTTAATCCAAGGATAGATGTAACATACTTTCAGAATTGTCAAACTCTACTCCACTGAAGAACAAGTTTATAAACTAGAGTACACTATATATGCCTACTTCTTTTGTCTTTAGCCTGATGGTCTCCAATCGAGATACTGTTTTCCAAAGTTACTTAGGTCAGCAAATTTTTTCTGCACCTACTTTAGAGAGGTTATGTCCTACATTTGCAATATAATTAGATTTGTCACAGTCTGAATTTTGATAATCAATTCATCCCAAATTTGGCCTATAATACCGCTTCAAGCTGGGTCCCTCTTATATATCTCTATCATTTTCTGAGCAATTTTTTACTTTCTGGCACCACAAGGTATTCAAGGCTCATATTTAACTCTGCCTACCCCAGCCCCAGAATCAGCTGTTTCTTCAAGTTAATCTGGATAACTAATATCACTGCTTTAGTCTCTTTTAATGGACACATTCAGCAAAGATAAATGCATCTATACAGGTATAACATAGAGATAGTGCAAGTTCAGTTCCAGACCACTGCAATAGAGCAAATATTGCAGTAAAGCAAATCAAGTGAATTTTTTGTTTTACTGGTGCATATAAAATTAAGTTTACACTATATTGTAACCTATTAAGTATACAATAGCATTGTGTCTAAAAAATTAATATGCATACCTTAATTAAAGATAGCTTATTGCTAAAACTTGCTAATTACCACTTGAGCTTTCAGAGTCATTAATCTTTTGCTGGTGGAGGGTTTTGCCTCACTATTGATGGCTGTTGACTGATCGGGGTAGTGGGTCCTGAAGGTGGGGGCAATTTCTTAAAATAAGACAAGGAAGCTTGCCACATTGCTTGAGTTATCCTTTCATGAATGATTTCTCTGGAGCATGTGATGTTTGATAGTTTTTCATGCATAGTAGAACTTCATTCAGAATTGGAGCAGGGGCACCTGTCTGGCTGAGTTGGTGGAGCATGTGACTCTTGATCTTAGGGTTATGGGTTCAAGCCCCATGTTGGGTATAGAGATTACTTAAATTAATTAATTAAAAAACAAAACAAAACAACACAAAACAAAATTGGAGCCAAAACCTCAAATCCTGATGCTGCTTTATCAACTAAATTTATGTAATATTCTAAATCCTTGTTGCCATTTTCAACAGTTTTCATAGTGTTTTCCCAAGGAGAAGTTTCCATCTCAAGAAGCCACTTTCTTTGCTCATCCATAGGAAGCACCTCCTCATCTATTCTGAGTTTCATCACGAGATTGCACCAATTCAATCCCATCTTCAAGAACTCTGACCTCTTCCTATGAATTGTTCTACTAATGTTCTTAATGGCATTCAGAATGAATTTTTCTCCCATAGGCTTTCTATATACTTTGACCGGATCGGAGGAATCACTATGTATGGAAGCTATACACCTATATAATAGGCTATAGCCCTTAAATAATAAAACTTGAAAGTTGAAACTACTCCTCTATAGAAGTAGAGCACTATAGAATGGATACTGTGGCATGAAACAACATTAATCTTGTTGTACATCTCCATCAGAGTACTTGGGTGACCAGATACATTGTTAATGAGCAGTAATATTTTGAAAGGAACCTTTTCCTTCTGAGCAGTAGGACTCAATGGTGGGCTTGAAATATTCAGTAAACCATGTTGTAAATAGATGTACTGTCATCTGGGCATTTTTGTTCAATTTATAGAGCACAGCAGGGTAAAAAGGGTTTTAAATTGGGGAATGGTAAATGAGCATTGGCTTCAGCTTTAAAGTCACCAGCTGGGGATCCCTGGGTGGCTCAGCAGTTCAGCGCCTGCCTTTGGCCCAGGGCGTGATCCTGGAGTCCCAGGATCAAGTCCCACGTCAGGCTCTGGGCAGGCAGGTTCCTGCTTCTCCTTTGCCTGTGTCTCTGCCTCTCTCTCTCTCTCTCTCTCTCTCTCTCTCTCTATCATGAATAAATAAATAAAATCTAAAAAATAAATAAATAAATAAATAAATAAATAAATAAATAAATAAATAAAGTCACCAGCTGCATTAGCCCTTCATGAGAATCAGCCTGTCCTTTGAAGTTTTGAAGCCAGGCACAGACTTCTCCTTTCTAGCTCTTACAGCCCTAGATGGCATCTTCTAGCATAAGACTATTTTGTCTACATTGAAAATCTGTTATGTAGTGTAGCTGCCTTCATTAATGATCTTAGCTAGATGTTCTGAATATCTTGCTGCAGCTTCTATATCAGCATTTGTTTTACCTTGTACTTTCATGTTACAGAGATAGCTTCATTCCTTAACCCTCCTGAACCATCCTCTGCTAGCTTTGAACTTTTTTCCTACAGTTTTCTCACCTCTCTCAGCCTTCATAGAATTGAAAAGATGGAGGGCCTTGCTCTGGAACTAAGCTTTGGTTAAAGGAATGTTGTGGCTGGTTTGATCTTCTATCCAGATCACTGAAACTTTCTCCATATCAGCAATAAGGCTGTTTTCATCTGTTTTGCTTTCTTATCATTTGTAAGTTCACCAGAGTAGCCTTTTTCATTTCCTTCAAGAACTTTTCCTTTGCAATCACAATTTGGGTACTTGGCATTAGAGCCCTACTTTTTGGCTTCTCTTGGCTGCTTCTTCTTCTTCTTCTTCTTCTTCTTCTTCTTCTTCTTCTTCTTTCTTTTTTTTCTTTCCTTAAGAAAAGGAGCAAGTGGAAGGGACAGAGGGAGAGAAAGAGAGCCCAACACTGGGCTGGATTTCACAATTCTGTGATCATGACCTGAGCCAAAAACCAATAGTCTGATGCTTAATCAACTGAGCGACTCATGTGACCCTTGGCCTCTCTTGGTTCTTGTCATGCTCTCCTCACTCATCTTAGTCATTTCTAGCACTGGATTTAAAGTGAGAGATGTGTGACTCTTCCTTTCACTTGAACACTTGAAGGCCATGGCAGGGTTTTTAAGTGGCCTAATTTTAATGTTGTTGTGTCTCAGGGAGTAGGAAGGTCCAAGGTGAGGCAAAGATAGGGGAGTGGTTGGTCAGTGGAGCAAGAAGAACCCACACATTTATTGATTGTTTTCCATCTTATATGGGTGCAGTTCATGACACTCCAAAACAATGACAATAGTACAATTAAAGATCACTGATCACAATATTCAAAAATGATATATCCAGTAAGGGGTTAATATTCAAGCTATATAAAGAACTTCTACAACTCAATACCAAAAAACAATTTTGGTTAAAAAAAAATGGAGTGAGGATCTAAATAGATCTTTATCCAAAGAAGACATGCAGACAGGAAATAGACACATGAAAACTTACTCAACATTACTCAGCATTAGAGAAATAGAAATCAAAACCTCAGTGACATATTACCTTTATGAAGTATGCCTGTAAATAAACATCCACTTTATGTGTATGTGTGTGTGTATCTAATCGTTTATTTAAATTTAAAATCATAGAGGGAGAACCACAGGAATTAGCTGCTAATGTGCTTGGGAATGTAACACCATATCCTTCACAGACACTCCTTCTTTATCTTTTTCTAGTGAAACATTTTAACTTCCAAAACTGCTATTCAGAATGAATTATTAATGTTCTTTCCAATCCTTTGGTCTTTTTATTGATGGCAATGAAACAGTATTGTTGTTTACATTTTTTAACTTCCTTAAAAAATAAGTTATTACAGCATTGCATGGAAAAATCCATTTCATTAAAAAAATCTACTTAGCATGAAAGCTTTGGAACATCTATAATTCCAGGAATTTTATACACAATGTCACAAAATGCAATACTTTTGGCCTATTGAAAATTTTAACTTAAGGAAGGAATGTTACCCCAAATAGATATTCTAATTTTATAATTGGGGGTTTTCCAAATAATTATGGTACTTTACATCAGGTTCAAATGGCCTCATCAATAACTTTCTCCCTACATAGATAAGCTGTTTGCAAATGACAAATAGAAGATTTGGGAAAAGGGAGGAAAATGTCCTCTCACTCTTTATTTCATAGACATTTGAATTAGGCAATTGGTTATGTCAATCTTGAAAACCCAGTAAAATTCTGAAACTATTGTCTGAGGTAAATTTTCCCACTACCAATTTGAAAACTGAAGACACATTTTAATATCATAACTCTAGTATTTCACTATGGAGTAAATATTTAAACCTTCTGTTTAATAACTGATATGATTAGATTCTTGTGGAAATATAATTAGATTTCAACCATACCTTATAATATGAAATTAAAACAATCATTGAAATATAGTATTTTTTTCTGCCATATAAACTTAGACACTAAATATAATATGAAAACTTGTACACATATCTGGTGACTCTAACCTCTCAGGTAATTTGAATAAGGTGAAAATTTGGGGTGGATGTTAACATTGGTTTATGATGATTACAGAGTTAATGAGTCAACACTGAAATTGAATAAACATAGGCAATTTTATGAGATAAGCAAGATAATTTTATGAAATAATTTTTATGCTTTAATATCTTTTTACTATATTTTAATATTTTTGCTACCTGACTTGATGAAGGGGAAGACCCCCTAAGATATTTGGGAATTTGCAATTGCTTTTTAAACATTTCTTTTCCTTAATAGATAATCTTATCTATGAAAAACATCTAATCTTATGTAAGAAACATACATCATCTCTGATTTGTCAAGTCAATCAGTCAATAAGCAAAAAGTACCCTATAGGACTCAAAATGTTATATGTAAACTGTTCATTTAAAATATACTAGAAATATTCTCTATCAGTTTGTTTCATTACACTAGAAGAGGAATGGATTAAGGGCATATTAGGGCAGATTTATTTGTTTTTGTTTAAAGCAAAGATTACAATTGCTACATAATTTTTAAATTTTACTTTAGAAAAAGAAAAGGCAATGAAAAAAATGTTTATGAATCTCTTAGTTCCTTTTATAAAATGTTGCAACTAATACTAGGAATTACTTACATGTAAAACCATCATTTCTGGATAACAATATGAAATTTTCTGTAGGAAGGAGAATATTTCTAGATGAGTCCTGGATGTTTTTAGAAAAAATATACAATCATAGAATACTGTAGTTTCTATAAAGTCATACATTGTTTCATTGTGCTCTACTTTATTACACTCTGTAGATACTGAAGTTTTTATAAATTGGAGGTTGGTGGCAACCTTGCATGAAGCTCATCTATTGGCACCATTTTTCCAACAGCATTTGCTCATTTCATGTCTTTGTGTCACATTCTGATAATTCTTGCAGTATTTCAAACTTTTTCTTTTTTTCTTTTTTCTTTTTTTCAAACTTTTTCATTAATATTATATTTGTTATGGTGATCTGCAATAAGTGATGATGACTCGCTGAAAGATCAGATGATGGTTAATATTTTGTAGCAATAAAGTATTTTTAATTAAGAAATGTACATTGTTTCTCTAGACATAATGCTGTTGCATACTTAATAAACTACAGTATAATGTAAACATGACTTTTATATGTACCAGAAAACCAAAAAATTCATTTGACTTACATTATTGCAATTTTCACTTTATTGCAGTATTCTGGAACCAAACCCACAATATCTCTGAGGTATGCCTGTAATTTGAGTCAATTTGGAAAAGGAAACTCCTGCCTCAATAATATAAAGAAATAAGAATGATTTTTTTCATATCATCCAGTAAAAATGAAGTTCACAGTCTGAACTGTGTAAGGTAAAAATAATCCATGTTGTATTTGCTTAGGTGATTTTGATCTTCAGTAGTTCCTAAACTCAAAATAAATTTAGCATGTACTTATATCCGTGTTTCCCAAAGCAGGATATTGATACAAAATGCATTACATTGGCTGAAGTTCATGGGCTGAAGAAAAGGAGTTGAATAATTGAATATAAATTACTTACCAATTTTGTCCTAATTTTATAGCTGGTATCCCATCCAGGAAGCAGAAAAGAACTCTAAGAAGTTGTATAAAATGGAAGCCTCTTACAAGCTAAAGTGGGTAGGAGCAGGGGAGCCATAAATGAAAGAAATGATTATTTCAGGCAAGGTCGCCTTTTGGGTTTGGGAGTGGGGAAGGGAAAGGGTCTATCATGTGGATTACCTCTATTAGTGGTGATCAGACCATTCCAGATTGATTAACTTAACATTCCACTCCTTGGATGAGGCTGAAACTACAATTAGGTTAAGTATTGGTTGGCTGAAATGGGACTTAGCACAGGTGACTCCATTTTGGATCTATTATTTCTTTTCTAACACATCCAACTTCAACTATTTCTCCTAAGATTTTATTTATTATAACAAATGTTATTATCTTTAACAAGTTCAACATATACATATTTTTAAGACTAGACAGATTTTTTTCAGTTTTCACTTACAGTCACAGCTTCACCTATGATGAACCATCCTTAGCTTTTCAGAAGCTTTCAAATACAAAAATGTTATGAACTGAGCAAGGGCTTTTCATTTTTGACACATTATTAACTCCCCCCTCTCTTTTAACACTTTCTTTTCAAAGTTTTTGCAAGACTTCTTTTTCCAAAGTTGTAGTCTGACTTGGAGCTAGCTGTTCTTGAATTCTGTTTCCTTTAAGCATCTTCATATATTCGGGTTTGGAGCTTTAAATATGGGTAGCTGTTCTTTAGAAAACAAAGGTATGAAGTTGAAGTCTTTTATGGATAACTTCCCAAGGTGGATGAAAATCATCTTGGTACAGAGAGCAAACTGAAAGGAAAGAACACTTCCAAAACCAGCATAAAGCTCCTCCTGACTTTCCCTGGGTTCTCACCGAGCTCCACAAGTTGGGAGAAGCATTCAATTGCATCTGCAGATGAAACAGTGTTCTGCTGCTGGCACAATAATATAACTCCAGGTATGACTCTTAAGCCCCTGTATGTGACCCTCCTGAGTTTATCACACTGACTGCTGTTTTTTTTGGTTTTTGTCTTTCCTTTTTAAACTAACCCTCAGAAAATATCACAGTTTTTAGATTTGGCTTATGAATAAAATGACATCAACTTGTTTAATCTGTGTAAATATTTGTAATGTTAATATGGTAAGATACTGCCTGCAGTATCAACCTCTTCTTTTCTTTAAGCTTTCATTCATCATTTGAATATGCCCAAGTCTCTCCCATAAAAGCACAAAATAAACGTAACCAAAAGTAACCTCTCTTACCTCAGCTTCTGTCTAGCAACAATCTGGTCCTCTCTTTCCTCCCCTTCACAAACAAACTTCTTGAAAGAATCTCCTCTATATCTGCTTAAACATGTCCCACTTTACTCTTCCACCCACTGAAATCTTGTTTCTGTGCTATGTCCAAGAGAATCCATTCTCATGTAGTCATCAGTAACATAAACTGTTTTGTTTTTGTTTTTAAAGATTTAATTTTTTAATTCATGAGAGACATAGAGAGAGAGGCAGAGACATAGGCAGAGGTAGAATCATTCTTCCCTCAGGGAGCCTGATGTGGACTTGATCCCAGGATCCCGGAATCACGACCTGAGCCAAAGGCAGATGCTCAATCACTGAGCCACCCAGGTGCCCCAGTAACATTTAGATTTATACTCAAGAAACAGTTTTCTATTCTTGCTTGATCCTTGTGACATATATGCCACTATCAATAACTCCTTTCTTTGGATTCAGAACTATCTCTGGAAAGTACTTGGATATTTCAAAGGAATGCAAAACAGAACATGTACCAGACAAAATTAATCATATTTCCCCCAAATCTACTTCTTAGCTTGAGTTCCATAGGTCACAAATGGTACCAATATTTGCTCTATGGCTTGATATACTTTCAGTTATTAATATTTACATTTTCATTGCTTCATGTTATACAGATATATTGGTTTTGGGAATACACGGATATTTTTTGTAGTATAATGCAAAAAAATTGCATATTTTTGTTAATTAAATGAGAGAAAATGTATACTTTTCTTCCCTAATCAAATTCTACTTGTGAAGTTTCTGGGTGACCAAAAATAAAGTTTGTAAGTGGAACCTAGAAACAAGTTGTGCTATTCCAAGCACTTGGAAATTAGGGAAAGAAAATGGCCTCTGAGAGTTAAACTAGTAAAATCCACAATTATTCAATAAGATTACTTATTTGTAGGAGGAAAAAAGATGGTTTAAATTTCTAACTAAAAACATTGTAAACACCTGGAACCCCAACAAATCATTCTGGGTGTAATCTCACTTGGATGTTTAGAAAACTCAAATTCGATCAAATGCAAAATGTATAGAAAGTTAAAATTGAAAAGAGATACTTAACAAGAAAACAGAAAAAAAAAAGAAACAGAAAACATAATTACAATGAGTCAGATATTGACATGGGCTAATACAGTGAAAGTTCTGAATCAAATATCTAACCCCTTTAGTACAGATGTAGGACTCAGAATCTAACGCCATTAAATATTTCAATCATATAACTGATTCCCCTTTCATACTCAATGATTCTATCATAAATTGACTTTCCATGGAGACCAGCCTACATGAAAAGAATATAGCTATGCTGCATGAATCTACGTTCCAAAATATAAACAAATACACAAATCCATTATCCCTACCGTTATAACACAGTCTGTTTCGAGTTAGCTAACCCAATGATCTATGACTTCTCAATTTCAAATTCACCTATGATTTCTAGGGTCAGGCTTTAGAATATAAAGGCCTAATTAAAGTAATGCCCCTTCCCCCCTTTCATGGAGACTCTTACTTGAGAAATATTTATATGTTGGGATCAAACTTGACCAGTGTTTTGCTGTTGAAACTGTAGAAACAAATATATGCAATTAAATGGTAATTGACTTTTCCTTTGCCATTTCCATAAGAACTGTCCTTTCATTTTTAACTTCTATTAACTTTAAATTTAAAGATTTTCTTACTATTCACAGACCACAGACTGGTAACTACATTCTCACACTTAACATTTGTTACTCATATGGGAACTATGCCAATTCTTCTTGCCCCATCATTGTGAATTACCAAGATGATCTCACTTCACTCACTCTTCAAAAAGAATTACAGGGTGAGAAGGAGGCCTAGACTTGCCATGACAGAACCCATCCTTTGGTCTGATTCTAATCTCTTGACTTTTCTAGATATCTCATCTTGTATTTATTATCATTACATTTCCAAAGCTAGAAAACTGAGATTTTGATTTTTCATAATCATATTAACCTTTAATAAGCATAATTAGCAAAACCCTTATATTATGAAAATCACAACTCTCAACTATCTATTAGCTGGGATTCTCTTTTTGTCCTTTCCTATATTTTCTCTCTAGTTTTAATTTTTTTTTCTAAATAGTTTCCTTTGCCTTCTCTTCCAAGTTATCTCCCATATTCAATGTGAATGTTACCCTGGTTGCTGAAGATGAAATTTCTACCACTCTTTGATTCATAAAAGAAGTTGTTTTCCCTATAAATTAAGAGATTAAATTGAGGACAAGTACTCTGCTTGTATCTTTGAATTTTCAGTGCTTCACACTTTTTTTTTTTTTTTCGCACACTATTTAGAACAAAGTGGGAACCAATGGTAAATATTTTCAGTCTTGGATAAACCCCTTCATTTTCTCACATGAATGTAATAACAAAAAGTTGACAAAGCTATGTTTTACTTTCTAGATGTATTTGAAATGTGTGATTATGTGACTTTAAAGGTGTTACAAAGTAGACAATTGTATAAGAATGGGCTCCACAACTAAGTATATCTATTTTTAGAATTTTTTCTACTCACATTTAACAAAAAATAGTATGGGTTTTGTGATATAGTCTTGTGAAGATAAGACCTATAAAGCCTCTTGAAAAGCTGATAATTTTGCCATTTTATATTTCTTGTGCTCTACATCCACCCTCATGTGCTTTACGGATGTCTCATGTCTTATTTTCTCTATCAAATTTAAAAAGGTCAGAATTTGGATTGTTATTTAGGTAGCTCAAAAGACAATATATTTCAAAATAATCTGGAACATTTATTTCTGCTTTCATGAGAGAAATTTTTATGGAAAAAGTATTTTCTCATATGCCTTTTTCCTCCTGCTATGTCTTCCTACAAACCAAAATTGTAATAATTACTGGTGGTATTTAAAAAAAAGTTTTTGGGAGGGAAGTCTGAGTGGCTCAGTGGTTGAGCCTTGGGCCCAGGGCATGATCCTGGAGTTCCAGGATCAAGTCCCACATCAGGCTCCCTGTAGGGAGCCTGCTTCTCCTTCTGCCTATGTCTCTGCTTCTCTCTCTGTCTCTCATGAATAAATAAATAAAATCTTTTTTAAAAAGTTTTTTTTAAGTAATCTCTACACCCAATGTAGGGCTCCAACTCATAACCTCATGACTCCAAGATCAAGAGTTGCATGCCTATTGACTGAACCTGCCAGGTACCCCTAAATTTTTTTTTTTTTTTTGCCATGCCAAGCAATGTTCTTAAGAGTCTGTGTGTATGTATATACTTTTTTATACTTTATCTCAAAGCAATCATAAATCTTATTGTTTATTTTTTTTCTTTTCAGAAAAAGAAAGGGTCAGAAAGTTTCTCTGGAAAGCATGACACAAAGTCATTTTCTTTAGTACTCCCCTTTGAGAAGCTATACCACCATAGCAAATATGGTAAATAGAACTTTTAGAATCTTTGTTAAATAAGTCTCTTAATTGAGTTGATCTAATGGCCTCCAACTTTTTTCCCCCTAACCTTTATTAATTAGAATTTTTGTTATTTTTGCAAGCATTTTATGGTCTATTACCAAATATGCAAATACAATATAAAGTTAATATTTACTGACTTATTTATACGCTAATGATGGAATGACAGGGCATTGACATGGCATCTTTATTGAGATGACAGGTTTTTTTATTTGCTTATTATATTTCATTGACAAGTGGTCAAACGCGTCTTAAACAGAGATGAAGTAGATTAAGTTTAGAATGCTCCTTTGTTTTTGGATAATTTTACATATTTACATGGTATAACTGCATTAATGCCTTTATTAGTTTTAAAATAATATAACTAAATTTTTATCTATGCAACTTTTTGAAGATCTAAGTAATAAGTAAGGTTGAACACATAATCTATTTTAAGGACTAAATAGTTGGGATAGTTTGTATTTTCTGTGATATTCTTTTAAACAAAATAATAGGCAGAACAAAGTCATTGCAAAGACTTGAATTTTTTTTGTAAATTCTGATCACATCTTCTATTGTGCTTTCCCATTTCACCTTAATTGCTTTGGTGCCTCTTAATTCTATAATTACCAAGTATAACAGTGGATTATTATCATTTTTCTTTTAAAGACAGCAATCTAATAAACTACAAGTATTTTCCTGGTCCCATGGCTAACAATTCTCTCTCCAGGATACCACTTGTCTGGCTCATTCTTTAGTTTTTACAACAGAATAATTTAACTGTGGAAGTTAATTGTGGGAATGAGGGTAGGATTAATGTTGCCTTTTTTAAGAAGCAATGATCTATGATTATAGGAACTGAGAAAAAAGCAGTGAGGGGAGATAAGTGCATCTGTTGAGAAAGTGTTAATTGTGTTCCTCTAAGATTGAGGCAATTTGGTTAGTTTGCATAAAGGGAAGTTTTTATAATGAGGTAAGTGTTTAATGCTTTCAGAGAGAGTGGGTGTATTCAGGTGTGGTCTTGTCTCTATAGTGTGGACGACAGTTTCACCTTCCTGCTTCTGAAAACCCACAGTTTTAGGTAGATCTAAGTCAACCAAACCTCTGCTTGGGATAGCTCTTCAATGACACTATTTTATTTGAACTTGGTCTACACAGCCACTTTCCGTTCTGCTAAAGGAATTAAATTATGATAAGTTTCATCCTTTTCTTCAACTTAGATCTTTAAAAGGTATATCTATTGCTCTGAGTCAATAAAAGAAATATGGACCAGTAGCTGTGCAAACTTTTTTTTTTTTTTTTGCTGTAGATTGCAGTTGGAAAAAGTGAAGGCTTTTTGCTTGTAAAAACATTTACTGTCTCCTAGCAATCTGCAGTGATGCTATGCAAGTCTGACAATAGATAAATGTTTTCCAATGTCATAAAATTTTACAGTAATACAGGAAAGTTACTTAACTGTTTACTTCAGAAGGTAATGTCCTGATTTTACAGTTTTAGAAAGACTCGCCCATAAACTAACTTCATGGAATCATCCATTTTTAACAGTAATAGAGACTTAAAGCCATCATTATTTTGTCCAACGTCTGTATTTTTCAGATGGAAAGACTGAGATGTTGAGAGTTTAAATAACCTTCCAAAGTCATATACAATTGTTTTAGGTATTGAGAGGGGACTAAAATGCTCAACATTCTCATTTAAAACCCACTACTTTTTCCATTGTGGCATATTAGCTCACCTAAAGTGCTTAGAGCTGAGGCTCAACTGATTGGAGGTTCTGGAAAAAAAGCAAGAGCTATAAAGTATGTGAAAAATCACATGCATTTTTAAGGTATAAGTGATGGGCTACAACAGTGTATACTCAGGACAGATGCACACCATTCTAATAAAATTTCCTCCTTCTCAATTGGAATTTGGACATGGTCAAATGCCCGTCATGTGCAGATGTCACTGTTGGTGGATGTATGTAAACACACAGTTTGTAAACATAAAGAGTGGATTGAGCGTTGAAAACTCATGCCTTCAGGATCCAGGAATTGGGCAGGTAGCGACTGCATTGAACTAGAGAGCAAATGATCGTCAATAAAATGGGCGATACATACTCAGCTCCAGCTGATGTAATGCAAGAATGTGAATCCACTGCGCTATATCTTTTATATATTTTTTAGTTGATATCTGTATTTTTAAAAACAATACATTTATTAAATAAAACCAGCCTATCCTTAGAGTTGACAGGTTTAGCAAATAAAAATGAAGGAACCCTCAGTTACATTTGAATTTGTTTATCCGTTTATCTGTATTTCATCAGGCAAATCTAACATCAGTCACCCATCCCTTTGCAAATTCTAGTTTAAGTAAACAATAGGGATGTTGACTCTTTTGTGTATTCACCTCTGAGGCTTACCCATGACCTTCATTTAGTATAACATATATTATTCTGAAGGTTGATCCAGAGATGGTTATTCTCCTTTTACACATAGTAAATTCTTTCAATATTCTATTTTTAAGAATTAGATATGTCAAAAAAGAATATCACATTAGATATGAGGTGATATTTAGGCGTATATCACATTAGATATGTCAAAAAAGAATATCCAAGGTTTTTTTTCCAAGTTACCTAAAGAACATAGTAGAAGTGAATAAAGGGGATTTTATTCCTAGCTTCAAGAATAGATTACTGTTTTAAATATAAGAAATAAAAAATAATAATAATAAAATAAAAAAATAAATAAATATAAGAAATAGTTATATGAAGGTTTCCTGGGAAGAAAAAATTCCTATGCATTGTTACAGGCAAACACGATAATAATAGAGGCAGAGTGCTCAGTCTCCTTGAAGCTTTGCCCCTGTCTGTTCATAAAATCAGATAGGCTGAGAATAAGCTGCGAGGCATCCACTGAAGTTATAATTAACATTAACTTGAGAAAGAGTGGTGGCTCCGCTTAATGTTAAATTCCATTTGATCTTAATTGAAAGGAGGCACAGAGTTACAGGAAACAGACCCTCACATTGAAAAGGCTATGGTAATATGTTTAGAATTTCCCAAGAAACAGAGTTCTCGAGAGCACAGACATTTGGAAGCAGAGAAGCTAAGCCTTTAACACCTCACAGCAGCAAAACTCTCTGTCATGCTTTGAAGGCCTTGGTGCTGGGATTTATCTTCTTCTCATCTAAAAGAGGCCCAGAAACTTAATTTTGCTTTTGAAGCCAGTAATTCTCCGTGTAACATTTGTCAATTAGTTTTCGATTACCTTCCTCCTGATGCTTAGTTACTTCTGACAGCGTACTCAGCTTTGACCTTTTCTGAATAGGTAAGCTTTTTCAGAGAAAGTACTGGAATCGAAACAGGCTGAATATAGCAATTTGAAAAAGTCAATCAGCTCATCAGATGTTTGCACAGTTTCCCAAGCCCTAGGCATTATTCTAGGCCTGGGTATTTTCTCAACAAACATGATTTGAAGGGGAAGACAGAGACACAGTAAAGACTGTAAGACAAGAGATACGGACGGGAACAAAGGAAGAGCCTCTTCATTCTTTCAGAGGAGAGGGGTGATATTCAGGGAAGTTGATTTTTAACTGGAGTCTTGAAAGCTGAACAGGAATTTGCTAGACTGATAAGGGAAGGCGGGTCACTGTAGGGAGGGGAACAACCTGAACAAAGGAATATGATTGTGTGGTGTACTGGGGACTTGTAAGCAGTTTGGGGTCATGGGTAGAGAATATTTTGGAAAAGAAGGGAGAAGGCATGCAGTCTGGAGACACTGTGAAGGTCATTTTACTCACACGCTGGTAAATTTAGACTTCTGATTGTGGAGAGCAAGAGATTATTAGGTAGATTGCTTTTTAGAACGTGGATTGGTAGATGTGGGGGCTGTGGTAGAGCAGGTTAGAGATGCATGGGGATGAGGGTTGGAAAGTGGGGATTACAGGGCTGGGAGCAGCGAGCAGGTGATGGAGAAGTTTCAGCATGAGAATGGGACCAGAAATTAAATGCGAAAGCAGAAGGTAGGTCTTATAAACCAATGCAGACTAGTGTTGGTCTGTAGTCTACTTGCCTCTCAGTCACAGGCTTATAAATTTGGAGATTTTTCAGGATGGGGACAAGGGGTCCAGCAAAATGGGCTTTTTGTTTGTTAGTTTTGATTCTAGGTACTATTTTGAAAGAAAATTGTACAAACACACAGTTGTTCAAGGACGCTCATAAATAACCCATATTCATCAACTATTAGGTTTGCTACATTTATTTATTTATTTTTTTAGGTTTGCTACATTTAATCTTCACTTTTTTTTTCTGAGTAAACTGAAAACAGGCCACCTTACTCCTAAATAACTCCAGCATATGTGTTCTAAGAAAAAGGATATTTTCCCAGAAAAATCTCCAAATTATTATCCAACTCAAGGAATTTAATATGATACAATAACATTAGCTTCTCTACTGTCCATATTCGAATTTCCCAACGGCCCCAACAATGTTGTGTCCATGTGTTTTAAATCCGAGATCCATGTAACGATCACACATTGCATTTAGCTGCCATGACTCTTTCCTCTCCTATAATGTGAAAGTGTCTCAGCTCCATCTTCTGTGACATTATGCGGTATTTATGATGAAGTCCAGTCAGTTGTTTTAGAGTCGTCCCTCAGTCTTAATCTGTCTGACTGTTTCCTCAGGTAAAACCTTTCTGGGACTGTAGTATACGTCCCACTGAATTGTAAGAGGGGCAGGTAATTTCAGTTTGTCCTCTCACTGTTGGTGGTGGTGTTAAGTTTGATCACTTGCTCAAGGTGGCCTCTGTCAGCCTCCATTGTGAAGATGCCTTTTCCTTTTTATAATTAATAAGCAGTCCCTGGGGTAGGTAACTTTAAAATGTTATGTCTATACTGCTTCCTAACAACCTTTCACCCAGAACTTTTAGCATACATTGATGATCCTTAGCTGCCTGAACGATATCAGAAAACGTATGAAACTGCTCACAAAAACCTGGATTTCCAGATTCTTGTTAAAAATTGGAAGATGTAGCAACATTGGGGCCTTTAGTCCTAAATTATAGTAATTGTTAGAAAGGGAGCAATGACTATCTCCTAAAAATGAGACCGTTTTCAGTTTGCCAGTTTCTACCATTTTCAGTTATTTACCACTGTCCTACTTCACTCATTTATGGGTTCTCTTTTTTTTTCTGTAACCATTTGACTTTTATCTCCTTGCACTACGGTTTCTAATGGAGGGATCTATGTGACTTGTGACGATGAGGAAGATGGAATCCAGGGGAAGAAGCTTAGGGGAAGGGATTGACAACTTGGGTTTTAGATGTTTCATCAGAGTTGGCAATTGCTGTTAGAAAGTCGAAAGAGACATCTGAACTGGAGGTTAAGATTTGGAATTCTAAGAGGCTAGTTGAATTCCTGGATGTGATCATTTCTTCAATATAGTCTCTATTATTACAATAACATCATAACACAATCTAAGCATTTTCTTACAATATGTCTCCCTTACCAGTCTATCATTTATCTTTTTTATTTCTTGCACCTGGCACATATTAAACACTCCATAAACGTTACTGAATGAATGAATAAATTAATGATTCGTAGGAATGAGGACACTTATTTGTCAAGAGGCATTTGAGGAGAAAAATATTCCTGAGCTAGATAACATGAACCTCTGAGGATAGAGAGGAGAGGGGACAGCTGACAGGATCTTAGAGTCTCAAGTGTGATGTAGTAGGATGAGCTGCCTCTGCTCTCGGTAGTCTGTGAAGAGGCATCATCAGGGGAGAAACATTTCAGTGAGGGCAGGAAGGGGGTCTAAGGGATCTATGGATAAAACATCAGCAGAATGGACATTAGCAGTGAAGCAAGTGCACAAGAAATGATACCATGATGTCAGGATCATTTGGTGACACAGAATAACAGAGAAAAACAGAATGGTGGGGTCCAGCAGCATGTTGTGTCTAGCTCAATTCAGAGGGAATACAGCTGAATACCTAGGTAGTGTCAGGGGTCTGATAAGGTAGATATTGGCAGGATTTATTCAGGGTCCCATAGACAGTGTCAGTGGAAAATTTATTCTGTAAAAATTTCACTCAAGTATCTGGAGATGGAATTAACTTGCTCCATGGATTCAAACATTCCAATGGCAGTAATTTGAAAGCCCCCTCCTTCGGCTGTAACTTGAGACTACATTTAGGTTGTTAAAGTTGAGACCTTCCGCCCCAAGACTGGAGCGTGCAGACCCCAGGGAACAGGAAAACCCTTGAAGGAGGAGATCTCATCAGTTAGACTGGAGTGGTTCTCCAATGTCCTGGGCATCAGGATCACTGAGGGAACTTGTCAGATAGATTTCTGAGCATGACTTACGGTTCTGATTCACCAGGCTCGAGGAGGAGCCTAAGAATTGTCCTATTTAACAAGCAAGCCAAGTAATGACAAGGGCCACACTTACGAAATACTGTTTAAATTTCAGAGAATGTTCTCCTCTTGAAGGAAAATTACTGCTTCAAAAAAGACATCTGGCTTAAGCAGCAGCAGGAGTGGCAAAATTAATTTCTGAATAATAGCCAGTCTCCCTCATGTTTTGTACTTGAGAGCAACAGCTTACTAGAAATGAAGTATAGCTTTGCACACTTGGTTGCATGGCTATATATCTATCAAAATATTGTGCTATTCTTCAAGGAGCCTTAAATGTACCTTTTAAGGAAAATAATGCTATGAAATTATCAACCAAATGAGAGATATTCCTTTGTTATCAGAAAGAAAAGATTCCTCCCATGGAGGAGGGGGTATGTGTGCATACGTGTATGAGTGTATAGATTCTTCACTTGTCCTTTTTCCATTATTTTGCAGTTCTTGAAAAGTTAATTGTTTTCTTAGTTGTGAAGACTCTCATGTGGAAGTTACATAAAGTTATTTAACAAAGTATTACCTGGATCTGCTTTTGAATTTAGGGAACTATTATAGACCCTGAGAGCAATAGATTCTTTTAGGTTATTTCAGTTGAGTTTCTGCTTTGAGAGGGACAAGGCTACGGGTTATACCAGGACCATGGAGATAAATGAGATGCAGAACTTGTCTTAGGAAATCCACATTTTAGGAGAGCAGATTAAGGGGTGAATAATGATGAACAGTAGCACCAAAAAGTGCAATAAGAAATCTGTCTATAAGGTAACCCAGTAATTAACCACATATAACTTTGGAAAGGGGAAGGAAATAAAGAGGACCAGAGGGGTGAGGTAGCAGTAGATTCAAATCTTAAATATCACTTCTTACTAGCTGCATGACTGACTTCTTCAAGCCTCAGTGTCTTGATCTATAAAATGGGAATGATCCTCAGGTGGCTGTGATAATGTTTAAATAAAATAATATTCATATGACACTTCACATGTTGGTGCTCGGGGTTCAGTCAAGACCTGATACATTTATCAGAGACACTCTTCCTGTTCACATTCTATAGCAGAGCTACAGGGCCTGGTACACTGTGGCTTCATAATTTTAAGATCTTGTTTTTCTTTTGGAGCATTATATAACTGGTGGTGTCTAGCACAAACAAAAAACCAGGTTTTGTTTTGTTTTTGGTCCCCTAGATGGTCACTCATACTCTTCTGGAGGATTTTTTAATTCAAGAATTTTAATAAGAAAATGTGTAATTTATGTAAGTGAATTTACCTTTTTGGATATGAAAAGCATTTTCTACCTACCAGAAATAGAGTCTCGAGCTTTTGCTTGTTCTGGTATAGGGACATTAACCAGCAGTGTTTATTTAAAATACCTGGCAAATTTCCTTGAACTTTTCATTTTGAATAGACACAGGAGACATAACACAAATGGTTTGTTTTGATATCCTGGCTGTCGACATCTTTAAAATACAGACTCTGGAATGAAAAAGTTCCTAGTTCTTTTTCACAACTGCCATGTAAGTGTTCTGTTTTAGAACTATTATTCTCTATAATGTTCTAAATCATTACGATTTCTACAGATTTTCACCTAGAGACCCGTCTGTGTAGTTAAAGGTCATGTTGATTTCCATGTATCATCATTATGCATAGAATATTTGTTTGTAAGTTGTTGAACATAACAGAAGCAGGCAAAATTGCAATATTGACAATGGGAGATTCATGAAAGCTCTGAAGTTCAGGTCTGGTTTTGCAAACAATGTAACCTCAAATCCTACATAGGAGATACTTGGTGGGCTCCAAATGACCAAGTCATTCCCTAGTTGGACATTTTGTGCTTGACAAACTGTTATGTTTCTTTTAGAGCTTTAGAAATAATGCAACATTTTAGAAGGATGAATTTATCTCCCTCAGTGTCTGAGTTTGCCAGAATTGAGCAATAGGTAGGACTGGACCCCACAGATAGTTAATGATGATTAAAGAGTGACATGTGTGTGTGAGAGAGTTTGGAAGGTATAAAGTCAATATAAGCACCACAGCCAAACCCTAGAAGTTGTTTTCATCATTTTTCATGAGTGTCATTAAGCAGGTTAGAAATTTTTCTGAGTAAACAGTCTAATCTCATTGATGTACTGAGGCACTATGATGGGCCTAGCAACAGGTGTAGTAATTTGAGATTTAAAAATAAGAAGAATAAACATGCCAGTGGATCCATAAAGCTGTCTGAAATCTTTTCAAAGCATGTGGAGGAAATGAATAAAAAATATAATACAGCAAACATGGACCCCGTCTTCTATGACCTATAACATCCTCAAAAAAGATTTGGTTACCAAAAATCTCTAGGTTATGAGATAATGTTAACATTAACATACAAACAAACATGTACCAACCCATATCTTCAATGTGGTTTTTAAGTCCATTATCAAAATATTAAAGAATCATTTCTTTTATTATGATAAACTGATGTGTCTTTCTCCAGTAGAGGCTAAACCAGAGAAAATAATTTTAAGCTGTAGCAGAGAAGGAATTTAAGTTAGAATTTAAGTGTATTTTTTAAACTATTTCATTTTTGGATTTGTTTGTTGAACAAATATTTCTTGAACATTAGCTGTATACTCTGCATTCTGAAAGGTCCTGGGGGATAAGGTGTTGAACAAAATAGAGGACATGGCTCTCTGGAACTTACATTCTAGTAGGGGAGAAAAAGAAGAAATAAGCACACATATTGATGAGCAAGAGTACTTCAGATACACAGTACGGGCGTCTGAAGTAATATTGACAATCATCTTCCTCGGTTTATCGCTGTTTTTCTCTGGACTACTTTCAATTCTAATTTGTTGGCTAGATAAAACTGCTCCTAAAACTGTAGGTAGGAGAGAAAAGAGATAATGTAAAAATTAAAATGTCATTAATCTGGCTTTAAGAGCAAAAGGAAATGGATACTTGGCTGAAGATTAAGTAAGAAAACAGTGGAGAAATCTTCAACAGTTACAGATTTAGCCAGCAGTTATGCCTGGACTAGGACTGTAAACAATTTGTACTTTTAAGTTCTCCAAATTCTGTCATATTCATTAATCATATTTTACAATTAAAGCATTGCCAAATTCATGCCCTTGAAAGTTTTTCTAAGCCTTTCCCCCCTTTCTGTTCTCATTTCATAATTATTTAAATTTTATTTTTGCCCTTTTTGAAGTTTCTATTTAATATTTCTTTTCCCCTTTTAGTTTAATTTGAACCATTGTTCAAGTTAGCAAAAACATATTTTTGCCAGATTATTTAACCCATTTCTTTCTTTCTTTCTTTCTTTCTTTCTTTCTTTCTTTCTTTCTTTCTTTCTTCTTTCTTTCTTTTAATTTAAGAGAGAGAGAGAGAGAGCACGAGAGACAGAGCAGAGAAACAGAGCAAGCTGGAGGGTGGGTAGAAGGAGGGGACAGAGGGAGAGGGAGAAGCAGGCTCCCCTTTGAGCAGAGAGCTTGATGTGGGGCTTAATCCCAGGACCCTGGGATCATGACCTGAGCCGAAGGCAGATGCTTAACCAACTGACCTACCCAGGTGCCCCAACTCATTTCTTGACCAAGAATGCTTATCAAACATTTTCATGTATATTTTTTATTGCATTTTAGAGCTATATGTTAGGGTAGAACTCTAGCAAATTGTTGACATGCTACTACAAAGGATCAGGAACTTAGTAGACTGTACTTTGTAGGCTGTTTCCAACTGAGTGATTTATTTTACTCATATCATAACTAACAAACTCATTTGGGATACATAGAAAGGTTGTTTTGAAAATAAGCTCAATGAGCCTTAGGAAACAAGAGTAAACATGGAATGCTTTGTTTTGTCAATTATTAACTATAAGACCTATCTTCAATTTTGTCTCTATTTCTCATATTCTTTGCTTTTTGTTTTCATGTTTATTATCTGTCTGGTCCCACAAGAATGTCAATGTCTTGAGGCAGAAAATCTCTCTTATTCAATGATGTTTATCTAGCGTCTATGACCAGAGAGTGCCAGAGTGGGCACTCAACAAGTATTATCTTATAATTTCACTAACTTTACCAATCGGTTTACTAACAAAACACACTGACAATTTATTTTGGAACTGAAGTAGAAGTAAGAATGGTAAAGTTAAACACTCTCAGTAACTTTCATAAAGTTTAAATTTATAGCCATACTGATTCTACCACAGAAATTAACTACCACAAACACCATGAATGAGTGAAGAAAACCACCCCAATGCTTTTCTTCATACCTCTTTTTTGGTTCCATTCTTCCAGTTACCCTTTGCCCATATTCCCCAGCTCCATACCTTCCCACACATTCCTCCAGTAGGTTTGCAACTTCATTGTCAGGCAGAAATGTTGAAAGTGCCCTTTGATTTCAACAATGGCAGAAGGATCTACTCAGATTCCCTTTTTTCACCTAACTCATGGAGTATCAAACTTGCTTCGGGTCCAAAAAGTTTATGAGCATCTTGTAGATTTATTATAATTTAGGGCTAAAATAAACTCAGAAATAAGAAAACAAAATTCCTGACAGTTTGAGAGAAATTAGACAATTGTAATGCAATATTTCTAGCAAATAAGGAAAACATGTGGCAATGGAAATGAAACATTATTATTTCATAGAAGAAAGAAAAATAGAAAAGAAAATTAAAAACAAATGTTCGATATGATAGAATCTAAGATTATAGAAATTAATCATATAGACTCTTATAACTTATTAATTTAATTTTATCATGTATGATAAAAATCATAATATGACAGAGAAAATGACCATTTCTTGAGACTCTCTTTAAATAGTTAATGGAAAATCTTAATGCCAATTTTGAGGTAATTAGGTGCATAATTATATTAAACATTGCATATCTTGATAAAACCTTTTTAAAGAAATCTTGTTTGTTTAGAAAATATAAAACTAGGCTAAAATGTGGACACTCTAGAATAGTCATAATATGAACAAATAAAAGAAAAAAAACCTCATACATAAGAAAAGATGCTCAAACTCAGTCACAATAAGATAAATGCAGATAAAATTATACTGATATATAAATATATATCACATACTATAACACTGATATGTATATATTTAGGTTATATATTTAACCTATCCAATTTATAGAGATCAACAAATTAGAGGACATAGTTGACCAGACTTGTTGATGTATAAATTATCAAGATCTAACCATCAAAATTACAAATGCACATATTCCTTGGACTAACAATTCAAGTTCTAGGAGCTCATCCTACATATATACTTGTACATCTGGGATATGATAACACATACAGGGCTATCAATTGTAGCATTTCACGTAATTTAACATAGTAGCAAAAGATTAGAAATAATCTTAATATTCAAAACAGAATTCATTAAATGTAGACTATTTCCCTCCAATGGAATTCTATGTAGCCATAAAAATAATGAGGAACATCTCTATATACAGTGTGTATACATATATAAATCCTCTCAGCTATATTAAGAAGAAAATGCAAAGGACAGAATACTTTAAATGAGGTGCTATTATTCATTCAGAGAAGGAAGAAAATACTGTATGAGTGGATTTGCACCCAAGACCTTGGGAAAGTACAGGCAAGAAGGAGACAGTATTGACTGTTGATTGGGGGAAGGAAATGGAGGAGGATTGAGAACTGAGTGGTTGGGGTATAAGTGAAGGAAGAAGATGTTACTTTTATCTTCTTCACCTTTTGAATTTTGGTTCATGGGTATATGTTAGCATTTTAAAAAATAAACATATAGATATTAAAAATGAAGTGAATTTTACTAGCCACATAGTAAACCTTTGGTATACACTTACAACTTAACACAAAAATTGTCATTTAAAACACAGACCTTAAGACAGTAAGTTACAGAAGCACTACTAATCTTAACTTTGGCATTTCCTCAAACTCTGAAAAAGTGCCTTCCAGCCTCTGTGCTTGACTTTAGAGATGTTTACCTGATTGTCCTCAGGATTTGATAATGTAAAACAATGAAATTTGCGTAACTATAAACAGAGAAAAAGCTCCTTCGTATTCCAAATTATTCCTGGAATTTGGCTCTTGCCACAATTATACTCAGATCAAGTGGAAAATTTCTGATTCACAGTCAGAGGTCTCCCCCATCAAGAGCTAACAGTGGCTGTTAAGCATATTCCTTTCTACATTGAAAATGGTCAACTAAGGATATCCAAAAGTTTCAGCTGTGTCGGGGTGTGTCAGACATTTAACCTGCTCCTAATCACAACTGTGCAGTCAGATCAGTTTTCTCCATCTGTACAATTCTGTACCCCCATACCAAAGGTGCATGCATACTTTAGAGAGAAGCATGGGACTTAGTATCGTGGGAGTGAGTCTAGTAGGGCAATGAGTAGACAGTAGAGAAAATGGATGGGTGGTATAGTACACGGTTTTCTCTAAAGCCTAGAAGATCAGGGTAGATGAAAAATATGTTCTTCCACTAATGCTGTATTTCTTCTGCGTCAACTGTCTATTTAGATCTGAAGAGTCATATTTATGTAACAGAGACAAAATCTGATGACATAGGATATCGTTGTAACCTGATGTTAGAATTGTTGACACTTGAGATGAAACTCTGGAGCTTTTATTTAAATAGAATTGTCACCATATTTGAATTTAACCAATAAAGTTATGGTTGAGGTGCAAATGCTATCTATGTGGTTAAAACTTTAGGGTGTTTGCCAGAAGTTTTCTTCTAAACTTTAATGATGATCTTGTCTGGAAGAAATAAGACAAGCTCTGAGAGAACTAAGAGTGAAGGTTATAATATCAAGTGAGGTGGGGAGAGAATGAAAGATCAGGACAGTTCAAAAATAACAAGATCTTTTTTATAAGCAATGTGCTTGGAGGAAAAATCTAGTACTTGGTAATCTGAATGACTCAAATATTGCCTCAGCTCTTTACCTTACTATCTTTGGATCACGTAGACAGATGATATATCCTTAAGTTTTTACATAGAAGTATTTAAGTGATGGTTCATTTTCCATACATTGAATTAGAAATATTCTTCTTTTATTTATATCTTCAGATTTTATGAAAGCTGTGGGGACAGACCACTTTACTTTTCTATCTTTCCTCTGGTGAAAATTCTACTTCCAGAAACAGAGTATTCGATTGCTAAATACAAAGCTGGCCTATTGCCTTGGAAATGATTCACAGAACATGGTGGTGGAAAAGGAGGAAGTGATGTTGGTACCACTTAAGAGGACATGCAAATACAATGGTTTAGGTCATGTCTTAGCAGATATCCTTGTGGATTTCAAAAGTCCAATCTTTAATATTTGCTTTACTTACTCTTCCTAGTGTCTCTTAAAGAACATGAGGCATTTACGGATTCTATTTCTGGACGTAAAATTGGAATTTCCAACCAGAAAATACAAAAGGTCACAAATAAAATTTGAGAGTTTCAACTGGCTCCTAGGAACTTTGTCAATGAATCCTGTTGGGAGGCAAATTTGATACTAGAATTAAGATATTGTATGTTTTTTATAGAGAAAGATGGAGAATCATTGAGTTGAAAGGAACTTTTGAAATCTAGTTCAAAACATTTTGTAAATGAGGAAAAAAGTGCAGAAAGGCTAAATAATGTCACTGTAGAAGTTCAAAGATTTAGCTTAAATCCTTTGTTTTGTACCATTGAATAATGGTTTGCAACTTTTCTTTCCAGATACAATGGTGTAATTTAGATGTCTTTGAAGACAGATAACAAATTTCTGATAATCCCCATAGATGGTTTTTAAGTCTCACTCTTTTAGAATTTCTCTGATTCTCAATGGATTTACTGTTTTCAACAAAGCATGCATCCAGAAACCTACCTAAATCGTATTGCTTCTCTGGCCTTCAAAATCAAGAACCCTCCTCCTCCATATCCTGTTTGTCCATTGTGATCTTAAGCTGACGTTGTAGATGCACCTGGGCTGCAAATATATGCTTCAGAAGCTGGTTTGGAAAAGGAGCCAAATGTGTAACCATGTCAGATAGACATTTCTTCCTTTTACCTTATTAGGTCACATCTGGTTTCTGAATCATGGAGGAGAATGAAAACTAACCATCTAAGGCCGTGTTAAGTCAATAGAAAGAAAAACATATTAAAAAGTAGCTGGAGCTGTGGTGGACACAGAAGTCAGAGGCTAAGGAATACCTATGAAGGGATGGTCAGAGGGAGTTAAATATTTCACATATGACTTCCTTTTACCTCAAGAATCTACATCTGATTGGAGATTCCAACTACATCCTGGCCTTTAAGCCTTCAATAATGAGAAACACTTAATTTTTTCCCCATATTCGGTGCATCTTTATTGAATACCACAGCCACAGATATCACTATTTTAGTTGGACATAACAGTGCCCCAAACTCCTTCTTCATAAGTATACAGCTCATCATTGATCCTTGGGATTTGTTTATATGTTTTCTTCTCTGTTACTGATCTATTTATTTTCAAATGTGAAAATTCATGTTATGGTGTGAAGAGTTTGAGTCTCAAGTCAGAAAATCAGAAGATTTAAGTATATATAGGAAAAATGAGAAATACTATGGGAATGTGGAGGTTTGAAATAATATTTTGGTTTTTTCCTTCCCATGCACTCAATGTCCTTCAACCTCCTCTTCAAACTCCCTGCATCCCGATTATACACTCACATGTTTATAAATGTGCAAGCATATTACACGCTGAACAGTAGTGAGAGATGGTCTTTTTCTCTAGTATGGAACTTTAAAAATATGCAGAGAAGTGTTTTTTTTTGCTCTCCCCAAAACTCACATGGAATAATCAGGTTAATTCTTTCTTTTTCCTTTTCTTTTTCTTTTTTCTTTTCTTCTCTTTCTTTTCTTTTTTCTTTTTTTTTTTGGCATCAACTATATTCTGAGGATTATTACACCCAAGACTTTTTTGAGCAAGGAGTAGAGATTGTCACATTGTGGCCGGTTGATCCTGAAACCCTAGCTTGAATCAGAGATTGGAATTTGCATCAAGGGCAGCTTTCTGTGTAATGGCCAGCAGCCTATGAGATGGTCTGATACGGGATTTTTTTTTCTAGAAGCTATGTTCATGCCAGAAATCAAAGGATTTTTCCTTCCTGGTGAGTCTTTTCTAATCAGATTTGTTATCTCCTGGTGAGTATGAGTATAGTATACGCAAAAATCCTCACAGAGAGCAGAATGGTACTCAAAGACAAAGAATGTCATCAGGGGCTAGCAATAGGTTGGCACCCTAAATGGAGTGAAGTAGCTTTAGCAAGTGATACAGAGAGTTGAATCCTGATACCAGCATTCCCTCAATGGGATAGTATCTTCAGTGCTGTTCCAGGGCACCAGGAAGCCAAGGTTTTTGTTAAGATTTCTTGGACTTCCTTTCTTGTTTATTCCTGCAGCAAATAGTATGGCTTCCGTCATGTTGAGAGTATCTCTTTTTCCTTAACAACCTGAAAAGACCCAGCACAGTATTAAAAATCTGACTGCTTTAACGCTAAATGTAGGTATGCTCAGACTTTCCTCTGAGCTATGACAGGACAAGGTATTTTTCAGCTTCACATGACAAGGGCTAATGACAGTACTCTTTTTGACTCATCTTTTGAACATTACCAACACTGCAACCCCAGATTACAACCTTATTTTACCACAAGATCAAGCATTATGAATAAGAATTGCAGAGGGGAGGACTGAAGAAGCCACAGATATGGTTCTGGCTTGTGATGTCCTAGATTTCCCTTAAGCATATTAACTATTGCAAGATAAAGGTCAGCAGAATTAAAGAGATGAACCACAAAATTACTGGATTTTAGCTTTCATTGTGGAAGACTGAAGCAGTGGGAAAAAATAGAAGTATATGTCCATTATCATTTTGATAGTGGATTTTGTGTTTCACTTTTTTTTTTCTAAAGAGCGTAATAGATCTCTGAACTGCCAATATTCACAACATTCACTCTGTGCTTTCCTTATATAACTAATAACATACTGTCAGTTGATTGTATAATGGTTTTATTATTTCTAGAAATGATGTGAGGAAAGGAACTATGTCGTTGTTGTTTCATACATACCTAGTACCTAGCACAAAATTTATGGGATCCAGGGCAAAATTGAAATGTGGGATCCCTTGCTCAAATATTACTAAGAAATTCAAGACAATGCTAGCACAACATTAAAACAAGCGCTGGACCTTCCTGGCCATGAAGCCCTGCTGGGACATGCAGGCATTCAGTATGTGCTGACTGAGTGACTTAGTAAATGGGTTTTTGCGATGAATAAATCTTTTATTCTGAACACTAGAAATGAAATACAAGAGAGTTTAGAGCTATAACACCAATTGTTTCTCCAATAATAGATTTCAAATTTTCCTATTTTTAGTCCTACTTCTTGCCTAATGGTCCAGAATACTGAAATCTGGGTAGCTGTAAGAAAATAGATTAAATTTTGTGCTGTCTTTCATTTCATTCTTGTTCATGTACAAGCTCGATAATTTGGACAATTCTCTTTTTTAGTCACTATATTCTAATTGCTTTGGATACATCAAGGTTAAAGCCTGAAAAACCCTCATTAATATATAAGAAGCTATAAATTCATATTAAGAATAGATTATGCATACACTGCCTTAGTAATACTAAAATAACAGAGTTGAAGAAAGTGCAGTTTCTTGCAAAACTAGTATGCCCTATATCTGGGAAGTCTCAAACCACTGATAAAGACCAGACTACTTTAGAAAGAATAATAACTTGAAGCTGAAATTTACTCAGTACATCACAAATCAATGACAAATAAGTTTCTCCACTCAGTCCCTGACAAAGTATTTTTTTTTTTCAATTGAAGAAACAGACTTGATTTTTTCCAGAAATGCCCTGATTTTGGAACTGTCAGAGGAAATTTTTTTTGAAATAAATATATCTATCTGTAGTAATATGCTAAATCAGTTCATGCAGAATAATGGGTTTTTAAAAATAAGGTTCATTTTTGTTCCCTTACAGTTAAAAAAAAAAAAAAGTAATTTAATAATAAATCATGACGGGTTGCCTAAGGCAAATCCTATAATTTTTTTTTTTTTTCCCAGAATCAAGTTTCTTATTGCATATTGGCCTCATGAGACTTTGGATCCATTCCAAACTGTATCCATGCTACCCCTTTTCATCTTTAAACGGACTGGTTCCTATTTTTCTTCCTCTGTATTTCTTTAAAATGTATCATGAAAGTGGAAACTACATGGGTTATTCTTGCTCTTAATTGTATAATGGAAAGAGAAGAGTCCTTGAAAAAGGACAAACTTGTATTTGAATCTTAGTTTTGCTGATTTCCTGCTGTGTTGCCTTGGAAAGTTCTTTAATCTTTCTGAATCTCAGTTTTACTTTCTGTAATATGGAGATGATGCTTCCCTTACAATATTTGTTATAAGGATTCATGACAATACAGGTAAATTGAATGAGACATAAGTATTTGAAATATGAATTATGATGATGGTCATTAATTCTCATAGTTAATTTTTTTTATAAAGTTTTTTCCTCTCACAACCAAAAGAATACATGCTTATCATATACTTAGAAGCCTAAAAAAGGGGAAAAACAAATTATCCACTATACTAAGAGGTTAACAATTTGACAGATTCATATCTGGTCATTTTTTTGTATGAATTTTTTACTTTAGCTAGTTAAGATCATACTTAATATATCTCTAATTTTTTGCTTCTTATATCATAAAAATATTCCCATATCATTAAAATCTTTTGTTAAATGCCAGTTCATTTGTTTCTATGTAGTTCATTATATAAATGTCTCCCCTCCTTTTTTTGTTTTTTTTTTTTTTAACTTTTTTTTTTTTAATTTTTTATTTATTTATGATAGTCACAGAGAGAGAGAGAGAGGCAGAGACACAGGTGGAGGGAGAAGCAGGCTCCATGCACCGGGAGCCTGATGTAGGATTCGATCCCGGGTCTCCAGAATCGCGCCCTGGGCCAAAGGCAGGCGCCAAACCGCTGCGCCACCCAGGGATCCCTCCCCTCCTTTTTTTGACTAAACTATCCAACCACCTTCATTTCAACAATTAAAGGGCCAAAAACACCTAAAAAATGATCTTAAGTAAATAAAAAAGATTTATTTATTCATTTGAGAAAGAGGTGGGAGGGTGCGGAATCTCAAGTAGACTCCATGCTGTGTATGGAGTCCAACAAGGTGTCATTCTGATATCATGACCTCAGCCAAAATCAAAAGCTGGACACTTAATTGACTGTTCCACCCAGGCATCCCCCTAAATGATTATCTTTTAAATGTTGTGGTAATTTGGAAGAATGGACAGATTTTGGCCTTATACTCTCAGGTACAGACTCCTCTATTCCAAGGGCAGCTGTTCTTCAGTGACTTGACCTCAAAGCAGCTTCTTGGAACCAATGATAATAAAGTTGGCCCTGCCCACTATTCACACTTCCACACTAGGGAAAAAACCCTAACCATTTAAGCAAGAAAGTGAGTGTTTCTGAAATGACACATCATTATTACCATGTTGACAGAAATAAAAAGGTAACAGAAACTTATAAAGAGATGTTCTCAAACATTCAGCCTTTTCACCTCTTGAGACATAAGACTTTAAATCAGAACAGCAAATGTAAGACTTTAAATCAGAAGAGCAAATGATAAAGAGAGAAAAGAAGGTGGCTAGAGTAGCATTGTGGCCCAGCTCATGGTAGATGGTGAGCAACTTTCCATTCATTCAAGTCCAGCAGGAGGCATTGGGTCATAGAAACATTGACAAGACACAGGAATGGACTAAAAGTATAAAAGTACTAACCCTTCGGTAGTTTGCAAATTGAGAGTTAAGTATATTGAAAGGTGATATGATCATATATGTTGTTTGATGCCACTAGTTAACTTCTCATGCTTTAATGTGTGTCAGTGAAAAACAAAAGGATGAGAAATTTGTATGGCGGGAATATATGCCCAAGCTAACTGACTTTTTTTTTAATTAAGATTTTATTTATTTATTCATGAGTCACACACAGAGAGAGACAGAGACATAGGCAGAGGAAGAAGCAGGCTTCCCATGGGGAGCCCAATACAGGACTCGATCCCAGGACCCCAGGATCACGACCTGAGCTGAAGGCAGATGTTCAACTGCTGAGCCACCCAGGCATCCCTAGCTAACTGACCTTTAAGATTAACTTGTATTGGTAGCAAAATAATGGACATCATAAGAAGTAAGTATAAGATGTAAAATAGTATTTTGAAATGAATCATAAAAATTAAGACCAGTGGTTTACAAACAATATTAAAAATCCTTGTCTTCTCCTTTGTGAAGTGCATTTTTTAAAGATGAGCAATAAATATGAGGGAGGAATTGAAGCAACAATTGTGTAAAGAGAAAATTGACCTTACAAACAAGTCTGAAAAGACAAATAAAGCAGTTAACTTTGTATATAAAAGTGATTCTTTTTGAATGTATCATAGTAGTGGGTTCTAATTTAATTTCAGAGGACTTGAAGAGAGGCAGGCCTTCTAGGACAGGTAACATATCCTGCAGGTAAATTCAGAAAGCAGGTAAAACTTTCTGGAAGAGATCTGGAAAGTTCTGAGTCCCATTAATTACTCAGAGTCTCAGTGTTGATACAAAAATGCAAACATTTGCTGGGACATTGGTGACTGGCTCTGGAGATCTTTACGGAGAGTGTGGCTTAATGAGTTACTCCTACCCATTGACTCTGTGCCCTGCCTCAGGGTTTCTTTCTATGGCCTTCCTCTTCCTGGCCATAGAATGCCAGGTGCGTTGTCTCTACTTTCCTCAACCTGTGACTTTGTGAGCTCTAGCACCTGAGATTGGCCTTTCCTGGCTTCTTTTATTTTTAATTCCTCTTGTTTCTGCCACTTTCAAAATCAATCAGATTTATGGTAATAAAGTGGCTTAAAGAGACCAAAAATATCATCATTGATTCCTCTAAAGATAATGATTAATAGTTTTCACCAAAATTGGGAAAGGTTGGTTGCATATAATGAAAAGAGACTCTATGAAAGCAGCAAGCCCAATGCCTAGCACAAGTAGGTAGACTACATGTGTGTGATTATTTACTTTCCTTAGAATCAAAATCAAGTGTGTAGGTAAAAAAAAACCTGAATGGAAGACAAAGCTGAAATGGTTATTATTCTCTGTTTCATATCATTTGACCTTGTTTTTAAGTTGACTGTGTTTTAATGGTAACTATTGATTTAAAAAAAAAAAAGAAATCTCTCCAACACAAAGCAATAGATACACAACACATTAACTAGGCTAATCTTTAGGGGTTTTTTTTGTGTGTGTAAGTAGTTGTGACATTAATTTTATTTTGATTATCATTGCCCAGGTTTTGTTGTATTAATAATGACATCAACAAAATAAAAGTTCATATTGATTTATTAGTAGATTGAAAACAATATCTGTATTGGAAAGGAATTAATGGATAATTTAATGATAGTCTAATAGATAAGTCAATGACATAACTGGGAGTAAAGCTGTACTTTAAAGCCTATGACTACATGACCAACAGGAGATCAGTGCAATCAATAAAGAGAACCAACTTAGATAACTCAAATTACTAAATGTTCTTTTCCTTTCATAATCAAAATATCATGCCTGCTTCAACACTGTGCCTGAATGAAAATTAAATCTGATCTAGTAAAGCAGCAACTAATTCACACCCAATTCCAAATCCAAGAATTGAACCTAATTACTGTCAAATAAAAAGATTATAGCACACAGGACATTACTGATCATTTGGTCCAGCCCTCTATAGAGGTTTTTGGTTGACAAAACTGAAAAGCAGTTTGTACCTTGAAAACGATTTCTAAATTTACCGTGTCAAGTATTAGGTAGTTCAACTTTTGAGGAACTTATCATACAGCTTTGCATAGCCACATACTCTACTTACTACACATTTCTACACTCTCCTTAGCATTTCCTTTTATTATATACTTATATGCTAGAGGACTTTGAAACTTGATAAAGATGAAGGGCAACGTATAATTAAATGAGCAATGTGGGAGACCTCTGAGGGCTAAGCCATAGAAAGGAAATCTACTTATTTATTGCTCCATGGAGTTTATTCTCATAGATTTACTGGGTATCTTACCATGAAGTGGCCCCAAATCACTACCATTAAAAAGTCAGGATATAATCTGTGGTTGACCTTTTATGAAGATAATGATAGATAAAACAATGTGGTCTTGAATTTTTTGCTAGTTAAACTAGTCATAATTTGTAAACTTAAACCCACTCAACTTGACTTTATTGTTTCAGGCAAAAAGGTTTGCATGTTTTACTTTGGAGAATTGCTTTTATTTTTTTCCCTGTTTGTGTTCAGAAGTGAACCTACTAATGCTCAATGAGAGTCAGCTTCTCAAGGGAGAATTAAAGAGCTTTTTAAATGGATGAACAGAAAATTCGTTTCTCTACATGCAAGGAATATTTGCATTCCTTGCAAATATTTCTTGTTTGTTGAATAGAAGTAACTTTACTTTCCACTGTTTGTGGAATTTTTTTCTTCTTTTTTGAATTGTGAGGGAATACCCAGAGCAGATCATTGCTGGGCAGGGCACAGGCCTTTCAAATAGAATGCAGTGGAAGGTTCTTAAAGGTATAGATTGTCTACCTGGAGATAGAAGCTGCCTATGGATTTCCCCTGATGCAATTTTTCATCCTGATTTGTTCATTCCTTCACAGGGAAAACAGCTACAGGGCGTCTTGAGGGCGAGGAAGTGATAAGGGAACTCCGCCTTAAACAAAACCAACTCCAATCTGAAGTGAGTCTGTGAAAGCTGGGAGGTTCTTGTTAGAAGTTTATAAACTTTGTAACTCGCCAATGTTCAAATCTTGTTTCAGTTTTCCCACAGTGATTAACAATGACACTTTTAAATAAAAGGACCTTTGTGTTTGTCTTCAAAGGCTGCCATCCCTACCTGGACCTGAGGTGGTGGTGGTGGTAGGCTGGATGGTTTCCTGCCACAGCCTGCATCTGAGAAAGAAACCCTGAAGGGCCTTGAAGTTGACAATCAGAGCAACAGAAAGGAAGCAGTGAGGCTAGAGGTTGCTGGTGGAACTGAGGAGTGATCCTGCCACTGAGAGGTTTCTGAGCAGAACTCTACTATGTTTCTTCCTTTCTTTCTTTTCTTTTCTTTTCTTTTCTTTTCTTTTCTTTTCTTTTCTTTTCTTTTCTTTTCTTTTCTTTTCTTTTCTTTTTTCTTTTCTTTTCTTTTCTTTCCTTTTCTTTTCTTTCTTTTCTTTTCTTTTCTTTTCTTTTCTTTTCTTTTCTTTTCTTTTTCTTTCTTTCTTTCTTTCTTTCTTTCTTTCTTTCTTTCTTTTTTTAAGGTTTTATTTATTTAGAGAGAAAACATGAGCAGGGGGAGGGGCAGAAGGAAAGGGCAGGGTAGCAGGCTCCCCACTAAGCAGGGAGCCCGACATGGGGCTCCATCCCAGGACCTTGAGATCATGACCTGTGCAGAAGGCAGAGTCTCAACTGACCGTGCCACCCAGGGGCCCTCTACTATTTTCTATTATTTCTGTTTCTTTAAAAAAAAAAAAAAAGATTTTATTTATTTATTCATGAAAGACACAGAGAGGCAGAGACACAGGCAGAGGGAGAAGCAGGCTCCATGCAGGGAGGCCAATGTGGGACTCAATCCCAGGACTCCGGGATCACGCCCTGAGCCACAAGCAGATGCTCAACCACTGAGCCACCCAGGTGCCCCCTATTATTTCTGTTTCTATGATATGTATGCTAGATAAATTAATACAAAGCAATCGAGGCACCTGGGAGAGAACAGAAATGTTAAGAGAAGGTGGGATGTCAGGAAATCTGAGTTCAAATCCAGTTTATATCATTTACTGGATTAAAGTATTTTGCTTTTCTAAGCATCAGCTTCTTTTTCTATAATGTAAGATTTGTTTTTTCTCTGTGAGATTAAAGAGAAAGGATCTACTTGATACCTGGCACCAATGCAGTGATCAATAAAATATCCATTTATTCAGAGTTAACAAGTTCTTAAAATTGCTCAGTAACAATAGGCATCTGTAAAGAATGAGGAAGAAAAGAGGTAAAGTTTGCTTTCAAATGTGTGTTTGAGTGAATTACTGAGCAGTGGAACTCTGGTTTTTAGATGCTTATAAGTTTTCTTTTGAGTTACCACTGTGGTGAGGGTATAAGTAAGTACATTAACTTAACCAACGTAGGAAAGTACTTTTGTGGGCTGATATGTCTAAAATATACCACACCCTTATTCTAGAATTGGTCAGGGTGAATGCTGTTCTGTTGCCTTCCCCAAATGCTTTTCTGAGCCTAGCAGTTTGTTGAAAGAGACACGAACAGTGAAAGCATCGTGTTCATTCCTCCCAATGTGATTTGATTTGTTTTGTCTATCAAAATTTTAATGACTTAAATAAAGGGGGCTCCACTACTTCCCTTGGGGGGGGATATCGATTGGATAGCATAAAAGCTTACAGAATGGAGAAATTGCTTTGGAAATATCACAGATAAAAGTATCCATTGCACTTATCTTTTGCATAGTGACTTTGATAAAGAAAGATTCTTTGTGACTCAGGTCACACCAAACGAAGTGGCTCTTTAGCTGCCCGGCCACCAGGAGCAGCATCAGAGGAAAATGAGTGGAGCCCGCAGGTGTGGTCTTAGGCATCCTCTGTTACCTATGCTTTAATCCAGCGTGACTGTGAAAATGGTCAGATCCCTATCACACTTGAACCTCTGAGTCTCTCACTGAGTATTGAGTACATATTATATAATATATATTTTATATTTTATATAAATAAAATATATATTATATAATATGAGTATATAATTTAATATATTATATATTATTATATATAATATATTAATATAATAAGTATATATATTAATATATACTTATTACTCAATATAGTATATAATGAGTATAATGAGTATATAATAAGTATATAATAAATACATCTAGGGTTGGCTTCTTTCTGAATATTGACTCTTTTATATGGAGGCTAAAAGTAGCAGAGTCAAACAACAATGAAAAACAGAACTAAACATTGACTAATTCAAATATCCTGTTTCCCAAAAACAGTGCTATGCATTTAGATGTTTCTTGAGGGGACTCAGTGTTTTGCTCTAACAGTGATTCCTTATGTTGCTACAAATAAAGCTATAAAATATGAGTTAAATAAAAAGCTCAATGACTATAGTTTGTATTCTTTGCCACGCCGGCGTTTTTCATCTGTAGGTCTTGTTACCACAGAAGGCAGCATGGGGAAGTGATTGACAGCAGGTGTTTTAGAAGCCTGGGCCTGGGTCACAGCTCAGCCCTTTCCCAGTTGTGTGACTCTGGTCAAGGTGCTTAACCTCTCTGTGCCTCAGTTTCCTAATTAAAACAAAAACAAAAACAAGGAAAACAAAAGCACCTGTAAAGCAGGGTTAATCTGAGGATTAAATTATTTAGCATTCGGTGCTTAGAACTGGGCCTGGATCTTAATAAATGCTGGCTACACTTGTGTTTACCTAGGAATGTCTATCTCTTTGGCTAGACTCTAAGGGACAAAGAGAGATGTTTTATCACCATTTTATTCTCAGCATCTACCATAATGGCTGATGCACAATAAGAAGAGCTGCCAAAAAAATAGGCTCATCAAACTGAACGTAAGCGATAAAATTTGTTACAATAACAACAACAAAAAAAACCCTGTAAATTTTAGTCAATAATGTGTCAATATCAGTTCACTTGTGTGTAACAAATGTACCACACTAATGCAAGATGTTAACAATAGGGAAATCTCTGTGCCTGGAGTGGAGGTAGAGGGTGGGTATATTTAACTCTTCTACTCGATTTTTCCGTTAATCTAAAATGGTACTTAAAAAGTAAAGTCAATTAATTACACAGAAAATAAGTAAAATAAGGAGCTACTAATGAGATCCAGTCTGATTAGCTAATGAGATTCAGTCCTCCATGGTCAGATTGCAAAATGACTGAATTAAAATAAACTGAATTAAAGGATTTAGGAAAACCTTACACTGAGGAGTGTCTTGTCAGAACACCAAGGCTCCATCTAAAAGTGTGATTGCTTACTCTCCCCAACTGCAAACAAATAAGAGCTCACTTAGGAACAGTGAAAGACCTAATTGGCTGCAGAGATGGCCCATAGAAATATTGACAACACTATATGCTACAGTTTACATTTTGCATTAAGTTGCTTTGCTTGTTCATAAGTCTTGTCCTAAAATAGTAATTATACTGTTTTCAGAACATTGAAGCTACATCTAATAATTAACAACAAAAAATCTCCAGAATGCTCAAAACCCAGTAAACGCCAGACTGATTAAACACTGGCACACTAAGGAACAGGTATCTAATAAATACCTGGGAAAGGAGTAAAATTAAACAAGGGGACTATGGCCTTGCACACACTACCACCCTGGAGTTGCCTACGCTGCCCAGCATGGTCAACCCCACCTTGTTCTTGGACATTCTCCTAGACTGGTAGCCCTCAGAGTCTCCTTTGAACTGTTTGCAGACAAAATTCCAAGGACAGAAGAGAATGTTTATGCCCTGAGCACTGGGGAGAAAGGACTTGGTTATAAAGGAAGTATTCCAGGATTTCTGCGCCAGGGTGGTGACTTCATGAGCCATAATGGCACTGGGGGCGAGTCCACCTACGGGGAGAAGTTTGATGATGAAAATTTCATCCTGAAGCAGAGAGGACCTGGCATGTTTTCTATGGCTAATGCTGGACCTGACACAAATGGTTCCCAGTGTTTCCTCTGCACTGCCAATACTGAGTGGTTGGATGGCAAGCATGTGGTTTCTGGCAAGGAGAAAGAGGGCAGGAGAATTGTGGAAGCTGTGGAGCCCTTTGGGTCCAGGAATGGCAAGGCCAGCAAGATCACCATTGCTGACTGTGGACAAATCTAAGAAATTTGACTTGTGTTTTAAATCTTAGCTACCAGACCATTCTCTCTGTAGCTCAGGAGAGCAGCTCTTCACCCCCATCTGTCCAAAATATCCTGTCATCTTTGAACTGTTGCTGCAATTCTATGGGCTCCATATTTTCCTGCTCCCCTCCAAGTCTAGCCAGATTGCAGAGTTAAGTTTATGATTATGAAATGAAAAATAAACAACAACAAATAAAATAAAAATAAACAAGGGGACTATATGAGGAATACTTTTTCCTCAGTGGAATAGGGTCACATGCAGAATTACTTTATATAAATCACGATCACACCCTCAAATTTTCTCCCAGAGGTTTTTGATCTAATAAAATTACAAATATACAGCTTCATTATATATGAGACATGGACTATTTATAAATATATAGAAACAGCCACAGAAAGGTTATTGAAAAGAAGATTAAGTATACATATAATCTGGGGTACAAATTTAATTTTGTGATTAACCCATGTAGAAGTTGCATTCTATTCAACATTTCCTAATTCTTAAGTAGAGAAAACCAGAACCTCTTAGTTTCTCCTTCAGCAGCATTTTCTCAGAATTGAGGTACTGAGGTGTGTACTTTTTTTAAGGGAAAAAATAATGTTTAATTTAAAATAATTTAATAACCTTTTTATTTGTATGCAGATGAAAAGAAATGTTCAGAAAGATACTTAGGGGACTGTTTGCAACATGCTATTTGAAGAAATATATCAAACCTGTAGGCATCTGTGTCCTCAGGAGATCTTGATTTTGATGAGAAAACAAAGGCAATAAAAGATAATAAGCAACATAATGTACCTTCTAAGTGTCTAGCACTGCTCTAAACATATGGGGATACATCAGAGAACCAAATGGATTATAAACCCTGCCTTGACACAGTTCACCTTTCCTCAAGGAGGCAAGCTAAACTGCATGGCTCAGTTTTGTCCTTCAGGTATAATGTCATATGAGGAGGAAATACTGGATAGAAAGTGTGTTGTGTTTTTGTAACCGAGCTATCTTTAAAAGAAAGAAAAAAAAAAAGGAGTAATCTCTCATATCAAAAGGAAGGCTAGTCAAGCAGAGATAGAATGGTGTGACTGGGGATGGGAGAATGTGTTGGTGGTGTCCTGAATTTGCATACTGATTTGTCTGTTGTCTGCTTGTGAGCGGTAGAGCCATCCTGAGCCATAACTTCTTTATCTGTACAATGGGCCATTCTCATGACAACATGAGATGATGTGCTACACTGTCAAATTTCTAAATCCAAGATTTTTATTTCTATTGAATATCATTATCTTTTATAGCTCACTAAAGAGATTAACCAGAGATTAACCAGATTATCTCTGGCTCTTAGATTTATCTATTGAGCTATGAGATCCAATACAACTAGTTGGGCTGTTGGTGCAACTTCCTATGTAAGTTTATGTCGAGGTGCCAGATGGTGGGTGGGCTCTGTCTCCACCTTTATTCTGATGTAAGCTTGATTTTCTTTTTTTTTTTTTTTTTTTAATTAAATTAAAAGAATCTCATTGGGATTTAGCTTTCAAGCTATAACAGGCCTTAAACACAATGTCAGGTCTTGGCAGAACTTGGTAGAATTATTTGGCAGAATTTGGCTTTGAGAAAATAAAAAAGCAAGCTCTAGTGGATGGGAAATAATAACAACAGGAAAAAAAAGTGCAATCATACCACAGACAATTTAGGATGTGTGTTCCTGGAGCAAATAAGGAATAATTTTAGATTTACATTGACTGGCCTTTGGAAAGTATTAGTAGCTTTATTCTAGAAACAGTAGAGAGAATTGGAGAAGGGATTTATTCTTGTGACATTCTAAGTATATAAAAGCACTTGATACATGTCATCTCGTTTTCCTTCAAAAATTACTTGGGTGGGAGAAAGCAGGTAAATATAATTTTTCCATGTTTATAAACACAAGAATTTTGATTCTTAAGTTCAAGACTAAGTTGGACAGGGACTCAAGGTAAGAAACCAGGCCTCTCTCCATCAGCTTGCACACTTCTTTTTCTACTTTTCTAATCACAGCAGCCAGACATATTTAGGAAGAATCAACACTATTAGTGGCCAGTTTCACTGATCCTGAAGGATGAAAAGAAGGCATTTTAAATACTTTCTTTACTCAAAGTTCTTTTCTTTTGGTTCATATCTGGCACCTGGGTGGCACAGTTGGTTAAGTGTCCAACTCTTGATTTTGGCTCAGGTCATGATTTCAGGGTCGTGGAATCAAACCCCACATCAGGCTCCAAACTCAGCACAGAGGCTGCTGGTCCCTCTTCCTCTGCTCCCACTCTCCCCACTCTTTCTCCCTCTGTCAGATAAATAAAATATTTTTAAAAAATAGTAAACTTCCCTGCTTCCTGGTTACAACTACCAGCATAGCTCCTAACTGGGCCAAGTCACCGTTACACTTCTTTTGAAGATTGTAACAATGGCATGGTGGAGCTTTGAGCTTAATATGTAGCATCTATCAATTCCTTTAAAAGCTTCTTACGAATGTGTAAGGTCAAAATTATCTAATAGATTATAAACACACAATGGTTTACTTGTGAGAAAATCACAGAGCTTGGAGTCAAAAATTGATTTTGATCCCCACCTAGCACCAGAATTAGTAATCATAAAATCTTGGGCTGATGACTGAGCCTCTCTGAGCCTGTTTCTTCATTTATGAAATTGGAGTCATAATACCAGTATCATTTAAGGCACAGGATATTTTTACCAGGATAGTTGGCTAGATAGATAGGTATGGAAATATATGTGGTAACATACATTAATGTACCTGAGAATATATATGATCATATATATTATTCACAATTTTAAGAGTGATGAAATGTGTTAAACATATTAGCCTTATTATAAGTCTGTGAAATAAACATAATTGGGATTTAATATATAATATTTAATGAAATCTAAGATGCCATAGATTTTAAGTCACATCATTCTTTTAGTCCTCACTATAAGAGACTATAAGACTATAAGAATATAAGAGACTATAAGAAGACATTGTCAACTAAATTAGGACGCAAAGCTAAGATGCATCCTGATTCCAGAGACATTAACATCTGAAAAAAAGTTCATCTTATTTTAATTGACAGGATGTGGAGGATTACATTGTCACCTTCATTTAATTTACATATGTGTCATTTTAGACTTAACTGTTGTGAAAGGAGCCTGTTCACTTTAGAAGTGATAAATCTAAAAAATATATATGTATAAATCTGAGGATAGTATCCTGGCAGTCAAGAGCCTAGGTTCTGGCATGATAGACTGAGTTAAAATCTATTTTCTACTATTTAACCAGCTGTGCGATCCTTGCTAATTAGCCATTACTGTTAATCATCATCATCATCATCATTATTATTATTACAAATATTGTTTATGATGTGAGACAGCAGACAATCCCCATAGTAACTTGTTAGGGTTGGTTAGAGAAAATTAATCCTATCTATGCATATTTGAAATATTTTCTATTGATCATAGAACTGAGTGGAAATTTAGCTGATTCAAGGCAACACATCTCCATTTCTGTAGAAACAGCTCGGAGCACTCATGCTGCTGACAGTGGGTCAGAATCTGATGGATGAAATGCTCATATATACATATGACTACAGTGTGCTAATAAATCATTTCCTCCAAATGGTGCTCCTGTCATCATGTGAAGCAGTTAACAGAGCAACGCTCCTCAGAAAACATTTGGAACAAATGTGCACTCTTTTAAAAATATGTTATATTTTATCCAAACCAAATACTGTCATGCTCATTTCAATTTTATTCATAATATGTAAGAATATATTCTATTTTTGCTGGAAGAAAAAAATACTCAATTGAAGTCAACATGTTTTGCTTTTTGTGAGCCGTAATGTGATATATAAATGATACATAAATTATTTATCAAAAAGTCCAGGATGCAGAAAAAGGGTTTCATCTTCTTTTTCCTTTTGGATTTATAGAAAGAAGCTTCTTGCCACTGTCAACTTGTGTACTGTGTAGAACAGACAAACTGCTAAAACTTTTGGGCTTCAGATTGGTGACTCTTAATGTGCAGATAATATCAATTCAGCAAAAAGTTGTGAGAATAGACAGATAATATAAAGTGATAAAAATATGTAATATAGACTCAAATATGCTAGTTGCTCTCTCTTTCCCTCCTCTTAGAATGATGTAGGCTTTCTTTTCTTTCCATTTTGGATTCTCCAAAGGGCCAAACTCTGTATTTTGACATTCCTAGAGACTCACCTATGACATATCTGAATGAGAATTTGATAGCATGAATTAAAGACTTTTCCTTTGTATTTAAAATATGTTTTCAAAATGAATATTGAGTATGGCTGGGAGCAGGATCACTGACTCTGTCGCTAACATTTCCCATCCAGCCTAAGCGAAATATCACTGTCCTCTTATGCCAAGAAGCAGGGTTGGGTTTAGCTTTAAAGTTTACACAAATGTGTGCTTAGGCAAACTTTGCTACTCAATTTGGATGGCATTGGCTGAGCCTTAGTTTGTCTGCTGTACAAGGTTCAAATCAACTGTGTAACGGAGGGAATTTTTGCAATGTCAAGACATGGTAATCATTCTCTGGGCTTCTCTGAGGCTTATAAAGACAGTACATTTTTAGATTTTTGATCTCCAGCCTCCAGTTCATCTGTGGTCCTGTGCTGCTTTCTATAAAATTAAGTCTCTGAGTGGCTGTCTGAGTAACCATAAAAGAATGTTTATGCAGCAGGAACAGTTTTCTTGGACAGTTTTTCACCAAGGTCAGCAGTGAGCCTCTGGCCTTCTGACACTTTGGACTTCTTAATGTGACACTTTTTGCATCAGTTATCCAGAGAGAAGCATTGTCAGTACAACAGGAATTGGCTTATGTCAAGCTGACACAGCTCGACTGTCAGCTTGAGGGAGGGAGACGGCTGGTATACAGGCCTCCTTGCAAGGAGGCCCAAAGCTCAGTTGGCATTGCCTAATCAGGAAATAAATGACATTTGTGATTCAGGATCACATTGTAACTTACATAAAGTTTGTGACTACCAAAATTAAAAAACATGATTCCAGGAGTGTCAACGGCTTCTTCTCAGCATTCAATTCAACTTTGTTTTTAATTGCACAGACCTCACTGCCTGAGTATGTCAAATTCACTTTTTCCTTTCCTTTTTGGATGGCAATGTGCGGAATGCCCTTGCATAAACACAGCCAGGGCATGAGCACAGTTCTACTTCATTTCCTCAACTCTTTGTTTTGCTATTCCCTCATTGTCCTGTGTCTGCATTCCTTGACTACTGATGGATTCAGTCAGCATCACCCAAGGAGGTATGTAGAGGGATTCATGAAGTAAAAGGCCAAGGAAAAGGTCAAATTAAAAAGAAAAAGAAAAAGAAAAAAGTAGGTATATTAGTCAGGGTTTTCCAGAATCAAGAGGCTTCTCCCCATTTTTCTATTGAGAATTCCGTATTTTTTCATACTGATTTGTAGGAATCCTTTGTACCTGCTATATACAAATCTTCTTTCAGATAGATGTCTTGCAAGTATCTTCTCCCTTTCTGAGTTGCTTTTCTCTATGTTAATGAAGTCTTTGGATGAACAAAAGTTGTAAATTGTAATATATTCTAATTTATCATTTTCCCCTTTAGTGTTTTTTTGTGCTCTGTTTAAGAAATCTCAAAAAAAAAAAAAAAAAAAAGAAAAAGAAAAAGAAAAAAAAAAAAGAAAAAGAAATCTCCCCTCTCCAAGATCTTTCACTTTTATGTCTAAAATCGATCTCAAACTGGTTTTTGTAAACGGTGTGGTAAGAGTCAAGATTTGTTTTTTCCGTATGAATACTGAGTTGACCAGACACTGTTTATTGAAAAGACCATCATTCTCCATGGATTAAATGTTTCTACAAAAAAAAAAAAAAAAAAGGGGGGGGGGAGGTGGCAGCCCGGGTGGCTCAGCGATTTAGCGCCGCCTTCAGCCCAAGGCCGGATCCTGCAGACGCGGGATCGAGTCCCACGTCAGGCTCCCTGTGTGGAGCCTGCTTCTCCGTCTGCCTGTGTCCCTGCCTCTCTCCCTCTCTGTGTGTCTGTCATGAATAAATAAATAAAATCTTAAAAAACAAAACAAAACAAAACCTTAAATGAGCTGTAACAAATCAATTCTCTAAAAAACAAAACAAAACACATCCCCCCCAACACACATAACATACATCTCTCTCTCATCTATCTATCTATCTATCTCTCTATCTATCATCTATCAAAAGGGAGAGAGAGAGTTTAAGAAGTTGATTCATGCTACCATATGGGCAGGTAAGTTTGTAATATGCAGGTCAGGCTGACAGGCTGGGGATCTAAAAAGAGTTGATGTGGCAATTAAGAGTCCAAAGGCAGTCTGGATTCCTTCTTCCTCCGAAGACCTAGGTCTTTTCCTCTTAATGTCTCCAACTGATTGAATGAAGCCCCCCCTGTTATGGAAGACACTGTGCTGTCTTCAAAATCTGTTGATTTAGATGTTAATCACAACTAAAAAGTATCTTCACTCCAACATCTAGATTGGTGTTCAATCAAACATCGGGGTGTCAGGGCTACTTAAGGCGACACATAAAATTAACCACCATATTGGGATATTCACTTACAATAATTGAAAGAACATTTAGACTGTAAAATTTAGTAAACAAAATATATTTTACAAAGAAAATGAAAAAAAAAAGCCGTAATTGTAAATGATTTTTAAGCCCATCAAAAATGAGTATGATGTTGGCCAATGTTCTGAGATCACAGGACTCAGGCCAAAAAATGAACATAAACTCTATTACCCTACTCCTTTGAATTCCATTTATTTTTTAAATATTTTATTTTTTTATTCGTGAGAGACACACACAGAGAGAGAGGCAGAGACAGGCAGAGGGAGAAGCAGGCTCCATGCAGGGAGCCCAACGCGGAACTCGATCCTGAGTCTCCAAGATCACAACCTGGGCTGAAGGTGGCACTAAACCTCTGAGTCACCAGGGCTGCCCTGAATTCCATTTTTGGATAATTTCTTAGACTTGTCTTTGAGGCTACTTATGGTAATTTTTTCGTATTTTTTTTCTAGTGCATTTTTTAAAAAAGATTTATGAACGAGAGAGAGATTGGAGCAGGAGCAAGGGACAGAGGGAGAGGTAGAAAGAAACTCCGGCACATTCCACAATGAGCACCAAGCCAGATGTGGGGGCTGGATCTCATGAACCTGAGATCATGACCTGAGCTGGAACGAAGAGTCAGGTGCTTAACCAACTGCACTACCCAGGTGCCCCTCTGGTGCATTTTATGGATAAAATTCTTTGTTCTGACTCTTAAAAATGAATAAAAATATGCAAAGATAAACCACACCATTTTAATTTCACATATTTAATATGTTCATCAACTAAAACATTTTGAACTAAATATAGCACATGTATCTTTCAATATATATAACATTTATTGTGTCTGAAACAGAATTCAGCGACCACTGGGAATAAGAGCAAGCACTTTCATGCTTTATTTCATTGGCATGTTATTATCTCAAGCCTTGATTAAAGAGGAGAGACATCCTAGGAGTTAGCTGAATTCTAATGACCCTTCTAAATAATCCTAAAAAGTTGGCTTTGCTATTTTGATTCTCTGATTTTTGAAATCACTTATTTATGAAGCTTTCTTATTTGATTTCTAATCGTTGGATGGACTTACTAGGCATGTAATCAGCCTTCCTGAATGACTGAAACAACTATCAACCTAATGGCAGATTTCAATACTTCTTAAAGTCCATCCTGCTGATTTCAATAATACAATTTTGAGTTAAAATACCAAAAGCAAATTCAACTGGAGATAGTCATCAGTGGCAAGGTGGGACGAATTTGCATGTGTAAGCAAAGGAGTAGGAGGAGCAAGAAAATCAAAGAAGTGCCACCAAACACAGGATGTGTCATATTTCTGACCCCATTAATTTAAATTGCTAACCAAAATAAATGCAACTCTTCTCATCTTCAAAGCACTTCATAAAAGAAAACAAAATTAAGTACCATAATACTAGGGTGATTCCTATTTTGTTGATGAAGAAACAGATGAGAAACCCTAATGTCCTTTCTAAGGCAGCAGTGGAGCTTTGACAAAACCGGGATTAAACAAAGAGCTCCCTGCCCCAACTTCATCAGGGCACTTGTCTGCCTCGATGCTGCAAACCAGTGCAGATGAATCATCACTGAAAGCTGGCAGTCTGGTTGCCACATGGAAACATGTGAGCGCCGGATTCTCTGAGAGGCCGGGGGCTGGGGGGGGGAGGGTAGGGGGGAGATTGTTGATCCAGTCTGGGTTAATGCACGGGGCAACCAAAATTCAGCAGCACTGTCTCAGGTTAACACAGAAGAAGACAGAGAAAACCCTGACAGGGACAGGGAGATGCTCAAAACGTTTGCAGTGCCACCCCAGGAAAATTCAAAACAAAGTAATAAAAGGAAAGTTGATCTGTTTGGAGCGCTGCTCAGGAATTACAGCCTTTTGGTGCCGAAATCTCCTCCCTGAGGAGAGCTATCAATTCTGAAAAGTACACCCAGTTTTAGGAAGACTTCTTTCTGAGACAGCCTTCTGACTTGATCTGTTGGAACGGTTGGGTTTTCCTTTAGACTGTTTGCTGTTTATTTGCAACATGGACATCAAACAGCCTGGAGAGCTCTATACACAGTCTAGTTTAAGAAAAACTTTGTCTTATAACATCATGGGTTTGTCTCCAATAGACTGGACAGTTTGTAGCTGTTTGGACACAGAGATATTTCTGGGAGTGTGAAAATTTCTGCCAGCATCGACACACAAAGGATGCAGGGCCACATGGTCTGAACCAAATACGCTTCTTGGCCTCAATTCCCTTTGCAGCCCCCGATCCATACGTGAATGTGAAATGAATTACATTTCAGTCAGAAACAAAGTGAAAATCTTAGAGTCTGAAAAAGTTGAACATTTAGCTTGGCTTCTTTCTGAATAAGGCATTTTCCAAGCAACATAGACCAGATCTCACATAAATGTCATTTACCCAGACTGCAGTGAGTAAAATTATCCATTAAGTAAATCACAGGCACTGTTAACATTTCCCTTGCTACAATATCCAACAATGATTTAAAAAAGAAATTGCTGGTCTCCAGAAGAAAGATGGCTGAGGTTACTGTAGAAGACGATGGGAGTGTTCCCTTGTAATCTATAATATTTTCCTAAATTAACAACCAAAAAGATGTCAGAAGCAAGCAGGTCTGAGCCAGTACGGTATGCTACAGGCTTATGAAATATAAGGATCGGACTTGTCACATCATGATTTTCCCTCCCAAGCTACACACCCAATGTCAGCGTGCCTTCTCCCAAGGGGTTTCTTAATCTCCCCTTTTAGTTGTTATTTAGAGAAGTTGATATAAAGATTTATGAGGCAACTGAAAAATATTCCTGATAAATATTTCTCTTCGTTAGCAAATATTTGGCTTTGAGGCTTGGTATTCCTGTCTTTCCTTTCAAAGATGCCCACTGGAATCAGAGTAGAAGGTCCCCTGGAGGAAGCCTTGGTGAGGAAGCCTAATTTTCGCAGCGGCAGGCAGTGAACGCATAGTAGAATGTAGAACGAGCTGCTATTGCCTGTGCCACAGCCCATGCCCACTTGCGGGTAAAATCACACTGTGTTAATCGTCTATGAGGGCCAACAGCGAAGCTCTAAGAAAGAGAGAGAGGGAACCAAACCCACAAGAATGGAACTCCTGCTTCCACCAATATCTAGTCTCATGGAATGTCAGCTGTGTTCATCGAAGGATGCCAGCAAGTCCTTGCTGACGACTATTTTCCACACTGACCCCAAATCAGAGATTTAATTTAGTGTTTCTTGAAGGCATTTTGGCTTGTTCTAGTCATAAACTAAAATACATAAGGCTCCGGAGAGTTGAGGGGGGAGCACCTCTTAGGAGGAATTTGAATGCCACTTGAAAATAGGTCTGTAAGAAGGAAACAAAACCATGCTCCCCAAATGACAGATGAGTAGAAGGACGGTGGTGGAACACTCAAGACACACCACTGCCTGATTTTGCCCAGAAGTTGCTATGTCCAGATGTAGCAGAGCTGGCAAGTTTTCAACGGATTACACGGGATCGAGCTGTCTATCCATTTTCTAGACCAGGGCTTTACTCAGTTAAATGAAAGCTTGAACAATTTGTGCGAGAAACATCCCGGTGGCATGGGCGGGAAGAAATAAAAGAAGACAAACAGTGCACTAAAAGAGGGTATCATTTTTCACGTTTTCGTGAATTTGGGAAGATGGAGGCTAATATTTTAGGCCATATTTGACAATCTAGAAATGGAAGGGCTCTGAAAAATGTTTCAACGGAGATCTCCATCAACATGATCAATATGAGAGATCTAAATACCAACTGTGATGAGAACTGATATATACAGATTGCTCTGAATGGCACTTGCTGGTAGGAAGGAGTGTGGTGCTCTAGTTTAAAACCAAACACACCTATTAATATTTAGTCCTCTAGTATATCCTGGACCTTTCCTGTCTCTGTGAGTTATAGGAAGACACAGCTGACCCTTGAGCGACATGATTTGAACTGTGTAGATCCACTTACATGGATTTTTTTTCTGTAAATATAGTACAGTGCTGCAAGTGTATTTCCCCTTCCTTATGATTTTCCTAATAACATTTTCTTTTCTCTAGCTTACTTTATTGTAAGAATAGAGATTAGATACATTCAGCATACAAAATGTGGGTTAATCAACTGCTTATGGTTATCAGTAAGGCTTCAGGTCAACAGTAGGCTCTTCATAGTTAAGTTTTTGGGGAGTCAAAAGTTTTATGTGGATTTTTGACCACAGGGGCATTGGCACCTCTAACCCCCGTGCTACTAAAGGGTCAACTATAAAACAAATAGGAATTTTACTCTTCTGTTCCAAGGCCAGAACCAGTGATCGCTCTTCCTTCATGTGGCCCCCGTCTTCTCATCTTGCTTTGGTAACTCCCTTCTCTGCACTTCTTGGCCTTCTGCTGTGCCTCTGTGATGGCACTTGTTCAACTTGTTTTATAGTCAGATGCTTGTCTGTTATTTTCTCCCATCAGACTATAAAATACTCTTTGAGGGTGGAGGACTTACCTTACTCTTCTCTCTCTCTATTCTTGTTGCGCACCCAATTCTTGCTTAATAAATAGTTTCAAATTGAATTTGTATATTGAATTTTATTACCTAACTTAGCACTAAACCATCTAAAATATTTTAAAAATCATAATCGCTTGGGTTTATACAGTATGTCTTCTCTAATACCTAACTTGGATATCTCGTCTGGTTTCACTGCATCTCTGTAATAAAAAAATAGACTTTGTTCCCCTCAGGCTTAGTGATAGGAACTAAAACACAAAAGGGAAAAATAAATGTTTCAAAGAAGGTCAGTGACAGAAGGATCAAAAGTCTATCAGAAACAGGATCCTGAAGTCCTTCTCAATGGTGTATACACAAGCCCAAGAGTTGGGATTTGCCGGAGAGCCTTTAACTGTCTGGGGTCTCACATTCTATAAACCTTAAGTAGCAGCTCTGCTACCTGAGCAGTATTTCATTGATAACTGATGCTCAGCACACACAATAGTATAATAAAGAGTATAAGAGTGACACTTACTTTTAACTCTTCAGAGGAGTGTGGGCTACAACCAGCTCAAAGGGCTAAGTTCTCAGAGAATTTCTAGCCAATTTGGGCCCAATTAAGTTGGAACAAAAGATGGTCAAAGGGACAAGATTAATGGATGGCTTTTATTTCTTTATTATTTTTTTTCTAATTTTGTTTTCTGAAAAATTTTCACTGGCCTCCTTAATAATTCTTTTGACAAGTGGATGCAAAAAGATAAGATACAACAGGCTAAATATGAATTTCAAAATAGTAATTAAATATTGTCAATGCCAATGCAGACAAATTACATTTTTTTTAAAGATTTTATTTATTTATTCATGAGAGACACAGAGAGAGAGAGAGAGAGAGGCAGAGACATAGGCAGAGGGAGAAGCAGCCTCCATGCAGGGAGCCTGATGTGGGACTCGATCGCGGGACTCCAGGATCACACCCTGAGCCGAAGGCAGATGCTTAACCACTGAGCCACCCAGGTGTCCAGACAACTTAAATTTTTAAGAAAAAAATAAATAGCTTTATAAAGGTCAGAGTGGATATCTCTTATTTTTATGGATCTCATTCCATTCCCTACTCTCTTTTTCTGGTATCATTTGCTGCTGTTTTATTCCCGGGCTTAGGGCTTAATTTAGTTATTTAACAAACACTATATGGTTCCTAAGAGTGCTAGGCACTGTTCTAAACATTTTAGAAAATTAACTTAATATCAACAACAACCCTACAAGATAGATAATACCATTATCTCAATTTGAGAAGATACTGAAGCATAGAGAGATTACATAATTTATCCAAGGTTACACATCTCATGAAAAATGGAGCTGGAAGACAAGGCATCCTTAGTAGCTGTGCTTTTTCCTATGAAGCTTTATCTCCTTCAAGTGGTATGCTAAACAGAAGCTGATGGTTTTTCTAACTCATCATGTTTGTCCACTTAAATACTTACCCTTTCCTAGCCCACACAAATACACTTGTTAGAAATACTTTAACTTTTGATCCAACTGTTTTGTTCTTTGTCTTTCATTGATGTATATCAACCGAGTCAGATTGATACGTCCTAGGAGAAAGGGCTATTTCTTGTAACTTGCCCTATGCAGTGTCTATCCTGTTCATGGAACAAATAGCTTCTTAATATACTTGTCTGGAGGTTAAAAAGTAATTCAACTCAACAAATGTTTATCAAGTACCCATTAGATGAGATGCACTGTGATAAGCATGGAATTTATAACAGAAGCCAAGCACATACTGCTAGCACATATTAATAGAAGATATTAGCACAAGGAAGCAAGATAGATTGATGCCGCCTTGCTGTGAAGGCCTACAGGGCTCTCTCCTTCAGAAGCCCAGTGTGAACCTTCACTTTTCCTGGGAGCCAGGCCACTCCATGAATGATGGTGTTTCAGGTTTGTGAGGCCTGGAACATGTTGCTTAGTGGGAGGCAGGCTTTTTGTCTTCTACTCCCATTTGGCAAAGATGCCTCATTATGTAAGACTGCCACTGTTTATCTGCACCATATTTATGGTTTTTGCAAGGGTTACTCTAAGGTTTGGCAGATATGGAGAAATATTTTATAAAGCAAGCCTTGTTAGCGGGCAAGACCTCAAATGAAATTTCTGGAGTATATCTAAAGTACCTTTAAATTGTTGTTCATGCTTAAGTGATTTAATGCCTCCCCCTCCACCCCTCATTGGTGATATTCATCAGATTTAGGTGAAAAGTAAACTCTTTCAGTAGGGTACTATTACTACATTGTAATTCCTAGGTTTTAAAAAATCAAAGTACATTTAGTTGCTCCTTGAAGCCTAACCAGCCTGAAGAATATTTAATGTTATCTTGTCTTTAGCAAACCGTACCTAATCTTAGGAAAGTCCTCTCTTCACTGGCCAACCTGAATCCCATAATACCATTTTTAATGACTTGCAGTTAACACCCTGATGCTTATGAATGGAAGATTTCATAAAGGTATGTTTGGGGAGATGTAGTCAAGTGCCAGTGTCTACTGAGAATTAGTTCTTTATTCAATCATTATTATTTTATTGTTAGCTTCATTGGACATTTATACCTAACAGTCGCTACATAAATCTGGATATTAATAAAACAGAACCCCAACACAAAAGAGTGATCACTTTACATGTCTTTGTTCTACAGCTGATTTAATGTCCCTGGGTATATAAGAGTCATTTTATGAACAAATTCTGTGATCTATTTCCAATGCCACCTATCATATTTTATACTTTAACATACATCTGACTTAGATTGCCTCCACCCGATTAAATGTCTTTAAAAATAAAAAAAAAGAGTAGTTTAAGATTGCTTCTCAGTCTAAAAAAGTAAATATTTCCATATAAAGGAATTATATTAAAATAAGTAAGTTTTAAAATTCCAGTGAATTTTGTGGTGCTTTCTGCAAGCTAGTCATAAAATAAAGGTCAGTCTTTCAGAATTTATTAGAAATCACGGAGCCCTTTTATCTGTGATAAAGAGATAAAAAAGTCAACTTTACTATATAGATTTTCCTGAACACTGTCTAATAAATCTTCCATTTTATAACTAAAATCATAATTTAAATATTTCCAAAGAGCTTCCTATTTGGAGGAAAAATGTGTCAATACTCTGCTAAAAAATCATCTTTTGAGATACCTGTTTTGTTTTGTTTTCTAAAGATTTTATTTATTTGACACAGACAGAGAGAGCACAAGCAAGGTAAGCAGCAGGCAGAGGGAGAGAGAGGAGCAGGCTCTGATGTGGGGCTCCCTTCTAGGACCCTGGGATGATGACCTGAGTCAAAGGCAGACACTTAACCAACTGAGCCACCCAGGTGGCCCTAAATACCTGTTTTGTAAGATTGTATTTTAGTACAGCAAGATAAACTTGTAGTACACAGTTTTATTAATTTGCAATCACTTGAAAATAGAGCAGTAAGCAATAAGTGTTACAAGTTTGTAACAACACTACTTATCAGGACAAATTAATTGTTTTCCTTTATGAAAGAAATAGAAAAAAGACTGATAACCATCTGCAATTGAGTCTTCAAGGCACAATTATCAATAAGCTGACAAGTCTAGAGAAATATTTTAAGTGCTGTAAGTAAAATCTCATTCAAAAGATTGCTTTAGTCTGCTAAGACTTAACTTGGTATACTATTAGCCTCTGTTTGCACCACTGTTTTTCTGTATAAAATCATAAACACATTTCTCATGTGTAGTATCTACTATAAACGTTTTCCAACACTTGGTGGAATTATAAACCTCATTATCACCATGATTTCCTTGTTTTTTTAATTGCCCCTTTTCACTCAATTTTACTCTTACTTTTTCCTTCTCACTATGTTTGTGTTTTTCTTGTAGATAAATAAATGTGAGATAAATAAATGTGAGACATAGGTAGTATCTTAGAATAAAAGCAATTCTCAAGAATTGAACTACAGTAACCTAATGACAGATGGAACAAAATGTAGTATCTGTTTGAATTGGGGTGCTTTGCAAAATTCACCCTATTTATACTATTTTATATTTATAAAATATATATTTATATATATATACTACCATATATACATATAAAATATTGTTACTTTAAAAGAATTGCTTTATAAGTTTTTTTTTTGTTTTTGTTTTTAGCACAATTTTAAGTCTGATACCATTCTGTTAAATTCTAAGGTCCTAGCCCAAGAAGATGTAGTTAGCTTGTCATTTACTCAATAGACAAGGATCAATATTGCATTCTCTATATCACATTTTCTCTCACCAAGCTTATACTTGTGATTGGAAATAACAAATCAATATGACAGACTTCACACTTGTGGCGCTCAATCTAGGAGGAGGGGTGTAGGAGTGGGAACAAAAATGATAAATAAATGACTGCACTATGATACAGAAATCACACACACACATTAATAAAGGGAGTTGTTGGGGACATAAGGCTAACGGACAACTTATACATGTGCACAACTAGTTGAGACATAATGCTCGAGATTACATTGCAAGATACAAGGAGATAAACTGTATGTGATGAAAATCCAAAAGCTATAGTGTGTCACAAATCAAGCCTGAAATAATAATATACCATGATGATAAAAAAAGAGTTACAGTTCAGGAATATAAGGGGAAATAGAACAATTAGAAACCATGGGGAAATCGCTCCATGGGATATAGTCTTCAACATGTTTAATGTAGGAAGTCCTTCATTATGCATTTATGATAGCCCAGTTTGGGGAGATTTAGAGAATTTTGAATGAGACATAAAGAAAAAAATATATAGGTACATCCAAATATGAGAAAGTCTGTGTGGTCAGGAATGCTTATGTAAATTGAAAATATTCATATTAGAAAAGGGATGAGGCAATGAATACCTGTAATTTAAAAATATATGAAAAAAATTTGTTCTCTGTAATATAATCAGAGCAGAGAAGAAACCTTTTTAGATGCACGCAGGAGACGTCAATACTCATCATTAGGACTAGTGTTCTGAGAGTGAGAGCTAAGAAAAATTCAAGTTGAGAAATAGTTCTGGGAGAAAAGACTGAAATAACAGTACTGTTTCATCTGTATGAGCAAAAGCTACACTTTAGTTCTCATGCCTGGAGACTCGAGGACGGCTCACTGGACCCCCCAATGACAACACGGTCATGATCCAAATGACAATGAAACAATTCTAGCCTGAGTCTACATGTATTCCATCTAGATGGAATGACTTAAAGATTCCAGGTTCCGTTTTTTTCCCAAGGACAGAAATTTGGGAGTGGGAGCTCAGGAGAGCTGTCTCATTTGAGGTTTAGTGAGAGACAGTCAATGTGTCTCCAGGGAGGATGAAGTTATGGTTCTGTCCATGAGGTTCTGTGGTTTCTAGCAGACCCCCAAGGGATGAGGCAGACCAAGGAGGCTTGGCCATGGTTGAGCAGAAGAGTGAACTTGAAACCTGAAAATCTGAATTTCTATTTGAAAGCTGACTTGAAAACATTTCAAACTGAAATTAAAAAAAAAAAAAAAAAAAAACAACGCAGTGTGGGGCAAGCTAAAGATGCTTGCTGTGGCTGAGTCTGGTTTGTGAGGGTACGCATGTGTGATTTCTGGTTCAGACTCATTTCTGTTTTGAAGGAGGAGGATTGAGTACATGACCCCTCCTAGGGCTTTGCGGTCAGATATGTTTCCATAGTCAATGACTCTTCCAAAGTCTTCTGAATCTTCACAGATCTTCAGCACCAGGTTTTATCCCTCTCACGATTGAACTCTGTTGGAGAAGAAGAGGAAGAGAAGGTCGGTACCAGCTTCCTTAGAGCTGAGCTGGTTTTCTTTCACAGGTGCATCGAGGTGGCATCAGAGCAGAAATTCTGTGGGGAGGTTGAGCAGCTGGGGTCCTAACCTCAGGGAGTAAATTTGGTTCTACCTTAGAAAAATCCCTGGAGAAAGTCCTGACTGCATTCAGGAGGTTGGGTTAGTGGCTTCTGGGATTCCATTCCAAGCTATGATTGCATGGTTCTGAGCTGTTTCTGATGATGTGTCTTATTTTCTGTCATTATAAGTATTCATTCTCTCCTACCCTTAAAAAACCTTCTCCTCTGCCTTCAAAAAAGTATTGCTCCCCCACAAAGCCTCAAAAACTGAATACAAAGAAACTTTGCAACTCCTCCTAAATGGACAATGAACCTTGACTGTTTTGTCTATGGATTTTTAAAATCACTGGATTCACTGACATTCCCAAATGATGCAAGTCTCCACCACTAAAGGTTTAATTCATACCTAAAATGTTGCCATTATTTTGGGTAATGATATATAATTAAGTCTGCTGACTGTTCTCATGCTTTTCTATCAGTGATTCATGGCTGTTGTCAAAAAGCAGCTGCATATCAGTGCTCTTTTTGTTAAAGCCCTTGTTTGAAGTACCCAACAAACAGGGTTTTCTTGATTCATCAGATCATCCAGGTAGATCATGTGCTTTTGTAAAAACCAGAATCTGTGCCAGTTTCCAGTTATATCTATTGCAAGTTTTTTTCTTCTCGAAATATTTATCGTGTTACTACAAAGTATAATAAAAAGAACAGATAAGGCTGGTTGATCTAAACACATTTATTACTGTATATTCCACAAAGTAACTCTGTAGAAGAAAACAGGCTGAGATCTGTGATTTCTTCCCCAAAGACGCGTGTTGCTATCTTACTAGAAACTTTAATAAAAGAATGGATGTGTAGTGTGACTTGATCTTTCCAGTCCTTCTGTAACTGAAGATTCTAATAGCAAATGGTAGTTTTTCCTACATAAACTACTAGAATAACTGATGTCTATTCCTTGGGTAGCAGGAGAACTCATCAGATTAGTAGAACTCAAAAACCAAAGCCATGCTCCAGTGTCACCTCCTTTCTGTGGCAGCAGCTGGACTTCTAGAAAGGACAGCAAACCAGAGGACTTGTTTTAAGAGAAAGGATTTACTAGCTTAGTTCCTTAGTATTGAGTAAAAAGAAACCTGCATAGAATTCAGATAACGTAACCACGTTAGATGAGTAATCTGACTCCTCATCATTTAATGTAATGGCATACAAAGAAAAAAAAAAAAAAGAAAGAAAGAAAGAAAGAAAGCCAGGAAAATAACTCTGCTCCCTTCAAAAGGAATTTTTCAACTTCAAAAAGTCCTTTCTGACTGTTCAATATGTATCTCACAAAACACAGCTGCTTTTCAAAATTACTGTCGACAGCAAGATAGAGGTGTTTGTTTTCATAGATCTGGAAGTAGAGAGCAAAAAAGCGAAAGTGTAGGGACTCACGTGGTTTTTCACTTGAGGGGGGAAAAAGGGTTTGATCATGAAAGAGGGATCTGTTTTCTCTAGACCCTGGATAATTTCTCTCAGCTTTGGCTTGATTTTTATAATGAATAGTTTAAACCCAAATTACAAGTTTGAATTAAGAGCTCTTAATCTACAATCCTTTTAGTTCTCGCAAGAAATAATTTCAGGGATTCATGTACTGTTGAAATTGCTAGGCATATATTTTATTATGGTTAATCACAGCTACTATTAAAAGAAAGGTAATAATATATGTTTTCTTCTGCTAAGATCAGCTGGTGAAACCGTGGTTCTCACACAGTTGCGATGTTCTCGCTAATTATCTAATCACTGGGATAAAGACGTACAGAACCAGGCAGGTTGAAGCGGCTCCTGTTGCAGGATTCCAAGTCGAAGTCAGAGTTTTGTAGACAGTGTGACCTATTTATCATTAAATATGCTGAGCTATTCTAACTGCTGCCAGTTTTGGGAGTCAGTGCCATAATTTCTCTCTTTGAATAAATGCTGTGAATTGAAACAGGCCACAACATTCTCAGGGATGGGAAATGATATTCATGAGCTTTCTCCTATAATCCTTTCTTTTATTATCATCTAGTTGCATCTATCAACACATTTATTACTGTCACTGAGGTAATCCTTGTATTTCAAGAACACTCAAGTATCATTTGCATTTTATAGATGAATAAAACAAGATAGTACTAAGTCAATGGTATCATCTGAACACAACTACTTCGGTGGCATAAACTACTTTGCTTCTAATTGACCTCCTTGTAGGTGTGTGTGTGATTCACAGTATATCCTAATAGTTTTTGTGTTTCTGGACAGATTTCTGAGTCTTTCATACTTTTGGTATCTCTTTAGTAGCTCTTTTTTTTGTCTCATGGGAGTAAAACTTGGTCAGCGCAGTGATTCTCAAATAGTAATGTTCATGAGAATTGCCTGAGGAATGTGTCAAAATGCAGATTCCAGGGCCTCTCTATACACAATTCAATACTGTGTTGGGACCGAGGAACTGGAGCTTTTCACACATATCCCGGGTGTTCTGATACAGGTGGTTCATGGACAGTCTCTTGTTTAACCCTAATCTAATGACAGTCCTGGATGAAGAAGAATTATTGGGCTTATTTCTTTACTGTTTGGTTTCCTGGAACTTATGACACCAATTAAAGCTTTGGCTTATTTTGTTTCCATAGGATAGAAATTTACTGTTTGTAAAACGCTTGGAGGTTTTACGTTTGAATAGGTTGTGAAAATTTCCCAGTGCAGCAGATCCAAACCATGGTCAGTATGTTTTGTGCCCATGAAAACTCCCGTTTGATTGTCACTTATGGAAGATAGTTTAAGAATATCCCTCTGTTAAGGCCGACATGGTATCAGGAAGGACACTGGAGCAGGAATTTGATCTGGCTATGCTTTAATTGTGACTTTTAGCAGTACCTGGCTTGTTTTGGCATCTAAAAATAGGGAAAATATAAATGTCTCTGGCTACCCTAAAGGATCATTGAATATACCAAGGAAGATAATGCACGTACAAGTAACTTATAAACAATACTTTGCTATACAGTTATAATAATGACACATGAATAATGAACGCAGCCAGAAGCAACTTATTTAAGACTTTGTTTAGGGAGTCTATAATTTTTAAAGACTTGTTAAACAGAGAGAAGTCTTATGGGGAACACGTGGAAGCTCCTGGTTTGGAAAAGACTGCTCATAAACAATCAAAAAGTAATTGTGTGGGAGATAGAGAAGTGTTTTCCTGACCATTTCTCAGGTTTGGACCCACAGAGTGTTTATATACTAAGTGGACGTGTGTTATTGGAAAGCTGAGCTAAATGTGATCGTGACCCTCATTTGGGAAAAATAAGGGTAAGGAGATGACTGTGATATTACACTTTCCTTTCTCTTTCCTGGGCCTCAGCCATAGTCTAGCTCTAACTGCAGTCTCTTCTTCCCCACTGCCCTCTTCCCCCTTCCTTTCTCCACTCTTTCCTGCTCTTCCTCCTCCTTCTCCTCTCTTGCCCTTCTCTTCCTTTTTTCCTTCTCTTTCTTCACCTTCTTCTCCTCTTCCTCTTCTTCCTCCTTCTTCTTTCTCTTCTTCCTGTTAAACTGTGCTTTATAGCACAGGTTACTTGTGTCACCCTCACCCCACCACCCCCAGATTCATACATTGAAGCCTAACCTTCAATGTGATGGTATTAGGAGATGGGGACTGGAAGGTGATTAGGTCATGAGGATGGAGTGCTCATGAATGGGATTAGCGCCCTTATAAAAGAGACTTTGGTGAACTCCCTACCCTCACTTTGGTCTTCTGAGGACACAGCAGAGAGCTGTCTATGAACAAAGAGTGACTCCTCACCAGACGCTGGATCTGTTGGTACGTTGATCTCAGACTTCCAGCCTCCCGAACTGTGAGAAATAAATTTCTGTTGTTTATAAGCCACCCAGTCTGTGGTATTCTGTTACAGCAGCTTGAATGGACTAAGACAACCTGCCTGATAGTAAGGTATGTTCCTGAGGAGAATGGCCTCTATACCTGGCTTGTATATCACTATGAGCTGTCAGCCATACCATACTTCTGGCACGTAAAACCTTTTGGCAAAGTATCAGTCACCGTGACTATGAGTACACGTCGAAGAAGCATCTTTGGATAATTTGAAGTTATTCAAATAAGCCTTGGAAATAGAGAGAACTGATTGTAATAACCAGAAATCTTAATTTGCTGAGGACAACTTTTCATTCCTGGAGAGAATACAAATAAAAATATGAGTGGTAAATCGTTACTAATTTTTCTTTTGCCTTCAATAACTAAAACTTGTGGTACTTTTTATTATTATGATGAGTTTATAATCATCTAAAACCTTTGAGTCTTTGCTCTTGGTGAAAAATTTGAATTGGGATATTGATCTACTTAAATTTGGGGGAATATTGGCATTATAGTAAGGGAAATACATATTAAATTTAGGTACATTTAGGTCTGGCACATAAATGCACTGAATAATGAATGTACACACAGAATTCATTTGAACTTTTCTTTTAAGATTATAAAATGATAATTAGCTAGAAGACATATGTAACTGCCAAATAAGACAGACAGTCTTTGATGCAGTTTTCTTTGGATGAAACATAACCACCATAATAGCCAGTAGTGTATGATGAAAAAGTCTGGGAAATGTTGTCCAACCGCATATGAAAATAGGTGCTGGCATTGCAGACAAGGAGATCCATTTTTTAGTGAAGAAATACTCTCCTTCCATGGAACTGTTGCCTAATTCTCACCAACTTGTCTTTATTGGCCTGAACATATCTTGGAGTCTAGTATTCAAATAATTTTTAATTACTTTAAAGTGTTCCATTTCTGGACTAGGTGTAAAGGTATATCATGGGATGAAAGTGCTTGATTTTATTTTTCTGCACTTCATTTTTAAAAAGAAGAAGCATATAATGACAATGCAATCTCAGGTGGTGAATATTCATGAAAAGTAATTTCCGAGGCATATTTTGGGTCACTTACAGATTCAATCCACCTCCTTCAATTGGATTAAAATTATTGCAAGAGATTATTGATATTTGGCAAGAAGACATAGTTTAAAATGAAGAATTATTAAGAAAAAATGCCTTTATTTTTTAAAAAGATTTATTTATTTATATGACAGAGAGAGTGTGAGAGAACACAAGCAGGGGGAGAAACAGAGGGAGAGGGAGACAGAAGCAAGCAGGCTCTCCACTGAGCAGGGAGACTGATGCAGGGCTTGATCACAGGTCCCAGGACCCTGGGATCATGACCTGGGCTGAAGGCAGCCGCTTAACCAACTGAGCCACCCAGGTGCCCCGAAAAGTTTGTCTCTAGATTAATTTGTCATGTCTTTGAGAGGAAAGACCTTATCTCCCATTTCCCTCCAACTTTCTTAAGCCTTTCAAAGTGCAGTCCATGTAAGAAAACACCCGGATTATCTGGCAACCAGGCTTTAGACAGTCAGGAGCATCAATCATAGAAGCAAAACCACTAGGAAATATAAACACATAAAATAAATGATTTATGGTAGGGATTTGATCTTATAAAATAATTGTGGTTGCTGTTGTTTCTGTGTCTGGTACTGGAATCTGAAGTTCACATGGCAGGCAGTCAGGAGGGATGGATGAACATGAAATTGGAAAAGCAAAGAAAACCTTGAGCCTGTGAAGCTAAACCAGAAACCACAAGGAAGGACTGGAACTCTTGTCAATCTCCCTCTGTCTCCAAACTTCCAACTTCCAGGATGGGGCCATTTTACAAGAAAAACTGGAGCCCTTTGTGTGGGAGCTGAACAGGCACTTGGCCTAGAAGTGAGAGAAACTGAATGAGAAGATCCAGAAGGAGCTGGAAGTGTTGAAGGTCCAGGTGCTTGTCTCCTGCCAGCTACGTAAGTCAGCAGTTAAGTGGCCATGTGTGTGAAATGCAACAGTGCCTTGTTCCCTGCACCAGCTTCTTGAGTAATACGTTTGCTCTTTGATTTCCACCTTCCAAATCTTTTGTAAGACATTCCTTGTGGCCCATGTTAACTATGTGCTATGCAGGGAAGGGAGTTTTAAGAACTGAAGTTCTAACTTAATTAAATTAGCATAATACAAATCTATTATAGTTTAACCTTGTTAACTTAGCATCCAAATATGCCTCTTTTAACTACACTTAACTTCCAAAAAAAAAAAAAAAAAAAAAAAAAAGACCATGAGAAAATCTTACCTCCACCTAAGTTAACACAAGTATCTCTTATATAACTGGAAACGTTAATGCTCCCCTCTAACAGAGATATAACATCCTTTATCTTTCAGTGATTTTTCTTTTCTAACTGAATCACGTTTCCCTTTTCATATGAAGTAACTCCAATATTGAGCTATAATGTTAACTACCATTCATGCCCAAAGGTTCTAGGCCCTAAGTATTCCTGCCTATATGGGATTATTGTTTGTTTGGTTTTTTTTTTTTTAATTTCCTTGGAAGCAGGAGATAGAGCATCCCAGGAGATCTTCTACATTCCAGAAATACTACTCTTTCCCCTCATTGTATAATAGTAATTCAATTTTCTCTAGGTTTTAGGAACAAATATCCCATCTGGTACTTGTTGATTCTTTCAGGTAAGAAGTATAAAGAAACGGTAAAAGTCTCATTTTCTAGTTGAACCATTGCTGTGTCTTATTGGTAGAAGCTTTCTTTCTTTGGTAACTAAGACGGCTAGATCAAAGGAGTTCAAAGTGCAAGGATGGGAAGCAAAAATTTCATTAGTGGATCACTAGATATAATTCTTAGAGCAGCTATACCCTTGTATGCCCCTTGATTCTCAGAGCCCTAAATCTTGGGTAGGGGAGGGAAAGTATCATATATTTGTCTCTGAACAAGGGTATATATTCCATTCAAGAAGCCATTGGCACCTTGCTGGTGCCATAAGCAGGTTTTCAAAAGTCCCTTCCACTATTTGTCTAGCCAATAACTTCAGGGTGACAGAGAAGATGGTAAAACCAGTGAAGTCAGTGAGCCTAAGCCCATCACCACATATCATAAACTAAAAAGTGAATTTCTAAGTCAGAACTAATGCTGAGAATAAGGCAGTTTGTATACCTAAGGATGATAGTTTTGACAGAAACATTGTGGGGAAGAAAAGCAAATTCACATACAGCATATTATACCAGTGAGAACAATGCACTACCGCTTCCATGATAGAAGTAGTTCTATGCAATTAATCTGCCACTAGGTGGCTGGCTGATTTCCCTCCTCCCCGGTGCCATATTGGAGACTCAGTGTTGGTCTGTATTGCTGTCAAATTGGGCATTTGGCAGTAGCTATAGTCAGATCAGCCGTAGTAAGTGGAAATCTATGTTGCTGATGCCATGTATAACCTTTATTTCTGGTGCCATAAATACTTTTTTGTGAGCTCATTAGTCAAGTATGAGGATGGTTGGGGCAAGTGTCTATTGTACATATAATGGGTCATCTTGTCTACTGTTTATTAAGATCCTCCTCCACTGAAGTTACTCTTTGGTGAGCACACACGTACATATCTTCAAGTCCTGTGCACATCTAGAGAGGTCTAAACACCTCTCTCTTCCTCAGGCCTCCATATTACTAATTCTTCAATTGAGTTCTTTCCAGCTGCCTGGCGATTCAAACAAGCTCATCAGCTGTTTCTGCTGAGGTAGGATAGATCCATATATAAGGCAATTCTCCTTTTCTAGGGAAAATGAACAACCAGGTGTATTACTCAAAGTTCTACCCACAGGGATGATTTTTCTTTACCACTGTCTTTCAAGGTACTTCAGATTAGATCTGGAAGGCTATCGTTGTCCACTTTCAGGTAAAGCCCATCTATTATGCAGAACCATCTGCAACCAACCCCTAATATTTCCTTCTCCAACTAGCTAATGCTAGGAAACTCCCCTTTAGGTCATAGGTGCAGGTTGAAAGGGAGGAGGCTATGTGGCAGCAATCTGGGTCATGAGTGTTCATGCCACTTACTTATGTAACTTCTTTGTTTTCAGGACATAATCAAGTCAGATCTTGTACATACAACTTTCATATAATGATGAAGCACTGCTGTTTGTGCTCAGCTTTATGGTTTAGAAGAGCATAAAAGCACTGATAAGCACTCAAGTCTCATGGTAACTTGGTGGCCCATGTTTGAGGGTTCAGTCCCTGTTAAGGGTTAGAAGCAAGTGAAAATCTGATTTTCAAGAGTTAAACTACTACAAGAGTAGTTTTCTACTGAAGAAGGTATAGCTTTGTTCCAAAATCCTGATGGTTTGTGCTGTAATTCACCTCCAAGGGACCATCGAAGGCCCCATACTATGCACCTTCAGATCTGTAAGGTCACACGGTCCCAGTGACATTAAAGATTACCTGTTGCAAAGCTTTCTTATGTTCTGGGCCCCACTATAGACTGGCAGCTTTCCAGGTAGCTCTGTAAATGGGTTGTAATGGCACCCTCAAATGAAGTAGATGTTGTGTTCAAAATTTGAAGAGGTCTGGTAGCATTATGTCTCTTTCTTAATAGTCAGGGGAGCCAGACACAGCAACGTGTAATTCATTCTGGAAGGAATATGCCCCAGACAATCGACTCACAGGAATTTTGCTGATTTTGTGTAGGATTTATTTCTCACCTGCTGGCATACAATTGTCTTACCCATGTGCCTGGGATCATCACTACTTCCTGCTCACTTGATCCGGTCAGTATGATACCATCAATGAAATGCACCAGAGTGAAATGGGAGGTGATAAAGGTACCTGGCATATGGCTGAGGAGCTGCTATAGCCCTGAGTTAAGACAGTGGTGGTGTATTAATGATCCTGTCATTACCTCCAGACTTCCAGCTTTCATTAATAGGGCATCCTGCAGGAGAAGCTGGTGCCCTTTGATATGTACCTGGCCTAGGATTCAGAAGAGCTTTAGTAGGAAATTCAGCAGGCTATTGGCTCAGTTGCTGCCCCATTGAAGGTTGACACCCTGCAAACAGGTAGATAGACACAGATATATCTAAGATAAGCCCAGATATGTCTGAGACCTTGGGTTGACTCCTAAATATAAAGGAATATGGTACATTTTTCACTTCTGACTTTCTGTGGAAATGTTTCCTGTGGACCCTGGTGAGAATACACAGGGGAGGAAACTCTGGGAAGTGTAGTTCCAGTTTAGCTAAATTTATACAACAAAAACTCATCACAGCAGAATAGCTTTGATCTCAAGTGAAGATACAACTAAAAACTTTGAGAGTAAGAGACCTCCTCTACATCTCTAAAACAATGAAGATATCTGCAGAGTAGAAAGCTCACATAAGAATTTCTTCCTACCTGCTTCATCAATGAAAAAGAAAGATTTCCTATGGGAAGCTGGGGTGAAGTTCACAAAACATTACACTTGTGGGGTGAAAGCCATGAAGAGCAGGTGAGACAATTGAAGATAGAAGAACAAAGAAAAATGGAAAAGCAGAGAAAGTATGTGATGGAGATTAAAAGCAGGGTGTAGTGCTGAGCAGAAGCAGGCAATGGTAGAGATGATACAAAACAAGCAACACCTGTCAACAGAGAAGAGTGACAGTGACCAAAATTTGGAAGAAAGAGCAGCTTCTGTCTCTCGGTGGGAAAAGGTCTCTGGGCCTCACTTGTTGCTCATGAAGGAGCAGACATATGGAAGCTCTGTTCTTAGACATCAGGTGACAGATATCTCCCAAGGAATGATATTCAAGATCTCTTGAAAACACATGGCATTCCTTAAAATAGATAAATTTCCTATAAAATTTACTTGTAAAAAACAGTCCCATCCTTAATAATTTCAGTTTAAATATACTGTAATTTTTAAAATTATAACTTAATACAATTTAGTCTAATTTACAATTATTGTAATTATAAATAATTTTGCCTAATTTAAATCTTTTTTTCTTTTTATTATTTGTAATAATAGCTACCATTAGGTTTTATTTTATTTTATTTTGTTATTGTCAAAATTTAGGAGATAATTAAACATGTAACATTTCAAACAATATTTAAAATGCTGGATGGGGGTACCTGGGTGGCTCAGTGGTTGAGCGTCTGCATTCAGCTCAGGTTGTGAACCTGGGGTCCTGGGATGGGGTCCCACATCGGGCTCCCCACAGGGAGCCTGCTTCTCCCTCTGCCTGTGTCTCTGCCTCTCTCTGTGTCTCTCATGAATAAATAAATAAAATCTTAAAGAAAAAAAAAAACAATGCCGGTAAAATGCCTTTTAGTTAATTTTTGGTCTCCTTTAAGACAAACTCTTTGTTAAAGTATGTTTAGTTGTGTGTGGGTTAGATTATCAGAAATTTTATTTTCCCAATTTTGTTAATGAACAAAACATGACTGGCCATTACTTTGAGGCAGAGGAGAGTGTAAAAATAACTAAAAGAAAAAAAAACTAAAGTCCTAATTGTTTTAAGTGAGGTATTTGATATCTCATAGAAATTACTCTTCTCCTTAGCTAAACTTGTAAGGAAATGCAAGCAATATTGTTGGAGTGAGAGGGACATCTAGAGAGAATAAAAAAAAAAAAAAAAAAAAGAAAGAAAAAAGAAAATTGAGGATAGAGAGGAGCCTAGATACAAAGAGTTGTATTTATTTTTTTATGTCATTGATGACTAATCTTCTTGTTAATGCTATCTTTGTTATTAATCCTTCATAGGGCCTGTGCTCATATTAATTATTCTGAAAATTATTAAACACCATACACACTCATCTATGCTATTGAAAATTCACACCATTTTAAAAATGTGGTAATTATTCAAGATTTTAAAACGTCTCTTAAAAAAATCTTACCTTTACAGAAATCCTTAACTCAAGTTTCCTTCTGATTTCTAAGTATGTATGTACCAGAGGTGATTCAAGGGTATATTTCTGGCAGTGAACAAAGTCACAGAAAATGACAGACTGTGTTCTGCAGAATACTTATGCTTCTTTGACCCTGAACCAGACCTTCGTGTTTAATTCTGATTAAGCACAGTATATCGTGACCTTATTTACAACACTTAGTATTTATGGTTTCATAAAAATGATACTTTCTTTGCCCTTGTTTCTACATTAATGTTGTTTACTGCCACAGATTTGTGGAATTTATGAAAACAGTTATCTAACTGATATATTCAAGGGGCCCTGCTAGAATCACTCATATTTATACTTATTTCAAGGGTATCTGGGAGAGGGTGCGCAGCTTAATCCAAGGCCTGAGCTTGTCATGGATCTTTCCCTGCTTTTCTTCTGGTGTTTCCAGTGAGACAAAGAACAACTTTTAATAAATTCTTGTTACCCACAACACTGGAGATTTCTCTGTATTTGTTTGATTTTTGTTCATTTCTTTTTGATTTAATAGAGTATGCTGAGAGGATTAAAGATCCCTTAAAAATTTGTACCAGGGGAATGATGTAATACATTTCAATGAGATAAAATTATTAGAGTAGGGTGTAGTCCTTGATGAGCAAGTCCAATGGGCTTCTAGGTCAAAAAACTGATTAAGGCAAGGCTAATTCAGATACACATGTCTACAAACAGCCCACTTTTCCAACTGGACTTCTTCGCATATATATGCTAACCCTGCAGTCTTCTGGTAAAATTGGTATTGTATTATTCCAGGTAGCTGTTTTCTTCTGGGTATTTCTAAGTTAGCCATTACAAAGTTTTTGTTTTGGAAGGTACGTTCTAAAATATATTTTCAGGGCATCTGCATTGGTAAACAGAATATATTGAATGATGAATTTTTGGAATATAGGTGAGATCTGGAGTTGACGACCACGAAAGAATTCTTTAGACGTCTTTGGTGCAAAATGGTGGTTTTATTAAAGCACAAGAACAGGACCTGTGGGCAGGAAGAGCTGCTGTCCTGGGCCTGTAAGGAGTGGCTGGTTATATACCCAGGAGTTGGGGGAGGTAAACAAAAGGAAGCTTCCCAAAGGATTTTCATAATCTAAGGAGGACCTATAAGACACCGGAGGCCTTGCCTTTGTCAAGATTGTTTTCCCCTCCAGCAAGGTATTAACATTGAGACAACTGGAAGCCTCCTGAGGAATGCCACACAAATCCCACCCTGGGCGGGGTTGTTTTTCCAGGATATCAGCTGTGCTTTGTCCTCTGCTAGCCCTGTTCCCCCATCATTGAAGGTGATTTAATTTTTTATTGAAGATATGGAATGATTCTATTCGTAAAAGAAAAATTATCTTGATTTTCTTGTATAGGAGAGCCCCATTAGGTAAATAATAAGCGAGGTTAAAAAAAATCAATCAGGAAAAGAAAGACCCAGGTTATTGTGAGGCTGCTGGGATGACAGTGGTGAGCCTGGGCAGTGGGCTGGGTGCCAAGAGTTCTGGGAGCCTAGGAGATGACATCCTATTGTTTTTGAAAGAGGATTTTACTGGACTGTTAGAGAGTGTTATTATGCAGTTTTATTCTATGTACTAGGTTTTTGTTGTAGTGGTATTAATTTCTTTTATTGAGAGACAGAGAAAGAGTGAGCAAGCAAGGGAAGAGGGAAAGAGTGAAGCAGCTCCCCACTGAGCAGGGAGCCCCATGTGGGGTTTGATTCCAGGACCCTGGGATCATGACCTGAGCCAATGGCAGAGGCTTAACTGACTGAGCTGCCCAGATGCCCCTAATTTTTCTTTTTTTTTTTTTTAAAAGCATGTGGAAGATGTTTAAGTTTATGATTTTCAAAGCAGTGAAAAATAGAATTCTATATCCAAAATCTCATGTAAACACTATTTTATAAGATCTTCAGTATTAGATTATGAGCTGTAACTCATCATCAGATTTTAGAAGTTGGAAATGGGCCCGGAGAACTAATTATTTTGCCCAAGGCCATATAGCTATTAAGGGGCAAACAGGATTTAAACCCAGATCTGTCTGACAATGAAGTCAGTATTATGTCTACACCACATTGCGAAGGCAAAGCAAGCTTTCTTCTAAGCCTCATGCTCCACATAAAATCAACCTCAACAATCTTTATCTTTTTGTTTTCTGTTCTGACAGCTTCATCAATTGCTAAGTTTTTCATATCACCTTTTACCTATTTTTAGCTCATATGTGTGTTGGGCTGTGTTGTTTGTTGTTTGTTGTTCTAGGAAGGAGAATGTTGCATTGCACTGCCACACTGACTTTTCTACGTACACATCTCCACAGCATTTGTGTATGTCTCTGTCTTGTAAACACATAGGTTATCTTTAAAAGAATATACACAAAAAACTGGTTAAAAATCATTGTATTTGGGGAGCAGAGCTGAGTGGCAGAGTGAGAAAAAGACCTACTTTTCTTTGTACAACTTTTTTTCTTTTTTGGTACAACTTTTTGTTCCTTTTGAATATTATACTGTGTGATATTTTACCAATTGCAAATTTAAAAATAGCTCTCTATTAAGGACATTTGGGATATGGCTGCAAAAGAGTATGAAAAACTAGATGTATTTTTACAAATTCAAAACAGAAATGAAGTATTTTAGATTGTGGCTGTGTTGTTTAGTCAATGATTTACTATGATGCTAGATTTCAGAAGGTGCCAGATAATCTAAATGCTTTTGGTATTTGGAGCTTAAATAGCAAAAGAAGACTCATGTAACAATAATTCCAACACAGAATTTTAGAATTGGAAGGTATATTTAGTCCAATGTCTTTTGTTATGAAGAATTTCTAGTTGCCTGTGCAGAGCCAGGAAAACAAAACAAACACATCGTTAGAATTTAAGTCCTACATGGCCTCTAACATACTGTATGGCAAAGGTTGGTATGGTTAATTCATAGGAAAAAAGATACTTGGAAAATTAATTATCATACCTCATTCCGAATATCAGGTTTCTTCTCTTGGACACATCTTTAAGAAAGGAATTTAAATAATGTAGGATTGGTGTCAAGAAAATAATCTGCTTTATTTTTCTACAGGTTCTGACATTGGGGCACCTGGGTGGCTCAGTGGTTGAGTGTCTGCCTTCGGTTCAGGGCATGATCCTAGGATCCGGGTGATCCTGGGATCCAGAATCAAGTCCCACATCCGGCTCCTTGCAGGGAGCCTGCTTCTCCCTCTGCCTATGTCTCTGCCTCTCTCTGTGTCTTTCATGAATAAATAAATAAAATCTTAAAAAAAAAAAAAATAAAGGTTCTGACATTGAGAGTGCTTTATGTAACTGTCATGACACTTTGGGAGAAGATGTTATTAGTAGCAACAGCTATTTTCATGTGATTATGATTACTGTCAAGTTCAATGTGTGTGTGTGTGTGTGTGTGTGTGTTTTAAATGCTTATTGTTCCACCTATTGCAACCATGGCAAGCAAACTGACAATGGACAGTGGTGTTCCTGATAGCCCAATGTGTAATCAAGCAAGGCCAGTTGACTTTCCATTATTATTTAAATGTGTTAAGAGTCAAAGAATCAGCAAATGGAAATGATTCAGCTAGCTAATAGTCCAATCTATTCGTTTTTACCTAATTTAGGTATTCTCTGGTCATTTAAAAAAAAAATCCCAAGTAAATTTGTTTGGCATGAAATTTAAAAGCATGGAATGCATGGAATAAAATATATGCAGCCTTGTGTCTACATGTTGGCAGTATTTCACTTCATGGTAGGTTCTCTACTTCCCCCTGTAGTTCTCTTTAGTGAAGGAGGCATAGCCATCATAGTAGGAATAATACATATTTTTAAATTTTATTTATTTATTCATGAGAGACACACACAGAGAGAGAAAGAGAAGTAGAGGGAGAAGCAGACTCCATGCATGGAGCCCGACATGGGACTCGATCCTGAGTCTCCAGGATCACACCCTGGGCTGAAGGTGGCACAGTTTAGTGAGCTACCCGGGATGCCCAGTAGGAATAATATTATAGGCAAAAAAAATCATTGATAGATTCTGCTGAATAGGCTGATTTACTGACATGTAGATTCACACACATAAGCATCAGGCAGCTTTAGTTTCCTCAATAGTTTCCTGCTTTTAAAATTACATGTCCCTTTTCTAATGTTGATGAAAATTCATCTTTGCCCACTTTTTTCTACTACATTATGTCACATCTTGAGTTTACCCACCTCCTGACCAAACTTCTAATCTGGTTTCTTTCTTTTTCCCCCTCTCTCACTAGACCATACTCTGATAGTTTGAACAAGGATATCATTGAAACAACCCTCAACTTTTCTAAAAGCATTTTCTATGCCACTCAAGTAACTGACTTTAGAAATTTAGAGAAAAAGAGATTTGGGGAGAAATGAACAATTTTGTTTTTTTGCCCACCATTTCTAAAGAGTAGCTTTTGATTCAGTCCAGCTCACATCTGATTCTTTGACTTTTCTCTTAGGTTAGCTCAGAGCATAGCATATTTAGCAGAGTGTTATAATACTTTATCTACTCAAATAGCCTTGTAAAAATCCTCTGTACAAGAACAAGATAACAGAGTCCTAAATCAAGTTCTATGCAGAATATAGAAACATAAAATTAAATCATTTCAGTACCCAGAGTTTTCTTTTAAACATAGTTGCTTTTTAATTCACTTTGCTAATTCAAAAAGGAAAGTTAATTTTCAGAAAATAGCTATTTGACACATCTGTGGCCTATTAAATGATTAATTAATCTCCAAAATTAAAAAAACACACACACACAAACAAAATTTGTGGTTAAATCATGACAGCACTAGTTATTTTTATCAGACTAAATTCATACTTGTAACTGTCCTCATTAGTAGATATTCTCACTAGCTTGGTATGTTATTACACTATCCTCAGAGGTATCTTGGGTGGGCATCCAACAGATGATGTAACTTCTCAATTGAAGAATTACAATGCTCCTGGATGTATATGACAACCTCACTTTAGAAAGTTCTTTTTCTAAGAAGTTAACAACAACAACAACAACAAAATTGAAATTTCTTCACCTAGATCATGGCATGCTACTTGATCCTCTTGAAGCCATGATGTGCTTGAAGAATTAACTAAGCTATGAGTCATTTGTGTTAAGGATTAAAACTTTACTAGAGTATTTTCCTCTATAAGGTAAACTTGTTTTTGATGGTACTAATGAGAATTTTGGCAATTAAAGATCTTAATTGGTGTTTGGGCATGAGTTGTTTTTTTTTTTTTTTTTTTTAACATGCTAAAACTCAGTGATGGATTAATACTACTATCTATTTCTGACTGAGTTTATACCACAAATCCAAATCATCGGATACTTAGGAAATTAGTAGTTGGATGTTAATTGCCTAGAACTAGGCTCAATTCTCTATTTTTAAAGACTAAAATAGTACTAGAGACTTCATTAAAAGAAAAAAATATGTATATATATTTGTCTGTTCTCAGCTACAATTGAATAAATCAACGATCACGTTTCAGGTATTGGTAGTATAAATATAAGTAATTGCTTAGTCTGCCTCCAGGCTATCCTTACAATCTAGAAGGGCAAAAATACAGCTCCATAGTAACAGTTTTTGTTAAATTCTCCAGGAGAGGTGAGACTAAGGTGCTCTACGAGCATAGATGGGAAAAGGGTAGTAGGGATTTATGAAGGAAATAAAACTGGTGCAAGACTTTAAAGGCTGATGAAAAGTATCATATTTTAGGTGGAAAGGGAGTCAATGATGGAAGGCAGAGATGTGAAACTACTAGAATTTCAAACGGGTCAAAATGGTAAAGACATGTGGGAAAGTGGGGTGATTTCACCAAAGATGTATAAAAAGTAGACTGGGGCACATTATAAATAATACAGAGTGTCATACTAAAGAGTGGGGACTTTATTCAGTATGAAATGGGACCGTATAAGTCTTTGAGAAGGTTTGCATCTTTATTTTAGAATACCAATTTGAAAATTGCTTCTAGACTTAGAGGGAGACTAATCCCACAAGTTAAGACTTGTGGTTAAACGAATACAGAGTCGGCAGCTCTCCTGAGTTCCTCTTTGGAGATTCACTGTGCAGATTAACGGATTAAAGGCTCAGAAAAACTGCATTAGGCCTGTTAATGTTTTTTAACCTGCTGTCTCCTCAACTTGAATGATCCCAGGACTCTTTTTTTTTAACCTTTTGCCTTCTCTTTCCTGTGGCATACTTTAGGGAATTCCATTCTATAAAGAAAACTCTTCCAGTTGTGTGGAGCATGGGTAAGATGGCAAGGAATTTGGGACTGAGGGCCAGTAAGGGAGAGATATAGGTGAGATACCATTGCACTAACAACAAATGTCATCTGTTTTAATATTAATGTTTATTTTTAAATTATGGAATAGTTGATGCCCTAATGTCAAATGTTTATGCAAATATCAATTTCCATTTAAACTGAATGAGAAAATTCAACTTTTGTGAAGCTTTTTCTCAGAATACCCATTATAAGACCATCATGGGAGATTCTTTAAGTGGTACATACTGATTTTCTTCACTAACCTTCACTTTAAAGAAACTTTACAATCCCTTAAAAAAAAAAAAAAAAAAAAAAGTCCTGGCAAAATACAGCTCTGTTAGTTCTAGTTACTGCTGTGAATTTTTTAAACCACTCATAGTTGTGAATAACATCCGTGAATGAAACCCATTTGCTCTCTGTGGCTGGAAATCCTACAGTTTTTGAAAGCTGGAATTACTTGGGAGTGGCCATTCAAATGTGTCATGGAGGAAACCTCACTGTTTCCCCTTAAAATCTGGCCCAAACAAATGCCAAAATACTTAGAATATGTTCAAACGAAGCCTGATTTTGTAAGTTTCTAAAATTGGAAAAATAATGGCATATTGTAAAATTTACACAGACCTTCTTGTTCTCAATTAGATGAATCATTTGTAGTAAATATTAAAAACTCCATCACTTACATGAATTTGGGAATTCCATATTGCAAAGTATTCCTAGAGATATCTTTTCCTTCAGCATAGGGAATACCTTTCTTGCTTCTTAAGACTCTTAATTTGCAGGTGACTGCAGTATCAGACCCAAATTCCTTTCCAAAAACACAGAAAATATTTTCATGTGGAACACTAACGCTAAAAATAGGAAAGCTTTTTTGGCTTTTAACTCCTGAAAATTATAACATTTAAAGAGAGCAGAGTGAGTTAAATTGCTATGTTAGCTAAATCTTACCTTGCTCTACAAATCTGCTATATTTAACCTATAAGGATCTGTTTTTATATTTCTTTAAATAAATTTAAAAAAGAAAGTACTATTTTTTTCTAACTCTGCACATCACTTGGCATTAAATATTTCTTTTTTATATTGTTCAAGAGAGATATTTCCTGTAACTTGGTTACAATGCATCATCTGTTTCAGTTCTTAACTTGCTCAGGAGGGAGTCTTTTCCTTATTCACATGTCCTTGAGTTTTTGATGTATAGTTCATTTCTTACCAGGTTTTCTTTTATATACTTTTTAATTTCTTATATTTTGATCATACAAGGTTGGGTTGAGAAATTTGGCTATCCTAATTCTGGGCACATTTATTAGTTATTTATTTTTAACCAATTAGGATAGATTCCTTTTTCTCCATAGAATAACTACTTGCACATTGTCAAGACAGATTTCCAATAATCTTAGGAATACTGCACACCCATAAATTCTGTCTCTAATGAATACCACTTTTCATGCCTCCATAAGAAGCTATAGGAGGTAATCTTCAGACTGTCAACCTGATAGCCTTACCATAATTTTTCAAATTTTTAGCACAAGAAGCAGTGCAATGGAGAGCAAGTATCTCACTGAGGGACTTTCCCTTCTGGAGGAAGCAGAGATCTTCTAACATGCAAAAGTATTGGAGAAATGCACGTTTGTCCCTTGAGGCCATTTAGAAATAGCTGTAGATGAATGTCAAATTGGGACGTGTGGAAATAAGAAGTCGACTAAAATGGTTGATGTTGGAAGTTAGAATGACACACAGCTTTGGCTCAGAATTTCATTCAAATGCTGTACTGGGCAAAAGCCCTCCTTTCCACCTATTTAATATCTATGTGGGAGGGGAAATTTGGACTCAACAAAAAAACAAGCTCGACAAGATTTAAAGAGCCAAAAATTTAAATATTGTGTGAATCATGTACTCTGAGCAACTCCAAGTAGGCTGTGAACGTGTCTTGATGCACATATCAACAAAGTCCTAGTGGGTCAGTTTGCCTTAGACAAAACTGACTCAGAGAAGCATATGGAACAGTGTTGGGATAGATTCTAACTCATTTGTTTTATGTACACTAGGGACTATTATAATGTATTAGTAAGGAAATTAACAGATGTAATAAAACAAAGAAATAAATGGTTAGTATGCCAACAATTTAAGCAGCTCCTTATTTGTCAATATTGCTAACAGAACCAAAGTGCTGTTTTCTGAAAACATTCTTCAGAAATTTTATTGGATTCTGTTTTGATATAAAACAATCTTTGATGCTTATTAAAACTTAATTTAAGCCATTGTAGAAGCCTGCATTTTAATGAAAAACATTCTTTTCAATAATTTCATTTGAAATCAATGATTCCATGATCTTTAATGCAGACCTCTTTTTAATGTTCTGTTGCTCAGGAGCCAGGTCTGATATGTTTGGGAAATTTTATGTATAGAAGAATTGCAGTATGTCACATATCTGATAATCTCTTACTGTTTATTTCCATGAAGAATTAAGATGTTCCTGTATTTTTGGAATCCTAAACAAAGAACAATCAGGGAAAATCCATATCAGAGATTTGTTAGAATTCCTATCACCTCTAGTTACAGTCGGAACATTGGATTATTTTCATCTTCTATCCCCACCACGGTTTAAAAAATATGTGTAGTACATGTATATTGCTAGCACATGTAAGTCAATACTAAGTGTATTCTCTTAGTTTTTTATTCCTTAGTTTTAGGGTGTCAATGTCTCTTTAGTCATGTGGTTACCTGAAACTCATTGTCTAATAGATTTTTCAGCAAGTGTGGGAACACTGTTCTCTGAGATCTTGCATGGCGACCACAGCTTGCATGGGACTTGCAAGTCAGTTTTGCAGGATATAAAATCCTTGACTCCCGCTTGTTTTCCATGACTATTTTAAATACGTATTTTACTTCTTCCAGCATTAATGTCAGCTGCACAGTCTGATGAAAGTCTACATTTCTTTTCCTTATAAATCCCTTGTTACTTTTGCCTAGATGCACAAAAGTTTTTAAATGCAGTATATGACTAGATAAAATCTTAGTGTTGGTTTTTCTAGGTAGATATTCTTATTTATGAAATATGCTTTTTAAATTCAACATTTCATTTTTTTCTAGGAAAGTGTTTTTAAATTATAGTTTCATTTTTTCCCTTTTCTTGCTTTGATTTCCTATCTAGAGACCCCTGTGATCTATATGTTAGACCTTTCTCTATCTTCCCTATATATCACTTTATCTTAAATCTGCTCCCTTCTTTTATTTTTTATTTCTAATATTTTTCTCTTTTTTAAACTTCTATTTCTTTTATTCACTTGCTTATATTCAATCACTTTTTAAAAATTGCTTTTACACTGTATTAGGTTAGCCTTTATTTCTGAAACTATTTATTTAATTTTTAATTCTTTCCTGGGCTTTGCCATATCACTCCTGGGTGTTTCTAATTCAAATCAGAATGTTGTTCTTTCAAGTCTTATAGTAGTGGCTTCAAATCTTTTAGTTTGTTTTGAAGTAGAAAGCTATAGTTTTGGTATATTTTATGGGCATGTCTCAATCTGGGTGCTTTCATTTTCTGTAGACATTATTCTGCCCCCTTTCCTCTTTTTTTCACATATTACTTTTAAATGGAATTTCACCCTGATCATGGTGGTAGGTTGAATAGTGTCTCCCCCAAATTTATGTCCATATGGAACCCTTGGGTACGACCTTCTTTAAAAATGGAGTCTCTGCAGATGTAATTAGTTTGTAATTAGTGAAAGACTTCAAGATGAAATCATCCTGGATTTAGGGACTGGAATCTCATAAGAGAAGATGATAAAGAAGGAAACACAAAAAGAAGAAAGCAGTGTGAAGATGGAGACATATTGGAGTGATGTGTCTACAAGCTGAGAAACATGAAGGTCTGCTAGCAACTTCCAAAAGCTAGGAGAAAGGCAAAGAATTATTTCTCCCCCAAAGCCTCCAAAAAATGAACCAATCCTATTGACATTTTGGTTTTAGAATTCTGGTGTCCCAAACTGTGAGAGAATAAATTTCTTTTTAAATCACCAAGTTTCTGGTGATTTGTTAGAGGAGTCCTGGGAAGAAAGTAGAATGCTTTCCTGTTGGCCTTTTTTAATGTGAAATTCCTTTTCCAGAAATTTTAGAAGTAACCATGGTTAAGAGTGGCTTTTCTAACAGCACAGAACTCCTGTTTCTGTTAGGTGTATGTGCATGTATATGTAAGTGTTCGCAGATAAAGCAGTTTAATTTCTGAGATTACGTGACTTTTATTTTGATCTTTCCTTTTATATTTTGTTCAATTTTAATTGAGCCTTGGCTACTCGATTTTGAGAGTTCATGGAGCTGGCCTGCTACAGCCTTGTCAGGCCTCACTGTGAATCTCTTATACTCACTTGGTTTTTCAAAAGATACATTTCTTTATTTGAGAGAGAGAGAAAGAGCAGGTGGCACTTGAGTGGGGGGAAGGGGCAGAGCGAGAGAATCTTTAGGCAGACTCCTGAATGATCTCAAAGCATGAAACCTGAGGTGGGGCTGGATCTCATGACCCATGAGATTGTGACCTGAGCTGAAACCAAGAGTTGGATGCTTAACTGACTGAGCCATTCAGATGTCTCCACTCATTTGCTTTTGGATTGTTCAAAATTTCCAGTTTTAACTATTTGTCTCTAATGGGCATGCAACATTTTCCAATGAATACCTATTGGCTATTTTGGCCATTTTCTTTCTCTCTCCCAGATGCCAGCAGCATGCAGGTCTTGTGGCTATTGGCTTTTTGTCCTCTTGTTCTTGAGTTTGTGGGAACACCTTGTCACATAGTTTTATATCAAATGTTTTCTGTGGGTTTTTGGTTTTGCTATATAATTGCTCTGTCTGTGAGAGGGGATCCAGGAACATTAAAAAACTATATCATCAACTGTCACCATCAACTTCTAAGAATCTCTTATAATTTAACTGTAAAAAATTTCAGATTGCATCATATTTTCCATATAACTAAGATATATCTCTATGTATCATTTAATTATTAAGTAATAACACCTCCTGCCTGAATATTTCCTAAATTGAAGTCAGTGTGTTTGATTTTTTTTAAAGTCATTGAGTTGAGAATAGATGATAACTTTAAATATTAAAACCAAAAAATACTTAAAAATTTCATTTTTACAATCTTTTATAAAAAGATTTTAAAAACTCATACAATCTCATACCATCTTTTACTTGTACTTTTTCTTTCTTTCCTCCTTCCCTTATTTTTTAAAAATATTTTTTTTTCTTTTTACACATGCAGATTGTTTGAAAAGTCATAGTTTCATAAAGCTATTTAAATATTACTATCTACTTCTCTCTTTCCTCCTCATTTTTCTCCACTCTGGAAAATAAATTTTTATTTTTATTTTTTTAAAGATTTTATTTATGTATTCATGAGAGACACAACACACACAGAGGCAGAGACACAGGCAGAAGGAGAAGCAGGCTCCATGCAGAGAGCCTGACGTGGGACTCCATCCTGGGTCTCCAGGATCACACCTTGGGCTGAAGGAGGCACTAAACCGCTGAGCCACCGGGCTGCCCTGGAAAAGAAGTTTTTAATTTGTTTATCTGATTCTTTGCCGGTTGGCTTCCAGGTCTCTAAATTAAATTCTTAATTTGCTTCTTCCTGATTATGTCAGTTTTAGGCATTACTCTTAACTTTTATCAAGGTAAAGATTGAACTCTCTTTTACCACCTGATGGTTTTCCTTATGCCAACACTCATGTGTGCACTCGTCCTGTTCCTTCACCCTATTTAATTATATGATACTTTCATTTCAATGAAAATTTGTTAGATCATTGTTTATGCTATTATGACAGTTTAAGTGCTGCCTACAACTTCCTTTCAAGAGTTAATAATTGTCTTATTATTTGTTTGTTTACTTGGTTTTCCATGTCTTTACCATTAATCAATACTAAGAGTCTCTGTGAGTTGTCTAAGGTGTTCAGATTCCTAAGATCATTCATCACTCTCATCTCTAAGACCTCTGACCTGGAGCCTCTGGGCTTCTCCAGTTGGCATTAGTTGCCTTAAATCTCAGTCCATTTGGGCTGCTATAACTAAATACCACAGATTGGGTGGCTTATAAACCGCAGACATTTATTGCTTATGGTTCTGGAAATCCAAGAGCAGGATGCCAGCATGGTTGGGTTCAAGTAAAAATCTTCTTCCAGGTTGCAGATTTTTATGTTGTAAATATTCAAAGTGTTCTCTCTCTACACTTGGCCATTTGGACCTTCAGCTCTCCTTCCCCCTAAAATAGGGGTTCTAATCAAAGGTAATTTTACCCCCTTGGAGACATTTGGCAATGTCTAGAGACATTTTTAGTTGTCATAACTGGGATTGCTAGTAGCATCTATTGGGTAGAAACAGGAATGCTGCTAAATATTCCAAAATGCACAAGACAATACCCCACAACAAAGATTTATATGGCCAAAAATGTCAATAATGCTGAGGTTGAGAAACACTGCTCTAAACCATGCATTCTCACCAAGGTTGATATTGCCCCCAAGGAAGCAAAAATATGTTGTGAGGGCATATTTTAGTTATAACAATGGCTCATGGCCCTCCAAAGGGTAACAGCACAAAAGCAGATATGCAATATATCTGTGGAATTAGAATTTCATGGCAGGGACAATTTTGGGGAAAAGGGGACTTACAAGTTTGCTTAGGAGATAGTGAAAAAAGTATTGAGAAACACTGCTCCAAACTGGAGAAGAAGGTTTGTTATTACTGGTCAAGTCTGATGGAAATGCATTTACAATTCAGATTTAGGAGGACAGGAGGAAGGGCAGAAAAATAATGAAGATTGAGGACTAGTGAGAGTTTTTCCATAATTGTGAAAAAAAAAAAAAAGCTGTACTAATGGAACCACGGGGAGTAAATACTTCTTTCATAGTATCTGGGAATAGGAAGAATGATCCCTAATCTTTCAACAATATGATCTTGCCCGTGATTTCTTTCACTGACTCCAGTCCAGTCTCCTCTCTGAGAAATCCAGGTCGACTTGGAATAAATCTTCTCTAGCAGTTATTAGCCATGTGGTCTTGGACATGTCACTTGCTATCTCTGAGTTTAAGTTTATTCATTTGTGAGAAAAGGGATAAAAATTCTATCTTCTAGGGTTGTTGAGAGGACCAGAGATAGATACACAACGCCTAAGAAGATGAGAGCTATAAGGGTGCTATTTTAAAATAACATTTTAAGTAAAATATTCTTTATGTGAATTACATATAGACATAGTAAATTCACCAGGGCCAACTCGCGAATGTACCCCGGTCACCTTTGGTCAACTCAGATTGCACAATATTCTCTTGCTAGCTAGTGGAGAATTCACTATGACCACTGGGAGAGTTATGTACTTTGGTGAGCTGTGTGTGCCTGAAAACTTCTATGTGGCAGCAATGTGAGCAGTGGGGAGTGGCCTACATCAATCTGTAATTGAAGGGAATGGGTATATTTGTTGATGCAGCTGATGCAATATGGCAGCCTCATGGTTCCATGTGAATTTGGTCTGTCTCCAGGTGTGTTTCTAACTCACTGCCACAACAAAATCTGCCTTTTTTTTTTTTTTTTCCATGCTGAAGAAGCTCCAATTGAAGGTCCCCTGTGTTAATCTCAGTTTCACTAGAAGGACAGATAGCAGAAATCAAATAGTCACAATGTATACTGTGCAACTATTTTCAACGCTATCTAAGTCCTTGAAGCAGTGGTGCAGATGGACCTGACCTTGATAACTTGGGCACAGTTTGATCTGAGCAAAACCCAAGGATATTTGGCTTCATGTCTCTTAAGAAGTTGTCACAAAACCCACTACATTCCATATTTCTGTGTTAAAAGCCTAACACAGTTGCTAGTTAATTAGTGAGACTTCAGGCATTGGGATGGCAAAAATCATGCACAATAGAAGCTTTATGAGACTAATTTGTTAAATGATTTGGTCTGTTTAGAAGTCATGAGATGAGCCAGGGTATCTTAAACAAATTGTAGAAGATACTGTGATAATCTTTTTAGAGGGAATATTCTTCTAAAACACCTCAGTCGGCGTTCAGGTAGTCAGATTTTAGTGTTTGTATAGCAGATAAAAGAGAAAGTAATCGGGGCAGGATTCTTGTTCAAAGAATTACATTTTCTGTGTGTTCAGTCTTGTCAGTTTCATTTCAAGGTGTAAGATAATGTCTGTTATATGTGCTGTAGATTCATCTGTAGTGATGGGGCCCCTTCTGTGCTAGGGAGGGAAAAAAAGGCAGGAAGAAAAAAAAAGGCTGTATAACAAAGAAATACCTTGTGTTTTCATGACCACCACTGCTGCCACATTGTGCACTTGCCACTCTGAAATTACCTGCCAAACAGAAGGGTGTTCATTGCAGAGAGAACAGGAAACTTCATCCAAGGCTATGCTTTCAACTACTACGTCTTCCTTGCTTTCAGTGAAAAGTAATACTGAGCACATTGTCTGTCTTTTCCATTAAGATAAATCAAGTATTCATTCATTTAACAAATATTTATTTAGTGCTACCACCTGGGAGGCACTCTTCTAGGCACTGGTGACGCAACCTGAAAACAGGGCAAACCTGGCCCTCATGGAAACTACATTTTGGCAAGAGCAGACTAATGATAGCAATAAATAAAAATAAAAATAAAATAAAATAAAATAAATAAGATAAGGAGCAGTTAGAAAAAAAGGAGGAAGAATGCAATGTTGGGAGAGGGTGTTGTAATTTTGGATAAAGTGACAAGGGGAGCTTTCCCTGAGAAAATGAGGTTTGAGTGAAGATGTGAATGAAGGAGTAAAAGAGCTAGCATATGTCTGTGGAAAAGGAATCCCAAGAAGAGGTCACAACAGGCGCAAAGGTCCTCAGATGGGGATGTGGTTGGCAATTTTGAGAAAAAGGAAGAAGGCGGTATGGCTCTAGTGTAGGGAGCAGAAGGCAGAGTAACAGTTAATGAGGTCAGAGAGATAAGAAAAGACGGATCATTGAAGACCCTCGGACCATAGAAAAGACTTTGGCTTTTATTATGCATTTGAAAATACTAAATTTTTCCATTTCTTTTTGGCCTGTTCTCTGATAGCAGTACTATTCATGTACCCTTAAAAAGGATTGGATTGTTATAGTAGGAATGCAACGAGAGGACAACAGGATGCATGTACTTAGTATTTATCTATCCCGGTACCTGATTTATTTTTGGAGGTAGGAGATGTTCCAAGCTGGCAATAAAGCAGGAATGCAAAGAGAAAGAAAGTTAATATTGAGGTTTTTTTTTTTTTTTTTTTCACTTGCAGAGAGACTCTTGGGTATCAAACGGAAAGCCCCTGAGGGTTATAGAGCACTGATTATGCTCTTAATAGGCCTACAAAGAGAAAGACACTGCGGACCCTCTGTTCCTGCCCTACCTCAGGAGGGGCTGGGTGACTCCAGAAGGAGGAAGGTGGCGGGGCGGAAGGTGGCGGGGCGTGACCTTATAGATTGTCCCTGTGGGGAAAGGGAGGTGAGCAGGGTAAGTGGAGCTGGGCCCTATGCCTGTGGAGAGTGGAAGTTTCAATAGAGGCAGTGCGTAGAGAGGCTGAGTAACTTGTGGCCATTGGCAGGACATGTGCAAGCCAGTGTCTGTGGGAACGTACAACTCGTTTTCCAGCCAAGCTGCCTACTGCCTGAAGTGGGGGCTGGGGGGATCACCAAGTAGAAGGACAGGCATGTATGCTCTGAAATTTTGCTGAGCAACAGCTTCCTCCACATAACCATGAGTATATCCCCGCAAGGACCTATAAAATACTACTCTTCGCACTCTGCAAACAAAGAGATGGGGGCAAGTTGGCGCATTGGATGTCTGGAAAGAAAGGCTTCAGGCCTAATGTTAAAAAGAAGCTGGACATCAGGGGGAACAGCCTGGTTATACTTCATTAAGGTAGAGCCCTTGGCTACCTGATTGCCAGATGTTTATTCTATTTTAAAGGTAATTATGAATGTAAAAAAGGAATTAAAAAAAAATCTTATGAATTATGAAAATATTAAAATTTTCCTTTTGACCCTTTCTCTAATAAGCAGAGTTATTCATGTAGGATTGAAAAGAGGATTGTCAGAGTAGGAAATGCAAAGAGAAATAAATATTGCTTTTGAAGAGTAACAAATTAGCAATTTATTTCTTTGTTTATTTAAATATTTATTTATTGTTTTAGAGACAGAGCATGCATGAGCTGAAGAAGGAGCAGAAGGAGAGAAGCTTTTAAACAGAACCCCCGCCACTCCTCTAACCTTCCCACCCCAGAGCGAGGAGCCCCTACCTGGGGTTTGATCCCACAACCCACAATCTGACCTTCTATCTGAGATGATGACCTGAACCAAAACCAAGAGTCGGATGCTCCACTGACTGAGCCAGCCAGGCACCCCAGCAACTTAATCAGTGACTTGCAGTATGGATAACTTATCTTTTGAAAATATATTTGGGTAGACATTTATTTAAATATGTACATAGAACAGACATGGTAACTTCCAGAGACTTCTTTAGGAAAGTTCTGTTTCAAATATAGACTCCCAGGTAAAGCAGTTTTGAGTTTTATTTTGTGCAAGTATAGCTGATTTACACAACAAATTCATTTATTAGCTTATTTATTAACTATGTATATTACTATGTACTAGTGTTGTTAACAATGAGTGGAGAAAAAGCCTTTGTCCTTATAAAACTTACGTTTCAATGAGTTAGTAGTGTCGAAATAAATTTTCAAGCCCCAAATGGAGCAGCTCCTGTGCAGGGTGCTGTATCAGCAAATCAAAACTCAGATAGGTTTTGTGTCTCTGTGAATGCTCAGTGGACGCCAGTCGTTAAACACCAAGCTAGCCAATCCTTGAGAACCAAGTCAACTCTACACTTTTTCCCTTGTGCCTTCTCATTCCCAACCAAATTGACTGTGTGGCTCTAGCCAATCAGACAATTTCTCTTGTTCTCTTCTTTGTTTTCTCTTCTTTATCTTATGGAAGCTTTCTGTCTTCTGCCCCATTTTGCAGTTCTCCAAAAGAAGTCTGTTTCATGAAGTGTTTAATAAAATTTTTTTGTATCACCTAAATTGTTGTCTTCATCTTTTTTTTAAACAATAGATAAAGACCTAAGTAAAATATAGTTTGAGCCCTGTCCTAGAAATACTTAACAAATAATAAATCTAGATTACATAAACTATACTATTTACATGAAGATAATCTAATTAGCTTCTGCAAATTACAGCCCACGGACAATCTGACCTTCTACTTGTTTTAGTAAATACAGTTTTATTGGAACACAGCCACACCCATTTGTTTACATATTGTCTACTACTGTTTTTGAGCTATAAACTATGGAGTTTGGTTGTAATAGGTCCTTTCGGGCCACTAAGCCTAAAATATTTACTGTCTGGGTTTTTACAAAAAATTCCGTGGGACGTTGGGGACCTCAATCGATCTCCTTGTGACTCAGTTTACCCATTGGCAAAACAACTATGCTAAGTCTTATATCCTGGACATACAATGCAGATGGAATGGAGTAAGAGTGGCAAGGACCCTGGCAGCAGGCCTGGGCACAGAAGGTCCTCCGTAAATGCTGGCTACTCTCACCATTATTCTCAATGCCGGTGCCTCATCTCATATGGCACCCCACATGCCCCATCAGCTGGGTTAGAGCTTCCCAACAACACTCCAGATTCCCAGGCTGCTTCAGCAGCAGCTCTTTGTCTACCTCAAAGATTCTTCACTGGAAGGTCCTAAACCACTTCATCAGAAAGCAGAATAAAGATTAAAAACTAAAGCTCTGATTAGCACAGGATGGCTGACTTCAGAAGAGGCAATAAAGGTACGCTGAGCCATGGGGAAAAAAATAATAATTTTTAGTATTTTATTTATTAATCCAAATATAATTTGAGGCAACGAAGTTTGAAAATTTTTGAGTTGCACAAGCAGCACACTTTCCAAAGGGTTTAGGGCAATGTAGGAGATGGAATCATATTTATGTGTGAGATAGTGGTTTTATCACTCTTATAACCAAAGCATCAAAAGCTCAAGAGGCATATAAATATATTCGATGACATGTATATTCACAGCTTTGCGTTTCTCGACATTACTAAATAAAAGCCGCAGCAAAACAGTCATTGTGCCAATCATATTAAAAAGTGCATAGTTTTTCTTATTCTTAAATTATATATGGTTCTTTTATTTTCATTGGATTGTTATGAGAAATCTCAGTTTGAGCAATTTTTGAAAACATTTTTAAGAGCAGTAGCAAGACATACAGTATTTAAGAACTCTAGATCTCAGCCTGTTGTTATTGTGCTTCCCTATCTAGTAGATTGCTACTGGTTTCCCAGAAGCTTACGTGGCTTCACTGAAGTGCATCCCATAGGTTCTGTGATTGCTTCCTGAAGATGTTGGTTGGACTCTCATCATTTACACTTTCTTTTTATTTTTCACCCTCTTATAGTGTACATACCTCTGTTGCCTTATATTTGAAGAGAGTAAGAAGGGCTCCTAGGATTTCTATATCCTTCTGCCCTTTCACTCAGTTTTTATTCACATATGAAATGTTCCTTTGATATTTCTTGAACTTCTGACCCCTCTTTCACTCTGGTTCTATTGTCATTCTTCTGTGTTCCTCTTTCTTCATTTCATTATGATATATTTGCTCACAATCACAGCATATCCTCTCAATTCCCATGTAGTAGTTACAGCACCCATCATTTTGGTGATACCACACAAATGCTCCGAGTATATGATTAGGGAATAGAGGGTGGGGAAGGAGATCTTCTAAGATTACAAAGCCTTATTATGTAATCTGCCTGACTCTGCAACCCTTCAATCCACACAATTGAGGCCATTTAATTCCTGTGAATTCAACTCGACCTCTCAGACTTTTCCTTAAGTAGTAAGAATTTAGGAGAACTTGGCCAATGATATATATCAAGTTAGCCTAGCTCCTTGTTCTCCGATTTTGTACAAGATATTAAGTAGATAATCATTCCTATGAACAAATTCCTTCTAAGAGCTTCACTTAGTGAACTCTGTGCACACTGTTGTGTCTCAGTTCCCTTAATATTGTGTAACTTGGTCAATCAGGTTTTGTTCACTTACTCGATTCAATACCTGAGACCACCTCCTTCACCTCTCTGATCTGATCTTTCCTTTAGGGAGAAGCAACTTGATGAAATCGAGAAGGGTTCTTAAAAATAACAAAAATGTACCCCGTTGGAATAAATCACGTTACTCATGAGATGGCTTTAGAATTGGGCTTGCTGAAATAAGCCAGACATTACCTCTTCACATCTAGGTATCAGGGTGGAGAAAGTAATGAACTTACATTCTTCACATTTCTTTCTGAGCTTCTGTGCACTGCTATAGACATTAAAACAAAACAAAACGAAAAACCCCAGGATGACTAATCCTCATTAAATTCATAATTAACAATTTCTTTTAAAAAATGAATGTATTTACTTATTCAGAGGGGGAGGGGCAGAAGGAGAGGAAGAAAGAGAATCTGAGGTAGATTCTGTGCTGAGTGCTGAGCCCCTATGGATATGACCCTGAGATCATGACCTAGGCCAAAATCAAGAACCCAATGCTTAACCCACTGAGCCACTCAGGCACCCTCATAGTTAATCACTTCTGCTTGGCCATGAACACTGAAAGGCAATATTGTCTATTTCCTGAACAAGTTTGTCCTTTTGTTCTTCATTATAGTGATTTCAAATCTAATTAATCCCTTCAAACATTGACCTTCAACTATTTCTCTCCACTTTTCACCTCATTTTCTGCAGAGGATCATGATAGAGAAAATAGAAGCTATCAGATAAACACTGTCTCAATGTTCCAGCATCATCAGAAAGGGAGACAGGACATAAAGACTCCTAACTCTGGGAAACGAACTAGGAGTGGTGGAAAGGGAGGAGGGCGGGGGGTGGGGGTGAATGGGTGATGGGCACTGAGGGGGGCACTTGACGGGATGAGCACTGGGTGTTATTCTGTATGTTGGCAAATTGAACACCAATAAAAAATAAATTTATTATTAAAAATAAATAAAACCTCAAAAAAAAAAAGTTCCAGCATCACATCTATATACTGCTAGGCTCCTCCCACCTTCCTTTCTCCCTTTCCTCCAGTCATAATGGAAAAGATCTGCCTCTTCCTCTCTGAGGATCTCTCCTATCCCTGCATATGACCTGAAAATTCTTTTCTTTTCTGTTCAGTCTCCCACTTCTCCCACTTTCTTGCTCTTTCTCACTTACTGGATGCAAATACATGATGTTAAAGAAGGAAGGAAGGAAGGAAGGAAGGAAGGAAGGAAGGAAGGAAGAAAGAAAGAAAGAAAGAAAGAAAGAAAGAAAGAAAGAAAGAAAGAAAGGAAAGGAAGAAGGCAAGAATAACAAATAAACAGTTCTTCTCCTTGGATCTCACATCTCTTTTTGGCAACTGACCTCGCTTTTGCTTTTTACTGCCCAAATGCTTGAACAAGTTACCCATGTCTTTTGTCTTTGCTTCTTAACCTCCTGCTGGTCTCTTAAAGCCCCACAATCTGCTTCTTATCACTGCTTCTCTATGACTGCCCCAGAAACTGTATTCATCAACATCATAAACAATATCCACATCCTTAGATTGGCCCTTGACTCGTTTGATTCCTTAAAAGAATTCAACACATTTGATCACTCCTTCTTTCTGAAAAACTCTTTTACTGGTTTCTAAGAAAATGCATTCTTGTGGTCTTTCTCTTAGTTCTCAAGCCACTTTTCTTCAGCCTTTTTAAATTTTAATTTATTTATTTGAGAGAGAGAGAGAGAGAGCAGCAGAGGGAGAGGGAGAAGCAGGCTCCTTGCTGAGAAGGGTGCTCTATTCAGGGCTAGATCTGTGGACTCCAGGGTCAAGATCTAAACTGAAAGCAGACACTTAACCAGCTGAGCCACCCAGGTGTCCCTTTTCTTCAGTCTTCTTTGTTGGCTTTCTTCTCTTATGCAACCACAGAAAAGCTGGTTTCCCTAAGAACTATGGCTTGGCTTCCTTCATTCCATAGTCTACCCATTGTTCCTAAGTAATCCTCATGCCTTGTCATAGGTTCTGTCATTATTTATATTTTGAAGACTACCTCTGAAAATCTGCAGTTTAAATCTCTCTTCTGCTCACGTAGCTCTTTTTTTTTTAATAAAGATTTTATTTATTTATTCATGAGAAACACAGAGAGAGGCAGAGACATAGGCAGAGGGAGAAGGCTCCCTGTGGGAGCCTGATTCGGGAGTGAATCCCTGGACCTCAGATCATGACCTGAGCCAAAGGCTGATGCTCAACCATTGAGCCATGCAGATGCCCCCACTCATGTAATTTTTTTGAGACATAATATTTATGTTAAATCAGAGACGTATTCAGCCAAATGCAAAACTGGTGGTAATTAAAAAAAATAAAATATAAGATTTTAAAACATGAAACTTCAAAGAAATTTCATGATGGCATGGGCCAGTCTCTGCTAAATTTTTATAATCCTGGGGATATGCTTTTCACTCTTCTATCTGAGATACTGAACTTCAGGTGTTAAATCTAAAGAATTGTAGGCATGTAGCATGTAAGTGTGTGGCATACGTGTTAAGGAAGATTTGTTTATGAAGATTCTACAGGAAAAATTTTTGACACAAAAGCCAACAAACAATAAACAGACCACACCACATTAAAGAAAATGTGAAATTTCCTCAAAGTTTAATATACCAGGGCTAGTAGTAAACAATCCAGTTTACTTCTGAATTCTGGGCTTTCAAATATCAAGACATAACAGTTTTAATACAGAAAGATCAAGTTTTTTAGAGTAGCAGCTAGTGCGTAGATAGATGCTTCATTGCCTTACTTATTGAATTGCTTGTAATGGGAATATGGGAGTAATCTGTCCCACATGGAGCTAGAAATCTCTCTTGGTAAGTCCAGATTTAAGACAATAGGCTTTGAATGTTATTGTATTAACAAACAAGTAAAACCAATAGAGCATCACAAAATTAGCACGAGTAATTCTGCTTAAGGAATCTCCATAAGGATTTAAAAATCCCCTTAGAGAAGCTATAAGGCATGCTTCTATGTTTTCTGTCATGGGTAACCACTACAAAGGCTGCATGTGTTTCTTAATTTTTACCAAAAGGAACAGATGGAGACCTAAATTTTGAGGGCTTTGTTTTTTAAGGAGTCCTTACTAGACAAATGATTTGGATACACATATAATAAAAGTAATCATTTTTCTTCCATATACAATTAGCTTACTGTGAATTTAGCTGCTCTTTCAACTCTAGGACAGAAGGCTTTACAGTCCACTCAATTTTTTTTTTCCACTCAATTTTTTTAAGGAAAAAGTCTGTGAGAATTTGGTAGAGTCCAGAGAACACTTCTGTATGAGTGATTCTGGAAAACTTCTCCTTTGATAAGTCCTTGGCTTCTGTAAAAGAAAGGGGCAATGTACAAATCTCCAAATGCTTTCTTCCTTAAATAGGCTGGGATATTATTGTAATAAACAAGGGTCAGGACTGAGACTTGCCAAATGTAGGGAAAGAGAACACATCTCCTGCTTCTAGCTTTGTAAAACAAAGTTTACATTGTATACTGGGCATAAATTTATTCAGTAAGGATATATCAATATTGGACAACTCCAGCCACGCTCTGCATTTTTTGGTAGTTTCTCTTTTTAAAAATTTTTATTTATAGAATAAAAAAGATAGAAGAGAAAATGTAAAATGAATACGATCCTTAGATCCTAGATTCCTCCAATGAAACAGAGCGAAAGTGTTGGGAAAATCTTTCTGCTCATTGTTGGCTAACACAAGTTAGTGATTTACTTGAAGTAAGCCTTGTGTTCTTATTTTGTTGTGTCTAGACAGCCAAATTCTTTACTGCAATTCAAAGAATGTGCAGCCCGTGTTGATGACACAGTAAAGGAGGAAAAACAAATGTAATAAATTTCTAAATTACGCTTTCTAAACTCATTGAAAAAAAACTGAAGCCAAGAATAATTTTTGTAAATAGTGTACTCCTTCAGCAATATGTCTGGAGTATTTTAAAGTACAAAAAAATGATTATGGGCTGCAATCTGAAAGCCATGGAGGATTTTATTTTACATAATTTTGAAATGAATGTGTGCATAGAAAGCATTTCTATGATTGACTAATGACATTAAAACAGTAATATTTCAGCACTGGCAATGGGTTCTGATGGTCGATTTGAGTTTTGTGGATTAAACCAAAGGTTCTTGGTAAGAAACATCAGTGTATTATAAATAGCAAGATGAAAATAGAAAACTATTAGCTCAGCAGGAGCTGTATATTTGGGAGAGAAGATCTGAAGTTGCATAAATACAACAGATGACATTAAAAATCTAGCTTGCTTAAGAAAACTATTATTAAAAAAAATGTTATTTGAAAAATTTTAACACTATAGATGAGAATTTTTCTGCAGGGATCCAGTAGGTATATGATTTGTCACCTATGTCAAATAGAACAAAGCAATTTGAGTGAGCTGCAGTGTGAAGACTTTAGTTTGAATTCTGAGAAAGCAACCCATTATGTTTATCCTTTATGTTGACAGATCTATTTCTAAGAAGTCAGGCTCTTTACATACTAGTCTACATGAAGAAATCTATGACTTCTGCCTCAAGTCATTGTTCATAGAGGGAGTCACTAAAGGGAGTTCACCCTTCCTTAACCTTCTGCTTTAATTATGGAGAGAAAAGATAAGGACTTTTTTATTCTTTTGTATACTTTCTACAGTATACAAGGCTTCCTTGTACACTGTTATATACAAGTTAAGGTTTCCTGAGATCACAGTGGAGAACAAGTGAGGCCAGAGATGGGTAGTAGAGGCAACTACTAAAAAAATGGTAGTTGTAGTGAATAGCAATCCTTTCCAAATACCAGAATGTCTCCCACTACATGCCAGCCTTTCAGTAATCCTCATAGGAAACCTCTAAGGAGCGTTGAAAATTATTTATACCAGATGCTTCGTTGAACGTTTTTTTATACTAACTTGAGCCCCAAAGGCTAAGAATTGTGCTTCTATTGAAAATGGCTGCCCTCTTCCCCAGAGGGAGCAGCTTGGGAACTTGTAGAACTAGGTACAAGTATAGGGACAAATGCAAGATTAGTGATTATAGTCATGTAGTTTAAAAATATAAACTGACGTGTACTGATTGTAGCTTTAACGAACAGGTATTCAGTAAAACATTGGCCTGTCTCATTTAAAAAATACTAGTAAAATGCCAGGATGCCATAGACATTTTTTATGACTTTTTCTTATGAAAATTTCAAACCCATAAAATAGCATAGTGTAAGGAATCCCCATGTACTCATCACCCATCTTCAACCATTATGTCAGACACTTTACCATTTTCTCAGTAGATATTTTGATCTGTAGCTCTGAAATACAGATGAAAAAAAAAACCCACCATTATCATACTGGAAACTTTAAAAACAATTTAAGTAGAAATATTTGAAGTGTCTTTACTTGAGACACTTCTTTTGGCAGGGAGAAATAATATCTATAATTTAGAGAAAAACATGATCCTGAAATAACCCAATTCTCTCAGCTCTTTCCCTAGGCTCAGTGTCATTGCAAGAGAGAAACAAATCCCTGTCACTCCAGTAGGACAGTCATTTTGTTTTCTGCCTTGTTAAGGGCTCCAGGTATATGACTGAGGTTACTGAAGAGTCAAAAATGAGAGTTTGTGGGCATCCCGGTGGCTCAGCGGTTTAGCACTGCCTTCGGCCCAGGGCCTGATCCTGGAGACCCAGGATTGCGTCCCATGTCAGGCTCCCTGCATGGAGCCTACTTCTCCCTCTGCTTGTGTCTCTGCCTCTCTCTCTGCATCTTTCTGTGTCTCTCATGGATAAATACATGAAATTTTTTTTTTTTTAAAGGAGTTTGTGTATGATTTTGCTTTTCTGAGATCAAGCATATTGAACATTCACACCTGTGTTGGAGGAGTGAATGGTGACTCACAGCACTGGGAACTGACATCAGAAGGTCTGTGGACAATAAGGGGAAGTCACCGTTGGCAACAAACTCAAACAAAGCCATAATCCTTCCAAATCAGACTTCTGAATCAAATGATCATTTTAGGAAAATAGGACAGAATAGGAATACATTTATATAGTCAGAGATGTTGTAGGTCTATTTGGTCAGTGAACAATGATGAGATACCCTGAAAGGAAACCTTTGAGGCTGTCCTGTGCAGTCAGGGAGATTATTTCTCCCAATGGGAAGACACCATCATCTGACACAGTGCCACTCACTTCGGGGTACAATGGAGATTTTAATTATTAAATTTAGCTCTCAGCTTGGCCTGGCTATGGCACTGGGATGTTTGATCAAACACTGGTCTAGATGCTGTGAAGGCTTTTTTTTTTTTTTTCCCCCAAATGTGATTAACATTTAAATCAGTAAATCTTGAATAAAGTTGATTATCCTCCATAGTGTGGACAGGTCTCATCCAACCAGTTGAAGTCCTCATTAGAAAGACTGGGATATCCTGAGAAAGAAAGCATTCTGCCCCTAAATTGCCTTCAGAGGCATTTCAGGTGGCAGGCAATTCAAAGACAGAGGTGACTGCAGCATCACGTCTTCCCTGGGTCCCCAGCCTGCCAGCTTACCCTACCAATTTTGCACTTGCCAGCCTCTGTGATTGTGTGAGCCAATTTCTTAAAATCTCTATCTCCATCTCCCTATCATCTGTATCTATCCATATATATTCATAATCTTGTTTCCCTGGAGACCTCTGGATAGGGATAAAATAACTCTTTTGTAATGTAGAGAAACAGCTGTACCATGACCCTGAACTTAAGTACTAATAGCCTACTGTTGACTGGAAGCCTTACCGGTAACATAAATAGTTGATGAACACATATTTTGTATGTTATATGTATCATAGACTGTATTCTTATAGCAAAATAGGCTAGAGAAAAGAAAATAGTATTAAAATAATAATGAAGAGAAAATACATTTAAAGTTACTCTATGGTATTTATAGAAAAAAAAATCCACATATATGTGGACCCTAGCAGTTGAAAACCATGATGTTCAAAGGTCAGTTGTATTTAGACAATGTTATGTTATCTCAACTGCACTCTCAGCAAATCTGGAATCATAGATCTTAGACTCGGAAAGAACTTAGGTCTAATTCAGTCAAAATTTCCACCTATACATTGTTAAAAATGATAATAATAAAGGTCAAATGATTCGCACATACTAGGTATAATCTTTTCAATATTCCAAGTTAATATTATTCAATTTTATATGAGTAGATGCGGCTCAGAGAGGCAAATAACTTCTCCAGGATGACCTTAGTGGAAGTCACTGAAGCAACATTTGGATTTAATACTTTTTGACTCCAAAGTCCATTTTTTTTTCCCTATCAGGTTAGATGGCTTTTCTTTGACCCAGTTCCTAAATTTTTGGACATTTGTGGTGATGTAGAGGCCTTATATGACAACTGTATATAATTTTTAACATCTTTGTTAGAAAGGTCTTCCATAATGAGTCAGATTTTATCATGTTTTGCCCTTTATAGCTACATTCTCACATGTCAGTTCTTCAAACACTTGAAGAAGCCATGTTTTTGGTATTGTTGACTTATTTTCTTTGAATTAAATCATGCCCTGTATAAAATAGCAATGTGTATATACAGAGGGATTTAATGAATCATAATATATATAATTATCTTTGAAAAGTCAGAATGCAAGTTACAATGATTATAAACATAAAATTTATATTAAAACATTCTCCATAAAGTGATTTATTTGGCTGTTTTAGTTCAAAGTCATTGAGAATCTGATGATTACTCTCCTTCAGTTTATGGTCCATCAAATCAAAATCAGTTGGCCAGATATATGTAATAGGAGATGAAATTTCATTTGTGTATAATTTCCATTTGGCCCATTTTGGTTGAGACACATTTTCTTCTATATTTGAGAGCACTGAAGAGCTCATTGTTTCAATTATCTTCTTTGCTTTTGATTGAAGAATTGTTGGAGAATGTTGTAAGAAGTCTCCACATTTCTGTTTCTTTCTTTCTTTTTATTTAGAGGCCAAGTTTATACTAACTATGGATGCTTGACTCCATAAAGAGTATGCTTCTTAGATGACGAATGTGTGAAGGCCTTTTGTTTCTTTTTGACAGAATAATTCCTATGTTCAGAAAAAGGGGACTTTAAATAAGTTCTGGGAATAGCATTCTTCTTATTTTCACATTTCACCCAGTCCTGACAGAGAGCCTCAGGAGTATGGTTAATACAGTTTCTACTTTTCCACCATTTTGGAAATATATCACTTTTACTCCATTTCATTATTCTTCCTCTTTTGGGAGTTGGAAATCTTAAGGGTCCATCACTGGTGAAATACGAGCAAGGTGTTTCACTGCCATTTGGTTTAGCTATAAAGGTGTAAAATGAATCTCTAGCTCAGGTTTTGGAAATTGTGTGGTTTGATTATTTTCTGTTGACACTTCTCAAGAGTCAAGGACTACAGAGCCACCCTCTACTTCATTTTTTAGAATTTCAGTACTTCTACTAGAAACCTCAAACAAGGTTCAGTTTCAACTCTGACAGGCTTCATTGAATTCATATGTCAAGACTTGATATCTACAGTTTGCTCTTCTGTTTCAGAAGCCTCCAGGGTGATCTTTTTTAATTGCTCAATGTCATTATTTTTCTGTATGTCACTGGAGATCATACTTCACCTGTATCTCTAAAGCTGCAACAGGTTGATCCCATTCTACTCACCATTTTTAAAGGTTACTATCTCTGCCAGTTGTGCTCTAAGTATTTCTACTTCATTTTGTTGCTTTAAACAATGCTATCTTCAGCATATTTTTTCATCTCTTTGTTTTGTAGATTTTCAGCTTCTTTTTGCTTCAGGAAGCTAGTGATTTAATCCAATCCAAAATCCAAATTATTTTCCTTTTGTTTTTTAATGTTTTGTCATAGAAACAATTTTCAGTTTCCCTCCCTCTGATTGTTTTTACTCATGCTCTTTGGCTAGCTATCCATTGGTAAGTTCCAGCAACTATTTCAAAAGTTTGATTCTAGTATTATCTGCCCAGACAATAATGGAATGCCCTTCCTTCTTGTTGTAGTAACTATGGTCTCTAAATGCAGTCTAAGATTTACTAGCTTTCTAATGTAGTCTCATGCCTCCTTTTACAGATCCTTTTATAAGAGTCTCTCATCTTTGTACCTGTGTGGGTAATATTTGTAGTCTTTGCATTTACTTACATTATAATTTATATTATTAGTATCAACCTAATGTTAAAGTCTGTCAAGGTATTTAATACTGTATATTTTTTCTTTTTCAATGCACAATTTCAGTAAGTACAATTTTGGCTAATTTGTTGAATATAAAATAGTAGAGCAACATGATGATAGAAAAGTTTAGTGAAAGTGATAGAAAAGAAATGAAGTTTTAGGAATCATTTGCCCTGAAGCCCTAGTTAAAATCATTAGGAGTGACATTACTATGAGAAAGAAAAAAAAGGGAGGGGGGAGAGAAAAGAAAAGAAAAAAGAGATTTTCAAGGGTTGATCTTTGGAAAATAATTGCATTTAAACATCGGAAAAGCCCATTTTAGGTAGGGAAGAGAAAGAGCAAATTCTTTAAGGGTAGGAATCAGGCCTGCTCTGAAACATGATGAGGGCTCGCTGAATAGTTTTAGAAATGGAATTAGTACAAGAGGCAAAGAAGGAGGGGTTAGAGAAGAAGGAAAAGAGAAAAGAAATAGTAAAGCATTCTAAAAGAGTGCTGCCCACACTGTCAAAATTACAGACAGATCAAAGAGAATTGAAGGGAGAAGAGACTACTAGATTTGGCAGTCATAAAAATGGTCACGAGTGATACCAGAGGTGGCAGTTCTGGCCAAATGTTTGGGTAGAAGTCAGATTGTGAGGTGTGACCAGTGGCTTGGTGATCAGAATGCAGACATTGAGTACAGATTACTTTTTCCAGTAGCACTTTCACAGGACTAGAGGGGTGGCGGTTCTTTTGAACAGGTGGAACCAAGTGTTTTTGTAGTTAGAGAAGATTCACTGGCAGAGGACAGATAATCCTGGGAAGAGAGGGAATAATTAGAAACACATGATCTTGGGTAAAGCAGCCAGGGTTTTATGAGGAACTGAGCTGAGTTTATGCAGTTTGTTAAGAAGGATGCACATATTTTCCACAAATGGAGTCAGCAGGGAAAGCAAATAGGCTGGGTTATGAATCTGTGTAACACTGAGGTAGAGATCAAGTTAGTATCAGATAATGACAAAAGTGGTTAAACTCAGTTCAGGAGGACTTCTGTAGCTCAATAATAAAGCAGCAAAGATGACAGTGTAGTTACAGTTGTCTTAAAATATTTTGAAATTGCACCAGGGAATATATTAATTTGCTGGGGCTGCCATGACAAAACACCATGGACTGGAGGACTTAATCAACAGATGTTTATCTTCTCACAGCCTGGAGGCCAGAAGTCCTATATTAAGGTGTTGCTAGGTTTGGTTTCTTCTGAGGTCTTGCTCCTTGCATTATAGGTGGTTGTCTTCTCCATTGTCATATGATTTTTTTTCCTCTATGCTCGTCTGCATCCTAATCCACTCTTCTAATGAAGACACCAGTCATTTTGCATTAGTGCCACCCCCCCCCCATTACCTCTTTTTACCTTAATTATCTCTTTAAAGGCCCCAACTCCAAGAAAAGTGATATTCAGAGGTACTAGGGGTTATGACTTCAACATATGAATTTTGGGACAGGGAAGAGGAGTATTGTGATACAATTCAGCCTATAACAGGAAGAATGTAGTCAACAACAGACAAATAAAGGAATTCTACTTATTTTCTTATAGTTGAATATGTTGTAACAAATAGAACCTCTCAGAATTTAGTGTGGTAAGCAAAATGATGGCCCACAAAGGTGCCTACATCATAATACCTGGAAATGGAAATACTTCACTTTATATGACAAAAAGGATTTTCAGACGTGATTTAGTTAGGGACTCTGAGATGGCAGGAACATCCTAGATAATCTGAATGGGCCTAATCTAATGACATTGGCCCTTAAAAGTGGAGAACTTTTCCCCACTGAGTTTAGGGTTAGAGGGACATGTGATTCTGGAAGAAAGGTCAGAGATACAACACCGTTGGTTTTGGAGACAAATAAAGAAAGCCAGGAGCCAAGGAATGCACTTTTAGAAGCTGGAAGAGGCAAAGAAATAGATTCTCTCCTAGAACCTTGAGAAGGAACCCAGCCTTGTCAGCATCCTGATTTTAGCCCAGTGAGACCCGCATCACACTTCTGACCCACAGGACTGTAACCTAATACATCTGTTTTAAGTCACTAAGTTTATGGTACTTTGTTGCAACCGAAAAAGTAGGTGAAGGTCTAGAAGACCAATTCAGTAGGTCTGGGATGGGGCCTAAGAATTTGATTACCGACCAGTTCCCAGGGGATGTCAGCGTGTCTGGACTGGGGAGCACACTGTGAGTAGTAAGGCTTCAGAGATCAAGCCTCATCAGATCTCCTCATCTCATAGAGAAAGGAATTGACATTTAAGAAGAATTTATGGTTATTGGCTGGTCTTTCTTCAACTCCAGGCTACTACATTGTAATAGTGCCTAAGAAATAATAAGTTAATAAATTAATTAATTGATTTTAAAAAGGAGCCCATCAAAAAAAAAAAAAAAAAAAAAAAGGAGCCCATCAGAGAAGTCAGGCATGAAGAGGTGCCAGAGTTTGGAAAATTTGGCTCCAGAGCCTCTGTGTGTTTACGGTGCCCATGAAGTGTCCTGTCTGACACTTAGCTGATATAAATTGCTCATCACCCACCCCTTTGAAAACTAACAGCTGTTTGCTACGTACAACAGGTTTATAGCCTCTTGGTCCCAGGAGTTTCTAACTTCCTAGGTGTCAGCAAGTTTAAAAGAAAAATTTCAGGGCAAACGGGCATTTTGTTGTGACTATTTAGCAGGAGGCAGCTCAAAAGCTGTAGATCATCTGTAAACTCAGAACTGTAAACACGGAGGGAGTGTTTCCAGTGACCCGAAGGGCATGTTCTGTGTTTATCTTGTTGCCCGAGGCACCCTGTAATTATGTGAGAGCAGAATGTCCACTGATCTTCTGGCAAAAGAGTTTGAGGAAAACTATCAGGCTTTAATAAAGAGGATAAAGAGCTGGCATGTTGGACCGACATCCAAGGTGAAAATCAGAAAGGAAAAGATTCTAAGAATGTGACAGGGACTTGTCAGGAGAGGCTGGTGAGCAGAACATTACCAAGAAGAGTGGGGAGAAACTGCAACCAAAGCTCTGTGGAAACCTCCCACTTGATGGAACAGAAAGAAGAGTCACAGGCACTGGAACAAGGGTTCCCAAACAACCTCATACATGGGGTGATGGAGGGAACATGAATACCACACAGGTAGCCTGCTAAAATGCAAACTCCTCAGAATCTATCCCAGAGGTTCTTTTTAACTTTTTATTATGGAAAATTCCAAACATTCGACAGTAGAGACTGTAGTATATCTCACCTGCACATCCTCAGACTCAGTTAAGATCACCACACAGCCAATCTTCCTTCGTCTGTTCCACTTGCTCAATGCCTACGTTCTCATCTTCCCTTCTCCACTGGATGATACGGATGCCAATTCCAGTCATCAGGAAACAGCATTTCAGGTCGAGAGAAGAGTAAGGACAAAACCCCAGGGCAGAGGGTGCCTGGAATGTTTGAGCAATACTACAGAGGTCTATGTAGGTAGAACGGAGGGAATGGGGGCAGTTGGTAGGGGATGGAATCAGAAACATAATAGGGCAAATAGAGAGTTCAGATAGGCCGAGTAGGTCCTTGCAGCTTATTGCAACAGCCTTGGCTTTTACTCTCGAAACTTTAGAGCAGAAGAGACTAGCAATTGTGGAAAGCTAAAATTGAAAAGGCGAAGGGATGAAACAGTATTACTGGAGCCCATCGAAGAGTAACTGCCTGATAGGAGCTATAGTCATAGGGAATCAAGAATGCAGTTATGGCCAAGAACTTTGCTCCAAATCTGTGAGAGAATAGGAGAATTATTACTCTGATCCTCGTGATAATAGGAATGAATATCCCTGATGAATAGAGTAACCTCCATCTCTGCCTCTTGGTTCAGTGACAGGAAAAGTGTTAGTTGGGAGAGCGCTATCTCAGCTTCCAATGACATGGAACATGACTACCTTCCTCATTGGAAGCATTTATCCCTTGGTAACTAGGGCCTTCAAATCACCCAGTCCAAGGTGGTGGGGACAGATACCAAAAATTCCTTAGGTGGGTTATTAAGTGTAATAGTGAGAGGGGTCCCTCCCACTCCCACTTATTGGCTCTTGACCCCTATATAATCTGGTGATGGAGGGAATGGCATTACTTGGTTCCGATTTCACCAATGCAATGAGGCACTCATTTTTTTCTTGGTTCCTATTCTACAGGATCCTGGGCAGAAATTTTAGGGGGTGGAGCAAAAAATGGTCCTTGGTTTGGTTCCCATGACTTGTTAGGTTTATCACTCCCCCTGTGGTTAAGTATGCATGTGGTAGTTTTCCTGGGAAAAGGAGAATATAAAATTTCAGGGCAATCTGGCATCTGCGTGAGGCTACTTACTGAAAAGCACCACTTTTCTTGTATAGATTGGTAAACGGTTCAGCTTTTTGTTAAAAGGCTCTGAAATGAGTCAAAACCTGGCATTAATTGAATTAACCTAAAGGCCATGCTATATTTCAGGCCAGAGGTTCTCCATCAGAGGGATTTTGTTCTCTAGGGGATATTAAGCAATGTGTAGAGACATTTTTAGTAGTCACAGCTAGGGGAGAGGGGGAAGACAGAGCTACAGATAATCCAGTGGCTACAGGCCAGGGGTCCTGCTAAGCATTTTACAATGCATGGGACATTCCCCGCAAAAGAATTATCTGCTCAAAATGTCAATAGTACTGATGAGAAATCCTGCCCTAGGCTGAAGAATTCACTCACCATTTATTTGATTTCTTAAACTTTGCCTAGTCATGCTGTCCAGTATAATTTATCCGAGACTAGGCAATGAACCTCTATGATAGAATAAAATTTATATAAGTAAGACAATGCCAGCAATATACATCTGCTTTGAGTTTGAACAATATAACTCCTCCTATTATTGTATTTTCAGGGAGAAACTGAAACCCCAAATTAAATCCTTTAATCATTTATAGTCAAACTTTCAGAAATTAAAGGTCATGGTTATTTTTTGCTCTGTCTCAGCCAGAGAAGTCTTAGTCAGATGCACATGTATGCTTGGAGTTCCTTTTGTAGCTGAAACCTCAAGCATCCTTCACTAAGTATATAGTTCTGTACATTAGCTGAAATTAGTTGCATCAATCTAGCTTACACTTCTAGGTGTTCTCTTTGTAAAGAGTCTGAATAGTGAATAGGGCCCATAAGCCTATCACAGTTGCAGCCCAACACCCATACACATCAGCAAATCTCTGGTATCCAATAACTGGTAAAATAGTTATGTCATTATAGACACTCAAGGATTCCCAGTGGGTACAATCGCTAGTTTCTAAGTGAAAGCAAGTCTATCACAAATTGAAAAATCCTTTTGATTTCCTTCTTAACTTTCATTCTTGGTTAGTTTATGCCAGTTGTTCAAAATCATCCACCTGTGACTTGAAATTTGATAGGGAAACACTTCCCAAGAAGATGTTTAGTATGGCATTCTGTTTGTCATGAGGAAACAATCCCCTGACCCAACTGCCATCTTTTTTAGAAGTGGTCTCTGAGAAGGACAACTGGGTGGCTTTAGTTGGTTAAGCCTCTGACTCTTGGACTTCAGCTCAGGTCATGAGCTCAGGGTGGTGGGAGCAAGCCTGAGTTGGGCTCTGTGTTCAGTGCAGTCTGTTTGGGATTCTCTCTCTCCCTCTCTCTTTGCCTCTCACTCCTTCTCGATAGATAGATAGACAGACAGACAGACAGACAGACAGATAGATCAATAAATAAAATCTTTAGAGTGGTTTGTGAGAAAAGTTAGACTCACCTAGGAAACTGGGTGATAGCCTGATTCACCAGACACTTACCTGAAGTTCCTTCTTCTATCTTGCATACTGAAAAATTTTCATTTCCAGTTCTTCTTTTGAATTTTGTGTCTCTGGCCTTCCTGAATCGAAGATGCAACTGTGTAGTGGCATAGTCTGCACACCCTTTAGTGCCGGTAGCCGCCCCTCCTTTGTACCACATTTCATATCCATTCTCTAAGACACACTCCCCTGGAGTTTCTGCATGTCTCCTTACCATCTGTTGCTGTTAGTGACACTTCTGGAAACCTTTAGGCTCCTGCTACACCTTCCCAGAGTGGCTTCCCTCGAGGTACCTGCTAACACACGAAATGGTGGTGTTTCTGGGGTGCCAAGTGCATCTTCTGCATTTTGTTTTGAGTTTCTTACCTCTTTTCCTTTTTTTTTTTTTTTAAAGATTTTGTTTATTTATTCATGAGAGACACGGAGAGAGAGGCAGAGACACAGGCAGAGGGAGAAGCAGGCTCCCTGTGGGAACCCAATGTGGGATTTGATGCAGAAGTCGATCCCAGGACCCTGGGATCACGCTCGGAGCTGAAGGCAGATGCTCAACCACTGAGCCACCCAGGTGTCTCAGTTTTTTTCCTCTTAAATTTCAACGTTTGACATTGTTTTTCAGAAACTTATTGTATTTGTTCTTAATTCATAAATATCATTATATTACTTTTGGGAGTGTTTCTGATTTCCGAAAAACTTTGGAAAACTTTGCTTATGACTTTTCTAATGCCTATATATATATATATATATATATATATATATATATATATATCCCTAGCCCAGATGATACATTTTTGACAAGCCCTTGATATTGAAATCTTATTTTGCTGGCTTAGAGCGTACATAAAAATTTGCAACTTGTTAAGACTGAAATTTCTCTGTTACTGTGTTCTCTCAGTTCTGCTCCTCTGGGATATTTGCAGATATGCAGTTTAAAACTATAAGCTAGGAACAAAAGATTGATGTTGCTTGGAGAGATATTCTGAATGTCACATTAAACTCATAGCAGGAATTTAATGGAATTAATCCTTTCCATGGGTTAATTCCCTCACATCGTAAGAGAGATACAAATAGAGAGTGGTCAAGAGTGACATTTGGTATGACTAATATTTTATAGGAACAGTACCATCTTATTGTTTTGGCATATTTGTGTAGAAAGAGGAGGGCATATTATTTTGGTAGTTAAAATAAGAGAAGTAGAGAACTACGTAGTGGTTTTTAATACCACCCATGTTCTTTTAGTGTCCCACTGAGAACTATTAGTGAGAATCTCTCATGTTTCTGTTTATTCAACAACTTCCTGGGTCTTCTGAGTATCTATTGATTTCAATGTCCACTGCTAAGACAATAATAGGCCATGGGTAATCTACTGAGGATAAGATCATTTTATAAATGTCTTTTTTTTAAATTAATTTTTATTGGTGTTCAATTTACCAACATACAGAAAAACACCCAGTGCTCATCCCGTCAAGTGTCCACCTCAGTGCCCATCACCCATTCCCCCCCACCCCCCGCCCTCCTCCCCTTCCACCACCCCTAGTTCATTTCCCCGAGTTAGGAGTCTTTATGTTCTGTCTCCCTTCCTGATATTTCCCAACATTTCTTTTCCCTTCCTTTATATTCCCTTTCACTATTATTCATATTCCCCAAATGAATGAGAACATACACTGTTTGTCCTTCTCTGATTGACTTATTTCACTCAGCATAATACCCTCCAGTTCCATCCACGTTGAAGCAAATGGTGGGTATTTGTCGTTTCTAATTGCTGAGTAATATTCCATTGTATACATAAACCACATCTTCTTTATCCATTCATCTTTCGATGGACACCGAGGCTCCTTCCACAGTTTGGCTATTGTGGCCATTGCTGATAGAAACATCGGGGTGCAGGTGTCCCGACGTTTCATTGCATCTGAATCTTTGGGGTAAATCCCCAACAGTGCAATTGCTGGGTCATAGGGCAGGTCTATTTTTAACTCTTTGAGGAACCTCCACACAGTTTTCCAGAGTGGCTGCACCAGTTCACATTCCCACTAACAGTGTAAGAGGGTTCCCTTTTCTCCGCATCCTCTCCAACATTTGTAGTACAACCTGAAATCTGGCATTGTGATGCCCCCAGCTATGGTTTTCTTTTTTAAAATTCCCCTGGCTATTCGGGGTCTTTTCTGATTCCACACAAATTTTAAAATAACTTGTTCTAACTCTCTGAAGAAAGTCCATGGTATTTTGATAGGGATTGCATTAAACGTGTAAATTGCCCTGGGTAACATTGACATTTTTACAATATTAATTCTGCCAATCCATGAGCATGGAATATTTTTCCATCTCTTTGTGTGTTCCTCAATTTCTTTCAGAAGTGTTCTATAGTTTTTAGGGTATAGATCTTTTACGTCTTTGGTTAGGTTTATTCCTAGGTATCTTATGCTTTTGGGTGCAATTGTAAATGGGATTGACTCCTTAATTTCTCTTTCTTCAGTCTCATTGTTAGTGTATAGAAATGCCATTGATTTCTGGGCATTGATTTTGTATCCTGCCACGCTACCAAATTGCTGTATGAGTTCTAGCAATCTTGGGGTGGAGGCTTTGGGTTTTCTATGTAGAGTTTCATGTCATCAGCAAAGAGGGAGAGTTTGACTTCTTCTTTGCCCATTTGAATGCCTTTAATGTCTTTTTGTTGTCTGATTGCTGAGGCGAGGACTTCCAGAACTATGTTGAACAGCAGTGGTGAGAGTGGACATCCCTGTCTTGTTCCTGATCTTAGGGGAAAGGATCCCAGTGCTTCCCCATTGAGAATGATATTTGCTGTGGGCTTTTCGTAGTTGGCTTTTAAGATGTTGAGGAATGTTCCCTCTATCCCAACACTCTGAAGGGTTTTGATCAGGAATGGATGCTGTATTTTGTCAAATGCTTTCTCTGCATCTAATGAGAGTATCATATGGTTCTTGGTTTTTCTCTTGCTGATATGATGAATCACATTGATGGTTTTACGAGTGTTGAACCAGCCTTGTGTCCCGGGGATAAATCCTACTTGGTCATGGTGAATAATTTTCTTAATGTGTTGTTGGATCCTATTGGCTAGTATCTTGTTGAGAATTTTTGCATCCATGTTCATCAGGGATATTGGTCTGTAATTCTCCTTTTTGGTGGGGTCTTTGTCTGGTTTCGGAATTAAGGTGATGCTGGCCTCATAGAACGATATAAATGTCTTATTTAAGGTCTGTTTGGTCATCTTTAGTTGTTCCTTCTTTTCTAGTAGAATACATATTGCTATTTGCTTAAAATTCCTATTTGAGTAGATAACATATAAAAGATGTCTCATGCTTTGTAGTTAGCTATACTTATATTCGAGAAGATTTTTTTAACAAAATAAAAAAGAACGGTTTTCATTGTAGAACTCAAGAGGAGAGATAGATATTTGCTTGTAACTCCTACCAAAACTAATCTTGCAGCTTTGGTTATTGGTGGGGTGTGGGTAAAATAAAGAAGGAGAGAAGAACTGATGCCTTCTTAGGATACTTTTGGTTGAAGTATGTGAATATCAATTTAATCTGACTAACCAATAAATGATTTTATTGGCTCACATAACTAAAAATCCAGAGATAGGATTTAGGCATAGTTTAATTAGGGTTCTAGCAATATTTCTCTGCTTTTCTCTCAGCATTGTTGATGTCAGATTTGTCCTCAAGTTGTCATGCTTTCACGATGGACACTAATAGCCATTAGGACAAGGTGCTTCATGTTCACATTCTGTGAAAGGTAGAGAGAGCAGTTTTTCACTATACTGCTTTTAAGAGTAAAAAGGATATTTTCCAGAAGTGTCTGGTGACCTTCTCCACATACCTGAATGGCGGGAATCAGATCATTCTGAAATAGTCACTTGGCAAGGGAAGTGGATGGGATTATTCTCACTGGAACAGACCCATCTCTTGAAATTGAGAATAATTTCCCACACTGAATGACTGTTACTCAATGGATAGGAGTTGAAATGGATGCTAGGGAGTTAATAAAACATATTTACTAAAAATGTGACTCAATAAGATCTGTGTCTGAAAAATTAGAAGTCAGATCTGACATGGTAGCCGGTGAGCCCTCAGGAGCCACTGCATTCGTGACTTCAAGAAACGGAGAGGCCCACTGCTTATTGAGAGAGAGTGTATATAGTTCTGGGGATTGAGGATCTATTGTAGTAAACGATGTAATTATTTCCACTTCTCAGCTAAGTTCTTTGTAAGAAGACTAAACCTCTAACCCACTGAGTCAGGTTTTGTCAGGTAAGTTGCAAAGTATATAGTAATAGAATGTGAGTGTAAATGCCATATGTCACATCTGAGCAAAAGCCTTCAGAGGCATTATATAGTTCTGTAAAACCTCTTTTTAATCTCTGCCTGAAAGATGGCATGCTCCAAATAAGGATTTTTCAACCTTGGTCTCAGAATGAGCAAACACAGATTGTAAAACAGCAGCCAGCCAAATTGAATGAGAAATAAACCTTTGTTGGTATAATCCAGAGATGTAAGGGAGTTTGTGTGCTACTGTAGCATGATTTACAAAAGCTGGGTTTTAATATCAGTTTGGCTACAAGAAAAACATCTGTGATATATTGGATAAGTCACCAAGCCTCTCAAACATAGTTTTCATCTATAAAATAATAATTAAAAAAAAAGACCTTTAGATTTTATCTGTAATGCTTAACAATTTGACTGCTAAAAGTTTTTAGCTAGTCTAAAAAGTTAGTCTAGAAAAAGTCTAGACTAGTCTCTAAAAGTTTTGTCAATTGGTTAAGTTGTAAAATGTAGGTAATAATGATGTATTTTCCTTTTATTAATTACTTAAAGGCATTTATAACTTTCAATCAGCTTGAGATAAATCATGCTTTCATAATAAAGTATGAGACTCCTGCCAAAAGAAGCCTATTAGCTTACCTAAACTACTCCCATCATAAATCAACAGGTATTTCAGTCTTTTTAATACATAGATAATAACTAAGTCTCTATCTTTTTAGAACTCCCTGATAGGGTCTAAAATCTTTCTTTTCTAACACATTCTATTTTGTATTATGACTCTGTCCCTCCTTTTTTTTTTTTTTTTTTTACTAATTAGAGTGTATGATTCAATAAATGCTTAATTTAATTGTAAGGACAATTAAATTGCTACAGTTCTGGAGATTTTGTTAAGTAGAGACTTTTCTAGCTTTAGCTAACAAAATAAGGAGAAGATGTGATCTATGTATACCACGGAATATTAGCCATTAGAAATGATAAATACCCACCATTTGCTTCGACGTGGATGGAACTGGAGGGTATTATGCTGAGTGAAGTAAGTCAATCAGAGAAGGACAATCATTGTATGGTTTCACTCATACAGGGAATATAAAAAATAGTGGGAGGGATTATAGGGGAAAGGAGAGAAAATAAATGGGAAAAATCAGAGAGGGTGACAAAACATGAGAGACTCCTAACTCCAGGAAACAAACAAGGGGTAGTGGAAGGGGATGTGGGCGAGGGGATGGGGTGACTGGGTGATGGGCACTTGACTGGATGAGCGCTGGGTGTTATACTATATGTTGGCAAATCGAACTCCAATAAAATATATATGTATATTTAAAAAAAAAACCCAAACGAATGAATAAAAAAAAAAAAGGGAAACAAAGAACACAACTACAAAATAATCATACCAGAACACACACACAAACACACACACACACACACACACACACACACACACACGTACCCCTCCATACATCCAAAACTTTTGTTAATGGATCTTCCATTGATCTTGTCCTGTAGTTGTTTTAAGAATCTCTTATAGGAGAATACCTATTTATTTCTTTCTACAGTGTTAAAAAAAAAAAAAAAGCATTTAATGGAGAGAAAAAATGGCCTCTGAAAACCAATTCTAAATGAGACATGCACTAAGACTCTTGATTAGGGTGTGCTGGAACCTGCCATATCTGCTCCAACATCAGGCAGTATGAGAGCACCAAGGCCTCACGGCTGGGCTCTGGAGATTGGGAAGAATGACCACTAATAAATAAGTAATTTATGATTTAAGTAATTTTAAACATTTTCTTTTACTATTGAGGCAAGAATAGATAATTTAAATCCCCTCTTAACATAAGCAGAGGATATTTTACATACAATGTTCCAACTCATTTTATTTATATATATTTAGATATTAAAATATTTAAAATGCTAAAGATGTTGATCAAACTCATTATCTTTCTCTCTCTCTCTCTCTCTCTCTCTCTCTGTCTCTCTTTTTTTTTTCCCCAACTACTCCAATACATAAAATTGTGGGTTTGTGTTTGATCTACACATGGTAAAGGTGAAGAATGGGGAATGGTGGAAAAGCAGCTTGTAGGGAAGTAGGAAAGTAGTTCTATCAAATTTTGCATAAACAAACTGTTCTATATTTTAGAAAATCCTGTTAGTAAATATCTCTACCACTACAAATTTATCTATTTTTCTTAGTGACATTTTAAGCATCTAACATCTGTACACTGAGTTTTATTACAAAGAGCAGCATTTAGACAAATTAAATCTAACTAAAATCAACATTTATATGACTGTATCCAGTCTCAAGAACAGCCAACGAGTTGTAAGTACTAATGAGAAGATATTTGAGAGCTTATTACATCACTATTCATACATGCAGGCACAGAGGAAGTGTCTAGGTCATTTTGATGGTCAATTATTAGATGTGTTTATACTCAGCCAGATAGTGATTTTCCAACTGAATGGATTGTAAACAAATAGCATGTAACTATCTAAAGGCGGGGGGGCGGGGGGCAGTGTTTAGTGAAGGCCAGGAGAAAGCTAGCCTTGAATGTGAATGAGGAAAACATGTTTTGAATTTAGCAAAGTCACATTAATTAATATTTAGGATAACTATAAACTAACCTCTTACCAAACAGGCCTTCTGGACAAGCAGGGTGCTTGTGTTACTGGACAGAGATGAGGATTTATGGAAGTTTTGCTGAAAGTGGTGCTGGATTGCATCCTGAGATTCTGAAGATCTAATCCTGTATGCAGGAGGGGGTCTGGAGTCAAAAGTCAAGCAGGTCAAGCAGTCCTTCCAGCCAAAGGCTCAATCTGGAGAGACTGGGCACAGAAATAGAAAGTGGACATGGCACAATGGGGTGACTGAAAGGAAGGTAGATCAAACAATGGGTTTCTGGCAATATTCCATGAGACTTAGGTGCTGGTGTTCTACAGCTTGTGACTCCCTTTTGGTGATGGGGAAGCCAGTCATACGGTACTGTGACGGCTCCTTATAAATCAGAGGTTGCAAAATGTCATGTTTTGTTTGATCCATATAACGCTTACCCACAGAATGATATAAAATAAATTTTTTTTAAGGATGAACTAGCATTATTTATTTATTTATTTTATAATAAATTTATTTTTTATTGGTGTTCAATTTGCCAACATACAGAATAACACCCAGTGCTCATCCCGTCAAGTGCCTCCCTCAGTGCCCATCACCCATTCACCCCCACACCCCGCCCTCCTCCCCTTCCACCACCCCTAGTTCGTTTCCCAGAGTTAAGGATGTAAAATAAATTTACATTAGTTGCCAACACTTAACACTAAAGATAATTTTATCTACATATGTCAACTTACAGCTTTTCTGAACACATCAGAAATCTGGTATTATCAACCTTGCTGCCATATGTAGTATGGATAAACCTTGTGCTGGACCACTACTCTTGCAATGGGCGTGCTCTCTTCCAACTGCCACAGTCCACACCAGTCCCCACTGTCCTGCCCCTGTGGACGGGAGACACTTGCCTTTTGCCATCATACTCATTTTGTGTTTTGCTTATAGTAGAATTAAAGGCAAAATGGAGATATTTCTTAAATCCATTTTGCAGTTCTTTATTTTATAATTTTTTTCAATTTTAAAAGGCTTCAATTTTAAAATATTTCAAACATGTCAGAAAATAGACAGTAAAACTAAATAATCCCCCATGACCCTATTTCATGGCTTTAACTGTGATTACTTAAGTCCAGTCTTATTTCATCTATATCCCCACTCCCTTCCCTTCACTGTATCATTTAAAAGAAAATCCCTGACATCCTATGGTTTTCCCTGTAAGTATTTCAGTATGTAACAATAAAAGATAAGAACACTTATATAATAAAACTGTCACATATTCATGGTATAGTCACACTGAAAAACATTAGCAGAAAGCATTTATATATAAATTATCCAGTTTGTTAAAATTTCCAATCATTTCATAAATATATGTTACACTTTGTTTGAATCAGGATTAGGGATGCCTGGGTGGCTCAGTGGTTCAGCATCTACTTTTGGTTCAGGTCATGATCCCAGGGTCCTGGGATCGAGTCTCGCATTGGGCTCCCTGCATGGAGCCTGCTTCTCCCTCTGCCTGTGTCTCTGCCTCTCTCTGTGTGTCTCTCACGAATCAATAAATAAAATCTTAAAAAAAAAAGTCAGGATTAAAATAAGGGCTACAGGAGGTAATTGATTGATGTCTTTAAAGTATCTTCTAATTTATAACTTCTCTCCATCTCTGTATCTGTTTTTCTCTCTCTCTCTCTTAATCCCTCTCCCTCTCTTTGTATCTTTCTTTTGGCTATAAATTGTTTAATAAACCTGGCTCATTGTTTTTGTAGAATTTCTCAGAGACACAAATTTTCTGATTTACCATAGTAAAATTTATCATGTTCCTCTATTGTCTATATTTCTTGTAAACTTGCTTGAATTTTTTGAAAATAATATTTCATTGGCAGTGGTGTATTCCATCAGAAGGCCCATAATCTCAGGGTTTCTCTCTTTTTCTCTCATTAATCTGTGTTCAATGCCTAGATCCATCAATTCACTAAAGGTTGCAAAATGTTATAATCTAATTAAACTATCTTGTCTTTTTTTTTTTAAAAACTATCCTGTCTTTATTTAATAACTGAGCTGCCCCTATTAAGAAAAACATCGTCTTGTATGTTATTTGTTTACATAGTGGTATAGTTCTTATAGAAAAGGCTGAGCAAATGCTTTTTTCCTCTGTTTATGAGTTTCTCAAAAATAATTAGCACCCTCCATTTGAGACTAATTTGTATTTTTTTAGTATGAGCTCATGTATTTAAACATATTTCTTATGTTTTAATTCATAGCAGGTATTGTCTTTACTGATGCTTATATTTTTCTATCTTCTGCTTAATTTGACTTCATCCTCATGAACTTTGACAATCCCTTTGTTACCTTTTGGACAAACTGTCCTGATCTCATCTTGTACATTTTTTTTTATTTTTTATTTTTTTATTTATTTATGATAGTCGCAGAGAGAGAGAGAGAGAGGCAGAGACACAGGCAGAGGGAGAAGCAGGCTCCATGCACCGGGAGCCCGATGTGGGATTCGATCCTGGGTCTCCAGGATCGCGCCCTGGGCCAAAGGCAGGCGCCAAACCGCTGCGCCACCCAGGGATCCCTCATCTTGTACATTTTGAGCCCAGACATAGAATCTACTATTTCAGGAATCCTGGCTCCTTTGAGTGAGAACTGACTGGTATTTAAAGACCACAACCTGGGACACCTGCGTGGCTTAGCGGTTTAGTGCCCACCTTCAGCCCAGAGGATGACCCTGGAGTCCTGGGATCGAGTCCCACATCAGGCTCCCTGCATGGTGCCTGCTTCTCCCTCTGCCTGTGTCTCTGCCTCTCTCTCTGTCTCTCATGAATAAATAAATTAAAAAAAAATAAAAAGTAAAGACAACAACCTGGCTATTGGGAGCCATGCTCTATCAAATTGAGAAAGTTAAAGATAGCTTAGAGAACTGTGTGTTGATTTTCTTTTTTTTCTTAAGCCTGGTTCACTTTACTTAGTTACCATGCCTTTCTGGCTCTCATTTGCATTTCAGTTTGCAACTCCTGCTCAAAACCAATTCTAAGCCATCAACGTCCTGTCCTACATGCAGAAGTATACTACAACAGGGTAAAAGGTAAAGAACCTGAATTACTTTACAATAAGAGAAAAAAAATGAGGAGGAAATAACTGAAAAATTACTAGTAATTTTACTTATAAATCTCAGTCTGAACTTCTACTTATAAATAGCAAAACCCTGTGGACACTGTTTATTCACTTGTGAAATAAACCATACGCTTGATGCCTGGGACTAATTGCTTTATTTACTATGAATTTCAGAGGATCTTTCTTTTGATATTATCCATGTGGAAACACCCTATCAAGTTGGTAAGACTAAAGTGATGCTGTATTTAACTGACATTTTTTATTGCAGGAAAGGAAGGCAAAAAGAAAACTAGCGTTTATGGTCTAGAGGTTTTCAAATGCATTATCTCATTCTCATAATCACTCTCTAAGGTGGTGTCATCTTCATTTTCCCCCCTGAAGGATGTAAAATCTGGAGTTGCCAAATTTACCAAAAAAAAAAAAATCTCCAAACATTTTTCACTATAATATTTTAAGAACCCAAAGGTAAGAAAAGAAATGTAAGCATGGCGGAGGGGAAATGTTTTCTTAGTCACCAAAATGAATATCACAGGATTTCTGGGTTCATTTTGTGTGGGGAAATGCAACCCAGGCAACTGACTTTCACTTATTCCCAAGAAAATATACCAGCCAAAAGAGAAAGATATGCTTATGGATACTATATTAGCCAAGAGAGGCGAGGCTTTGCAGAGTAACATAAAGGTTTGCTTGTCTCTCGCCACTACTTCTATAATGTAGGTCAGTTGGAGGCAAGGATGAGAGTTCTTTCCTGTATAGTCACCAGTGAGCTAGGTCTCACCACTTGTAGCTGTATCACTTGGAACAGGTGACATGTGAGGTGTTGGCAGAAGGAGAAAAGAGACCATGAAAACTCACACATACAATTCAATGGCTAGGGTGGGAATGACTTTTCACCGAAGCTCACAGCCCACTGGGCAAAATTAGTCTGAGAGGGATGTGTGTATGTTGTAAGTTTATTGGAAAGCGCTCTCAGAAATACCTGCAAGAGAGTGAAGAAAGCAGGTTTGGACAGAGCAAGAGCCTGCACTGTGCTGCAGTTGAAACAGAGACGAATTGATGTTTTAGAGAGCTCTGGAGCTGAGATGGCCCCTCAAAGTTGTCCCATGCCAGGCGTGTGGGTGCAGGCTGCCTTTAGCTTTAAATTTAACAGGGATATACTTGGTCCCCTAATGTATTTCTATCTATAAAGCTCATTTAATTGGTTAAATCATATTAATCTTAGTACGTCATATTGATCTAATCTGTTTCAAGGTTGATATTTGTCTTCTCAGTTGGAGACATTTGGAAATTATAGTCATATTTGCTTTAAGCCACTAGGGAATTAGAGGACAAAAACTCTTCATTAAAATTTTCCCACTAGGTATGTTGCAGAAGATACTTTATTTTTATGGTCATTCAGATTTCGGATACTAGTCTCAATCTCTAGAGAAAGATCAATGATTCGGTTATTTCTAAGCTTAGAAATTCCAACTTTGCCTGAAGACTACTGGTCTTAAAACAATAGAGAAAAGGGTATCATTAATACAATGTCAGTATTTGTCTTTCTACTTTTATTTCCAAGGTGTACTGAATGTTAATTAGCATTAAGAAGTATATTATCTTAAAAAATAAGTATATTATCATAGCAGAGGTTTAAAAGAGAAAAACCAAGAAAATGCTGAGAAAATGGCCACAAATCTGGCAAAATATTTAAGGTTTGAAAAAAAGGTGTTTTTTTGGTTTTGTTTCTGGTATGCACTATTATGTATGCAACTGTGGAAGAGTAAAGATGAGTAGAGGGAGGCAAGAACTGTAGTTTTTAAAATTGTGATTTAAAAGTCCTTATTCCCAGGGCACTTGGGTGGCTCAGGGAGTTAAGCGTCTGCCTTCAGCACCTGCTTCTCCCTTGCTCCCCTGCTGTGCTCTCTCTCTCTCTCTCTCACTATCTCTCTGTCAAATAAATAAATAAAATCTTTAAAAAAGTCCTTATTCCATAGTCACTTGCCAAACAGATTATATCACACTCTCAAGAATAAGCAGAAGAATCTTATTAGAATATATATTTTGAAATATATAAAACTTTTAGGTAAATATTTTTTTAGCCAAGAGATTTCCTGTAAAGTGGTCATAATTTATTACATTATAATGCTCTTTGAAATTATTTTTCTTTTACCATATTTGCTTTATGTGGCTGTTTCACCTAAATTTATGAACATGGTAGCAAGTGTATTTATATGGAGATAAGCACTAGCAATAAAGTAGCCAGCAGTCACATGTAGCTATTTAGCATGTGAAATGTGGTTAGCCAGACTTCAGATGTGCTTTAAGTGGAAAATATACACTAGATTTTGAAGTCTTATTATGAAAAAAATATATAAATTTTCTCATTAATAATGTTTTATTGATTACATGATGAAAATAATATTTGAATGCATTGAGTTAAATAAAATATATCATTAACCTTAATTTTACCTGTTTCTTTTTCTCATTTTTTAGTGTGGCTACAGGAAATGTGAAATCACATTTCTGACTCCGATTTGTAGTTCTCATTACATTTCTATTAGTGTGATCCAAATGATTTAGTTGTTTTCTTCCAATGTTTTATCATGACAGTTTTCAAATAGAAAATAGAAAAGCTGAAACAATTTTACAGCAAACATATATCTTCTACAACCAGCATTTTACTATACTTGTTTTTCATGTATTTAGCCATCTGTCTTTTTTTTTTTTTTTTGTATTTTTCACAAATCCATCTGATTTTTTGGATGCATTTCAGAGTAAGTTGCAGATGTCACTGTATGTTCCTCTACATACTTTAGCATATAGAAACTAGTTTTGAACTCTATTAAAGTGCATATTCCTTTAGCCATTTTCTTGCATCTTTAGATTTGTGTTGGTAAGCAGAGGCATAAACAGATTAAATGTATCAAATCGGATTTAATAAATTTTCTGAGTAAAAGGAACATTTAATCTCTGTTGACATTAAAGCACAGATCTAGATTACTCAACAAATATTTGGAGACCTTATAACATTAAATATTGACTAGAAACAAATTTCTCTCATTTTCTGAGTAAGTGCAGAATGACCAGGCTGTGTTCCATGCTCATTGTGTGACCATGGATGTTCATACAACCTTTGAGTCTCTGGTGTTGATAGAAAGTTTATCTCACAAGATTATAGTGATTAAAGGAAATAATATGTGTAATCAATTTACTGGAGTTTTGGCACATTACTTTTTTTTTTTAATTAAAAGAAACTTAAAAAAAATATTTATTTATTATTTTGGAGACAGCATGAGCCAGAGTAGGGGGGAACGCAGAGGGAGAGAGAGAGAACCTCCCTATTAAGTGCAGAGCCTATGTGTGGCTTGATCCTATGGCCCTGAGATCATGACCTGAGTAGAAATCAGACACTTAACTGACTGAGCCACCCAGGCATCCTGGCACATACTAACTTTTAAAAGTCTACTTAACTGGAAATAAATACAAAATATTTGGGAGTATTTTGTTCGTCAGGTTGATCAGGAGATCCCTTGGCAGTGTAGGAATATCTCTGATAAGAAAAATGAACAGTCTTATAGATGGTTCATCATTTATAAATATACCAGAAAGGCACGTGTTATGTAATACCCTCCAATGAAATGGACATATGTTTCCTCCTTGTTTTACTTGTAAATATCTTATAGAAATTTCCTGAGACTTCTGTCAACATTTCCCAGATTGAGACTCTTAAACAATTTGGATTTATGCCTGTGTTGAGATTGGAGACTCAATGAGAAAATGTGTTTATGAAATTAAGTTGCAGGTGATTCACCAACAGATGATGTGCTGGTTGAAAGGCCAGCAATGCAGTGCAGGGACCCAGGAAATAGGAGGGTTAGCTGTGTTGTTTTCTGTTTTCCGTGTAGAGCTATATGGTCAACCATATTAAATATCTTTTAACATTTTTATTATATGGAACATTTTTTTATATTATCCAAGTAACACATTCACATAGTTTTTTAAAGTTTTAACAAACAAAACCAGACATCCCTTCCTTTCGTAGTGCAAGGGCTCTTACTACTACGTAAGGCAACTATTTTGAACTTTTAAACTATTTTGTGGTGTTTGCTTACATATTCCTAAATACTGTCAAAGCATTGATGGTTCTTGATGCATTTGTTTTAGAGATTTTACATGTTCTTTCTCTTAAAGTAGATAGAACTTTTAATTCTTTTACATTCCCCTTATCATCCCCATATCAATCCAGTATAGTTATAACTCAATTTTTAAAATCCATAATTCAAATTATTAATATGACTAGGCAAAACTTTTTTATTGCTAAGCTAAATGACATGGATGTAAGCCTCTCTTTATCTGCACTTTAAAATTTTTCCTGGAGTTAATCATTGCTTTATATTTTTCATTTATTTGGTTTCTTTGAACCAGGAGTTAAATTTTCTACCCTTTCCAGTAGTTCTGCAAAGTTTCTCAATAGTTTTTCTACAATTTAAAATCTATCAAATAATCTTTCATTTACTTTTTTAATGGGAGATTTTTCTCTTGAAACCATCCATCCCTCTCTAATCTGAATCAATTGCTATCTAGGCTTGCCCTTGACTGTGGAATGTATTTCTAATATTTCTGTTTGACCTCAATTTCTCAGGACTCATGATTTTTTTCTTCTTTGCATAATCACACATTTTAGAAGAGAAATTTCTCCAATAACTTCTTGAAAAAGCATAAAAAAAGAAGTAATTTTTTTTGAGTCTTTGAATATTTGTAAAGTTTCTCTTTTTTTTTAACCTTATTTTACTTTACTGATATTTTGGTTGGCTATGGAATTTAGTATTAAGAATACTTTTCACAAAGAATCTTAAAGGCATGGTCTTTGTCTTCTAGCATTTAATTTTGTAGTTGAGAAGTCCATTCCCAGTGTTTTTATGTAATTTTATTTTCAAAAAATCTGGAAGCTGTTAGGATTTTTTTTTCAACTTTTTTTTTTTTTTTTTTTTTGAGATTTCATAATAAAATGAGCTGGTATAAGTCCCTCTGCCCTTGTTAATTTATTGAACACTCAATTGGCTAGATAGATATTATTTTCCTCATTCTGGGAAATATTCCTCTTCATCTTTTACTTTTCAGGGGGGAAAAGTTTTCTCCTCATTTTCTTCTTTATTAATTCTTTTTGGAATAGGTATTTGTCGAATGTAGGACATCTTGGATCAATTTTCCAATATTCTTTTTCTGTTTTTCTATTTACCATTATTTTTGGCTTTTAAATTCTATTTCCTAGGAGATTTTCTTGACTTTATGTTCTAACCCATTTATTGAATATTTTGTTTGGATATTATTTTAAAATTTCAGGAACACTCTTTTCTTTTGTTTTCTGATTATTTCTATTTTTATAGAATCTTAGCATTATTTCTCAGAAGTAAAATCATCTCATCTTTTGAGAGTATGAATCATGGTTCCTTCAACATATTTTTTTTTTCCTGTATCATGTTAGGATTCTCTGAAGTATATTTTACAGTTTGTTTGGTTATTGTTTTTCATGTTTCAGACTGTTCCTTAACATTCTCTGCAGATCAAGATATATTCAAAATGAAGCATTAATAGAGGAGTTGGAAGCTTTTTGTATTGGGGCATATTTGTCCATTGGACTGGTGGACCTATGTCATTTTTGTTGGGGGTTCAGTGTTTTTATTTTTTATTTTTTTATTTTTTTTTATTTTTTTTAAGATTTTATTTATTTATTCTTGAGAGATAGAAGGAGAGACAGAGCCAGAGACACAGGCAGAAGGAGAAGCAGGCTCCATGCACCGGGAGCCCGACGTGGGATTCGATCCCGGGTCTCCAGGATCGCGCCCTGGGCCAAAGGCAGGCGCCAAACCGCTGCGCCACCCAAGGATCCCAAGGGTTCAGTGTTTTTAGAGGAAGATCTTCTAGGCTCCTGCTCTGAAGTTGTAAATCTAATAGCTGACATTTGGGGGCTGGATAGATGCAGGAGCTGTTTAGCTCACAACTGAGTATGGAGATTTTTGCTAAATTCTATCCTACCCTCTCCATATCGTCACCCAGAATTAAGTCTAATACCGTATTCCAGATTTACTCTGGGTCTTGTATTCCAAGTCTGAAACAATTCAGGTTCAATTTCTCTTGGGGAAAAAAATTCATTTCTTCAGTGTACTTGAAGGGTGGTTGCTTAAAAGCAAAGAGAGGGACAAACTGAGAGTCTTATTGCTTCTTTTGGAGATTTAAAGGCCTTGACATGCCCACCTTCAAAGATACCTGGCATCTCCAATTACTGAGACTTTCAGGGGATCTGAACAACAAACCAGATTATTTTGCAACAGGATTCCTTGTTATAAGTACATGGATTTGAACTCTTTCCCTTCTGCTAAGTTATATTCAATTTCTTCATCTGCTTTCTAAGTTTATAATCTGTTATGGATGAGGTTGCAGATGTCTTCTGTTTCTTTAAGTGAAGATAGAATTTGCGCTTCTGTTTCTTGTCCTCTTTGATTATTGGAGGGTTTTGTTAAAAGAAGAACTAAGAGGAGTTTTATTTACTTAACCATCCAACTTTAAATACTTTTCTTTCTTCTTCATCTTTTTCAATTCCCTCTTAATATTGTCTGTTTCTTAGTCTTTTCTCTTTACATACCTTAAATGCTACATTATTTATACCTATTTCATCTATTTGTTGACAAAATAAATATTGTCTCAATATAGGATTACTGCTTACTGCTAAATAAATGCTTTCTTTCTTTTTTCTTTTTTTTTTTTAACAGAAAGGTGGTCTCAGTTTGTCTGCTACTTTCTCCTAAACACCTTTCCCAAACCTTTAAAACCAGGAAGGGTTTCATTGCCATATATAACTTTAATACCACTACAACATTTACCATATTACATTGAAATTACTGGTTTGCTTGTCTTCCTGAAATTTTACCAAGAGTAGAGGCCACATCTCAGTCATTACTGTATCCTCAGTGCTCAGCTCAGTAACCTCAGATATAGGAGGCACTTGGGAAATATTTGTTAAATTAATGAATGTTAAAATGCATAGATAATTTTCATTAGCGTAAGATGGTAAAATATTTTAGTTCATTGGCCTTACTATTGTTATTATGTTATCATTATAGGAAAGTGAAAACTAAACATTTTAAAGATCGTATCTCACCACTAATTATCCTTTTACTGCCATTAGTGAAAATGTGACTTCTTAAATATTTCAAAGAATGCCTTTGAATATTGTTACTTTTCTTTGTAGTTCTCATTGCAATTTTGTTAGCCCAAGTGTTTTAATCTTCAAAAATTTTGCTTTTTAGGTCCTAATTCTAGTGCATTTTTAGAATTTATGTATAGTGCATGCTTTTCTCCTCACTGTGAAGAGCTTCGTGAGAGAAAGGAGGCAGGAGTTAGAATATATTTTTCCATACTTAAATAAACAAAAAAACTGTGAGTGGTAAGATTTCTATGCATGGAATATTTCTGCTAGAATGAAGAATCCTTCACATTCTCATATAATTGTGATTATCTCTCCCAGATTAGTTCTTGGCTTACAAAACAAAATGCTACCCCAGGCTAAACTTCAAAGTAGGTAGTGGCTTCAAAGAGATAGAAATTTAATGGAGACAAAAAAAAAAAGAAAAAGAAAAAGAAAAAAGAAATAAAAACAAAACACAGAGAGGTAAAAGACATAGCCAAAAATGTAGGATTAGCTTTTAGAAATTTTACCAGGAAAACTTTGAAAGTCAATAAAATAATACAATAGTAACACATTGGAAAGAAGCATCAGATATTCAACTACTCATGTTATGTTAATGCTTTGTGATTGTCTCAAAAAACAAAGTTAGCTTTATGTCTCTTTAACAGTATAAAGAATTTAATATTTATCTGACCTTTTAAGTTGAGATGAAAACACAATAAATACACCAAACTTAAAATAAACAACTATGGACATGAGCCAGATACAATACTTTTGTATTTTCACTGATGGAAATAGTTTTAGAGATGTCCAAAAAGATTTTTAAATGCATTTAAGCAACTGAAATACTTACTTTTGATGTTATCACCATGTGGCCAGGTTGTCTCTTGAACATGCTTGATTAAAAAATGGTTTGGCTCAGCTCTGTTTTGCTCATCAAAGGAATAAAACATTACTGGAAAATTTCAAAAATAATCTTTTTAAATACCATGAATACAATTAGCTAGGTCCTGAAATAATGTTTCCCAGGTCCCCTTTGACATACTTTTATGTACATTCACAATAATAGTAAAATAAAAAGAAGGCTAGGATTTGTTTAGGTTTTAAGTCCAGTAAAAGGAAAGGGAATAGTATACATTTCATAAAGTTGACTCCTAATGATTATCTTATTATACGTGTATATATGCTCATTAATGAACATTTACCAAGAATAAACAAAAAGAACAAAATGCTCATAGTTGCAATATACAGCCACACAACCATTCTTAGCATTTCAGCACATTTTCTTCAAACCATTCTTTTTTATACATTTATTGTTGGTGTTACATATGTAAAACCACTGTTGGTTAAAAAGAACAACTTTTAACTATGATAAATAACAAAGAGAAGAAAAATGGAGGAAGACAGCATGAAAAATTGTCAGGAAAGGTAAGTATAAAATTTTGTTCCAAGTACTTTCTAAATACTTTTTTTCCTTTTTTTTTTTTTAAGATTTATCTATTTATTTTAGAGAGTGAGAGAGTGAGCAGGGGGAGGGGCAAAGGGAGAGGGAGAGAGTCTCAAGCCGTCTCCCTGCTGAATGCAGAGTCTGATGCAAGGCTCCATCTCACAACCCTGAGAACATGACCCTGAGATCATGATCTGAGCTGAAATCAAGAGTCAGATGCTTAACCAGCTGAGCTATCCAGGAGCCCCATGAACTTTGCTTTCTAATGAGAGTTTGAAAACTGAATGAACTCATAGACCCAGAAGCTATGAAACAACTGGACAATAAATCCTACAGAATTTAAGTGCTGCACACTGTTATTTGGACTTCTTTTCCAATAGAATAGAATAGAATAGAATAGAATAGAATAGAATATAGAATAGAATAGAATAGAATAGAATAGAATAGAATAGAATAGAATAGGGACGCCTGGTAACCACCATCACTCATGGTGGTTGAGTGGTTGAGTGGTTGAGTGGTTGGCTCATTTAAAAAAGATTTAAATAAAATCTTTAAAAAAATAGAATAAAATAAAATAAAATAAGCCTCACAAACTAAAATGCACATTTTTAAAAAAAGATTTTATTTATTCATGAGAGACACACAGAGAGAGAGAGGCAGAGACACAGGCAGAAGGAGAAGCAGGCTCCATGCAGGGAGCCCGTCGTGGGACTCGATCCTGGGTCTCCAGGATCATGCCCGGGCTGAAGGCAGCACTAAACTGCTGAGCCACCTGGGCTGCCCTAAAATGCACATTTGTAACACCATTGACTGGTTCTACCCTATCTATAAGATACTGTGCAGATTTGTCAAAATCCATACATATTTTTTAATCCATGTTTAGTGCTACTTTGGTAGACTCTTAAAAATATTCTTTTGGGGAAAAATGATTTTTTAAAGGTTTATGTATTTATTTGAGAGAGAGATAGAGAGAGAGCAGGGTAGGGAGAGGGGCCGAGGGAGAGGGAAAGAGGATCTTAAGCAGACTCTGCACTAAGCACAGAGCCCATTGTGAGGCTCCATCTCATGACCCTGAGATGATGACCTGAGCCAAAACCAAGAGTAGGCTGCTTAACCTACTGCATCACCCAGCTGCCCTGAAGCCAATGATGTTCTTACCTGCACTAGATGGTGAAAATAATTTAACAGTTGGCTTGTACTCAAAAGATAGTATAATACTTTTGGGAAGATAAATCAATATTCACAAATGTGAAAGGTGAACGTGAAAATATTAGAGAAATTTCAAGAAGCCAGTGGGGCATGAAACTATGAGAGAGAATTCATGGAGAAAGAAGGATATGATACGGACTTTAAAGCTGGGTAGAATTTAAGTTTTTTAGCTTAGTGAATTAAAGAAGTAGAGATGTTATAGATGGGAACACTAGGAGGAGCAGAAGTTGAGAGAAGATACTGGCTATGACATGTCTGGAAAATAGTATGAAATTGGAAGACTAACAGAAAATGGTATCCTGAATTCTCAGTTTAGGTATAGAACTACAAGATAGCAGTCATGGAATAATGACGTCAATAAGTAGTTATAACTGTGATGAAATGTACAAATATAAAGTTTTATAGGAGTGCAATTGGCACGTTAAACACATTGGGAAAATGAGTATAGAGACAGCATACCTTTATGCCATTTCTCATGACCCCTTTAAAATTTGGTGTGAGGTGATCTTCTGCTGCTATGAAAACTCTAGTAGTGTCATTTTTCTCTTATGGTGGCTTTAAATTGCAAGTACTTTCTAAATCAGAAATGACAGTGCTTGTCCTTTGTAATAGTCAAAATGTCCAAGTCCATTCAATGTACAAGCTATCCCCTTCTTCTGTTTAGGCGTCTACAGGGGGAGAGGTGTAGTTGCCTTTTTCTCTGTCATTCATCTCCTTACCCTTTTGCTAGTTGCTCTTTCTGACTCTTCTGCGGGGGAAGGATGGAGGCATAAGGCAGCAGGGGAGGGAAGGGGAAAATAAAATTTTTTATTTGATTAGGATTATCCTAAAGTGACTTGTCTTTGGGCCTGCCTGGTCCATCTCTAAGGCACATCTCTAACTCTTTTGAGGGTGCTTTGTGTGTCCTTAGTAGGGTTTCTTACCTATATTCTCTTGCAGGTTGTATGTAGCTTCCTCATGCCCGAAGAATCTTGGGATACCTTTAGTTTATCTCCACTAAGAACCTCTTCCCAGTCCCCTACTCCTAAACCCCTCCTCAAGATGACTCTCTTAGGCAGGACTTAAATGAACTCCACATCTGCTTTCTGTTATGCATGACCCACAACTGGATTTGAGGACCCTTACACAGCCTTTACCTTTATGGATTCTAGGAGTGTAGGCTGATTTCAAGGCAGCTCTCTCTCCTTCAGCTCATCTCTTAATAGGGGGACCATCTCTCATTCTTCTTCAATTTTTGGACAGCATGCCAGATGCCAATTTCTTATGCTTCCCTAACTGGAGGTGACAAGTGGTGAGCCCTTTTAAAGGTCTCTTTGAAGTCCCTTTCAGTAGGCTTGAGGTGCAGATGGAGAGCCCTTGTCCGCTGGTGGACATTGAGCTCACAACCCAGCTATTCTCAGGAAATAATCCTTAAAAATTCTTTCTTTCTATATGAATAGGAGGTTGAAGAGTCATTAAACTAATTTTGATATTTTTCTCTGAAAGTTTCTGTCTTGGTTTGACACCTCACTTTGGAATCTTTTTAGGGATTTGGCTAAAACTCTCATTTTACATCCTTTCCTGGAAGAATTAAAGGGGCCTAACATAGTTCATGAGGTCAGGAAGAATTTTCCTGTGGGAATGAACAGAGAAATTTCATGGAATTCAAGCAAAGAGCATTTGAAGAGTGGAAGATTGCTCCATAGTAGTAAAGGCATCTGGGAACCCCAGTAAAAGGACTGAGAAGAACCCATTTTCTTGGGTAGCAAAAAGGTTATTGGTGATCTTGGCAAGAATAGTTCCTGCCAAAAGTTAAATTCTCTGAGGTTGAAGAAAGAGGGGGACGTAAGGGAATGGAGACCCAAGTGTAAGGAAAAGGAAACCACACATTTCAGAGCTTCTGGAACTTTGAAATGAAGAAGAAGAAAGTTGGGAATTCTTTTCAGACTCCTGAGTGCTGGGAGAGGGGTAGGTAGATAAACAATGGTTGAGCGGTGATGATCAATGGAAATGGAGAGGTAGGTGGTTCAGGAAGGCTGGAGGGGATGAATCTAGAGTTGAGGTAATGGTTAACCTTGGGCAGGAGAAATGCCTCCTGCGAGTTTGCCAGAAGGAAAGAATTAGTGAGGATGTGAAGCAAATGTGAAGATTTGGTGTTTGAAAGGCAAGGAATTTATGGCCTGATGGCTTCTACTTTCTCTGCTTAATCACAAAGTCCTGGAATGACTTTTTCTTCAAATTGGGAAAAATAAAGTAAACCTAAATAGCTGAAGGCCTTTAACTAGCTTATATCTGGATTTGACGTGATAACTGGCTATATCTGGATTTGACGTATAGGAGAGACAGGATTCAAAGGAAAATTATGAAATATTTAAATATAAATATGGGATTGTGTTAACCATTTTAATGAGCATTTGCACAAGAACCTGTGCTAAGCACTTTACATACATCCAATTCCCCATCTCCACTCACCTAGATTTAGAGCTGTTTTTTTTAAATAAATTTATTTTTTATTGGTGTTCAATTTGTCAGCATACGGAATAACACCCAGTGCTCATCCCGTCAAGTGCCCACCTCATTCCCCGCCACCCAGTCACTCCCCCCCCCCCCATAGAGCTGGTTTCCCATCTACTTTTGCTCCAAAAAAAAGCATTCTCTGTTCAGCAGCCAAAGTAGATTTTTAAAAAACACAAACTGGGATATGTCCCCATTTAAGCCTTGGCATAGCTTCCAAGTGCCTGGAGGTAAAGTCCTTCATGTTCTGGACCCTATGTGTTCCTTCAACCTCACCTTTTCTTTGGTTGTGTATTACATTATTCTTGGAGTTATTGTAAATAAGTCTGTTTTTATTTCACATAAGTATTCTGTTAGTTTTTACAGGAATATACAAAACCTATTGAGTTTTATTCCAGACAAGTTATTGTCTGATGATACTTCAAAATATTATTTAGGCTAAGTCTTTTGCAACATGCACATAGAATGAATGCACTAAGACAATCAAACTTATCCCCAAACCCCAAAACTCCTTTGTCATATAGCTTGAAATCTTATTTTGGTTTTAGCAAGAAAAAGAAAGCTCTTAGAGTGTTATATTCTCACTTCTATGTAGTGATGGCAGCAGCCAATGCATGGGAATAAGAATTCTGGGAAAATGCTAACATCTAGTTTTCTACTCCTTTATTCAAGCTTCTCTCTCTGGATCCATTTTGCTTTTATAAGAGCTCTCAATCTGAATGAGTATGTGTTGGGCATAATATCAAGATAAATTTTCTGTTATTTGTCATAATGGTGCTTTTTGTACCACTCCACTTAGCCTTATTCTATATTTAAATGAACTCATAAATTTAGGGTAGATTCACTAAGCCATTAATTAAATTTTTCTATGAGGATAAATCATGTTTCAAGGTTTTAGCATGGCATCTCCTCCTCCCTCCCTATCTCTCTCCTCCTCTCTCTCTGTCTCTGTCCCTTCCTTCCTTCTTTCCTTCTTTCAATTAAGTTAAAGAGAATTTGTCTGGATATCCTGAAGTCTGAAGACTGGGTAATCCTGAAGATTACCCAAAACAAATAAATAAAGAATATGATAAAGAGATGGCTTGGTTTTAGTGATTCTTTGCATTCTAATAATTAAAAAAATGAATAGCTAAAACTGAAAATGATTTCTACTTAAATGTTTTGGGAGAAGATCAATAGAATATGTTTATTAAGTCAGTGTGATGTCTACAGACTGGTGCCTTTCATTATTTTTAAAATTTTGCAACGGTCTGTGGATTTCCAATTTACGCATCCTAAAGGGAATGTTAGAAAATATGAGGATATTTAAGTAACACAAGTATCTCAAATTAATGTGTTTGAAACATTATGTACATTTTTCTATGATTTATAAACTGCTGCTCATTTTTATAAAAGTTTTCAAAACATTCTCTCACTAGCACTCCCCTAAAATATCTGAATAACTTGTATAACTTTTGTAAATATCACTTATGCAGTAATTGGCAAGGAAATAAATGTCACTCACAAAAGCCAGAAACTAAATCTTAACCTACTTAATAGTTTTCTTCCATGTTTGGTATATATACATAGATCGATTTTGACTTTGTTATGGTGCATTTCCATCCAAGTATATAACTTGTTTTACCCAATCATTTTCCTACTCTACCTTAACAGCTTTCAGGACCTCTACTCACTCCATGGACTATAAGGGCAGATGTACTTGTTTTAGTGATTTAATATTTGCTTTAAGGAAGACATAAATGAGTAGGAAGAACCAGAAAAAATGGTTTAACAAAATGCTAACAGAGCAAATCTGATACACAAGGATCTGGAAGGGCTATTAATTCAGCCAATCTTTTCATCCTCAGGAAGCTACTCTATGGTTTACCTAGAAAGCCAGAGGAAGCAGGCATCTTTATGCCCCTATCATACTCCCCAGGTAGGATTCCATGTTTAGAACAGTGGTTCTTAAAGTGTGTTCTGGGTGCTAGCAGCATCTGCATCACCTGTGAACTTGTTAGAAATCCAAAAATATAGGTAGACTTGCTGAATCAACGCTCTAGAGTGTAAGGTCACTGTATTTTAACAGGACCTCTGGGCAATTTGAGAGCCACTGACCAATGAACAGCTCTGGCCGTTATGTGGGGAGGGAGTAGAGCTCCATGCAGAACATGATAGATTTATTACACATGGCTGTACTCTGCTTCTTCCTTAACTGAGCCATGCCCTTCCTCTGGGTAGCATGACATGATGGACATATGCTTGCAGTCTTAGAAGGAAGAAGAAGTCTTCTCTGTGTAATCCATACAATTTAGGGTTTTTGTTTGTTTGTTTGACTGATTGATTATGGGAGACAGGAATTCCAACACAAACTGGCTCAAATAAGAGTATTTATTTGACCATCTAAGGATTAATAATAGTAAATAGGTAGCATTTATTGGACATTAAGTACATGTCAGGCACTGGTCTAATTGCTTTGCATGTACTAATTCATTAATCCTTGCAAAACTTTTCTGAAGACTGTTATATCTCCATTTTAGAGAAGCAGAAACTGAGGCACAGTAACGTTGAGTAGCAGGATTGGGATTCTAACCTTGATAGTGGACCGGGCTTCAGACTGGCTTGATCAGAGGTCAAGTCACATCACCGGAAATCTTATTGCTCTCAAAGTTGAGCAAAAGTCCTGAGTCTGACTCATATCAACTCAGGATCATAAGCTTATCTCTGAACCAATCACCATAGTCAAGGGGGTAGGATGTACTGATCAGCTTACAATATTCTGGGCCCATTCCCAGAGGTGAGGGTGGAGTCAGGAAACCAGTCCTCATCACAGAGTGCTTTCTTAGGAGCTGAGAGGTGAGTGGGTAATGGGATATTACACAGGGGCAGAGAAGATCACCTAAGGCACTGCTTTATTACTCAAGACCTCTTTGAATCCAAGTGACCTAAGTCCCATACAAACTAGCTTTGACAAAGAGGCATTTATTGGATCACATTACTGAATCACGTGAAGGGGAGAGTTTCATGAGGATTTGAAGAGACAACTGTCACCAGAGGCAACTTCTTACCAACACTCTTCTTCATCACCTTTCCACTTCCACTTGGATTTTATTCCTGGGCACCATCTTCAAAACCAAAAATGATATTTTTTTAGGGTATTACTATAACTACAAAATATTCTGAAGGCAAGCTTGACTTAAAGGAGTCAAGTTAGAATTAGTGTGTGTGTGTGTGTGTTTTCTGAGATCCTAAAACAGAGACATTGGTGCTCCAAATGATAGGATGAGGATGAATTTAAGTCAGCTGGGCCATGATATGCACAAAAGATTAAAAGAAATTTTTACTACCCCTGGAGAGGAATGTTGCGAAATAAAATTGTGATTGTTCTCTTGTCCCAGCCTGAAGATAGTGGTCATAAAAAATTGTGAATGTCTTATTCCATTAATTCAACAAGTAATGTGTTGAACACTTACAGAGGTATCCTGTGTGTCCTTTTGTGGGGAGACAAAGAGAACTAAGATCACTCTCTCCATAAGGATCCAGATTTAACAGCAGAGACAACACAAAAGTGTACAATTGGAACCGGAGGGAGGGAAAATTATTTTGTTTTAAATAAGGGCAACATGAAGCTTTGATTAATTTAACTGCTGTTTATTTAATCATTTGTGAATTGTTAGCACTCTTATTTTTTACCATACTTTATTCACTAAACTATATGTAAAACTCTCTATTGCTCTCTAACTTTGTATTTTTTTGCTCTTCTTCTCTTTGTTCTCATTTCTTCAAATATAAAGTAATTGAAGAAAAATAATAATTGAAAAAGATTCTTAAAATTTTTAATTTTTTAAACAAGATGATATTGAATAAGCCTAATACAAATGTTAGCTTGTTTAGTATCCAGTATTAAAAAGGAGAATACAGACCTGTTTGGAGAACCAAGTAACTTTATATCTCTAATTTTCCCAGTAATTCTATAAAATGTCATGAACATAATGTCATCATTGTATAATGAGTATAATAGTAAAAATTCTGAAAAAGATAGCATTTTATTTTTACTACTAACCAATAAATTATTATTAATATAGTTAAACTAAACTAGTGACATAACCACAAAAGAAAAGTTGGGCTATTTTAATGAACACAATGTGAAGAAAAGAGACTACTTCTGAATTGCAGTGACTATAAAATTAAGTTGTAACTATAACTACGTGTCCCTTGTGTTTGTGAAAACTCCCTAAGTATGTTCTTCTAATTTTTTGTAGAAATTATTTTCTAATAATTACTTGATGTTTATCAAAATTCATTCTAGTTTTTAAAGTGCAATTTTTGGAAAGACACAGAGCCGCCCAGAAGATGGGATGCATATGCAATATTACTAAACTGCATAAACTGCAATGAAAGGAAAACTCAAATACTGTCTATAGTTTGCTACTGTTTGTCCCAGACAGACGTTTGTGTATTACCACTGTTTATTCTGAAAACTCTTGATGGCGAACATGTGGTTTTATCTTTGGAGTAAGGTTCAACCTAATAGAATTCCAAATAGTTCTGGTAAAAGACCTAGATGCTATCTAGGCTGCAATGGTAATACTGAGAGTTCTCATTCATCAATACTATAAGTTAGTTCCATATGCTAACTTGAGATGGTTGCCAAGAAAGATTATCTGGTGAAAACATAAATTGTGGTGTCATATAGTCTGATTCCATTTGTGTTTAAACTACAACACAAGAGTTTAAATGTATACACCAGTGTGGAATGGAAACCAATGTAGTCCTCTCTCATTACCTATCTGAGTAGAAGCCTCTTTTTCTATCTTTTTTTCCCCCAGGCTTTGAATCCACAGCATTGGGAATACATAAAATATTTTTTCATGTGTGTATGTATAAATGGATAAAAGGGTAAAGGGGCTTTTGGCTTTGCCCTATATACACTTGTGTGTTGTTTGATTTTTTTATGAGCATGTAACTATGAAATAAAGTAGAAGATCAAGACAAAACTTGACTAAAAAAGACTTGACTAAAAAAGAGTAGATGAGTTATAAATAAGGTCATGGCAATATATATATATATGTATATATATATGCACATATTACATTATTCAAAAAATATATTTTATATGAAAAAGCCTGTTATAGAATAACATGATATCCTATTTCTGTTCAAGAGAAAGAAAAGCAAACTGTGGTGAGAGTGATGTTGAAGAGATGTTCACTTTTTCTTCTCGGTACTCTGTCCTCAAGCTTATGCAATAGTTACGTATTTATATAATATTTGTGTTATTTGTGAAAAAGTGATTTTTTTTTTTACAGAGAATTACCTGATTGTTTTACTTCTGCTAAAGGACAAGTAATAAAGAAAGCTATGAGGAATTTTAAAATATATATTCAATTATTAGAGAGGAAAAATTGTTTCACTTTGTATAGGAATCTCAGTATTAATCAAAGGAGTCAGTTGTGAACTTTTCTGAAATCATTTTTGATGTTTTGTTTTCTCAATCTGTCTAAGAAATTAAGTCCTTTATTTCAATATTATATTTTTCATGCTTAGTATCTCTAATGACCTTAACTGCTTGATGTTTATAATATTGTTTCTTTATTCTCGATAAAGATATTTTGCACATTTTAATCTGGTCCATTAATTTTGCTTTCTTATGTATAGAGTTTTTCTTTCATAGAGCTTGTATGCACTCCTCAGATGTCTGGTTTTTTGTTTTTGTTTTTTCCTGCATGTTCAGAATGGTGGGACCAGCATCTTTCTCGCTGGTGATGTGTACATGAAGGGAGGGATGTCGACTTAGATTGCAGCTGATACACCTTTTGGTGAAAATGAATAGCCACAAAGGTATAAAGAATTTCTGATATTGTACTTTGTAACCTGTCCTTGCCTCAAGCACTGTTTTTTTTTCTGGGGGCTGCCTCTTCTTGTAGTTTTCCAGTGGGAATTCAATGATGGGAAGCTACTTAGTTTTTCAGCACTAGGTGGTTATTCTCTACTTCCTACCCACCTGGTACCAGCAAGGCCCAGATGAACTGCCACTCGTGGCAGGCCCTGGATGGGAGCTTTCATTTTCTGTCCACTTCTTGAACCTGGTAGGGAACAGTAGGCACTTAGTTGGCCAACATAATGTGAAAAGTACAGAGCTAGAAAGCTTTCCTGTAGGTTCTGTGGGAACTGACCTATGTTCTGGTTCTCTGAGGGCTTTTTATAGTCTTTGATTTAGATTTTGGGATCCATCAAATTCCTTTTTTAACTTTGTGGCATCTACAGATTTGGGTTCAGGGGAAGGACCAAACAGTCCATGACTGTTCATGATCTGACCCTGACCACTACACCAAATTTCAGCTTGGAATGTACTCATTTCCCCAAATCTCCTTGACACCTGGCTTTATCCTTATTATATTTTAGGTCCCAGGGCTGTCATTTCCTCAGAAAGCCAGACTCATAGATTAATATATTATTCCTTATACTTTTTTATATTATGTTGACAATTGGGATTTCTTCAATAACTAGCCATGTCTCTAGATGTTATGGTCCATGAGAACAAGGAATGTGTCTGCTCTTCTTGTTTACCTTCTCATCTATGACATCTATCATAATACCCATGCAGTACCTGGGACTCCATGAATATTTTTCAAAGGAAAAAATAAGGAAAAAAGAAAAAAGGAAAAAGAAACTGATCTATTTTTGTAAAAGTGGAGTGCAATGTATATCTATTCAAGATCAATCTGCTTCTGAATTAGTCATATCTGTAATACATAAAAAGTGTGGAATCATAGACTGCTTTATCCTGGATGTGAAATGACATTTGGCCTTGTTTTATTAATATCTCATTAAACACCAAAAGTCGATGAATTTTCTGGAAAAGAAACATAATATGTTTCAGCATGAAATAAAAATTAATTCTGTATTATCCACTGGGAGTGAATAATAAAGTATTGATTGTGTATAAAACTATTATGAATAAGAGACTGTAGAATTCTCAGAATGTAAAGTATTCCTTACTTAAAAGTCTGGTAATCTATGTGAAGCATTAGTAAAAAGTAAACGTTTTTACTGAAAAAATGACCAAAGAAAACCAGTGAAGATTAAATAGTAGAGAAATTAAGAAGATAAAGGAAATGATAGACACACTTTGAAGATCCTCCTTCTAAACATCTTAACAACTAGATAAGTTTTCCTCCCTCTCTGTTCTAACATATAAGTAAATTACTCGGATCATCACCTACATGTTTCCTAAACCAGATAGTTCAATCCTAGGCACATTTCTCAGTTGCTAGTTCATAAAGCATTTCAAATAACAGACTGTGTCAGGGCATAAAATGATGTTACAACTTCAGATTTCTTTTTTTTTTTTTTCCCCTGAGGCATTAGGCTATGGTAGAAGCACTGGGTGCTTGCATGTTATCCTCTTATTTAATCCAATTTTCCCTTTCTGGTACAGTAACTTAATCTCAGAGACACATGTATAGTTACATGAACAGACAAGACTTCCTCTTTCTATCTCCTGCTCCGTTATCTAGTCTCCAGGGTTATCATGTTCATTTATGATCTGCAACTAGAGGATGAAGTGAATTGCTTTACAGTGAAGCAAACAAGAAACTTTTTATCTCCCAAATCTCTGCTTTTCTCAATACTAATGTCTTTTACAATACAATTTCTCTTCAGTGCCAGCTTGTTTTGTTCTTTTTGCTTGCCATTGAGCCAACTTTCACTCCATCATGTCAAATGCACACTGTGGAAGTTATCAACTACCAATTAAGCAAGTTCCAAGTGCTAGGAAGGAAAACAAAACAAAGCTCTCAGCAGGCAAGGCTTATACTGATAGCTGGAAAGCACCAAATTAAAGCTAATTCACATAACTTCAGAGCGTGACTCAGAGCTCCAGATCATGAGTCATGGGCTTTCACTGAGATAGGGCCGGCCGTACACATGGAACAGCTTAGTGTATGCAAAAACAGGCTGAAAAATGTGTAAATCCATCATGGATATATCACAGTGTTGCAAAAATGCATATTATGATTAGGACTGTCATGTCAATAAGGGTTAGCTGTCCCTCTGAAGAAATCAGTATTTCAAGCAATCTAAAATAGAGTGTATTGTAAAATAGAGGCTTTATTTATACTGAACTTGTCACTATGACTATGAATTTCCAGCATGAGGAGGAGTTTGGGTAGTACTTTATGGAACAAATAAGCCACAGCCACTTGAAGACATGCGATGAGGAGAGAAGTGAAAGCAAGACACTCATGCTAAGTCATCTACATGCTCATGGGCTAACTTTGACAATCTAGCCTGCCATCTGATTGGCCCAGGTCTATGGATATCAGACTCATTCTCCATCCTCCCTTGCCAGCCTTTTGGCATGAAACTGTATTTTCCAATTCCTCCCTTTATCATGCCATGGACCGTATTGCTTTTTGCCATCCTTGGGTCCATTTTTGCCAACACTACTAGGGATGTTACCAGAAATCTAACTTACTCTGGAGTTTTAGCTCCAATTTGGTTTGTTGCTTATCTGCTATTTCCTCCCCCTTCAACCACATACATGTGCCCAAAGATTCTTTATTTTCTGACTACATGAGCTATGATAACCTCTCAGCCAGTATCAGTGGTGGGTTTTTTATTTTTTATTTATTTATTTAATTTTATTTATTATTATTTTTTGTGGTGGATTTTTTTAAATAGATCTTATAGATAGAGTCTACTGGGTAGAGGAAATGGACCAAAGGATAGGGTTCCTAGGTAAATGGGAAATAAAGTATGGGTTCAGAGATCTGGAAACAGTTGATTACAGTAATTGGACATACAGGTAAACAAGAATTTTTTTTTTTTTTAAGATGAGTGAGGATAAGTGGTTATAAAAGTGACTTAATAAGAAGGCCACATAGGGCACAAACAAACAAACAAAAACAGAAACAGGTTTATAAATACAGAGAAAAGACTTGTGGTTGCTAGAGGAGGGGGTGGGGGATGGGCAAAATAGGTGAAAGGGATTAAGATGTATAAACAAACAAAAAATAAGAAGGCCACACAGAGGATGACATTGAGAGGGGACAAGGGAATTTATGCTGTGAGACGTTGTAGGAATGTTGGTCTGAATTCTTGGTGGAAAAACACAAAAGATAAGAGATAATTAGGAGCTTCTAATCTATGTTTCTTCCTTTGCTTAATTGCTATATCTGTGAATAGGGCAGATCCCGGGCAAGAAAATGTAGTGGTGAAGAGAACAGAGTTTGAATTCCAGCAAACTTGGTTTCAGGTCCCAGCTACTGGTCACCGTTACATGAACTTGGACAAGTGCAAACACTCTTTGGGCCTCTGCAAAACAGACTTAATAGTTGCATCTACTTCTTTGAAATAGTTGTCTATTTCTATCCTAACTCCTAAACTCCCTCCCATCAAGGGCTTGCCCCCATCATGCCATCCACTCTTGTTGCGGTCACCAGTAACATCCATGGTGCTAACTGCATGTAGGGCCAGTTCTCAGGACTCATCTTACTTAACGTATCAGCTGCATTTGGCAGAGTTAAAGTATCTTTCCTTCTAGATATATATTTTTTCCTTAGTTTTGAAGATATCTTAGTTTCCTGGTTTTTCCACCTCTGCCACTGGTTGCTACTTCTTGCTTTCATCTTACTGGTCCTCCCACCCCCACCCCCTGGCCAAAAATGTTGAAGTGCCTCAGAGTTCAGTTCCTTTTCTTCTCCATATACATCCCCTCCCTTAGCCGTCTAATCCATCTTGCCGATTTAAATTCTGTGTATGTGCCATAGACTCCAAATTTATATCTTTAGCCCAGATTTCTGTCCTGTACATCACACTGCCTGCTAAAAACCTCTATTTGAATGGCTAATGAAGATCTCAAAATTAACATGTCCAAAATGAAACTTCTGGTCTTCTCCTCCAATCTCTTCTGCCTGCCATCTCTTGCCCTGTCATTTGATGATGAGTCCAGCCCCATGGTTCTGGAATAATCTTTTCCCTGCTCTTTCTCTCATAACCCACATTTAATCCATTAGCTAATGCTGTTGGATCTACCTTCAAAATACACATGATCAATTCTTAACACTACTTGTGGTCCTACCCTGGTCCAAAACCCATGATCTTCACCTAGATTATTGCAATAGCTTCCCAGCGAGTCTCCCTGCTACTACCTTTGTCCCACTGCAGTTTCATCTTCATACAGAGTCAGAGTAGTCTCTAAGTCATATCACGTCAGTCCTCTGCTTAAAGCCTTCCAATGGCTTCACATCTCATGCAGAGTAAATCCAACTCCTACAAGCACAACCCCACCCCTCACCCTAGTATTCCTTTGACTTCATTTCTTTCTCTAATCCCTGCCTTGATCTCTCATTTTCAGCACATTAGCCTCCCAGTGTTACTTGAACATGCCAAGCATGTCCCTGACTTATGCCTTTGCACTGGTTGCTTCTAAAAGCATTCTTTTCTCCAGATATTCTCACGACTGACTTTCTTTACACTTAAACTTTTGAGGTGTGTTATATTACAAACTCAGTGTGCTTTACCCTGATCATCTTATTTAAAACTGCAAACTGCCTCACCTCTGGCATCCTTATTCTTCCCTTTAAACTGCTCTATCCTTCCACAGCATTCATCATTCTCTTAAAAAAAAAAACTGCTTAATTTGTTTATTTATTACAATTATTGTTTATTATTCAATTTTTCCCAGTAGTATCTAAGCTCCAATATGAAAGCAATTTTTATCCGTTTCATTCATTGCTATCTCCCACACACCTAGAAAAGTACTCGGCACACAGTAGGCATTTAATATTTGTTAACTTGAATAAGTAGATGCCATATTGGCTTTTGACCTTTTAACAACATAATCTTAAACATACATTAATACAGGGTGTGGCACATGGGGCTATAAAGATGATGACTGAGCAAATATGTAGGGTAAAAAAATTTCATGTTTCCAGTCTTTTCTCAATGCCTTTCACTAAATATGCTGCTCATTTTCATTGCTTAGGACCCAGACAGTGGCATACTCCATGGGTAGAGTTCAACAAATTTAATCTTTAAAGCATTTGCATAAAATAGATGACCTATAACTTTGTCGATTGTTTGATAATATATGTTATCTTCTAAAAGCTTTCCACTTTGAGAGAAGAAAGTAATCTTTAGGCAAAGGAACATATTTCAAATCAGGTTTTGAGGTTTCAATGAGCTGAATGAAAATGTTATTCTAAGGAAAGAGAAATTTTTATGATACATCTAAAATCAGACTCTGTGTGTATGTGTGTGTGTGTTTGTGTGTGGTAAGGTGATTCTGTTTCACTTATGGCTAAGGATTACCTTATATATAAAAAGATCGTTGAAGAAGATTAGTGCAAATAAAGTTCATGATTCTAAGTACTTCATTTGTTGAGAAATAGTCTGATAACATTCAGTCCACTTTGAATAAACAGGTGCATGGTTTGACATCTTTCCTTATAAAATTGAACACATTCAGTTCCATTTTTTTCCCAAAAGTATGAAGATGCATTGGGAAGTCACTGATCCATAACCTGAAGAACTTCTCTGTGAACAATTATTTTCACTATCTGTTGGCTTTAGTACATTTCATTGAATTTTAAGCTAAACAAATAAAGATTCTACACGTGGCTGAAGATGATGGATAAGAAAGGTAAGCATCATGCAAGCCCACTGAATCATTGTATTATGAATTTATTATTGAACATTACTTGACGTCTATTATATTATAAGCAGTGTATTAGAGAACTAAGATATAGTCCCTGGCCTCAAGTAGCTATAGACAAAATTAAGATAAAATATAAAAGATATGACAAATTAAATGTGTACAGATGCCATGTAAGAAAGATGAGGCATGACTACTTCTGATCAAAGGGTTAGAGAAGGAATGATCTGAGCCTAGCTAGAGAAGTATGAGTAGAATTTTATCAGAGACAAAGGGATATTATAGGCTAAGGAAAGTAGAAAATTAAATCCATGGAAAGCATAAGGAAGAAGTTAGTGTAAAACAAGTAAGAAGAGAAGGGTTGATTTGTGATTGGAAATCAGAAAATGGTAGAACTGATAAATCAATTGACTAGTTCTTTGGGAGAAAAACAAGAACAAGGTAACAATATACTTCTATCTAATTCAATCAAGAAGGGGAATGCTTAAGCTGCAAATAAGTATGTAGAAATGATCACAAATAAAAAAGGAAATGAAAGGAATTCTATGAGATTACTTTATTTCTCAATTCCATGCGAAAAAAAACAAAAATATGGAAATCTAAATTTAAAGGGATAATTCTGGGGGAAAATGTAATTTACTAAAACTGATTCTAGAAGAGTTAGAAACATTTTCAATAGTTTCAAACAAAATTAAAAAATATTTTGTAATTTGCAAATTCAATTCTTGATAAAAGTTTAAAATAGGGATAGATGCTTTTGTGATATAATAAAATATATGTTTCAACACCAGTGCTAGGATTAGGCTTAAGGGTGAAACACTAGGGCAGCCCGGGTGGCTCAGCGGTGTAGCCTCTGCCTTCAGTCCAGGTTGTGATCCTGGAGACCCGGGATTGAGTCCCGCGTCGGGCTCCCTGCATGGAGCCTGCTTCTCCCTCTGCCTGTGTCTCTGCCTCTCTCTCTCGTGCTCTGTGTCTCTCATGAATAAATAAATAAAATTAAAAAAAAAAAGGGGTGAAACACTAGAAGAAGTTGCATTAAAGTCGGGAATGACCACTGTAGTTTCTAACATTTAATATTCAACTGGATGCCTAATCTCATGAGAAGATAAAAGGAAGAAATTAGACTTACAAATATTAGAAAGGAAGAGATAAAGGTACCAATATTTGTAGATAATTTGATTGTCTAGCTGGACAACCCAAGAAAATTGTTAAAAATAAAAACAAACGGATGCCTGGGTGGCTCAGTGGTTGAACGTCTGCCTTTGGCTCAGGTTGTGATCCTGGGGTCCGGATCGAATCCTGCATCAGGCTCCCTGTAGGGAGACTGCTTCTCCTTCTGCCTATGTCTCCGCGTCTCTCTCTGTGTCTCTCATGAATAAATAAATAAAAAATCTTAAAAAAAAATAAAACCAAATAAACTCCAAATTTAAAAACAGTAAGGCAACTCACTAATTTTTCTGGAACAAAATCAGTCACTGTCATTCAGGCAACAATCAGAAAATATTTGAAGAAGACTCTATCTCCATGCCATCAAAACAATTAAATACTTAGAATAAACTTTAAGTGATAGGTACAAGATCAATACAAAGAAAACTTTAAATCAATATTGAGGGATGCCCTCCAAAAAGACATGAAAAAATAGGAAAAACGTATCACATACTTAGATAATAAAACTTAACATCAAACATGTCACTTCTTACTATGGTATAATCCATAAATTTAGTGTTATTCAAATAAAAAATAGCTGAAAGTAGACAAGATGATTCTCAAGTTCACTGAAAATATGTAAGAATAGTCAGAAAACAGTAAGAGAAAAGTGAAATTAATGGTGGTGGGGGTTAATAATTCTACAATTCTACAAGAACATGTTATAAAAGTATAAGAACTAAAATAATATAACAGTCCCTTTACTAGACATTTCAATGAAGAGAACAGCAAATCTAGAAAAAAATCTATCATTTTTTTACATCACATATAGTACATAGTATGCTATAAAAGTGACATTTTGTATCAGAAGGGAAACACTATTTTTGAAGTATAAGTGACACTGGAAATTTATGCAGACTTCATTCTTTACATTAAAATGATTTCCTGATGTTTCATAGCTTGGAATGTTTAAAAAAAATCATAACATGCTACAATAAGATCCCACCATAAAACAAGTGATATACCAAAATTCAGTTATTTAACATGTGGGATTAATATATATTACTATGAGATTAATGAAGTGACCTAACCAGCAATAAGCCTATACAAAACCAGTTGGCCCAAACTTCTGTAATAACAGTATGCTGTCTATACTGTCTTGGCTATGGTTTGTCATCTTCTGATGGCAGTAGTTCATGTCTGCTTAAATACTGATGGGGAAGACTCTTAGTCTATGGCTGGTGGCAGCAATCCCAGCATTTTGGAGAATAGTTGGCATCCACTTTGTGTGCTCCCTCTGGGGAGAATAGGAGCAGAGAATACTTCCACAGAGTTGCCTGGTATTTGCTTGCTATATATAGTTGCTATATATAGTTACTAAATATATATATACATATATATATATGTATATATATATTAGTGTCTCTAAATATATATATATATATATATTTAGTAACTGACAAGAACTACTGCCATCAGAAGATGACAAACCAAAGCCAAGACAGTATAGATATATATATATATAATAGTACCTAAAATAATTGAAAAGTCAACAATATCCTGACAGAAGTATAGTCATAGGATAGGAACACAAGGTTTACAGAAAACAACAAAATGTTCAAAATGGGGTGCCTGGGTGGCTCAGCTGGTTAAACATCTGCCTTCAGCTCAGGTCATGATCCCATGGTCCCGGGATTGAGTCCCAAGTAGGGATCTCAGTGGAGAGTCCGTTTCTCCCTCTACCCTTCCCCCCTGCTGTGATCTCTCTTTCTCCCTCATGCTCTCTTTCAAATAAATAAAATCTTTATAAAAAATGTTTAATATGTGTGTATGTAAAGACTTATTTATTATAAGTGAAATGAAAATTAAAATGACACTAAGATCTCATGTTTTATTTATCAAATGTTAAATATAAAATCTTTCATGATATACTCTGTGGGCATAAGGGTGGAGAAACATTAGCTCTCATACTTTTTTTTAACACATTGTCACTGAGAATGTAAATTTTGAGGGGTTCTGTTTGGCAAGATCTATAAAAATTACAAATGCACATATTCTTTGATCCAGCATTTCCACTTCTGGGACTGTATTTTACAAATACAATGTGTAAATGATTTATATACAGATTTATTCATTGAAGTATTTTCTGTAATTGTAAAAGATTGAAACAACCTAAATGTCATCTAATAGGCAGTGGTCAAATAAATGATTATACATTCATACAATGGACTATCATGCAGCTGTGAAAGAAGATTGGTAATCTATATACTGATAGGATTTCCAAGATACACGATTAAGTGTAAAATTCAGGGCCCAGATGAAATGAATAATATATGCCTCATTTTGATAAAAAAAAGAAGAAAAGAAAATATAGGGACACCTGGGTGGCTCATCAGTTTGGCGCCTGCCTTCGGCCCAGGGAGTGATCCTGGAGACCCAGGATCGAGTCCCATGTCAGGTTCCCAGCATGGAGCCTGCTTCTCCCTCTGCCTCTCTCTCTGCTTGTGTCTCTGCCTCTCTCTCTGTATCTCTCATGAATAAATAAATAAAATCTTAAAAAAAAGAAAATATAAATATATTTTCTATTTGTTTTGTGTAACATATATCCATATATGTTTTGTAAATACATTTCATAATTATACCTAAAATATCCCAGAAAAGATATACAAGAAACAGGAGGCTTAGTGCCATCAGTCTGGGTAATGGATTATTGACAGGACTTTTCACTTCTGTCTTTGTGTTTTGAATCTTGACAGTATGAACCATAAAAAATTAAAGTGTAAAAATGGTTTTATTACTAGCATAGTTTATAAACTACACATCTTAATTTAACTTTTGTATTTTAAAGAAGAAGTAAACAAGACTCAGGACAGTGATAACAGGTTTTTCCAGCTTTCTGCAGACAGGACCACAGCTAGATCCTCTCAGTTCACGGCAAAATCTACAATACCAAAAGAAAGTAAACTTATATATATATATAAGAAAGTAAATGTTATATATATCATAAAGAACTCGGTTAAGGAAACAAAACCAAAATTAATCATATATTTTAATTTGAGATTATGCTCTATGTATGTCTGGTACAAAATATTCTGAAAATGTTGCCACCTTTCCTCCATGAGGATGTTCATTATTTTCTCTTTTTTCTTTTTAAAAAAATTTTATTAATTCATTCATGAGAGACGCAAAGAGAGGCAGAGACATAGGCAGAGAGAGAAACAGGCTCCATGCAAGGAGCTCGACACAGAACTTGATCCCAGGACCCCAGGATCATAACCTGAGTCAAAGGCAGAGGCTCAACCACTAAGCTAACCAGGTGCCCCTATTTCTTTATCTTTGTGGCATCATATTGAATAACTTTTCAATAGTGGTGACAGAAATTGAGACTTCTTTATCTTTCAGGTTCTCTTTTATGATCAAAATCTTTTATTTGTGAGATAATTACACAAAGTCAGAAAAGATTATCTGTATCTGTGGAACAGAGATTTCCTCCATGCCAGTTGACACCATTTCCTTTAAGACTTGGATCCAAACTCAACTTTTTAAACACATTAGCATTTCTTGTCTTTCCTGAATTATTTCCTCCCTGATTGTGCTTTAATTCTATGTCACTTCAACTCTCAAAACTATAATTGATGCAGTGTCCTTCCTTTCAATTAAACTGTACAAATATTTAATGAAGTTGCAACCATTTTCCTGTTACCATGTTTGGGACTTGAGATAAAAGGGTAAATGATAAAATCTTCTCCCTTCAAGAAACTCAGCTCAATCTTTAGATGATCTTAGTGATGAGATATGAGTGTGAAGGATTCCTGATTTTGTGAGCTACTAAGACCTAGGGAAAGTAGGAGAAACAAGTCAGAGGACATAGAGAATATACATCAACTTGCAATTTTTAAAGATCTTGTGGGACACATACATGGATCTATCTAGAAGGCAAAGAAAAACACAACTCTGAAGCTTAAGCAAGAGTTTGGGATAAAAAAAATAAAGATGTTGGACACATTACCTAATGGGTGTTAAGTTGGAGAGTGGGCCCTGGAATTGGTGGGAAAGTTTACTGATGTCCATGGAAGATTATAAGCAAAAGAGAACAAAGTGTGAGCAGAATTTAGGAAATGGTCAGAGGAGGAAAAGGCAATGAAAGTTACTCATTCTTTTTTATGCCGAAGAATTTAAAAATTCTTCTAAGAGAGGGGCATCCGGGTGACTCAGCTATTTAAGCATCCTACTCTTGATTTCAGTTTGGGTCATGATCTCAGGGTTGTGAGATTAAGCCCTGAGTTGTTGGGCATTTTGCTCAGCAGCGAGTCTGCTTGAAATTCTCTCTCTCTCCCTCTCCCTCTGCCCTTTCCCCTTGCTCTCTCTCAAATAAATAAATAAAAACATCTTTAAAAAAATTCCTCTAAGAACAGTGTTTCTTTTAATTTCTGTACCAAATTTCCAAGGCATAAGTACAGTGTATGCAACAAGTATGTAATAATTGGTTGCTGAGTGGATGACCTAATGTCATGTGTTAGACTCTACCTTTTGCCGATTAACAATATTTCTGAAGGCTAGATGAAGGCCTTAGGAACCTAGTATCAAATACCAATATTATCAATAAATCAAAGTAAATAGGAATATTAAGAACTGACCTTCTTGAGGTTTTTTTTAAACTAAAATCTACTTATTTTAAAAAAAGACTATTCAGACATAACCTACTACTCACATGCATTTTCCTAGGGTTTTAAGGGTTATATATTAACATTTCTATGGATATTTTACTCTCTTTTTTTTTGGCCTAATATTTTGGGCTCTTTTTCTCACATTAGAACATTAGTCCTAATTATTTTTAAATATCTAAAAAACTTCTGGCTTTTGTATATAATGCCATTTATATGGCTCTTGCCAACTATAATAACACTTGGAAGGTCATATCATAAATGCTTTAGTACCTTTCTAGGAAAAAGAGTCTTTGACTACAGTGACTCTTCGCTACTTGTAGCTTATGTTAGAAGCCAGGCTAATTGAATGAAAGGCAACTCTCTTCAATTGTAAGTTGTGTGATTGTTGCCTCATCAGATCATAGAATAAACAAAAGACCAAAATTCTGCATGGATTATTAATTAAGTGAAAAGCGGAAAACTAAAATCAGTTACAGGAAAGATGGCTATGGATACTCACATGGCAGCTGGATGACCTTCAGACCAAGAAGACTATGCAGATGTGTTGAAAGAGATGGAAGAAGAAAAGCATAATATTTGTTGGACCCGGTGGCATCTTACAGGACTCAGGCTCATAATTTCCTAAGTGACTCAGCGGTATTACACAACATTGCTTGAGAAACCCAGTTCCTTAAGACAACTCCAAAGTACTAAATGGTGCTTTGCTGATCTACGTTATTATAATTCTTCCCCAGTTTCCCCAAATACACTCCAGAATGGTGTGTTTACCTGCTGGATAGACTACTTTTTATTTCATTGAAAATGTCTTAAGAGCTCTTACCACACCACACACATTGATCTATTTAATTTTTTTGTAGGTCTAACTAGGGAGGAGTCAGAGCCATTAACCCTTCAGTATTTCCTGTGTTATTTTGAGCTTCTTCAAAAGTTTTTTTTTTTAGTCATGTGCTGAAAATGAATTTCAGCCAAATAATTATTCTTCATTCAGGAAGAGGTTTAAAGTGTGGTGAACTTAAAAATAAAGGGGAAAAAAATTAAGCAAAGCTGTTGTAATCCCCAACGGCAAAAACTTCAATCCAGAAAAGTGGATTCCTTTTCAATTTACAGCAAAAAAACAACCTTGAGAAAATAAACATCGTGGCTTACACAAGTTTCCATCACTAAAAGTTGTTTTTCGCTAAAAAACCCAAACCACAAATATGTGTAAGATGTGATAGGGAATAGAGTTCTGATATTTGTTTGTTCTATCAAATTCATTGGCTTTTGTTTACTGCTACATAAATAACTTTATCAGGAACTAGGAACAAAGGCAGTTAATGACTTCACATTCACAATGGGAAGGTTGGTGTTTCTCACTTCTAAGAATTTAGCACTAGGTAAATCTTTGTTAGGGCTGATAATTAATAATTTACAGTAAAAAGCATAAATCATATTGTGTCAGGAGTTTAGCTTTCCTGGGAAATACACATACTGACTAGCACTGTGTCTGTTTACTCATTTATCTTGGTTATGTTAATAAAATTTAGGATGTTGTCACTAGAAGTAAGTGTTTAGTTTGCTAACATTCCTTTAGGAAATATACTATGTTTAGACAGACTTTTAAAACAATCAGCATCCGGACCAAACATCTGATAAACTGTAAAGCAGGAATAGGTACTTTAATTTTAGATAGCGTAACGATGACTTATTTCCTCTCAGTGCAGGTCCCTGGTTTCTTTTCTCGAGGACCAGTGCTGGGCGGAAAGGCATTACAACTGAGCTTTGAACAGGCTAGGGAAAGATATTCAGTAATACTTTTCATCTGAGTCAGAACCTCACCTTGTCTCCAGGCTAATGGAGCCCCAACTTTTTTCTAGTGAGGTGGCAATTGACTGAAGGAGTTTCTTGCTTTATTTGTGTGCCAAAAGTATGCTTTGGGAATAACTGATTCTTCCATTTAAGTCAGTTTATTTTTATTTTATTTTTATTTTTATTTTTTTTGAGTTAAGATTTTTTTAAAAAGATTTTATTCGTTTATTTATGAGAGGCACAGAGAGAGAGAGAGAGAGAGAGAGAGAGAGAGAGAGAGAGAGGCAGAGACTAGGCAGAGAGAGAAGCAGGTCCATGCAGGAAGCCTGATGGGGGACTTGATCCTGGGATCCCAGGATCATATTCTGGGCTGAGGGCAGACTCTTAACTGCTGAGCCACCCAGGTGTCCCCATTTAAGTCAGTTTAAAGAATCTGAGAAAGTTTGTGTATCTAGTGAGGTAGCAGTTGGTGATATTTCTGAAATTTGTATTAGAAAAACATTTTCTTTTTTAAAAAATATTATTTATTTATTTATTTATTATTTATTTATTTATTATTGAGAGACACACACAGAAAGAGGCAGAGATACAAGCAGAGGGAGAAGCAGGGTCACTGCAGGGAACCTGATGTGGGACTCCATCCCAGGACCCTGGGGTCACAACCTGAGCCAAAAGTAGATGCCCAACCAGTGAGCAACCCAGGCAGGCATCCCTCTTCTTCTTTTTTTTTTTTTTTTAAGATTTTTATTTTATTTATTTATTTGAGAGAGAGTGAGAGAGATCACAGAGGGAGAGAGAGAAGCAGACTTGTCACTGAGCAGGGAGCCTGACGTAGGGCTGGATCCCAGGAGCCTGGGATCATGACCTGAGCTGAAGGCAGACCCTCAACTGACTGAGCCACCTGGGGAAACCCTAGAAAAACATTTTCAAAGACATTCATATGCATCTCCTTTACTCTTGTTCTGCTACAAGAACGTAGGGATTTCTACCACTAGGTTTGAAAAAAAATGAGGAGCGGTAAAGTTAGATCACTGCCTCTCCTTCTTTTTCCATTCCCTTCAAATCTCCACCAAAGGCTCTTATATGGTGTGGATGTTAATTTGCCACAAAACAGCTATTGTGCTTGTCCACATCGTAGCATTAAATGATTGTGTGAAAATTCTAGCCTCTATTGTTCCTTGATTGGGAAAGCCTTTGAAAACCAGGACTTCAAAAAGTTGTGATGGTCAATTGTTTGAGCTCCTGTGAAGGAATTCTCCCAATTATTCATAGAACACAGTGTTGTGATGTTAGAAACTCAAATGCTTTCCACACAGGATGTTAGTGCATGCACACGTCTGCTGCTGTGATGTGGGAAGTACAATGCCTTCAGGTCTGTAAGGATATCAGCTGTAAACAGGATGCTCACTAACAGCTATGGACGCAGTGCCTCTCTCTGTGGAGAGAGAAAAGTTTGCAAGATCTTAGTGCCGCTGGAGTAACTATAAAGAATACATTCAAATCCTTTACCGAATATTCCGTATATACTCCGCATATGTCCCAAACACAAAATCCTGTTTTAGACCATAGACATTAAGAAAATTGTAGAATGGCCTTCAAATATTCCAAGCATAGCACATATGTAAGTTATGTAAGTCTTTTTTTTTTTTTTTTGAAGGAGCACTTCATTTTATGATAATAAAAAACAAAACATAAAGAGAGGTCTGATCTGGTTATTCCTGATTTCTCTTCAGGGCAAAGATAGTAAGAGTTTAACGATTCTATACAGTATACAGAAACAGCTTTTTGGCTGATTTAAAGACAAAGTTTATCTGTGCTTTAACTTTACTGAAATTTTACAGTTTTATCATTATGGCAGGACACGAGCATTTATTATTTAGTAGGGTTTCTATAGCTCTCACCATTGAGCTCATAATTATTGACCTTTCCATCACTTTTGGAAAGATGCAAGTAAGCAACCCATTAATAAATTGTCTTTAGTTGGGACTTGCTGCCTGGGAAAGCCAAGGGAAGGCATTCTAGGCTTTACACGTATTCTTAGGAGTTGTCTCTCCGAGATCCTTATTAATAGCTAGTACTCGATTGTGGTCTCTCTTAATTCTTCTTTAAAATTTTCTAAAAGATTAATTTATTTACTAGAGAGAGAGAGAGAGAGAGAGAGAGCCCATGTGCATGCATGGGAAGGAGTAGAGGGAGAGACTCAAGCAGATTCCCCACTGAGTGCAGAGTCCGAAGCAGGGCTGGATCTCACAACCCATGAGATCATGACCTGAGCTGAAGCCAAGAGTCTGATGCTTAACCCACTCAACTACTTAGTGTCCCTCTCTAAATTCTTTTTAAAGGCAGAAATAGGGTGATAAATCTAAGCAAAGTAGTAAGAAATCCAACCTTCCAAAGAAATGCTTTCTCCTATCCAACTCCCCAAATCATTATTACTATCCTTAGGCTTCCTCCTTCCCTCTCTGTATTTTGCCACAGCAAACTTCCTGCAGCTCTGCCAAATTACACACATACCTCTCCTTGCCTCCTCATAGTGAAACTGAAATCAGAAAGAACTTCACCCAGCCCAATCTTACCTACAACTCCATTAGTATTTTCAGTTGATTCCCCCACCTTGTCCTCTTGGTCAATCTTCTTTCTGTTTTTTTTTTTTTTTTTGTTCCTGCTCCATATATCAGCAGCTCATTTAAATGCATCTTCTACTTGTATTCAAGATTCTCTAATCTGAAAAGAAAAATACAAGTAACAGCCACTTCTATTTTGCATACTCCATCCACTTGACTCCTTCTTCATTTCATAGCCAAACTTCTCAAGTTACGTTATTGTTTCTACTTCCTTACTGCCCATTCACCACTCAGTGTACTGAAAGTTGACTTCAGTCCTCACATCTGCTCTTACCTTTGTTCAGTTCCCACTGAGGTCATCAGTAAAGTACTAATAGTTAAAATCAGCACTTTTTTTCCCAGGTTGGATGTTATTAGATGTTTTAAAAGTCTTTGAAACTGCTCAACACTCTTAAAACTTTTAAATCCTCTGGTTTGGATGACAACTTAGTTTTGGCTCTTCTCCTCCCTTTACTTTGTTACTTTTCAATTTCTTTATGGACTTTCCTTTTTCTGGCATTTCTAAATACTGAAAATCATCAGGTATCTATCCTGTGATCTTCTTATTTTTCATACTCCTCCTGGATGATCTGAACTACCAACTGTACGTGGACAACTCTTATTGCAGGCTGACCTGAACACAACTTTTAGGTTCTTTTTTTGGTAGATAACAGTAGCCACAGGAAAAAAAAGGTAGGGAGGGTGAGAGTTCGTTCTATTCCACTATCATTACCTGATCATAATGAAAACAAGTCTCAGAGCACATTCTGCTACATATATAAAACATTTATTATCTAAGTATTTACCAGAAAGTAATCACCAAAGAAATAATTGTGTGTAATCTGTTCTGCAAACCTGAGGGGATGTCAAGATTCTATTCTCCTTTATTATCAGCGTCTGATAATCTGAGTCCTCCCAAGTTCATCGCTGACATTCACCTATGGCATCACTAAGAGTGCAGGCTACTGGCTTTTCTGGTTTCTTATTCTCTGTTTCTGCATGCATCAGGCTGGGTAAGATGTACTTCGAAAATGTTTTATCCGATCCACATATTATTAATAATTTCACTGAAAACACATTTCATTGAAAAAATTTAAAAGTCATTCATTTACCAATACAAACTCATTTCCGACAATTGCTCTGTGAGAAAGGAAAGCATTGGTTTTGATAGAGATCCAGATGGCTGAAGTGAGTGTTCTCATAGGAAAGGCCTCTGGAGTATGGAGTTCTACCCCCAACCCCGGCTTTATTGAGCTATATTTGATAAATAAAATTGCATATATTTAAATGGTACAAGATGTTAATTTCATATACATCGTCAAATGATTACTGCAATCAAGTTAATGAACACATCCATTATCTTATGTAGTTATCATAGTTGTTATCTTGTGTGTATGTGGTGAGAACACTTAAGATCTATTCTCTTAACACTTTCTAGTAGACAATACAGTGTTAGCAACTATAGTTACCATGCTGTATATCGGATCCTCAGAACTTATTCCACTTATAGGTGAAAGCCCTATCTGATCAGTATCTCCCCATTGCCCCCACTCCCCAAATCCTGACAACCACTGTGCTACTCTCTGTTTCTATGAGTTTGACTTTTTTAGTTTTGACATCTAAGTGAGATCATACACTGTCTTTCTCTGTCTGGCTTATTTTTCTTAGTGTGTTAGAGTTCTTGAGTAGAGGATCAGCTGTTTCTCTTGTACTATTCAGCAGAACCTGGCCTATAGTGTGACCTAAGTACCCTACATAGAGTATCACACTGTACCTGTGGAAGTGTTTGACAGTCAATTATGGATATCACAGCAACCCCAGTCTCAGGTCTCTATCTTCATGTCAATCCTAGGCTCATATGCAAATAATTACATCAAAAACACAACTTGCCTAAACTGAACTTGTATTTACTCCTTCTCCAATCCCAGAATGTTTCTCCTTTATGCTTGTATTCCTTTGTGTTAGTGTATGATCAATTACCTCCTTTCCCAGACTCTTGCACACATGTAATCACTCAACAAATCCTGTCAGTGTTGGAGCCAAATTCTTCAAATCCCACCTCTATCATTTACTAGCTATGTGACCCTGTGCAAGTTTCCTAACCTCTCTGAACCTCAATCCCCTTCTTTTTAAAGCAGGAATGATAACATCTGTTTCACAGGTTTAGCGTGAGGGTGGAATGAAATGAAGGAAGTAATGTGCCCTGTGTAAGGCTTAGAACATGATAAAGGCTGCATAAATGTCAGTTTCCTTCCTTTGCCCTTTCTTTCACACCATCATCATCCTTTGTTGCCTTTAAACTAATTCTTAATGAGCTCATTTAATAAATATTCATGTATCCCCTCATGTGCTATACAAAGTGCTGTCAGCACAATTGTGACAAGATAGAGATTGTCCTTGCTCTAATGGAGGTACATTTTAATGGAGAAAGCTGATGTGAAAAAAAGCAAACAAAAAAATAATTATCACAAGGTAAATGATGGTAAGGATCATGCAGGAAATACATAGGAAGCTGAAATAGAGAACTGGAGCTGCGAATGAGGGCACTCTCTATCAGGGCTACTTGCGCTGTGACCTGTAGAATAGTAAAATTGTAGATTTGTAGTAAAATAGTAGAATTGCCCATTCCCTGTCTGTGACAAGAAGTACAGACATTCAGAATGTGTAGAAACTTTTATAGCAACCTGACATGGCTGCAATAATCACATGGATTGAGTAGTGATTATTTAAACAGAGACCATCACACTCATAAGTAGTGTGAGGTCTGTGGAAGTCCTATGTACAATAAAACCAAGTTATAGCTTGTGATATTTTAAGGCAAGTTTTTCAACTGCAACTCAAATGTGTATAAAATCCAGAAGTCATTTCTTTCATTGAAAGGTATTTTAAATTGAACTTTATAGGATCAATGATTGGAACTGGTTACTGATGAAGGAATAATTGTGAATTTTAAAACTACAATGCTCTTTGTTTCATTTTGGATTAATTAAACATGGAGTTTTTTTGCACGTGCTAAGTGGTATTTTCATTCCTGTCAGCATATCTCTGAGATGTTGTCTCTACTGTGAATATAACTAAAACAAAATATAGAAGAGGTTTAAATTTATCTATTATCTTCTGTAAGTTGAACTGTCATCAATTCAACCTAGATTAAATAAATTAATGAGCAATAAACAACCTCACTCGCCATGTTAAAAACTTTAGATATTGATACATACTATTTTTAAAGTATGCAAATAGGCTTTTATTGTGGGGAGTCACTATTTCACTAATAATTCTTTTTAGTCATAATTGTAAGTCTATAAAAAGTTATGAGTATAGTAGCAATTTTCTGTATATATTGACTATCTGTACATTTTTAATGAACATTTACAGTTTTAATTTTATTTTGTTATTTTTCTACATTAGATTGGTTCTTACGAAGTTAACTAAAATGTAATCTTATGTTTGATGGATTTCATAATAAAATACTAAGACTTTATTTTGAGAGTGTTTATTTTCTATTTCATTTTTCTACTAATTTATTTTTATTGCTTTTTACAAAAGTATTAGTACAAGGTGGACTAGGAAAAAACATAAATCTAGTCCTTGCCCCTTAAGAAGCATTCCTATAGATGGGTATAGTCAGAGAAAGCTCTTTAAGGAAGGAATAATAAAAGCCTAAGAACTGCAGCCTCCGACTTCCCAAATGTCTCCAAAATTCGTGTCTTTCTATGCTGATGCTTATAGTCACCACTGTGGTTCAAACTCCAATCACCCACAACATGGACATCAGTAAATACATATGCTGCTGGGGAAATTCTTTCTTTCCTTCTTCCTCCTCACATCTTCTATATCTCTTCTGTATCCACTCTGAAAAACAAAAACAAAAACAAACCAGAAAATCATACACAGACCTATTTCTCTCTAAAATTCTGGAATGGTTGTCATTGTACCACCTTCCGGATGTTCCTTACAGGCTGCCTTAATTTGTCGAGTTTTTAATATGTATGTGTTTTTATATACCCACGTGTATTTGTGTGTGTGTGTGTGTGTGTGTGTGTGTCAATAGAAAGACTACATATTACCATCTCCTAAACTAAATTGTAAATTCTGTACAGGTATGGCTTACATCTTATACTCTGCCTCCAAAGGGGTCAGTGTACTGCCTTATACATAGCAGGTATTTCATAATTGTTTGTTGTTGATGGCAGTGCCATAATAAATCTAACAATGGATTCTTTCATTTATTCTCTTTTTTCTGTCTCACTCTCTATACAAGAAAGTCAGTAGAACTTTATTAAGGCTTATACTACTTTTTTAGAGAAGAAGCTTTGGGAACTTCAATTATTGATTCACCAAACCACAGGATGTCTGGGCAGAGAGAAGACCACAGTGGTCTGGTGGGTGAGCTTGCATGGACATGTGTACTCCGGGACCCTCTAGATATACCATTTACCCCATGTGACCTTTCACCAACTCATTGCTCACTTCATCAGCAGTGAAGCAAAATCTTTGCTTTTCCTAGTTTCTGAGCCTTTAAAAGGAATGCAATAGACATCCCCCAGCACCCCCTGCTTATTTAACAATTACAGTCTTATAGAGACATCCAATTAAAAAATGTAAATAGCAACAAGAAAAAGTGTGCACTATGCTTGCAGGGTGAATCTTGGCTCAGAACTGGAGACCAAGTGAACCGTTTGTTTTGAAAACCAGAGTTTACAATTCTCTCAGTAATGTAAGTATTTCGGAGTAGGCCATTTGAATGCTCATTCACAACTTTATCTGAAACTTAACAACTGTGTTTTTGTCTCTTAGAAAATATCTTATGCTTGAAAGAAAACTGCTAAATTTCTTTTTAACTGTGAAATAATTACCCTCAAAAATAAAGGAAATAATTCATAAGTCTAGAAATAATATTAGATTAGGAATAAAGATCCAAACTGCAATGATATAATGTTTAAAATGCAATTTTAACATAATTTGAAAATAGCTTAATATTTTTCTGGTGGAATGAGGTTCTCAGAAGGAGACTTTCAGGAGTTGTGCATAGTGACTGGTTTGGGTTCATTAAATTCCAGAAACAACTCCCAGGGCTGATTTTCAACATCTTCCAAATTCCTTAGATCACTCTTCTATATGTTGAATTCAAAGCAGTTTGCAAGAAGAAAACTCTCAGGCAGAGACATGGAAGGAGGAGATAAGCGCTGGGTTGCAAATGCTTTTCAGTCAATCAAACCCAAACCAGGTTCCCTTAATTTTTCAAACCTTGTATATTTTAAGGAAATTTAATCCACATGTGTCTTATTCACTTACAATGAAATCATGGAATTTTAAAAAACAGCTGTTTAATGTCAAAAAAGCCATTTTGATATTTTTGCTTCCTCCAGTCAAAACCAGAGCTGCACTTCTCCATCAGAAATTGATTTCAGCATCAAAGACTGGAATTCAATTTGAAACTCTAAACCTCTTCTTCTGAGGTGAACGTTTAAAATCCATCAAAAAAGTTGTCCCTCAGAGAATTCATAAGCTAGGGACAGATTTTGCTCATTTTAAGTGCTCAACAATAGGATCTGGGACTTTTATTTGGGGACATTTGAAATGTCAAAAATCTTCTGTTTTTCAAAAGGTAATAGGGTCAAGGAAAAACTGGTGTTGTTATAAGAATTTTACATTCTGAGAGATCAGGTCAGTTCACCAAATATTAATTAAGCAGTATACTATGTTTTCTCCAGAGAAACAAAACCAATAGGTTATGTGTGATTATATATAAATAAATTTATCAGAAGCAATTGGTTCACACAATTAGGGAGGCTAAGAAGTTCCAGGATATGCAGTTCACAAGCTGGGGACTCAGGAAAGCCAATCTGTAGCTCCAATCTGAGTCTGAAGGCCTGAGAACCACGTGAGCTGATAGTGTAGTTCCAGGCTCACATGTAGAGCTGATGTTTCTTCAGTCAAGGCTGAAGGCTGATAAAGCCCAATGCCCCAGCTCAAACGGTCAGACAGGATGAGATCCCTCTAGTGAACATTTTTATCCTGGTCATGTCTTTAACTGATGAGATGAGACCTACATTAGGGAGGGCAATCTGCTTTATTCAGTTTATGGATTCAGATATTAATGTTATCCAGAAACACGCTCACAGACATACACAGAATAATGGCGGCCAAATGGTGGCATATGCTGTGACACAGTCAAGTTGACATTAACCACCAAAAATATGTCTAGCACAGCATTAGTCATCGGAAATGCTATGCTAACAATGTGTGCTCTGTCCTTGAAAAGTTTGTAGTCTAGAAAAGAGAGCCAAGCATGTAAACATAAAATTTCAATGCAAGATCATAAATGCAATAAAGAGTAGGGTAAGAGGGCTTAATTCCATTGAACTTTGAGGAGGAGAGTTAGGTGCCCAATGAGAGAAAATTAAAAAATAAAAACTTGTTTTATTTTTCCCTTTATACTACTGCTGTATGATTCAAGTAATACGATAATGATAGTCTTTATCTATTAAGCCAGTAATCTGTGCATGGTAGAGTATTCAGCAATTTATCTTGAATCCTTAGAGCCTGGGGGAGTTGTTACTACTATCATTTTACCTTTGAACAAAATGAGGTCAGGAAGATTCAATGGCTTTTTCTGGTTTCCCTGGTGGGATTCAAATCCAGGTCACTTGGGTGATTCAGAAGTTGACGTTCTTTTCACTGTTTTACATAGAATGTTTACTATGAGATTTGTAAGTTTACCTTTTTTCAACATAGTAAAATCTCATTGTGATTCTATTTTCCCATTTCAGTTGAATTTGAAAGATACTACATCAATAAAAAGTGTTCTGAACTTGGAGCACAGAAGGGACAATCTGAAAGAATGCCAGCTCTGTTGGGAGGGAGAGTGATTGCTCCTTTACTAGTATAGGCATCATGGTAGATTTCCTGAAGGGAAGAATGAAAGTAGTGTAAAGAATAGCAATGGAAACAGCAAGATTCCCCACTAGAAAATGCACCTGTAAGCATCAGCCATCAGTGAGAAGATGGTCTTTCCAATAAAATGACAGAAGCAAGCTCCGAAGGAAATTTTTAAAAAGGAGTCCAATCATACTGAATATGCACGGTGGTGTCAAACACTTGTTGTTTACAGAAAAATCTGATTCCACTCTTGCTCTTTTTCTACTTTAGATTCTTGAAGTCTCCCCTATTAAAACTTTACTCCTGCTGACTACTCCATTTCTCTCCTTCCCTCTTCGTCATTCAGTCACTACTTGTGCTCCCCTTAAGGCTGCATAAAAGAGGCCTTTTTCCATCATCTATAACAAGGAAGGCAACCCATTCTGGCATTTTATTTTTTTAAGAAAAGATTTTACTTATTTATTTGAGAGAGAGAGAGAGAGAGATCAGGAGAGGGAGGAGGGTCAGAGGGAGAAGCAGACTTCCCGCTGATATGGGGCTCGATCTGGGAACTCCAAGATCACGACCTGAGCTGAAGGCAGTGCCTTAACTGACTGAGCCACCTAGGTGTCCTTCTAGCATTTTACTTTTGAAATCAAGCAAAGCAAAACAAAAATTACGTGTCACACCCTCTTGGACACAATCTAAACTCACGTTCACTCATTTGTGAATTCATGTGAATATGTGCCTACCTACAGAAAAGTCTATTTTATGAAAGGAGAAAAAAGGTAAAGCATAATCAACAATTGGAGGAAAATGAATAGGTGACATGTGAAGTTCTAGGCTAATGAGGAAACCAGGAATAGGAGTGTGAAAAAAGTGTGCTGGATGGTAAGGGTGGGTGTATGAAATCTGAGTTGGTGTCAACAACACACACATCCAGCCGCTAACTGCTTAAGTGAAGACTTACAAACCAATGGCCATGACTTCTAACTAATCCACTCTTAATAATATTGCCAAGGATTTTCTTTTCTTTTCAAGGCTCGAAGCACGTGAAATAATAGCACGAAAGTCTTCTGTTCTGTCAGCTGGTGGAGACTTTGAGATTTCCCATCGCAAAATGGAAATCATGGATTTTGAATTTGGGCTCAAATCTCAGCTTTCTCCCTTCCTGGGGATTTCTCCACATTTCAGTTACCTCATTAATTATTATTGCTTTGAGAATGGGTGGCTAATAATGCCTGCCTCATGAGAGTTTTCTGAGAAGCAGAGCATCTTACACAAACAGCTAAATAGACAAAAACCTGGCACATAGAAATACTCAACAAAAAGCAGCTGGGAGTCGCTATTATTTTTACAGTGGTCAATACTAGGCTATGAGAGAACTTTATGAAATGACTCAGCAGGGCTTACATTTATTTTTTTACTATACAAAAAAAAAAAAAAAAAGAACACAGAAAGAACAAAGTGGAAGTGCTTCCTTGCTAGGAGGTAATTTATGATGGTCTCAAACACTATGTCTGCTATGCTCTGGTCTGTGAAGAATAATCTTTTTTTTTTTTTCCTTTTCAAAAATATCCCTTAAACGCTAACAGTGCTCTTCTTTTCTTATGCACAGATATCAATGGGAAATTCATACTTAGAAAAACTGGCTCCTTTGTGTTACCAAGAGTCAAACTTTTGACTCCAGTAAATGAGTGCTTGGAGGATGACCTTACATTTATGAAGGCAGAGAGAGGAAGATAAGAAATTTAATCATAAAAATAACCTATTTTCAGGTTCCTACATGCATTAGCATGATACATGTAACTCACCTTCTAGAATATTTCATGTCAACAGTATCACTATTATGAAATTAATTCCTATGTGATCCGTCTTATTTGCAAGGTTATTGTGAAGCCTTAGATACTCTCAACATTTCTGAGCATTAGTTTTGTATCTGAAACTTGGGATTAGTTAGATCTATTTCAGTGTTATTGTGGATATTAAATAAAATAATAATTATTAGGGGCGCCAGGGTGGCTCAGTCAGTTAAGCATCTGCCTTTGGCTCAGGTCATGACCTCAAGGTCCTGAGATTGAGCCCTACATTGGACTCCCAGCTCAGTGGGGAGTCTGCTTCTCCCTCTCCTCTGCCCCTCTCCCTGAACATGCTCTCTTTCCCTCTCTCTCAAATAAATAAATAAAATCTTAAAAAACTAATTATCAAAATATTAAGCATATTGTTTGAGATGTAGTAGGCAATGCCCCTAAGTGTTAGAAAATGACTCGTAAAGGCCTAATGTCCTGTTGCCTTGCCTTGTCTTGTTTCTAATTCATCAGATTGTCAAGGATATAATTTAGTAGAAACACTTAATGCTTTATCTCCATTATGTTCAAATCACATAGTCAGATCTCTTTAATAACTTTCCATAAGGTATCTTTCTTTACTTATCTGGGAGATAACCCTAGATCCTGATTCTTTTTAAAAATTTTATTTATTCATGAGAGACACAAAAAAGAGGTAGAGACATAGGCAGAGGGAGAAGCAGGTTCCCTGCAGGGAGCCTGATGTAAGACTTGATCTCAGGACCCCATGATCACAACCTGAGCCAAAGGCAGACGCTCAACCATTGAGCCACCCAGGTTCCCCTAGATCCTGCTTTTAATTTAAGAGTCCTTACAATTGAAAATAGATGAATTTTGAGGGGGAAATTATGATTAAAGAGAAATTAATGTGAGAAAGAAAATGAGGGATTCTATTTATAAAGAAAACATAGTAAATATAGATCATTTTAGACTCTGAATTATCAATATAAAGATGTTTGCCGGCAACAAATACCTTAACAGTGCATAAAGGAGAGAGAAAATTTCCTTTTTTCATCACACGTGAAAAGCTAAAGTTCTTGCCACTAATTATCAGTCTCCTGATAATTAGAATCATAGGATGAAACTGGGTTGAAACCAAGGACGTATCCTACCCTGGGATATTAGACTTTTTCTTCACTCCTCCTCTCTTGATTGTTGCAATAAGATGCTGTGTTCTATCCCACCATGGAAAGGAAGGTGGGGCATGGATGTGATGAGAAGAATTTATTTAAAAAAGATAAGCTGGGGCAGCCCGGGTGGCTCAGCAGTTTAGCATCACCTTCAGCCCAGGGCGTGATCCTGGAGACCCAGGATCGAGTCCCACCTCAGGCTCCCTGTATGGAGCCTGCTTCTCCCTCTGCCTGTGGCTCTGCCCCCCTCTGTCTCTGTGTCTCTCATGAATAAATAAATAAAATCCTAAAAAATGAGGAAAAAGATAATCTGTTGGGAATTCTGGGTTAGTATCCCAGTAGATGGAAAAAAAAAAAAAAGCATTAAAATCATTTGTGCTGGCATGAATATAGTTTGAAAAAGTATAAATTAATTACCAGGTGGGTTCTGATCATTAGAAAGCATTGAGTAAACATCTGTGTGTGGCACTGTACAGAAAAACCAAAACCAAAACCCAAAAAACTAAACAAAAATGTCCTGCTACCTGTATATAATTCTGGACTGTTTTTATAAAGACATTGATAAATGTAGTAAGTTCCCAAAAGTCTACCAGTTCGGGTGCACCTAGGGTGTGAAGGGGACCCTGGAAGTTCGTGACCCATACCCTTTAAAGTGAGGAGAACTACAGGTGTCCAGAATGGCTGCCAGTTAGGGACTCTGGTGCCAATCAAAAGCGTTCTGGCAGAAACAACTGCTGGGGAAGAGCTGTTGGGGCTCTTTTCTAATCCATGTCTGAGAGGGCAGATGACAGGCACCTCCTTTGACACGATGGGAGAAGCAGAGTCCAGGGTGTTTAACATTCATTAGGCGCCAGATACTGAACAGATCATGTACAAGAAGTAGATTTATCCACGTGAATGGAGTAAGTAATGTCTTAAACAGGCTACATAATTTGAAACATGTTGAAGACAGTTTCAAAAAGACCGCCCAATTTAATAAATGTCAACCAAAAAAGGAGCATCGTTAAATGGGGGAGGGGCCAAGAAAGAAGATAGAAGTTTCTTTGTGTTCCTATGTTTCTCCAGGGTCACACAAAAGTAATCTTTTGAAGGCATGCAACGTAACTTTTTCCTGTGACTTCTTCAACTGAGATGTAAAATGATCTTCAGGGAGTCTCAAAGTAGAGAATTAGGTACTAAAATAAAGCGGCTTCCTGTGGCTGTTTGCATCCAGCTTTATAGCATAACTTGCATTATGACCCTCATAAAGACCACTCCAGAGAAGAGGTCCTTGTTAAGAAACCTGCTTGCATATTTATCTTTCAAATAGGTAAATTGTCAGACTGTTCTTGGATACACTTATTCCATGATGGAGGAAGAAAATCTTGAATCATTTCTTTTTGTAGAGACATGTTTTTAAGCTGACTGAAAGGATTGTTCTATCTTTGCAAAGGTAATAGTTTTGCAAATAATCCTAAAATGCCTTTTTTAAAAGATTGTTTATTTGAGAGCAAGAGAGAAAGAGAGCACAAGGTGGGGGAGAAGCAAACCCCTGCTGAGCAGGGAGCCTGCTGCGGGGCTCGATCCCACGGCCCTGGGGTCATGACCTGAGCTGAAGGGAGGTGCTTAACCGACTGAGCCTCCCAGGCGCCCCTAAACCTACTTTTCCACTGCTGCCACTCATCATTATATGCAGAATGACACCATTTGATTCTGTACTGCTTCTTAGATTGGGAAATGGAAGGTTCAAGTTCATTTCGGTTCTAAGATGTCATAACTCTAATAGCCTTGATAATTGTCTCCTAAGAGTGAGTCAGTTGAAAATTTTGAAGACCAAGTCAGTAAAATTGTTTATGTGATTAGCAGTGACCTTAGCTGCAAGATGTGAAATGCTGATTTCTCAACAGAAAGAGCCTCCATGTGCCTGCCAGTGCCACAAGCCCTTCTGAGAAGAGTGGGTAATGCAGGACGACATTACGTGTAGACAGCTCCTTGGTAGCATGCTTACCCATAAGTGTGGCAGGTGTTTTACTTGTGCTTAGAAGTGTCCCAGAAGTTGAGCTGGTTCAGTAGGTATGGGGCAAATCCTTGGTGGTGACTCTCTGACCCGGTCAACCCTGTCAGCCCCACCTCTGACCTGCTAAGTCAAAGACTGAATCAGCAATATGTGTGTTAACAAGCACTGCAGGTGATTCCCATACATGCTGGAGTTCGAGAACCACTGCTCTAGACTCTGAAGCACAGAGGAGGGGCATTTAATTCACCCTTGCAATTGGCAAAGGCTTCTGGAATGACGAGTCATGACCTTGGATAGAAATACATCAGGGGAAGAACTTGGCGTGAGCGTTCAACAGAGTGAACAGTTTAAGAAAAAGTATAGAGGCACTTACTCCATCAAAGGTGCCGTTCTGAAGACGGCATAGAAAATGTGGACATGCAGGAATAATGATGGGAAAGAGGGAAAGCTGTAGGCCAATTTGTTGTAGACCTTGTGTCTCACGCAGTCTTAACATGTTTAATGAGCTACTGAAAGTAACGTGGATAGTTTAAAGACACCAGATAGGTTGTAAAGCACACGTAAGATGTGGTAGGGCTATAAAATAGAGAATGGACTCAGTAGTTCCTTATGAGGTATAATTACCAGGCTTTGGTGCTTGATTGAAAAAAACAGAGAGAGAGAATAATAGGATGACTAGCAGCTTTCTAGGATGGGTAACAGGAGGGTGGTGTTGTCACCACATGAGATGTGAAGCGCAGGAAGAGAATGTGTGTGCGTGCGTCCGGGCATGCTGAATTTGATTTGCTATGGAACAAGCTGGAGGAGGCTGATATTCGGTAGGAGATTCAATATTTATCTCTGCAGTTCTAAAAAGAGAACAGTCTTGAGGTTGAACAGTGTATTGAGTCATCGAAACCATGAAAATAGATGAAATTCCTCAGGGGTACCATGTGAAGTTATAGTTTTGTTTTCCTTAACCATTAGTAATAACCTCTTAATAATCTGATAGAACTATTGATCCTCTTCTCAGGGAAATTCATTCACAGGTAAAACTCTGGATATAATCTCTGTATTCATGGATCGCCTCCACCCCCCGCTGAAGCTCCTTTTCACTTGTCTAGAGAATCCAAGGGAAGAATGCTTGATGTAAAAAGTTCCAGTTGCCCTAGAAGTGGTGACAAAAATCATGGCAGCTTGTAGGGTGTGTGGTAAGTGCTTAGTATATGTTAGGTCACAATAATAAAATTATTTATTCAATTATTAATTATTCAATTATTTATTTATTCAATTCTCCAAAAACCAAAGTAAATCCTCTCATTTTAATTTCTCTCCTCTCCGTTTTCATCTTCCTTTGCTCTTCACAATACACCCTTGCTCCTGTAGGAGAAGCAAACCAAGTGAAGTCCTTCTGTTCACACAAACCAAATCCCTGGCTTTGTTTCTTATGTATTTGAATCAGGGACTTGTATCGTCTGGTACAGTATTTCCCACAGAATACTGGTTTTGAATCCAGACTTTATAATTAGGTATCTTAACTTCTGAAACCCAGTTTTCTCATCTGTGAAAAGGGTGAATGATTTCTCTTGCAGAATAGCCTCAGGTTTAAATAATTCAAGTATTGCAGAAACAATCAGAAAACTCTGTACTCTTCCCCGAGATCTTGATCAAGGCTGGATCTGAGGGAAGGGTCCATAAGGAATGATTAAACATTATTAGGTTGCCTAACCATCCCAGGACTTTTAACTAGATGGAGGAAAAAAAAATATTTACTAGCTCTCTTCTCAGAGAACATACTTGTCTGTGGTTGGGAGGAAATACTTTGATAAGCTGCATGGAGTGTGAGGTGAGATGCCTCCTTCCCCCAAGGAGTATTTTGAGTAAAAACAGATGGTCATTAAACTGACTCCCTGGGAGGGTTGGTTCAATTTAAAAGGGAGCTTTAATTTGTTGTGTAGGTTGTGTAGAACTAGGCCATGCCCCATCACTGACTTTAAGCCATGTGGCTCACAGCTTCTCCTCTAAGTAAATGCTAAATAAATATTATTTTTAATATTGAGTTAATATTGTGAAAATTAGTGAGCATCCTGCATCCTTGGGTATTTGTTCCCAGTCTTGATATGGCTAAAATATTAGGGTGAAGTGAGTCACCGGGATGTAATTGGGTTCTTCTGAAATGGTGCAATTGATATGTCATGCTTCACTGAACTAGATTTCTAGAGCTAGGGCTTGCTCTGATTTTACTTTGAATCTTAGCAGAATTGACACCATGTTCCTAGCAAAAGTTATGAGTCTGAGGAAGCCTGTGGGGGCTGACACAAAGTCAAGAGCATATTTAGGTGTGTGAAATCAGCCCTATCTGTAGTAATTCATTCTGGTTTTTGTACTTCTGGGGAAACTTTTTTTTTTTTTTTTTTGCAGAGAAGAAAGATTCAAGTGTAAACTGTTTGGAAACCCACTTGAAAATTTGTGAGGTTTACACAGTTGCAGAACAAATAAAACCATAACGTGTTTCTCAATTTACATCATTGATTTCGCGTAAACTTCAGTCTTAGAGGATTTTTGAAAGTTATTCCCCCTAGGAATAATTCCTTTCTGGCCCTCCTCACCACCCACACACCCCACCTAGTCTAGTTTCCTTTTCAAAAAGTTAAATCCAACAGCTCCACCTCTACTTTATAGCTGATGTGGCAAATGTACAAAACTGCAAAGTAAAATGTTATGGCTTTCATTTTTAAACAGGAGGACTAACACTTTTACTGATTACTTTCGTGTCAATCTGTCCATCTACTCTTCTGACAAAACCGCATTTCGTGTAAGTCCAATCCTTTTGCTGTGATGGACGGGATGCAGGACTTAACTATATAGTCTGTGTGGAAGATGGATTTCACAGTGAAATGCACCCAATGATGGGGAGGAGCTTACATTTTAGGAAGCCCAAAGGGTGTTCAAAAATAAGATATTTCTTGATTCTTAAAATGAAGATGAATATGTTTAAATTTTGGGAAGAGAATATGGATAGGTTTCCAAAACAGGAGATTTCTTATTATAGATTCACTGCAAAGGTGACAAACCACTTAGTGGAAAATGGAGCTTAAATCTTTGGCAATTAGAACATCATCTCAGGGAAAATCTACTCTGAAATGTGTACTATTAAGCCCTCTCACAAATCACTGTAAAGATGAGCACTTGAAGGAAGATAAGACAAATTGTAATATATTGCTTATAAATTTACTACACTCTTACCCTTCAAAGTACCTTGAATCAACTTTAGAACTGATTTTGGATCAGAGCCTATGGAAAGATGTATCATGGGCCAAGGTGTTCTCCTTTTAATTAGGGAAGACATAATTTAGGGAAATAAAGGTGAATCTTAGAAGCTCTGTTTAATGGTTACTGGTCACAAACTTCCCTTCCCTTTATTTTTAACTAAAATTAGGCAATGATAAAAAAAAGAAACCACTCTGTAGTACAGATTAATTCCCCTAAATTGATCTCCTTTTTTATTTAATACAAGTTACCAGAGGAACTGAATAAAAGGAAGAACTTTCTTAAATTTCCAAGGGTACATGAATTTGGAGGTCTCGGTAAGAGAGGTCATGGCGGAAGAGCAATGGCCAGCAGCAGTGAAGGAGGGATTGTAATATGGGAAAATATAAAGAACAAAGAGAAAAATGGAAAAGTACTGTTGTTGTTAATCAACTTATAAGCATTGGTGAACTTTTCTGTAGTACCATACATACACACATGCACATATGCACGCATGTACTGCACAACCAAACCACCCAGTGGTTTCCATTAACCCTGGAAGTTAGAACCATAGCTAATCTGCAATGTATGCACATGGAATCAGAAAGGCTAATGGGTTCCATAGTCATCAGCCACCCTCCTGCTTTGGATCACAGACCAGGGGGCATGGTCAAAACATGTGAAATAAATGCAGAGATTACATAATGCAGCTTTAAATTGTAGTTCATTTTAAACAGACCACTGCTATTTAGTAAAATTGTGTGTGTGTGTGTGTGTGTGTGCTTGTGTTTGGTGTCTGAGGGCATGTGGTTTGAGGAAGTATGATTTATGTGATCTGAGAAAACCCTTACAAATGAATTCCATCCGTCCCTATCAAGGAAATACCCTGATTGTGGTAACTACCTGCTTTAGCTGTATTGCATTCCGGTCTCTGATCAGAATCTCTGCATTGCTTGTCTTTAATGCTAGAGTAGTAAATAATAACAGGAAGCCATTAAAATAAATGTTTATAGTTAAATCTTTGTTGGTCACTGAATAAGGGTTTTGGTTGTGCTATATGGAAATAATTGTTTCTATAGAACACTTTCAGTATGCTTGCAGTCTTTATGAGATCTGCTTTACTACATGTATGTAGTCTTTTGTTCTATCACAATAGCACGAAGTGTCAAGGAAGTGTGCGGAAAGCACCTGGTTCTCCATTTCTCATTTGCGCTTTCTCTTATAAAACATATCAGGGCTAGGCATAGTCAGGAAAATGTCTGAGTAAAAAGGTGTAGACTTAAAGCTCCAAGGGAATCAGTATAGTAACTAGACAAAAACATGGGTCAAATAGGTTTAAGGAACACTGAGGCATAAATATCAGAAAATAGCAAGCTTCAGAATGTTGGGAAAAGTTTCTTTTCTTTTCTTTTTTTAAAGTTACTGTATAAATAAAAGTTTTTAAAGTTACTGTCAAAATAAAACTAAATTTGCCTTGTTCCTTGGTTTCAATGACAGTAAAACAAAAAGGCATTTACTGGATTTGCCTTAGTGGCTACATTGTGTTTCAGGATGTAGAGTCTTCCAAAACACAGTATGCCTAACTTCTTCAGAGTTTTGGATACTATAGATTAGTCTTCAGAAAATTTATTATATAATGTCAATTTCACAAAAGTGTATTTTTAATAAATACTAACTTCAATAGTTATATACAAAAGATCTAAGTATGCTAATTTTATATTATAAATACAACCATCAATTTTACATATCTTCAGATGCATACCTATATATGTTTGTAAATGTCCAATATCCTTTATGAATGAACATGGTGTATTTTAAAAGGTTTCCTATAGATTTATCATTTTGAGTTTAGGATGTATTTTTCCATAGATGAAATTTTATGATTGCTAGTTGACTCAAATATTAGTACACTGAATCTTACTTGATCTAAAATGCCCATGAAGAGGAATATTAATAATGCTCTTTGACCAACAGCTGCTTTATGAAAAATGCATTCCTGGTTTCAACTTAAGACGTAGGAAGATGGTTTTGTTTATTCTCTTATGCCTGTGGTATCAACAACTCAAAAGTTCGGGAGGGGTGGAAGTCGGCAAACACTGAGGATGAAGAAATTCCTGTGTGTGTGTGCCATTTCTATGTGCATAACAAAAAGGAAATTGCCAGCCAAATTCCTCCTTAGGTATTCTAAATTGGAATGACTGGCATTTGCAAGTAAACTGTAAGACAATATAAAAAAATTTAAGTTGATTATTCTCAATCTCTTGCCATCCATCCACCGTCCATCCATTTATTTTTTTGAACTTTATATTGTTTGTATTTAGATAGTGAATCATTCAAAGAAATGTCAGTTCACCCTCGGAGTAATTTAAAATTTCTTTTGACTCTTATAGTTTTGGTTTCAAGAAGGCCTAAGATGTATTTGGCAACCTCTTCCATTTAAAAAAAATTTAAAAGGGGGGAAATGGATAGAAAGCTACCAAACAAAGAACCATACTGAAAATGAACTAAGTTCTAATTCAAAAATTATTCTTTCCAGCCCCTAGGATGAAGACAAATTGCAGTTAGGCATTGCAATGCAATAATTGCAAACATATTTTCTCCAAAACCTGAAAAGACTAAGTGGCTTTTCCAACAGAATATCTGATCATGAGCAGAAGCTTTCAAATGCATGTGTGACCTATGTGTCTTTATCTAATTGCTGCTTAATAGATTTTGCAGATTTGCTAAAAGTCTTTTAAAGAATATTTTAGATTTTCAGGAGTGAATTTTTCTTCTGAAGTTCTTGTTTGAAAATTCTTTAGATGAACCAGTACCCATGAAGTGCTGGAGAATAAAATAAATTGATATTTTAAATAAGGAAACTGGCTTTTGTATTCATGAAGTTTCCCATAGTATAATTTATTTTTCTGGAAATTTCTTCATAATTAATTTTCCACAGTACAGCACCAAACAGCATTTCCTTGATTCTCCTGCTACCTCTGCTCTGCATCTTTTTTTTTTTCTTTCTCTCTCTTTTGCCGCCATCCTCTTCTTAATTTCTAAATCCAGGTGTTCTCCCAGCACCAATTCTTCTCTGTTTTCAGTCTCTCTTCACTCCAACATCTTCAATTACCATCTTTACTGAGATGACTTCAGAGCTTATGTGTCTAGTTCCAGTCTCTTTTTAATTTCTTCCCGTTTGCTTAAAACTCTTCATTTAGCTCTTCCACAAGTACCATAAACCTAAGATGTTCAAAAAACAAACTCATCACGTTTTCTTTAAAAGCATCCTGACCTTTCCTGGTGACTTTCCAGATCGTTCAGAACAGCTCCATTTCCTCAGTCATCCGGTCTCTGCGAGCATCTCAGATGTCTCTTATTTTCTTTAAGTTTCTACATCAGTCACCCTACTGCCATGTCCACCCTCTCTCATTTCTTCTGCCCTACCCTGGTTTCAGGTAGTCATTAGTTCTCCCCTGGACAGAACAACAAAATGTAATTGGTACCTCTGGCTCCTGTCTCTCTCCAGTCTGAAATCCATCTAGCCTATACACTTAGAGATTCATCTTCCTGAAGTACAGTTTCAATTATGTCAATGCTCTACGAAAAATCCTTAAGAGCTGACCATTTTCCGCTCTATCAGGTACAAAACCTTCATTCCGCCACTCAAGTCCATGCAAACACAGTCCTACCCACTCTTCCCTCTCACTGCCATCTGCGCCTCAGCCAAACAGGGGTGGGTAGTAGTCCTGGGACAACTGTGGTTCTCCACCTTTTTGCCTTCATCAATGTTCTTCTTTTCATGAAGACTATCTTACCTTGTCATTCATGTGTGTCCACTTGTTAAAATTCCACTTAGTCTTCACATGTTCTAGTCATGTCCTCTAGCCAAGTGCAAGTCCTTCTGTTTCTGCTCTCTTTTCCCTCACATTGCATTGTGTTTGTGCCATTCTGCTGGGTCCGATCTTATTCTAATTTACCCGTTAGCTATTTCAGGATATGTTTATTTCAGCTTAATGCATTTTTTGGTCACTCATATGTGAAATAAAATAAAATGCATCCATTACAGTGTAAAGTCTCTGTGGAAAGGGGGTGCTTCATTCATATTTGTCTTTGCTAGAGCACACAGCAGGTCCTAGGCAGTAGCAGAGGCTTTAATTACTACTGGATTTACTGAATTGTGAAAAGAAGACACAAATGGCATTTAGTACACTGCACATTTATGTGTGAGTTTGCGCGGCAGCTATTTGAGACATCTTGAGAAACATTCCAAGATTTTATTCCTCTAAGGAATATTGTCTTTCAGAATCTACAAGTCCAGATCATTCATTTCAATTTTTATTTTAATAAAGAGCAAATAAAGCTGATTTTACTGTTTATGCCTGGGGCAATTTATGCTTTTGTATTCAGAAAGTTGTGAAAATACAAGATTTTTCTGGTTTTCCTTTATATATTTCTCGAATTAGATTGCTTCATTTTCTCATCTATAAATTGGGGAATGATAATGTCTACTTCATACGGTGGTTGTGAGATTTACTTGAATTGATCCATGTAAAACACCAGGAGCGATGTCTGGCATAGAGTAAGAGCTTGATAGCATTTAGCTAATATTATTATCAGTCACAAGCAAGGCTGCTCCTTTCAGGAAGCACACCAGAGTGGTTGGAATGGACACATCTGGGGGCCATTCCAGATTTTCCTTGCACTTATATCTTTGTCTAAGTCCCTCTTGGATCCTGCCATGTCTGGGTAACCGGAACTAAGGTGAACTATGCCCATTTCCCTCTTTGGCCTACCTATCACCACTTCCAGTAAATATTCATTGGTTGTGTTTAGATGGGGGACTCTAATGCCTTTCCATTTCATTGTGGGGTGAATCAGATTCCCTATCAATTGCTTATTCAAGGCTATGGTATGTTAGTTTCATAAAACATAAGCTTCATATGAAAAAGGGGTTGAGTCTGATTTATTTATCACTGTGCCTCAGGCCATGGCACCCTGCTTTGTGTACTATAGACACTCAAAAAACATTTGTTGAATGAATGAGTCAGTTAATGGAGTGATATGACTGAGACATGATTTGTTTTTCTGACCTTTAGAAGATACCCTACCGCCTTTTGAGAGCAATTAACCTACAGTTTTTAGTACAAACACAAATTACCCTTTGTTTTGTATTAATAGCTTCTTTGCAATATCCTGGTGAAATAATTCTATTTATTTCTCTTCATGAAATTGTAGTATACGAAATTGGGAGTAAAGTCTTGTTAATGTATAATAGTGCTGAAACATTCCATCTCACCTACATGACAACCATCTAATAGGACTAAATAACATTAAGCAGGTGCTTACTATGTGCCAGACACTACTCTAAATGTTTTGAAAATATAAAATATGTATTTTCCTCAGTGTAATGTGGTATCCTGGATTGAATCTTGGAATGGAAAAAAGACATTAGTGGAAAAACTGGTGAAATCTGAATAAAGTTTGGAGTTTGGTTAATTGCAATGTACCAATGTTGGTTTCTTAGGTTTTGACAAATGTACTGTGGGAATGTAAGAAAATAACTTTAGAGGATACTGGGTGAGGTTTTACAGGAACTTTCTGTACTATCTTTTCTCTTTCTCCCTTTTTTCTTTTTTTTAAAAAAATATTTATTTATTTGAGAGACAGAGAAAACGAGCAAGGTGGGAGGGAGGGAGAGGGAGCAGTGGACTCTTCTCCGAGCATGGAGCCCATTGCAGGGCTTGATCCCCAGGACCCTGGGATCATAACCTGAGCTGAAGGCAGATGCTTAACCGACTGAGCCACACAAGTGTCCCATCTTTACTTTTCTGTATACCCAAAATTATTCCAAAATACACAATTTATTTAAAAATATGTATTAGATATGTTTTAATCCTTAAAACAAGCCTATGATACATGTACTGTTACTAACCTCATTTTAGAAGTAAGAATCTGAAATTCAGAGAGGTTATTTCTACAGGGTCAACAGCTGCTACCAGGAGTCAAATATGGGCATCTCACTCTAGGTTGTATCCTCTTATCCCGTATACTTTTCCTTATCTCTTGATTCAAGCGATCAAGAAGTCAGTAGTGGATGTAAACCACAGTTCAATTGATAATCTTCTGGTGCTGGTCATTCCCTGATTTCAGAATGCTGCACAATCAACCACTACCCACTACCAACACTGCAAATTCCAAATTGGGTGCATTTTAACTGGTTTTCATGGTTATGCCTTAACTTCATTAATCCCACACTGAAATGTTGCACTCTGTGGTCATCTACGATTTGTGAGGAAAGCCATTGTCCTAGCTCCCTGGACTGGTTCATGTTCCACCACCACCCATCCATCCGTGTGGGGCAAGTCAGTCTAAGGATCACACTTCTGTGCCTCCTGTGTCAAACTATTTATAAAAAATACATAGTTTCTGAAAATAACTGAAAAAAACATATTCAGAGAAAGGAAACATAGTAAAGCAAGAGCACTCCAGAAAAGGTAAATAAAAAAGTCACTCATAAACTTTAAAGTCTATGACCAGAACTTTAAGCTCAGTAGTAGCTAATGTGTTCCAAATAATCTTATTGTACACAGCAGTCAAAAACCTCTTTATTCTTTAATGGGTGTTTCTAGCTGCTTTCTTACACCCTTGAAAACTTTACGTCTTGCCTGCACAGCTGCAACTATGACCACAGGCCATTTCTTTCTCTCATTATATTGCCTACCTATTTGTAACAATATCCTTTATTGTTTCCTTAACCACAAACAGCACTGTGGGAGAAAGAAACCCTTGGCCCTCTTATTTATTTCAGTATGACAGATGAAAATGTGGGGGGGAGGCGAGCCAACAGGAAGAGAACTTTTTTTCTTTGATGCTACTATTTCAAAGCACATTTTACACATTTTTGTTTTGTTTTGTGCTTTAATCCAGCCAATGAATATCTACGACATTTGCAACGTGTTGGGAAAAAACAAAATTAGGTCTTTAAAACTATGTACGAGAATTCAAAATTGAATTTGCCTGAGAAGAACTTATCATTTCTCCTCCAAAGATTTAGGCTGTTGATTAAAACGTTTGACACATTCCCACTGGACTCATTTTTCTTCTGGAAACATTTATTTTCACCTAAAAGACAGTGAAAACAGACACTTATTGTAAGTCCTAAAGTATTTTATTTCTTCCTAAGTTATATATATATATATATATAATATATATTTCCTGTTTTGTCATTGATTTTGATTTTGTCTCTTTTTGGGCAAATTGTTTAACAATTCCTGAGCTGGGATATTTACAATTACAGTTTCCTTTTGCTAAATATGTCTAGGAAGATTTTTTTAAAATTGGAACAAAATTATATCAGGATTCATTGGAAATAACCAAAATTGGATGTAATGTGTAAATAAAATTCAAATAGTGGCAGAACCAATTTATCTCGAGCTTAGTGTGAGATTTACTGGTGCCACTGTCAATCCTGTTACTGTCGCCCCAAGAGCCTGTAATCCTGCTATTTCCTCAACTTTTATAGTACAGACACAAAAATCTATATGTGTTTTTTCTACTAAACTAGGTCTTTGGTTTCCATTGTGACCATGTCTTATATTTCTTAGTATTCTCTGTTCCCTAATTGTGGAAAGTGTCAGTATATTATGGTTGATGATACTAAGCCTTCTGCTGACAGGAGCAGATTAAAAAAATAGTTTGTTTTCCTATATGTTAACTCAAGGTTGTTTAAATGTCTTACACAAACACATGAGTAATCTGAACTTAAATTTAAAATTATTTTGTAATGATTGATAGGAACTCTAAACAATGGATAGAAAATGGCTCTAGGGCTCCTAGGAAGTTGACCTAGAGGAAAAACAGGTACCAGGGAGGAAGGATGGCTTTTTCATCAAATGCTTTCCGAGGGTATTAATGACTGTCTGCATCAGGTTATGATGCCAGGGTAGTCATTCCTGTGGAGCTGATAAGGAACCTTTGTTTGGCAAGATAAACAGGAGTGAATCAACTAAGTGTTTTTTTTTTTTGTGATTCTCACATATTCCTTGAAGAGGAAAAATAATCCCAGTCTCAGGTTAAATTAAAGATAACTCTTGATAGAGCAAGGTAAAGAAGTTTCAGATTTGGGTAGAAGATGATTTCACATTCCACAGACCATCTTCACGTGAGTGCAAATATCTAGAGCATATGATTGTGGATATCTGAACCATGAGCAGAAAGTAAAAAAAGGAAAGGGCATAATACACAAGGCTTTAACAACTTTATCATCAGAATAAAAGATCATTGAACTCAGTATTCGTGCCTTTCTATACACTAAGAGCTGCAGAAATATGGTCTAGGAAGGATGATCTCAAATTTAGATTAGAATATTCAAATAGTAAAAAAAAAAAAAAAACACATAGAATTACATTTTGTGGCATAAGGGATGGTTACATTTGCAGTCCTGCGACTGAAGGTTAGTAACTTGAGTGTGAAAAACCCTAAACAGAAAAATTAGTACATATTCCAAGCATTTCATTCTAAATGTTGTAGTCATCTATTGAAAACAAAATAAATAGTTCTGTCTCTGTATTTGCCTTAAAGTGCCCACAAATGTGATACAGTATTATTCCTTATGCCACATAAAGAATATTCAAAATTTGGTTGAGTATCTAAAGAACTCCAAAATTGCATGCACTCTACACCTTAAGATGGACCTTATTGCTTTTGTTAAAAAAAAAAAAAAAGAAAAGAAAAATGCTGCTTTGTGTATATGCATAGCGGATTGCCATTATCACAGAGATAAGAGAATGAAAACAGACCAAATCATAATCCACATTCCATACTGTTTACTTTGTTATCAAAGTAGCTGAAATGAGATACCTAGCTTGCTCATGGACATTCCCTAGGCAACATCATTCTTTATTCTAAATTTTATCAAGGTCTTAGAATTCTTAAGATAAGCTGCAAAGAATCCAATTGCAAAGCTACGAGAAATAAGACAACAACTTTTGATATTTTTAAGACCCTAGCCTGAGATTGCATAATGTTTTGAGGCAAAGAACTCTAAACAGCCATTCCACACATAGTTAGATGCGTGTGTGTGTGTGTGTGTGTGTGTGTGTTAGGGTGGGTAGGAAAGAAGGGGCAGGGTAGAGGGAGAAGAAAAGAGAGAGGAAACAGACTGCTGCTTACTTTAGTTAAATGTTTCTTCTCTTAAAAAATAGTTTTCATGTCCATAAATGTTTACTTCACTTTTTCAAAACACCAAGAGTAGTGAATTCTACTCTTTTTAATTTGATGAAAATTTTCTGTTGGAGTCCTCACCTTTATTATAGGGGTCATATAACTGGGACAGTCCTTGATACAAAGAAAGTGCAAGAGAAAATTATTTCCATACTTCTTGGCATCCTGCACTCCCTTCCAGTTGTTTCTTCATGTCAGAAATTTATAAAATTTCTGATAGATAGATCTATCTGAAGTATAATTGACATACAGTGTTATATTAGTTTCGGGTGTACAATGTAACGACTCAACCATTTTATACATTATGCAGCACCCATCACAATAAGTTTACTCAAATGTCTTCATCTATTTCACCCATCCCTCCACTTTCCCTCTGGCAACAACCAATTTTTCTCTACTTAAGAGTCTGGATTTTTGTCTCCTTTTCTTTGTTCATTTGCTTTGTTTCTTAAATTCCACATATGAATAAAATCATATGTTATTCATCCTTCTCTGACTGACTTATTTCTCTTAGCATTATACCCTCTAGGTTTTTCCATGTTGTTGCAAATGGCAAGATCTCATTCTTTTATATTGTTGAGTAATATTCCATTGTATATAATCCATATTTATATATATCCATCTGTATCTATATATTTATACAGATACCATATTTCATGATATGTATCTGTCTTTTTTATCCATTCATCTACAGGAGGGCACTTGGGTCCTTCCATATCTTGGATATTATAAACAATGCTACAATAACATAGGGGTGTGCATACCTTCTGAATGAGTGGGTTGTTTTTTTTTTTTTTTTCAGTAAATACCCAGTAGTGGAATTACTGTATCATATGGTAATTCTATTTTTAATTTTTTGAGGAACCTCCATACTGTTTTCCACAGTGGCTGTGCCAGTTTTCATTTTTGCCAACAGTGCACAAGGGTTCCTTTTTCTCGGCATCCTTGTCAACTCTTGTTGTTTCTTGTGTTTTGCTTTTAGTCATTCTAACAGGTGGAAGGTGACATCTCATTGTGGTTTTGATTTGCATTTCCCTGATGATTAGCGCTGCTGACAAATTTTCTTTTTATCTTTATATCCATTCCTATATCCTATCAATGTATATGTGCAAATTATAATACCTACTGTGCAGGAGAGATGTTTACACTTTTGTTTAATATCTCTACAAAATCTCTCAGGGAGAATATTCCAAAATTATAAATACAGTTTGCATGAAAATAACGTACATTATGTTATCTTACAAGCTTATGCTAACCAATCTTTTAGTTCAAAATTGAGTTCCATACACTTTAATTATTTCTTTTAAAAACTGCTTAACATGAGATGTACCCTCTTAACAAATTTTAAATGTACAGTGCAGTATTGTTAAGTATAGGTACAATGCTGTAGACTATAGAACTTACTCATCTTGCATAATGGAAACTTTATGCTTTTTGAACAACAACTCCAACTTTCTCTATTGCAGCCTCTGGCAACAACCATGAAACTGCTTTTACTTGATTATTTAGATACCTCACATAAGTAGAATCATGTTGTACTTGTCCTTCTGTGATTGGCTTATTTCACTTAACACAATGTTCTCAAGGTTTAACCATGCTCTCACTTATGGCAGGATTTCCTTCTTTTTTAAGGCTGTTTAATATTCCATTAAATGCATATGCTGTAATTTCTCTATCCACTTACCTGTCAATGGACATTTAGGTTGTTTCTACCTCTTGGCTGTTGTGACTAATGCTACAATGAACATCAGAATGAAAATATCCTTTGGGGGTCCTGTTGTCAATTCTTTTGGATAAATATCCAAAGTGAGATTGCTAGATTATTTAGTAGTTATATTTTTAATCTTTCCAGGAATCTCTCTAATGTTTTCCATAGCAGCTGCATCATTTTACATTCCCATCAAGAGTGCATGAAGGTTCCACTTTCTCTAGATCCTTGCCACCACTTGTTATTTTTTTATATTTTCTTATAATAGCCACACCAATAGGTGTGATGTGGTATCATTGCGGTTTTGATTTTATATTTTTTAAATGAATAGTGATGTTGAGCATCTTTTTTTACATACCTGTTGGCTCTTTGCATGTCTACTTTAGAGAAATATCCATCCCAGTTCTTTGCCAGTTTTTAAATCGAGATTTTTTTGTTATTGTTGCTGGTGGTGGTGTTTTGGGGTTTTGTCTTTTTCTCTTTCTTTCTTCTTTCTTTTCTTTCTTTTTCTTTCTTTCTTTCTTTCTTCTTTCTTTCTTTCTTCTTTCTTTCTTTTTCTTTCTTTTCCTCCTTCTCTTTCTTTATTCCTTGTAAGAGTTCCTTATGTATTTTGAATATAAACCTCTATCAGATATATGTTTTGTATATATATTTTTCGCATAGTTTAGGTTGTCTTTTTACCCTATTGATTGTTTCCTTTGCTGTGCATAAGCTTTTTAGTTTGATGTAGCCTACTTGTTTGTTTTTGCTTTTGTTTCCTGTACTTCTGGTGTTATAGCCAAAGTAAATATCAAGAAGTTTTCCCCCTACATTTTCTTTTAGGGGTTTACAATTTCAGATCTTATGCTTATGTCTTTAATCTGTTCTGAGTAGATTTTCCTGTATGGTGTAAGATAAAGTTCCAATTTCATTCTTTTGTGTGTAGATTTCCAGTTTCCTCATTGTGTATTCTTGGCAACCTAGTTAAGGACCAGCTTACTGCATGTGCATAGGTTTATTTCTGCCCTTTCTATTCTCTTCCATTGGTCTAGATGTCTGTCTTTATGCCAGTACCATACTGTTTTAATTACTGCAACTTTGTGTTATATTTTTAAGTGAAGACTTATGATGATCCTCGCTTCATTCTTCTTTCACTAGATTGTTTTGGCTATTTGGAGTCCTTTGGCTTTCATATGAATTTTAGGGTTGTTTTTAAAAATGCCACTGACATTTTGAAAGCGATTGCATTAAATTTGTAAGTCACTTTGAGTAGTATGGACATTTTAATAATATTAATTTTTTCAACCCATGAACATAGGATGTCTCTCCATTTATTTGTGTCTTCTTTAATTTCTTTCAGGAAAGTTTTTGTAGATTTCAGTGTATAGTTGTTTCACTTCCTTGGTTGTTTATTCCTAAATATTTTATTCTTTTTGATGCAATTTTAAATGGGATTGTTTTCTTCATTTTCTTTCAGATAATTTATTATTAGTGTATAGAAATATAACTGATGTTGAGTTTGTATCCCACACTTCTACTGAATTTATTTGTACTAACAGGCTTTTTTTGTGTTTGTGTGTATGGAGTCTTTAGGGTTCCCTACATATTAAGATCAAGTTATCTCCAGAGATCATTTTGCTTCTTCATTTCTAATTTGGATGCCTTTTATTTCTTCTTATTGTCTAATTTCTCTGGCTAGGGCTTCCAATACTATATTGAATGGAAGTAGAGAGTGCGTATCCCTGCCCTGTTGCTGATCTTAGAGGAACATATGTTCCTCTAAAGTCATATGTTTCAGTCTTCTCTTTCCTTTTCCAGAGATAAGCCAGGTACTGGAATCTTGCCCATTGTGTTGCACAGAGTTGGGAGATGAACTCTGATGGGTAAGATGTGCTAGTCTAAACCTTCTTCAGACATCTAGTAGATCTAGAGTATTCCTGGGTCCATCAACCCTCTGAGACATGAGAGACAGAAGTTAATCCTTTGGGAGCTCCCAGAAAAGTTGAGACACTGGAGACATGGTCCAAATCTTTCCTTCTCCAGGTGAGGCTTGGAATTTGAAGATCTTTACATGCTCATTCTGCTCTAAGCTAGGGGAAGGACTATGGCAAAGGTTTGTATGCTAAACTGCCATTTTTGTTCTCATTGGCTCTCAATCTTGAATCCTTTTGTGTTAGCACTCAAATTTAGGCAAGATGGAAACCAGTCCCTTAGGTGGCCCCCAGGAAAATCAGAATGTTGATTGTATGATCCAGTTCTTTCTTTCTGTCCCCACAGAGAAGGTGGGAGCTGGAGGTTTCCTCCCAATCATATGGTGCGATACCAGGGAAGGGATTATGGTGAAAGGGTATCTCAGATTTTCCTACTGGCTTCAGTGTGGCTGGTTTTGCATGCACCTGGGATGTGGGTGCTTCTCAACTGGCTTCTGGATTTCTCACAGATGCATTTGGTCCATGAACTGTGGAAATGTGTGTCTGTGAGGAAAGGAAGGCTTAAAGCTTTCTGTTTCGCTGTCTTGCTGATGCCACCTCTCCTTTTAATGATTTATTTTCTCTCTCCAGGTACTTGATTCAGTAGTCATACATATGTCTTGTCTGCTGTACAATTATTAAAAGACAACTGGATTTAAAAGTAAATCAGAAAGTAACATCAGTGTTCAGAAACTTAGTAAAAAGTGGTTAAAACTAGTGTAATTTTATGAAATTCTCCTTATGCAAGGTTCTATCCAATGTGAAGCTAGTAAATCTTCAGCAAATGAGTTCTTGGTTTTGCTACACTTGCTATTCAACATACGTAGGTCGATTGGAATTGGATGAGAAATTACTAAATATTAAAACTTAGAAGATTTTACAGATTTGCAGCTTGTTTTGAGGAAGAAAGAGAGAGAAATTGAAAACTCTGCAGTGTGTGTTGCTTTCCAATTTGAGGTAGCACAGTTAGAGGTTGGGTATGAGGTATAGAGATTAAAGACCATGCTGGAAGAATAGGTCCAGATGTCCTAAGAAAACGAGTGCAACTGACATTTTGATGAAAATGAGATGATTTTGGAAACCTACATCTCTATCCAGTAAGGATGGCCAGAAGAGAATAAAACAATAACCTCTTAACTGTAGTCTGGGACACACTTACTTGATCATTCTTAATCTAGATGAGCAGATCAGAGTTGGTGTGTGACCATTCAAAACTAGAACCTGGAAAGAAACAGAGAGTACATTGTGCTAAAGTGGAGATTAGTAGAAAAATCCAAGATTGGTCAAACTCAGTCTTTCCACATGCCTGGTTATCTTATTAAATTGTCAGTTTCAGGGATCCCTGGGTGGCGCAGTGGTTTGGCGCCTGCCTTTGGCCCAGGGCGCGATCCTGGAGACCCGGGATCGAATCCCACGTCGGGCTCCCGGTGCATGGAGCCTGCTTCTCCCTCTGCCTGTGTCTCTGCCTCTCTCTCTCTCTCTCTGTGACTATCATAAATAAAAAAAAAAAAAAAAAAAATTGTCAGTTTCATTTGAATGAAAGATCTAAACTTTCCAAACAGAGAGCTGCAAAGAGGAGAGAGACCCTCTCTTCTGCTTACTTGCTGGGCATATATTTAGAGACATTTCCTAGGTATTGAATATTTCAGTTATCAGCACAGAACTTAGGGAAAGGTTGGGACTGAGAGACAACATTTGACAGCTATGAATCACAAAAGTTACAAGGATCTCAGATTTGTTCTAACAGCATACAAATTCATTTTTACTGCAGATAAGATTATCTTACTTCATTAGAAGTTGGTATTAGCTTCAAGTATGTATAAATTTTGTTGTTTTTCTTGACTGCAAAAGCTCTGCACCTGTGCTTTCTTAAAGCACATTGAAAAAATGAAAACTCCTAAGAGAATTATTTTCTCTTTTGCCAATACTAGTCAATCTTGTTTTACTAACCAGGGAAACTACAAATTACTATGGTTCTGAGGTTGGCAGACTGATACAATTAGTTCCCCTACATGCTTGACATTCCACGTTAGTAAGTAGAAAGAACGACAAAAAAAAAGTCTTTCCTGCTGGGAACATGGTAGAAATGTTAGGATTCTTTCCAGAAGAAGAAGGAATCCAAATCCACAACAGCACATTGTTTGCATGTTTTTCTAGGCTTTATTTTCAGCCTTGAAAATTTTCACGCAGAGCCTCCTGCCAGAATATGACACACACCACTGGGCTTGAAACTAGCACCTGTGAGAAGCAAATCCATGACCATGAAAATCTTCAGTTCCTGAGTGGGACAAAATAAACCCTGTTTCATGGAGTTTGTGCCAGGAAAGGGCCACAGTTTAGCTGGCACTGTAGCCATGACCAAGAAACAGTTTACCAGGACTTTACAATTCACAGCATTGTTTGAACTCTTCACTGTAGCTACACTAACTAGCTTATAAGATGTGGTTGCTTTTGTTTGGTGTTTATCATGTATATGGTGTGATGCTTACTTTGATTACTGCACATATTGTCCTAATACTGTAATCTCCTTTTGGCTTGTCTGTTTACCCTCTAGACTAATAATATAAGTGAGTGAAGTGAGGCCACTTCACTTTAACAACAGTTAGTATTATTTTCCCCCACTTCTGTTAAAGACATGGGTGTACTGCATGAGTGATGCAACAAGCACTTAACCTCCTTGTACAGTTAACCATCAGGAATGGCAGGGACTGGAACAAAATGAAGAAAGTTTGCCCCATCTGAGGGTGTGGCAGTCACTTAGCTCTACTTGATTGTTGTTGAGTGAGTCCTGGTGATAATAGATCTTCCACATTCTAAAAAGGAACTGTATAATGTGAAATTACTTAATTTTTAAGTGTTTTTATGGGCACAATCTGTAAGATATTCAAGGGTAAAAACCGAATGCTTTATTTTTCAATTTCAAGTAGTGCTCTTATATAGTAGATCAATATGTTCTTCCTCTCTCATATATTATTTTACTGAATTAAAGGCCTGTATAGTTTATAGACATGCAGGTGATATATAAGAGAGGTGTCCACTTGGTAGTATTTTGCCTACACTTTCTCAATCAATTAAAAAACTTTTGCATTAAATAGGATACAATAGATATTAGAAAGAGAAAATTGAAGTGCAATATAGATGAAACTATACAGAAATATTGGCCCTACAAAATTTCCAGTTCTCCTACTTGTCCATATCACATCCCAGAATATGGAGAAAACATTAAAAACTCATCACATTACTTAATAAATATTTGAATAGGTGAATGAATGAAATAAATATATTTGGAATCCTAGATATAATTAGACAAATTAGAGAGTGATTACTAGGTGGTTCCAAGGACATGTGCCAGCCTTGAAGACCACTGATCTATGGGTAAATGAAATACGGACAATTATAGTGTATGGAGTATATATATTTATTTGTGTGTGTGTGTATGTGCACATAGATGTCTTTTGTCCTTTTTTTTTCTCTTTTGTCCTTTTTTAAAAAAAGATACTAATTTTCATTTTGAGATTTCTGTTTTTTCTACTTTTTGAATATTAAAATTATGATATAGTAATAGCATATGTTAATGTTTTTCTATTTTCTTGAAGATCTCTTTTGTTAAGATAAAAGACCATTACTTCTAATCTGTCCCCCAAATTTTATTTTAAATTTTGCTTGATCCAAGAAATATAAAATTCTGGGAGCCACTGTATTGGGGCTCTTTAAAATTCCTAATGCTCATTTTTCTCTCATTTTCATGTGTTTGGATGCGACTGTGTTACATCTAAGATGGTAGGTAGACGGAGATCCATAGCATGACAAAATGAGCATCTGCAAAAGACTTAATAATTTGGAAAGATGGGTCACACTTTATGCCTTTTAAATATAAGCGAGTGCTACATGATGTTTTGAGGAATTGAGGGCCCCAAGCCAAATATATAGTTATTTCATGGGAGATGCAGCTCAGTGTGAGATCTAGAAACCATTAATAGAACTATGTAGAAAATTGCCCTATTCAGCTCTGCCCCTGTCAGTAGGGCAGTAAATAGATGTTTCATATAAATCTAGATGCCACTTTCACTACCTCTGAGTGAAGTAGTGCTCATTACATGTGGAACAGGAACAAGGAGGCAAGAGTTCTGATCCATGCAAGATGAAGAATAAAATCCAGGATACTTAGCCTGAAGAAGGGGATTCTGGAGGCTTATTGTTAGTATCAAATATTTTCAGGTATAGAGATGTCCTTTATGACGTGAAGGGTAGAGTTAAGAATAATGGGTACAAGCTATGGGTGACATGGTTTGATGTAAGGAAGTGTTTTATTAGAACAGTACTGGTAGAAAAGGAGAGATGAGGGCAGTGGATGCTCAGGCTAGCATTTGATGATGATGAGGTCTTTGCTAGTCATGGGACTAGATCTTTTAACCCACAGTTTACCCTGGAAGCTATGAGTTATCATTCCCATTTTATCAATGAGAGATGAATGTGTGGGTTGGTGTCTGAGTTGTCTACTGAATTAGAATCAGCAAGCTCTACTTCTACTACCTGTGCGATTTGCAGCTAATCACCTCACATCTCTGAGCCTTAATATCTCATTTATAAAATCAGAGTGTAAAGCCCAGTGCCTTTGTTTTTGTTTTCTATTGCTGCTATAGCAACAACAACAAAAAACAAACAGTGGTTTAAAACAACATAAATTGATTATCTTTGGGTTCTAGGGGGCAGAAGTCTAAAATAGAACTCATTGGGTTAAGTCAAGGTGTCAGCAGAGCTGGTTTCTTCTGGAAGTTCTGGGGAAGAATCACTTTTCTTGTTTTTTTTTCCAGCTTTTAGAGGCCACCCACATTGCTTGGCTCTTGGTTACCTTCCATCTTCAAGGCCAGCAATGAGGAATCAAGTCTTTTTACGTCACACCAGTCTGACACTCACTTTACTGCCTTCTCTTCCCCATTTAAGAACCATTATGATTACAGTGGACATACCTGGATAATCCTTATTTTTTAAAGATTTATCTATCTATTTCAGAGAAAGTGCATGAGAGTGCGTGCATGTGTGCATGAGTCTGGGAGGGGCAAAGGGAAAGAATCTTCAAGCAGACCCCCTACTGAGTACAGAGCCCAATGCAGGGCTCCATCCCATAACCCATGAGATCATGACCTGAGCTGAAACCAAGAGTACAACGCTTAACCAACTGAGCCACTCAGGAGCCCCCTTGGATAATCCTTATAAGTGCCTTATTTTAAGATTAGATGAGTATCATATTAATTAATCTACAACCCATTTTTCTTTGCCAGTAACATAACATATATAAAGTTTGGGGATTAAAACATGCACATCTTTTGAGGGCCATTATTTTGTCTACCATCTCCTTTACAGTCATTTTCAGTTTTAATGTTCTTTGGACTTGGTGGAGATTTGGGGGACAATCTCATTTTTAAAAACATTTTTAAATTTTAATTCCAGGGTAGTTAACATACAGTATTATATTAATTTTATATATACAATACAAAAGAATGAAATCTTGCCATTTGTAACAACATGGATGGAGCTAGAGAGTATAATGCTTAGTGAAATAAGTCAGAGAAACACAAATACCATATTATTTCACTCATATGTGGGATTTAAGAAACGGAACAAATGAGCAAAGGAAAAAAAGAAAGGGAGAGAGAGAGAAACCAAGAAATAGACTCTTAACTATAGAGAACAAACTGATGATTACTAAGGAGGAGGAAGATTGGGAGATGGGTGAAATAGGTGATAAGGATTAAGTAGTACACTTGTCATGATGAGCATTGAGTAATGTATAGAATTGATAATCTCATCTTAAGCCAGACCTGTTGCAAAGAAATGAGACAAGACCCAGGGAGGTGAGCAAATCAGAACTCATGCCATGGTCTTAGTGTCCCACAGAACTCCCACCTATCTCTGAACCACTAACTGTATATGATATTGATCTTTCAAACCAGTCCTCCAGCCAATCACCTGAATAGTTTAATTCCTGATATCATTGAAATAGAGGCCAAATTTCCAGATTGGATGACATCTGGTTACCTGTTTTTGAAACGGCAAGTACACAGAGAGTGAGCAGGGCTTTTTCAGAGTGCTTGAGTGTTTTTACACTCAGTAGACCCTTGTCACATGGCAGTCTATGTCTAGCCTCACCAAGTCTAGATGGCATCCTTCCTTACAGATGAAATGGGATGTAAGACTGCTTTAGGCCTCTAAAATCACTGTGCTGAACAGAGCAGTAATGTCAGGAAAAATGAAATTTACCTGATTCCCTCTTCCTCTTGACTCTCAGTGACCAAAAGCACCCTTTAGAAGCATTTCATATGCTACTCAAAAACAGGACACAACTCTGCTCAGACATCTAGAATTAACTCTGGTTTATGACTTATGATAAATTATTATTCCAATGGGTCTCAGCAATGTATTTTTTAAATATTTTTACTAGGATATTAATGTTCTTGACTTTAAAAAGTTGAGTGCTTTGTGAGCCCTGTTCAGAATCGAGGACTGAGTAGCATGGAAGATTCTTTTCCCAAAAGAAACAACCATTTTCCTGGAAAAAGGTATTAAAACAATCATTTAAAGAATCTGGAAACTGCCCTAAGGGCATACAGAAAATGGAGAAACATTCATTCAAGAAAATCTACTAAATCTCAGTAACAGCAGTGAAAATCTGAGGCATTTGAGCCACAACTCACTCCTGTCCTTTTTCTTCCCCCACATCACTTCTTATGAAAATGTTCCAGGAGCTCTCATTCTGGTAAGTACAGTGATGAAGATGGAGGCTCCCTTTCCTCATAGCATCAGTGTAGGGCTACATTTCCAACTTGTGAAGAGCATGCTGTCAGGTTTTTCTCATCTCTCAGTCCCTTGTTGTAGGAGCTTTATTCCAGGCAAGAGCAGCAGAGAGATCAGGTCTCTCTTCCCCAAGGAGCCTCATTCATAAATTAGAAACTCCCCCCAGGCATGTCATGCTGATCCAAAGCAGGGTCCCAGTTGATCCTGTTCAGCTCATTCATAAGGCAGAGATTTTACTTTGAGGAAGGCAAACCAGGAAAACTAGGGACCACCATATGATGTTCCCAGTGAGCCCTCCTCAAACAGTGCTACTCCATGAGAACTAGGTCACTATCTCTACCTCCAGCTCTAGTGTGATGTCACAAAAGCTCTACCCTGGGGGAGAAACAAGTCTTAAAGGGCCCCATAGCTTTCCCTGAGGAAACAACTCTGTGTGGAACAGTATGTGGAGAATTTTATGCCTAATGGCATTGTTAAAAAGAAGGAAGATTTTGGTGTAAAGTAATTAAAAGGGCTCTCATAACTCTATGATACAAGCCAAAATAAGCAAAATGACACTGGTATCAGAAGTTTAATAGAATCAAAAAAGAGATAGCCAAAAAGAATTTTCTGGTATCACATTTAGCCCTGCAGGTAAGAAGTACTGAGTATAAGCTCTAGGCATCACTCAGGAGTAATCAGAGCAGGGAGTGGAATAAATTTGATATTCCCTAAGCCGCATGCAGATCAATCAACAAAGACCAGAAGGTTCACTAGCATCAGGACCACAAGCACAGGTTCTCACCAATCATTGACTGAATAATAAACTACTCTTACCAAGTGCAATTCCTAAGAAGTGAGTCTTAAAAATAAAATCATATGCATTCTTGGAATATGATGTGTGACAGACTATGCATGCTCAAGACTGTGCCTTTTCAGAAGTTATCTGAGAGGCAAAATAGAAGCTACTAGTCCCTGGTTGAGCATTGGGTAAAAACATAAATTTCTTAAACTGTGATAATAGCCTTTAAGCTACTCATACATGCAATGATAAAGTGTAAAAATCTAAGTGACTAAACAAGACTTAAGTATAACCTTTGAACAATAAGTGGTCTATGCAGTCCCAGAGGCAATGTGGAGGTAGACAGGCTAAAAGACAAAAACAAGAAAGAATACCTGACAGGAACCCCAGAGGCTGCACTTCAAGGGGAAGTAGACTTCACAGAATCAGATCAGTCAATGCACTAAACAAATAAATAAATGGCTAAGCAAACAGCTGCAACATCAACCCATGAGGGAGGGCATTAGTCTCCAGAAGTTGCTATATTATTTAACTTTTTAATTTTTAGTCAAAAATTATGAGACATGCAAAAAAAAAAAAAAAAAAGGAAAGGGTGACCCATACACAAGGAAAACAAACAAACAAAAGCAGGCAACACTGAACTGTTTTTGAAAGAGCCCAGATGTGGAACTTAGCAAAGACCTCAAAGCACTCTGTGTAAGGACATGCAAAGGGCAAGAGGAAATCATGCATAAATAATTAAAGGAAGGTGTGAGAACAATGTCTGATCATATAGAAAATAGCAATAAAGAGATAGACATTATTTTTAAAAAGCCAAATGGAAATTCTATAGTTGAAAATTAAAATGACCAAAATAAAAATTCACTAGAGGGGCTCAACAATAGATGTGAGATGACAAGGAAAAAAAAAATAGCAAATTTGAAGACAAATCATTAGACATCGTGGAATTCGAATGCAAAGAGAAAAAAAAGATGAAGAAAAGTGAACAATTCAGAGAAATGTTAACTACCCTTAAGGACACCATATGCATAATGAGATTATCAGAAGGAGAAAAGAGAAAAGGGCAGAAATAATAAATGAAATAATGAAATAAAAGAAGGTTGAGAACTTCTTAAATTTGATGGAAAGCATTAATCTATACATCTAACAATTTCAAATGGAATAAAGGCAAAGATATCCATACTAGTACTAATCATACACAAAATATTTAAAGACAAAGAGAACCTTCCTTGAAAGCAGCAAAAGAAAAAATCTTGCCAAGTGAAAGAAAACCCCAGTAAGGTTAATAGATGGCGTCTCATCAGAAACAACATAGGAATGAGCTCAGAGGATGGCATATTAGAAATGCTAAGCAAAAAACCACCAACAGAGAAAAAATGTAAGTTATTTAAACAACCCAATGAAAAGAAAGGGATGAGAGATTGGATGAAAAAACAAGATCCAAATATATGCTGTCACCAGGGAACATACTTTACTTCAAAGATATAGATTGGTGAAAATAACAAAATAGAAAAAGATATACCATGTAAAGAGCAAACATAAAGGAGCTGGAGTGGCTATATCAGCCAAATAAACTTTATTTTTTTAAAAAAGATTTTATTTATTTATTTATTTATTTATTTATTTATTTATTTATTTATTTATGACAGACACACAGAAAGAGGCAGAGACATAGGCAGAAGGAGAAGCAGGCTCCTCTCAGCGAGACCCATGTGGGACTTGATCCTGGACCCTGGGATCACACCCTGAGCCACAGGCAGACATTCAACCGCTCAGCCACTCAGGCATCCCAGACAAAATAAACCTTAAAACAAAAAAATGTTATTAGAGAAAGAGTGGTATTTATTAGCAATAAAAGATTAAATATACAGGAAGATGGAATATGCAACAATTATAAATACATACACAAATAAAAACAGAAGCCCCAAATACATAAAACAAAGTGATAAAATTGAAGGAAGAAACAGATAATTCAAAAATAACAGTTGCACACTTCCATTTCACACTTTGTATAATAGAACTAGGCAGAGGAGTAAATACAGACTTAGTTTAGCATTATGGAAATCAATAACTGTACTACACCATATTGAAATTAGAATAAAGGGCAAAAAGCACACGATCATCTCCGTAGATATAGAAAAGACATTTGACAAAATCTAACACTCTTTTGTGATAATACACACTCAATAAACTAGGAATAGAAGGAAACTTCCTCGATCTGATAAAGGATATCTTTTTTTTATTAAAGATTTTATTTATTTATTCAGGAGAGACAGAGACAGAGAGAGAGAGAGAGAGAGAGAGAGAGAGAGGCAGAGACACAGGCAGAAGGAGAAGCTGGCTCCATGCAGGGAACCTGATGTGGGACTTGATCCCAGGTCTCCAGGATCATGCCCTGGACTGAGGCAGTGCTAAACCACTGAGCCACCCAGGGATCCCTGGTAAAGGATATCTTGTGCAAAGAATGCACAGCTAAGCTATTTAGTGATAAAAGATTGAATGCTTTTCTCCAAAGTTAAGGAACAAGGTATGATGTATTCTCTCATGGTTTCTATTTAACATTGTACTAACCAGGTGAGTTAGGCAGTGAAAAACAAACAAACAAATAAATAAATAGATAAATAAGTAAAACACACCCAGATTGGAAAGGAAAGTTAAAACTCTCTGTATAGTAAAACTATCTGTATAGATTTGATCTTGTCTATGAAAAATTGAATCTACTAAAAACCATTGGAATCAATAAATGAATTTAGCTAATTTGAATGTAATTTCACTCACATTAGCATCAAAAAGTATAAAATTCTAATAATAATAAACAATGAAGTACAATACTTACACGATCGAAAACTATACAATATTGTTAAAAGAAAAACAAAACCTAAATAAATGGAAAGGCATCCCACATTTATGGGTTAGAGGACATAATATTATTAACACGGCAGTACTGCCAAAATGGATGGACAGATGCAACACATTCTCTAGCTCAATACCAGCTTCTTTGCAGAAACTGACAAGATGATCCTAAAATTCATATTGAAATACAAGGGACCCAGAATAGCCAAAACAATTTTGAAAAAGAACAAAGTTGGAAGACTCACATTTGCCAATTTCTAAACTTAATACATAGCTGCAGTAATCAAGATGAGGTAATACTAGCATTAGGGATAGACTTATAAATAAATAGAATATAATTGAGAGTCCAGCCATAAACTCTTAAATTTATGGTTAATTTATTTTCAACAAAGTTATCAAGACATTTGACTGGTTTGACTGGGGGAAGATCAGTCTTTATAACAAATGGTGCTGGGACAACTGAATATCCACACCAAAAGAATGAAGTTGGACCTCCTTCCTTACAGAACACAAAAAAATTAACTAAAAATCAATCATAGACCAAAATGTAAGAACTCAAACCGTAAAATTATTATATAATAATAATTTTAAAAAGCTCAATTTAAAAAATTGGCAAAGGATTTGAATAGACATTTGCCCCATAAAACATGCACAGATGAAAAGACATTTAACATTACTCATTAGGGAAATGCAAATATTTTCACTAGGAGATACAAATAAGAGAAATCTAGAGAGATCTGGTGAAACAATATTCAACATTTCAAAAGTCTAACAGGATTCCTTATGTGTGCCCATACTTTAAACTTATTGCTCATTTTGTTTTCTTTGTTTTTTTGTTTTTTTTAATTTTATTTATTTATGATAGGCACACAGTGAGAGAGAGAGAAGCAGAGACATAGGCAGAGGGAGAAGCAGGCTCCATGCACTAGGAGCCCCACGTGGGATTTGATCCCGGGTCTCCAGGATCGCGCCCCGGGCCAAAGGCAGGCGCTAAACCGCTGCGCCACCCAGGGATCCCTTATTGCTCATTTTGTGTTTGCATTTAGTTATATTGAAAATGTCCAAGTCTTATGATAAGGAATATAAATTCTCTCAATCTCTATCTCTCTGGATACATAAATAGATTGATGATAGAAAGATGGTAGGTAGATAAAAGATATATAAAATTCCCATTATTTGAATTTTATTCTATAGTTTATTTTTTATTGCTTCAAGATTTTATTTATTTATTCATGAGAGACACAAAGAGAGAGGCAGAGACACAGGCAAAGGAAGAAGCAGGCTCTTCACAGGGAGCAGAATGCAGGACTCGTTCCCAGGATCCTGGAATCACGCCCTGAATGGAAGGCAGACGCTCAACCACTGAGCCACCCAGGCATCCCTATTCTTTACTTTTTATTCCATCTTTAGACCAAAGAGGACATTCTATCCTTTGCTGCAATGAAGTTTTATTCTAAAAGAAAAACATGATTATGGGAAAATTTACTTTTAAGTAGATTTTTAAAAATTAAAACAATGTTGATTTTTGTGTGTTTATACAGATCAAGGGAAAAAATAAAATGTGGGTGAGATTCTATATGATGTCATTATTCATAAAGTATGGGAGAAATAAGACCATGATTTGGGAAGGATGTTAAAATTAATTTAAAATGAAGCATATCCTGGAAATATATGGAGTAGGCAGTTAAAAATAATTGAGTGATGAACATTAAGGAGGGCATGTGATGTAATAGGCATTGGGTGTTACATAAGACTGATAAAACACTGATTTCTACCTCTGAAACCAGTAATACATTACATGTTAATTCATTGAATTTAAATAAAATAAAAAAATAATGGGAATTACGGTTAATAAACAAGTTTTATAAACAAAACAAAAAATCACTGTTACTAAAACATGGGAATTTGGGCAATTATATATGACCCTTTTTTTTGTCATGATAGAAAAAGTTTTTTTTTTTTGTCAAGGTCTTTTCTACAAAGACTTTATCAAAATACAGCCAACACTCTCATCTTTCACTGGTACTATATTAAATACTACCTAAGTTGGAAACAATAGACCCTAAAATTATTAATATTTCTTTGAAATCTTAAAAAATTACCTTGGAATATCATTAATCATTATTATTCTCTCCCCTCCCCCTCTCTCTCTCTCTCTCTCTCTCTATATATATATATATATATATATATATATATGCATATATATATATGCAAATGCTTAACCAACTGAGCCACCTGGGTGCCCCTATAAATCGTATATCTAATAAGGCACTGGTAACCAGAAAATACAAAGAACTTATATAATAATAATTAAAAAACCCTCAATTTAAAAGTGGTTATAGTGGTTAAATTTTATACATCTATCAGTACTTTTTTTTATTACTATAGCATCATCAAAGGAAGGTAACCGGTATTAGAATTATAAATAATTTTTTCAACCAATGAAAGCATAAAACATCTCTGTAATTCTCCATGGACTCTAGAACCAAGATTTAATGAGACCCAACATTTACATTAACAGGTTTTCAAAGTAAAATGTTCTGCTCAGGTTATCATAATAGTAGAAAGATGTTTCCCCTCCCCAGTCTTCCTCCAGCAATATTTAAAATTAAAATCAATATTTAAAGATTTCTTTTACTTTGGAATGATGTTATTTTTCTCATCAAATATCCTTTCCTTCTCTTCATGAGTATTTGTCGAATTCACAAGTGGGTAAAAAAATTTGGCTTAGAAATTTAAGCTCTTCTGTTTCCTGAAATTCCTGTCATATTTCTTGTTGTAGAGGTGGAAAACCTCTTGTGGGAGTGCTGCATACAGATTAAAAGTCAGAAAAGGCCTCATGTTTTCTTTTTCATCTGAGTTCCGTAAGAGTTTGGCCTCTCAGCCGTACACATCTCAAAATCTGATTGGCAGCTAAAGCCATAGCAAGTATTTAGTAATACCTTCTGTTTACTTATTGATTAAGGATGATTTGGTCTGTGAAAACCTATGCCAGTCAGCCTTTCCAGAGACTGACTTATTCCAGGGAACAACCCATGCTGAAAAAAAAAATTCTTTCTTTCTATTAGGAATATCTATCTTGGAAAAATGAAGATTCAACAGAACTTGAAAAATGTACCGAGGTACTAAATATACTGATGCAGATGTTCTGGGAAGTAAATAGAATTAGAGAAAATATGTCTGCCTAGAGATAAGCATAGTACAGCCTTATCATGGCTGGTAGGAATTTCTTTTTAGGTGAATACCAACAAAATAAATAGTTCTCTGTTTTCCAAATTGTCTCTTTTTCTTCTTATTTAGTATTTATATTTGATTGGTAGATTAAATGAATCTGCAGTTGGCTCTGATCTCTACTTTGTACAATATGATGGAGCTATTAATAGTTTCTGCTCAGGGATAATCTGTCCTCTTTAGACCTTCTCTCAACTAATGAGTCTAGGAGAGATTTTAATGAACACCTGGTTTTTTGTCACTCAGCATTATTTCTCATCCCCCCTTTTTTTCTTTTTATCTGGAAGAGAGAGGAGCAAGATAGCACTACAACATCGTTCTAGGGAATCATTCTTTCTATTATCTCCATAAGTGACGGTGGAGAGATTGACTCTATACTTCTTCACTCAATTGTATATTTTAGGAGTAGGACTTGGTTAAGTCATTGGCTTTTCCTGATGTTCAGCCACAATGATTGAAGAATAATCCAGTCATCCTTTATGGGAGGGAGAGAACATTTGCTGAGGCTGGTGGGAGGAAGATGGCTTTTTTTTTTCACCCTGAGGGGCATGATGTGAGGAAGTGAAGTCAAGATCTGTAGAAGCCGTGCTATCTATCTACTGTAAGGGGAGAACCTAAAACTGCCAAAAGAACCAATTTTGAAACCTCAGGACAAAGTTACTACCATGGAAGGCAGAGCAGAGAGATGGAGAAGAGTAGGCCTTTGGTCATGCCATTTGAGCCCCGGGGGAGGGGAAAAACTCATCGGAAATTAAATGTTTATATGGACCTTTTAATTATCAATGAGTAGATTTAATTTACATTTAAGTTCTATTTACTTTAGAGTTTCTGTCACTTGGTAATAACACAGCCAAAGAAATGTTACTCAACTGATAAAGAAGTGAATGCTCATTTACTAAAGAGAATAATTTTCTTTATTTATATACATATCGGACCATCAGAGAAATTTATCACAAAATTTAGTGTATGTGTTTTCAGTCAGTGGGGTGATTCTGTGTGATTGGGAAGCACAAACAGAGTCACGCTGGGCTGGGGTGTGAACCTTGTAACACTTCGTTCCAATCTCAACTTTAGACCAGAGGGGAAATGCCATTTTGGAGGTCAATGCTTTCTTTTCTTTTCTTTTTTCTTTTTTTCGGATGTCACACTTAAATGCTTTATGCTGTGAATTTCTTGGATACCGTGAAAAGCCTATTTTAGAGGCTTAAGGCATGGTGCTCAAAAACTCCCTGGATGTTTTTAACCTTTTAAAAAGAAATATTGGCATATTGCTTTTCTTTGTTCACATTTGGGTACTCCTTAATAGAGGGTCAACAATGTCTGCTAAAGACTACAGATGGCAGCTGCCTGCAATTTCCTCAATTTTCTATAATTTCCTCTGGCCTTTGCACTTCAAATGAGCAATGAGGAATTTCTTCAAAAATTATTTTAGATGAATGCTATACTTATATTACATAAAAACTCTAAGTTATAATCTATCATCTCCTGCAATAAATCCTACCATACCTATGTTGGATTTCCTATGACATCCTCCCCTACCAGGCAAGTCCTCTTCCACATTTATTTCTCCTTTAGAAGGCTGGCTCTTTGTTTTGTTCTTTCCCTGTGGTACACCATTTTAACAGGTCAATTTTAGGAACACTTTGAGTTATTTTTCATTCTGTTTTTATTTTGAAAGACTGAGAGTTTGCATCTAGTTTTTCACAGAATAAGCACTTTTGTTATTTCAAATCTGATTGTCTTGTGCCAGGCTTGAAGTCTTAGGCTGTATACAGATGGTTTAAAGGGAAAAAAAGTCTTGGGAAGAGTTCATTTGATTTTATCAAAGTGAAAATCTGGCCTAATAGTTCAAACTTTCCAAAATGTTGAATTAGTGGGCCAAATTATCTGGAATGGCTCTTCTAGGTAGAGTTTATCTTTTATCTCTTTATTCACTCTTGAATATCTAAAAATATGAATTTTGTTCTGATACTACACTTTATATCCAGGATTACCAATTCTAAACGTGGAATTCAGTCTCTAATTTTATTTTTTATACCATTTCTACTGGGCTTTCCAACAGTGCCTTTATTTCTCAATGCAATCTTTTGCTCTAACAATTAGAATGCAGAATCCTTGGCTTTGCTTTTTTTTCCTCAGACCCCAAATGCAGGCATTTCACATTGTTCTGTCCTTAATCTTTATTTCCTTTTCTTTTTTGCTCATTATCTGCTTCCAAGATCTCAAAAGTCAACTTCAAGTGTAACTTAACTTCAAAATCCATGTTCGTCAGCTCCAATTACTATGCAGAGAGCCAAATCCAAACATTTAACACCTGCTTAACATGTCCATTTAAAAGCCTCCTCATTAGTTCAACTTTAACAGATCCCATTTTCTTTCACCCTAAATAAGAACTTCCTTCTTAGACCGGACAACTTGGAGTTAGTATTTAGTTAGACTGCTTATTCTTTTGAAGCCAACATCCATTCAATCAGCAAATTCTCTCTACTACACATTCAGGCTTTTCTTTCTATTCCTTTCCTACAATTCTGCAACAAATCTTTTTTTTTTTTTTTAATTTTTTTATTTATTTATGATAGTCACAGAGAGAGAGAGAGAGGCAGAGACACAGGCGGAGGGAGAAGCAGGCTCCATGCACCGGGAGCCTGATGTGGGATTCGATCCCGGGTCTCCAGGATCGGGCCCTGGGCCAAAGGCAGGCGCCAAACCGCTGCGCCACCCAGGGATCCCTGCAACAAATCTTAATTACCACTTGACCGATTTCTTGCAAGAATTTCTTCCCTAGGCCCCTTATGTCTAGTCTCTCATTTTTCATGGACATGGATAGGTCAATCTTGTTAAAGCATAGCTCTGTACTTTTCAGACCTTCATTCAAACTCTACCATTGTAAATGAATACAATCACAATTTTCTAGCACAACTTTTAATCACCTTTACTACCTTTTCAGCTTTACTGCTTGCTATTCCTCAACCTGAGGAGTGAGGATACTTCACCATTCAGTGCCTCAACCTGAGGATTGCTATTCCTCAATCTGAGGATTGACGATACTTCACCATTCAGTGCCTCCCCAGTCCATACAAATCCTTACACCTGGAATAATCTCCCATTATTCATTATTCATTATAAAGTTGCTAAAGCATCCCAACCTTCAGAATCTCTTCACTACCTATCTCCCAGGATGTGTCTTTTCTTTTTCTTGACTTTTTTTTTTTTTAAAAAGATTTATTTATTTGAAAGAGAGAGAGAGACTACAAGCAGGGAAAGGGGCAGAGGAAGAGCGAAGAGGAGAGAATCAGACTCCTTACTGAGCATGGAGCCCTGGGAGCTAGATCTCATGACCCTGACATCCTGACCTGAGCCGAAATCAAGAGTTGGATGCTTAACTGACTGAGCTTCCCAGGTGCCCCTTTTCCTTGACTTTTATTAAATCAAATATTTTGTTATTGCTACTATTTTAAAGTTATTTTCTATTTAAAATTGTTATTTTAAAAATATTTATTAATTTTTGCATTGTTATTATTGTGCATCTTCTTGCCAAGAAGCTATAAGTTCCTCCGGAACTGGTAATTCGTAACATTCATTTTTCTATTCTCCGTAGTACCTAGTGAAGGAACTGCCAGGGGCTTAAGCACATCTTTGAATGTATTGCCAATTCTGTGCAAACTGAACAAGGTTATGAAACAGCCCTCAACACTTTACTTTTGTTTAAAGATTTTATTTATTTATTCACGAGAAACACAGAGAGAGAGGCGGAGACATAGGCAGAGGGAGAAGCAGGCTCCCATGGAGCCAGGAGCCTGATATGGGACTCGATTCTGTGATACTGGGGATCTGAAGCTGAAGGCAGACACTCAACCACTGAGCCACCCAAGCGTCCCAACACTTTACATTTTTTATTCTGCTCACAAGTAATTAGCTTCTCTAAGCGGAGTAAGGCTTTCTTCTCACTGACCTATGTGAAATATAGGTCTTTGTAACATCAGGGTAAATTAGTTAAAAAAATAAATATATAAGAAGGTTCCAAATAAGCAATGTGACCAGAACCTCAGATGTTTTCTCACTCTCCCGTGCAATAACTAGGGGTTTGAGGACTGAGCCTGCTGCTGAATAGTCATGTGGCATTGGTTAGAATATATCATCTTTGTAAGTTGTTTTTTTTTTTTTTAAGTTGGTTTTCTTATACTCCATGCTGATGTTAAGCAAAAACAAGACAGTATATGTAAAGAAGTGATACAGTGAAAATGCTCAATACACAATAGCCACTAGTGATATATCATGTGTGATAGACTACTTCTTCTTAGCTAAAACTCAAATTCCCATCTACTGAGTGAGATCTCTGAAACTATAGATGTGACTGCTCCTCCCAGGCTTAAGTTGCATTCCCTGCTTTTCTTGAATCAAATTGCTGATGTCCTTCCTACCTTGCTTAGAAGATCATAAAATCTGCCATGATGTTTCATCCTTGAATTGTTGCAGAAGGATAGAAAAATTGGCAGTTATTCTTACGATTTTTTTTTTTTACTTATCATCATTCAAAACTGTTTCATTTGTATAGCACAGCCCCAGACAGATGGGAGCTTTATTTTTTTATTAACTTCTAATAATATAAATGTTTTGATCTATTCCTCTACCTTATTAGCATATAAATGATAGAGCATTGTCTAAATAAGAAACAGATTGAGCGCACATTTTGAAGGACTATTTATAAGCTTCCTTAACTCGTGGTCAGTGCAACACATGTCACATTGCCATTATCAGTCATTCCTGACATCTGTCTAGTGCTTTACAGTTTACAAAACACCACCCACCACATCATCTGCTCTGAGATTTGCAAAACCCAGTTAGGAAGGCAGGGCAGGTATCATTATTTCAATATTATAAGTGAGGAAACTGAGGCTCTCAGAAATTAACTTTATGCATAGAGTCATGTAGCTTATAATGGAGACCAACATTGAGAATAGTGTTCTGGCTTTTTTTTTTTTTTTAAGAGAGAGAGAGAGTGCAAGGGAGTGGGAGAGAGAGAGAGAATCTTAAGCAGGGTCTATACCTGCAAAACCAAATAGAATGGGCAGAGATGCCACCCTGCCTCATCTTTAGGGACCTCTGCCTCTATCATATAATCAAGCCTGTCTAACCTAATGGAAAACATAAAAAAAAAAAAAAAAAGAAACAAAAGGTCATATGACCTACTGGAGACTGAGTGATCTTTCATTTGGTTTGCTCAATGTGGATTAAGAAGCTGCTTTCTCAACATTCAGCAAAGTGACCATGTGACTCAGCCCAGTTGGCATGCATTTATTTTGAATATGCAGAGTATACTGGTGTAAAGTGACCGATGTAAAGTGGATATAGTTTTATCTGTCATGAGGAATTGAGGCAACAAGCGAGATATATATATATATATATATATATATATATATATATATATATATATATATATATAAAAGAGTGGTCATCTTAAGAAGCACGCAATACTCTTAAAGCTAAATGTTACCTCATGAAGGTTTTCCTTGCATGAATAAATTATGAAAATACTTACTTTAGTCACCTTTTATATAGACATTTTAATCTGACATGAAATTGTTTACCTTTTTCCTTAAATCTAAATGGGAATTTTAATTCCTTGAATTATGTTAGCCAAGTACACCTGCCCAGTATTCTTTCTGTAACAATAACTATCAAACTGAAAAATTAGATGTATTTACTCTTGATAAATTTGACGGTCCATTTGGAAAGTCCTCCTTTTGGTATTTAACAGGATTTAATAGGTTTGGACTAAAACTTACTTCGGTGTGTCTTTGAAAGATATTGTGGGGTAAAAATATAGGTAAGTTTAGCCAGTACCTCCTGTAACATTAAAAAAAACTGTTCATTAAAAACAATTTTTTTTTAAAAAAAGAGGGGGTGTACCTGGGTGACTTGTGGTTGAGCATCTGCCTTTGGTTCAGGTCATGATCCCAGGGTTCTGGGATCAAGTCCCACCTCGAACTCCCTGTAGGAAGCCTGCTTCTCCCATTGCCTGTGTCTCTGCCTCTCTCTCTATGTCACTCATGAGTAAATACATAAGATCTTTAAAAAAAATATTTTTTTCTTCCATGGATGGTGTCTAGAGGCATTCAGAATAGTCCAGTGTTTGACATACCATCACAGACTGTCTTACAACATAGTCTAACAAAACCAGGCTGTTAGGACCAGGGCCAGTCATGGTGTCCTTAGGGCTGAGTGCCAGGTCCCTGTCCACACTCCCATCACTGCCATCTATGCTCAGCCAAGGGCCTTTCTGGAGAATTTGGTTCCTAGGCTGCTGTGTTTTCCAAGGTGTTGGTAGAAGATGGTTCTGAGGAACATGACAAGGTGTCCTCACAAATAAGATTCCTTAGCAACATCTGTGGAGTCCAATGGGAACAGGGGTGGACTGGCTTCTCCAGAGTATCTGCGTGTACATTGTGGCACCTATAGGGCAGGGTGTCAGTGTTCCTGATATACCCCTGTGTGCCCAGAACACCTGGGAAACAGCTTGCCAAACCCAGCCTTCTTGTTCCCCAATATCAACCAAAACCTTTGTCAGCAAACTTCCCATGAAGTTCCAGGTCAGGAAGACCACAGCCTTTGGTTGCTGTTGCCTTTTCAAGCAGATCATCCCCCTGTCTGTGTGGCCCCAGCAGACTGGCTGCCCCCTGGGGCACTGCAGTGCTTTCACTGTCATTTGACATCAGCTGGGATGCTCTGGCCAGCTGGCCTCAGGACAAGTGTGGGCAGAGAGCACAAGGCAGTGGACAGCTGAGAAAGATGATTTCAAGAACTTAATGTTGCAGTCAGAGGTCATCTTCCACTAGAGTTTAGAGTCTAAGTGTTGGATTTTTTGTTAGTTTTGGATTTATGGGAGGAAAATAGAAAATTCTTGTTCTTTCTGTAAGAAAAACAAAACAAAACAAAGCAGGCTGTCTTGAATCCCTAGGAATAGAATTGTTTACCTTTATACCAAGAAGGTTCTGAAGGCATCAAAATCCTCATGTGGCCTGTGCCCAGGCCAACTTAGTGGAGTTCATGCTGTGAGATCTAAAGGTCTCCTGAGGTTGTCTGAAAAAACATGTCAGCAGGGTGCTTGGTGGTTCCATGTGTGCTAAATGTGTCTGTGCCAAGGTCAAGAGTGCTTTCCTCATTGACGAGCAGAAAATTGCTGTGAAAGATTTGAAGCACAAGTACTGTCAGAAAGTTAAATTTAAAAATGAAGATTTTTTTGGAGGGGGAAGCAGAAAGCAAAAAAAAAAAAAGTTTTATAGTCTCATCCTTTAGAATGAGACAAAGTAAATGAGTACTATTAGAATAAAAGGATGGAAACTAAGGGGAAAATGAGTTTAACTCCGACAAACACCTGGAGAACTGAAGAAGCATTTTGTTTAATAAATTTCCAGACAAGAAATTTTTTTTCCATGTTGAAAATATAGAGCATTTCCTACTCTAAATAAACATGCTTCCTAATTTAGCATGAACTTCCTCATGCTAATTAAGCAACTTTAAATATTATTTGTTGTGGTCAATGACATGACTTTATCTACCTTGTTTTCCCACCAGAAATATATGTATGACATCCGGACACTGTTAGGGAATACATTTTCACTGAGGTTCCCATGGTCTGCAACACCTATTGTTTAAAACACAATAAACTGGCAGAGAGTGAATCTATAATAAAACCAGCAACAGTTGCTTGGCACCTGGAAATACATGATGTGATACAATTATGAAGTATTATGTAGGGCAAACTGGCACTCTTACACAAACCTTAGGACTGTTAGTGACTAGCACAGGTATGTACCTATTTCTCACTCAATTTCCTTTACTGATAGGAGCCAGACACAGTTTAACTCTCACTGTGAACCAAATGTTTTCATACCATCCTTTAGGGACTAACAAATGATCTTCTGCCCTCATATCCAATGAAAAGATATTTTGAGGACTTAGTGACACCATGCCTCGTTCCCTCTTTCAAAAGTATGAGCAAACATAATGTAGTTTCTTCTAAAGGGATCCATAGGAAAAAACCAATTAAGCTTACATCAGGAAACTAGAGTATTATTAGATTCCAATATCTACTCATGGAGAAGAAAACATTTTTTAAAAGTATTTTCCATTTTTTTTTTTGTGAGTAGGCTGTCCTTCTTTACAATCAATCACTGGCCTACTAAAAAAAAAAAAAACCTGTTAGGATTAATAAATGATATCTGTAGGATTTGTGGAGGTGGACAATACACTGAACAAAATGTTTTCAATTTCTATTGTCCCCAAATACTCAGTTTTATGCATTACTTCTCTCTTTTAAAGTAGGATAATCAAGTCTTAATGCAGTCAATTTTATTTCATAATACAATTACTTTGTAGTTTATCCACCTAAACTATCGGAAGAGCTAACCGATTGGTAAAAATATCACAGATTACATTTAACTAAATTCAAACGGAAGTTGAGTTTAATACTTGGCTAAGGGGCCAAAATTAACTTAAACACACTATACAAAGTATACACATACAATTAGAGGGAAAGATCTCATTAAATTAAACAAAATGACAAGAACAATATAAACTCTTAATGAGAAGAACAGCACACAATTGAATCAAATTAGAAAAGAGGAATTGAAATTATCCTTGAAGGGTTTAGATTTTATCATTAGATTCACTTTTATTACCAATGATTTTTCATTTTCAGAAGTGTCTTTTACCCACAAACTAAGGAGTTTTCAATTAATAAATATAAGTACGTTACATAGAAAATGTGGGACTTAAGTTGAGAAAACTTTATAGTAATCTCAAAGGTTTCTCATTTCAGTACTGTGATTTATTTCCTGGTCTATTTCCTACCTACATCATGGACATCATGAGTCATTGTTTCTCCAAACTACGTTTTTTCCCTTCAATGAATAATCTTTCCAGTATAAATCTGATTGACCTTCTCACTTTATGTCTTTCTTCCTTCCCTTTTTTTTCTAACTTGGATTATTTAAAATATTTATTTTGAGTCTCCAGGTCATCCTGAATATGGCCATAGGCCATATGGGAAATAGCTTTCTCTTTTGTGTAATATGAGTAAGTAGTTAACATACTAATTATCTATCATAATGCTTAATAATCAGAGACTCAAGAAAACTAAGTGATGGTTATCAACTGAATTCTGGAATCAGAATATTTGAGTTCAAATCTCAGCTCTAAAACTTACTAGTTGTGTGGTCTTGGGAAAATTGAATGAACTTTCTGAGTTTTAATTTTCTTATTTGGTAAAAGGGAGCAATACTAATACTTGGCCTAAATTATACTAATTAGAGAGGGAATTACAGCCTTTAAGGAAACTAAGCATCCAAAAGAAGAGCTAAGACAGAAAAAAACAAACAAACAAAAAAAGCATTATTGTGATAAAGAACTATTAATTACATTTTAAAACAAATTAGTATTGTTAAAAAAAATTTAGTGCCTTGAGACTTGCAATTTACATGTGTTACAAGTCTAGGAAAGAAGAAAACTCATGTTTGATCCATTTTATACATACTGACAAATATTTCTGTTATGTTTGTTGCATGGGTATCTGTGCTCCCTTCTTTAAGAATACCTTTGTGGCAAGAAGGTACAAAAAAAAGAATATTTGCATTAAACGCCGTAGACAATGCAAATTGTAAATGGAATTTTAGTAATTTTCATATCTTGCATTTCATATCTTTCTTATACCTAGTATTCGTATAATAAATTATCTAGGTTATATAAAAAACAGTGAGTATCTTTACTTTCTTAAGTGTTTATTTGCTTTGTTAAGAAAAATTCCATAGGTAATTTTTTCAGCTTAAAAAAGGAAATTACAGATAAGCAATACTGAGGAAAGTACTACTACAATTCCTGGCACCCTCAGATAACTACTCCTAACAATTAGGTGATCTAATGCTACTTGTATATGAATGTATGTTTGATAAAAATGGGATCCAAATAGACACTATGTAATGTGGCAATTCCTTTACCTAGCACAATCCATGGCCTATAGTAGATGTGTAATAAATATTTTAGTGAGTGAGTAAATGAATAATTGGGTCCTAATAACAAGCAAAGGAAAATTCTTTTGGAAATATTTGATTAAGTTTATTAAAAATCAGGATTCTTACTGGAATTATTTTACTTGCTTAGATCCATTTGGTAAAGAAACGCATATTTACTACAGTGAGCTTTGCATTCAAACAACAAAAAATACTTTTCCATTTATATATACCTTTTATATTTCACAGTGCTAGTTTTCATGTTCTTCAAGTATATTTGAGGAATTTTGATTTTTTAATTGAAATTATGAAGGATAATATGGTTACAATAATAGCAAAAGTGGTTATTTTGCCTGAATAGGAGTATTTCTGGCATTTTACTCTACAATGTGATGTTGGCCCGTGGTTTCAGGAAGATATTGTTTAATGTACTAATAAAGAATATTTGCTCACATTTTCCTATGGATTTTTACAAGGAATTCCTTTTTCTGGTTAATGAAGATGACCATTTTTCTTCTTCTTTGATCTATTAATAGGAGAAATTTAATGAATCAATTCTGTAATGTTAAATCATCTTAGCATTCTTGGAAGTAGTTAAAAATAATTACTTCCTGATATTTTTTTCAAGATCTTGGTATTATTTATAAGTGATAATGTTCTTTGGTTTTCTTTTTTCTCTGTGATCTCTCTCAGGTTTTGGCAGCAAGTTTATGCTAGCTTCAAAAAATAAATTGGAACTCTCCGTTTAACTCTATGATTCAGAAGAAAAATTTAAATAGCACCAATATAAGGATTATTTCTACTTATAAGATGAGGTAGGGAGTGCCTGGGTGGCTCAGTGGTTGAGGGTCGGCCTTTGGCTCAGGGCATGATCCCAGGATTCTAAGATCGGGTCCCACATCGGGTTCCTTGCAGGGAGCCTGCTTCTCCCTCTGCCTGTGTCTCTGCCTCTCTCTCTGTGTCTTTCATGAATAAATAAATAAAATGTTTGGAAAAAAAAGATGAAGTAGGACCCTTAAATGGAATAATCTGTATCTGTTTTCTTCTTTTGTAGTAGACTTTTGTATTGTACTTTTGTAGTATATATATATATATATATATATATATATATATACTTTTAATTTTTGAGGTAATTATAGGTTCACATGAAGTTGTAAATGATATACAGAGATCCCATGAACTACTTATGCAGTTTTCCCACTGGTACCATCTTACAAAATATAGTTCAATATCACAACTAGTTTATTGGCATTCCTACAGTCAAGATACAGACCATTGTCACTACCATAAAGACCACTCATCACTTGTCTCATATTACTCTTTTATAGCCACATCGACCTCGCTCCCCTCCTCATCTTAACTCCTATGAACCACTAATATGTTTTACATTTCCATAATTGTGTCATTTTAAGAAGTTAGATAAATAGAATCATATGGTTTGTTACCATTTGGCATAGTGGGGTTTTTTCCTCTTGTAATTCTCTGGAGATTCACCTAATAATAATCCTAGTTCCTTTGTCTTCCATAGAAATTTTAGAATAAACTTGCTTGCTCTAAATGATCTAGCTACCACAAATCTTCCTGGGTTTTTCACAGGAACTATATTAAACTGAAATATTTATTTAAGGATAATTGGGATCTTTACTATGCTGTCTTCTAATCCATGTATACAGTATCTCTCCGCACTTATTTAGAATTTTGATTTCTTTTATCAGCATTTTGTAGTTCTCAGCATACAAGTTTTATGCATGTTTTATTGATTTGCACTTAAGTATTTCATTACAAATGATATTGTATTTTAAATTCTGATGTCCACATGCTCATTGGTAGTATATAGAAATATAATTGATTTTTGTATGCTTACCTTGTGTCCTGTGACCCTCCTGAACTTATTATCAAAGATTTTTTTGTAGATTCTTTGAGATTTTCATTATAGAAAATTATGTCATTTCCAAATAGAGACAGTTTTTTTATCTTACTTTTCAAACTCTGTGCCTTTTATTTCTTCCTGCATTATTGCATTGGGTAAAACTTCCAGTACACTGCATTGATTAAAGGTGGTGAGACCAGAAATCCTTGCATTTTCCCAATCTTTGGGTAAAAGCATTCAATTTTTCACCCATAAGTATGTTAGCTGTAGGTTTTTCTAGATGATCTCTACCAAGTTGAGGAAGTCCCCATCTATTTCTATTTTTCTGAGAGTTTTTATGTGAATGGGTGTTAAATTTTGTCAAATGCTGTTGACTGATCAGTTGAAATGATTACAAGACTTTTCTATTTAGCCTATTACTATGGTGGATAAAAATTATTGCTTTTCAAATATTCACCCAGTCTCACATGCCTGGAATAAATCCCATTTGGCCATGGTATCTAATACTTTTGTTATTGTTGTATTGCTGAATTCTATATGCTAATATTTAATTTAATTTATTATTTTTAAAGGTTTTATTTATTTATTAGAGAGAGCACAGTCAGGGAGGGGCAGAGGAAAATGGTTTCCAAAATAAAAAATATCTAACAATGAAATGCACCACTGATTAAATTAGAAAAAGAATATTGTCTTAATAGATATAGAAGCATTTAATGAAATTTAGCATTCAGTCCTTAAAAAGACAAGCCAACAACATAAAGCAAAAAATAAATTCCTAAACCTGATTAGGAGTTTTTATAAGAAACTCAGCAGGAAATAATACATATGGTAGTGTAACATTTCATTAACGTTAGGAAGACAAAAACATTTTGATACTTCAACACTATACTGGAAAGTATAGACAAATACTGAAATGCAAAGAATAAAAATTGAAGAAGAAGGAATAAAACTGTTAGCATATGATTAATTGTATGGATAAGCCTAAGTTTTTATAAAGAGGCTCTCAAAACTTAAAAAGAATATTGTCTTGTGATTATATCAAAAACCAGTGTATGAAAATTAATAGTTCCTTTTATACAAGGAATAAGAAATTAGAAAAAAGAAATAAACATAATAAAAACACACAAAAAAAACACAAAAAAAAACCACAAGGTTTTTTTTTTTTTTTTAACTTTTGGGGATAATTTAAAAACTACTGATAAACCTAAATGGAAAGAAATGCAAAGACAGAAGCAAAATGACAAAGGTGTGTTTGCAAGTGCAAAATTCAAGATGTGTGCTTTGTAATGCTGAGAAAGGCAATCAACAAAAGTAACAAAATTAGATTCACTGGAGATTAAATATATTCTGGGGAAAGACTATAGTATTTGTTTTAGAATTTCCTTCTAAAATTACTCATTCACTCATGCATTCATTCAATTAATAATTTTGAGTCCCTATCATGCACATGCATTTGTATAGTATACTTTAATATGCTCAGTGCTGAATTGGTGGGGAACACAGAGAAAAGAGAGTTTCTTTTTTTTTCAGTTCTTTTGCACTTTATTTTTATATGCATACATGTTTCAAGAAAACAGAAATTTCAAGATACAGAGTACAGCATATCAAATGAAATCATTCAGAATTATTTGAAGTACCAGTATAAAGTATAGGATACATTATAGAATTTATTCTGAGGTTTCAAAAAACAGTGTTTTTGGTTTTAAAATTCTGATACCATTATTTACTATAACGTTCAAGTAACATATTTCAAGTTGTTTTTTAAAATAATAACTAAATAAAGACATATCTCTACGATGATCTGATAGATGAGCTGCCTTTACCAGGATCTTCAAAATAGTGCTGTTCAATTCTTCTACAGAAAGCAAGGAGGTTGCTGTAGTTTTTCACCTTCTCAGAAAGTTCATCATTGGTCAATTGTGTGGTAAGAATGGTATACAAATGGCCAAATACTAGTGCATCTAGTTCAGTAGGCTGCTTATTGAAGAAATATGGTTGTGTTCCCAGTCTTTGAGAAAGGGCTTGACAGCCCTGGTCTACATCTTCTAAGACCTGGTCCAGAGTCTTGTTACCCCATCCAATAGCTTTCATCTTACGCTTGACTTCCCACTGTTTCTGATAGGCCAAAATATGATTCAAAGGCCAAGGGTAAGGAGATCCATATCTAGCATGAGTGATCTCCCCTACTGTAGCTTCATCACACCACTGGAGATACAACTCTGCAGTCAACAGCATATTGTTGACCAATTCCATGTGGGCTTTCATTTCTGCTTTTTGGACTTCATCAAGCCCATCACTAAGAGAATGGCCCCTTGGCTTTAACGAATTGGACTATTGGACCAAGTTCTGATACTACTTGATTTCCTACATGAATAAAAGGTACTTTACCAGATGGAGACATATATTCTGCATTTGCCCTACAAACCACTTTGATAGGCAGATTACACATTTGCAAAAAGGCCTGCACAGCAAGAGAAGCTGCATTGTCAGAAAGCAAAATTTGCTCCCCTTTCAGTTGTTGATACAAGGTAGCATTTTCAGGCCAAGGTTCTGCAGCTGCAATCTGCGAGATGAAGGCTTCCGCCACCAGAGACAGGGCGGCTGCGCGCAGGCCCCCGGCGCCCGCTCTGCACCGCCCTCCGCGCGCTCACCAGCCGCTCCCAGGCCCGCTCCCGGCCTCCGCGGCCCACCAGGCGCAGCCGAGAAAAGAGAGTTTTGTAGTAATCTTGGTTAATACAGAATTGATGAGGCAGCCCTTGGATTAAATTTCTTCTGACCAACGAAGGGATACATACAACTCAGGAAAAATCTGAGTCTGTTGTACTTGGAAATGGTTCTCTTTATTTAGGTATAAACACTACTACTCTGTTTGTTCCAGAAAAAATTTAATAATATAAGTAACAGAAATTAGAATCTTTTTCATTTAAGAATCTCCAGGATTTTGAGAAGCTGACATCAATAATGTATTAGTCACTTCATTGGTATCAGTCGATTTGTGAACCAGGCTCATTTCCATCCCTTTTACTACCAGATTATGGTCTAGGTCAGGGATCATTGGTCATATAAAAGAAAAGCAAATGTGGATATTTAGAATGCAAACCTTAGCATTTCCCATTCTGGTAAACTCAGTGGGCGATATTACTAGACTTGAGCCAAAATGCAGGGACTTGCTTCCAAATAGCTTGCCCGAAAATAAAGATAATAGAGGAGCTATTTTCTTTGGTTTCCTTTCACAATTGCTTTGGGTTTTTTGTTTGTTTGGATAAAAACACCAAGGATCATTCTATCATTTGGTTAAAACATAATTCTTGCAGAATCCCTTCCTTCTCCAGATGCAGAAAACAACCCTGTTTAAGTCGGTGGAATAAATCTAAGAAAAAAGGAACTTTTGTCACTATTTTGTGAGGTTGAGAACAAAGGTCTGTGTGAAGGTCATACTCCAGAAGTGTATTCATTACATTCTTTTTTTGTTGTTTAAATATTTTTAAATTTAAAATCAACCAACATATAGTACATTATTAGTTTCAGATGTAGAGTTCAATAATTCATCAGTTTCATGTAACACTCCATGCTCATCACATCACGTGCCCTCCTAATGCCCATCACCCAATTACCCCATCGCCACAGCCACCTACCCTTCCAGGGATCCTCAGTTTGTTTCCTAGAGTTGAGAAACTCATTCAGTTCTACAAAGTAAGAACTTTTTACAAACACCAATTTCCTCTGGACCTCTTGATATTTCTACTAAATGACGTTGCTATTGACTCATTGTAAGTAGTCAAAAATATGGCTTTTTCCTATTAGCTTCACAAGGATTCGTTTATATTTCTATCTCAGTTTTAGACTGTTTTCTCATCTGATATTTCTTCAGATATTTATAGCAGCCTTGTGAGATAGGTAAGGTATTATCATTCTTAATTTACATATGAAGAAATAAAATCTTGTAGGAATGATGTGATTTCCCTTTAGTATTATTTTATTAAATTCATTTACCTAAACACTTATTAGTGAACAGATTTATTGAGTGCCTGCTTTGGCCAAACTCTATGGCAGGAACTCAGTTACCTCTCAAGTTTGATTGTCAATGTTTATAAGTATTAGAAAGATTTCTCATGATAACACCTTCAGGTATTAATTATAAACATTCTTGTTTTAATTCATAGTTTTCCAAGGGGGTCTGTATTATGGTTACAGCTTGTCCAGGCATCAGTTGTAATAATGCACCTACCCTAAGTTCATGCAAATACCCTAAGTTTTTGAATAATATTTTCTTTATTTACAAGTTAGAATCAACAGACAAAGAAAGACAATCCAGGACACTAAATGGGGAGATGACTGAAACCCCCAGGGGCCCCAAATGGAGCAGAAGGAAAAGGGAAAACCGTAGAAAAAAAAGTCAACATAAAAAAAGAACTCTCCCTTCTTCCCTCCCCCATAGAGGCCGAGGGGACCATGGCCCCACACCCCTCAGACTTACCTAGCTTAAAATAAATTAGAACAAACAACCCCAAAACAGGGCCTTTACAAGTGAACAGCGCAGCTATGGCCTCAGGTTAACCCTGGATCAGGGCCTTTGCCCACTCTCACCCTGTACCGTGCCCTGTCCCAGTCATTTTGAATGGGGGCTCTATGCCCAAGAGGTCACTCTCAATGGGGCTGGGAACTCAATCTTACTTTGTCCATTTAAGTCCCTCCTTCAGTAAAGTACAATAGCAATATTCTGATATTGAAAGCAATGAAGTCTTTGACGGCAAACATTTCAAACTGTTTTCCTTCATGTGGATGGATTTAGAGCTTAAAAAGTGCTAATTACACTCTTGATTGTAGTTTATGAGCTGCTTTAAAAATGATGAACCCATCATATGTTAGAAGTTTACAACCTTCATCCACCATGTTCTAATGTTTGTATTCTTTCTCCAGGTATTTAATATGATTGATCTTTTTCCAAGTAAACATGAAAAAACTCATTTTTTTTTTGCTACAAACATATACTATAATATTTATTCTATAGCATATATCTGACAGTCATTGATTTTTTTTCTCTTTTCTGGTAACTTTTAATTTCCTGTGAGTGCAAAGAAGTAACACAAGAAGGTAGTAGGGAGGGAATAATGAATTCAGCAGCACTGTTCCATGTAGCCAAATGCATCTCAGACCATTGTGCATATCCCAAATAGCAATTTTAGTGTTCATACACAAGAATTCTCCCTCCAACATATTTATCCAGTTATTCCACACCATTTCTTGAAAGACATCCCTTTCACCACTGAATGACCGGCACCTTTGTCAAAGATCAATTGACCATGTATGTGTGGGCCTATTTCTGTTCTACTGATCTATTTTGTTCCACTGATTTATTCTGTTTTACTGATCTAGTGGTCTAGGTTACTATAGTTTTATTATTTGGCTTGAAATCAGATAACATAACTCTTCTGAACTTCATTTCCTTCTTCAAGGTTGTTTTGGCGACTGCAGCACTTCTGCATTTTCATATTAACTTTAGAATCTCATCATTATTTTCTATTAAAAAAGGGTCAATATGATTTTATTCAGAATAAGTTGAATCTATTGATCAATTTGTGAACAATTGACACTAGCAATAGTGAGTCTTCTAATCCATTGACATGATATGTATTCATTTATTTAGGAGTTCTTTATTTTATTTCAGTATATTTTATATTTTTAGTGTAAAGTTCTTGCTCATTTTTGTTAGTTTTTTAAAGTTAAGGATATGTTATAAACAATTTTGTGTATATTGTTCTGCAAATATTTTTTAATTTTTAAAGATATTATTCATTTATCCATGAGAGAGAGAGAGAGAGAGAGAGAGAGAGAGAGAGGCAGAGACATAGGCAGAGGAAGAGGCAGGCTCCCTGTGGGAGCCTGATATGGGGCTTCATCTCAGGACCCCGGGATCATGACCTGGGCCAAAGGCAGACACTCAACCACTGAGCCACCCAGGTGCCCTGCAAATAAATTTTAGATTTAATTTTTCCAATTGTTTGCTGTTAGTATATAGAAATACAATTAATTAATTTTTGTGTATGGACCTTGTATTTTGCAACTTTGCTAAATTAACTTGTTAGTTTTGTGGGGTTTTGTCGAGTTTTTAATATTTTCTAAATAAAATAACTGTTGTCTGTGAATAAAAATCATTTTTAACTTTCCCATTCTTTTATTTTTTCCTTTTAATTATTTTTTTATCTTGCCTTACAGCACTGGCTAGCACTTCCAATATCATGATTAATAAAATTCATGTTTTGGGGGCACCTTGGGTGCAGTTGGTTAAGCTCAGATTCTTAGTTTAAGCTTAGGTTGTGATCTCAGGGTTGTGACAACAAGCTGCACACCAGGCTCCGTGCTTAGCATGGAGTCTGCTTGGGATTCTCCCTCGCTCTCCTTCTATCCTCCTGCTTGTGCTTTCTCTCTATTTTTCTCTCTCTCTCTCAAAGATATTATAAATCTTTAAAAACATTTTTAAAAATTTATGTTTAGGTAAATAGAAATTATGTTTAATCCTTGTCTTCTTCCTAAACTTAAGTGAAAATAACCTAGTAAATGATCATTAAGTATCATATAGTTGTGGTTTTTCATTGACATATCTGAAAATAATTTCCCTTTTTCAGATTGAGAGTCCTTTTATATTCCTAGATTTATCACAGTCATCATGAATGCAGGTTGAATTTTGTCAAATGCTTTTCCTCCATCTGTTGAGCTGATCTGTTAATGTGGTGAATTTTAATTTTGATTAAATTTTGAACATTAAATACATTTTGCAACCTGGGATTACTCCAACATTATCCTGTGTGGTGTTCTTTTATATATTGCTAAATTCAATCTGTTATTATTTTATATTATTTTTGTGACTGTATCAACAATGGATGTTGATCTTAATTTTCTTTGGCATATTTAGGCTTTAGTATCAAGGTTTTGCTGGCATAGTAATAATGAGGTAAAGAATGTCCCCTCTAATTTCTGTAAACACTTTATGTATATCTATTTGTACTTCTTTACTTTCAATATGTGTGTGTTGTTTTATTAAACTGGGACTCTTATACATGACTAGGAGATGAGTTTTTCTTTTTATCTGGTCTGATTTCTGCATTTTAAGTAGGGTGTTTATTACCTTGATTTTTAAAATTTTCTAGATTTTTAACAACGTTAAAAATCTGTCTTTTCTAGTTGTAGCCACTGGTTTTTAAAATTATTTTTTGCCTTTTTTGGGGGGGGTTAATCAAGTATTATTGCTTAGTAGGTGGTTTAGAAATTATAGTATGCTTTTTATTTTTATTTATCACAGTCTCCTTAAAGTGTATTCTGCATGTATTCACATAGAATTTTCCAACCAGTATTCTCATTCTTCATCCTACTGTCAAATATTTTATATTTACATGCATAACAGATTCTTTAATGCAGAGTTCTTTTTACTTAAAATAATTAATTTGTCTTATAAAGAAACTAAGAGAAGACAAAAGATAATTACTTATACTTATCTGTTTATTTGCCATTTCTGGTATTCTTCGTTTCAGTATATCCAGATTTCCTTCTCATGTTATTTGACTTCAGGCTGAGAATTTTCATTTAGTTTTTTTGTTTTGTTTGTTTTGGTTTTTGGGTTTGTTTGTTTGTTTGTTTTGCTTTGCTTTTTATATATTTTTTAGGTGGGCAGGTCTGTTTTTTGATGGATTCTTTCAGCTTTCATTTGTGTATGCTTTCATTTCAGCCTAATTTTTTATTGTAATTTTTGCCGAATATAGACACTTAAGTTGACAATATATTTTTTTCTTTTCAGCACTCTAAAGATATTATTCAATTGTTGTCTGAATTCCATTGTTTTTTAAGATAATTTATAGTTCTGGCCTCTGGTTTAGTTCTCTCTTGTTTAGTACACAGCAAAAATATTTAACTACTTCAATAGTTTAGGACTTCGCTCTCTACTTCCTTGGGTTAACAATACCACTGTTTAGCTTTGGCTCCATCTCTCTGCATATCCCAAAAAGCCAGGCAGAACACCTAAGTGAACATAGGACTCACTTTTAGGTTTCCCTTACCTCCAATTTCAGAGTACTGAACTTCTGTTGTTCAGTGCCTGAAAATAGTTGATTCATAAATTTTGTCCAGTTTTTAGTTATTTTTGAGGGGAGGACAAGTCAGGAACCATTCACTTTATCATAGCCATAAGTGATATATCTTTGATTATTTTTAAAAGTAGGTCAGTATATACCAAAACGAAGCGCATCTGATCATCTTCTATATTTTATAAAAATCCGCCTTTCTTTTTGCTACCATTCACTCTTTGGTTGTTCTTTCAATATGGAGAAATAAATTGATGTATTTATCACCAGTCTTTATATTTTATTAAGATGGATGGTAAAGGTTGTTTCAAAATATCCCCACTCATTAGTTGCTATGCTATAGTTTATAAAAAATTAAAAAGATCAATATTTGAGGAAGGGAAAAGCAAAAAGCAAATCAGATTCAAAGGCTATAATAGACCTTTAGTGTTAAAAATAAAATCACTTAAAAGCATGTATGTTAAAGGTACTTTAAGAATTTTTGTAATCATGATATGAAATCCAAGGAACAGTTTAATCTTAACTTTCATTATCGAGAAAAAAATGGATTTTTGCTTACTTAGTATTTAAGGGAATTTTAAGGCCTGAAGATAATCAGTATCTAATTTACTAGTAAAGTTGCAACTTTGTGAAGCATTGTTTAGAATAAATAGTCAAGAAGTTATGTGTTACCACCTATCCTATTTTGGGATATGTTACAGATATTTGTGGAGCTAAATCTAAGTCAAATTTTACTTTTAGGGCATTTCACAAAAACCAAAGATGATCTGAGAATCTTAAACATCATCACTTTTGAAACGCATGTTTTTTTCTGCTAAAGCTGGTCTTTCTAATAGTTCTGTATTATTTATCTTATTTTTCTATATCTGTTTATTCCTTCTTTCATTATTGAGTTAGCGTCTGTTTTACCAATGGGTCAGGTTAAAAACTATAACAGGATTATTATACTGGAGAAGGGACTGGGTTGGATGACTTCTGAGATTCTTTGATGAGAAATCAATTTCAAGTTCAAAAAGGTTTTTTACAAAGATCAACTGATAAATGTAGCAGGAGTTACATGAATGTATATTCATCTGTGAAAAGGACAAAGGATTTGATAAAATATTTTTAGTATAAATGATGTTTAGGTAGATAAAGAGATAGATAGAGATAGAAATATATAATTAAAATTGTTATTGATGCCAACAACACTTTCTTCTCAGAACACTTATTTACCATTACATAGAAAGGATGAATAAAGGATCCAGAAATACTCTTTCAACTAGCACCATTGGTGTCTCTTACTGTTTCATCATTACTATTTGTCATGGTACAGTATGTATCATATTAGCTGCCTAATAGTAGTTTGGTTTAATTCCTAATTTGGAAACAAAAAAAGTTGGAAAATAGCCCTAGAATAAGAGTATCACCAGCAATGAAATTGAGTCAGTAATAAAAAGTCTTCCAACAAGCAAATGTCCAGGACCAGATAGCTTCACAGGTAAATTCTAACAAACATTTAAAGAAGACTTAATACCAATTCCTCTCACACTATTCTAAAAAAAATGCAAGATGAAAGAAAGCTTCAAAATTCATTCTACGAGGCAGCATTTCTCTGATACCAAAATCAGAAAAAGATACCGCAAAAAGAAGAACAATGAAGGTCAATATCTCTGATGAACATAGATGCAAAAATCCTCAACAAAATATTAGCAAACCAAATCCAACAATACATTAAAGAAATCATTCACCACAATTAAGTAGAATTTATTCCTGGGATGCAAAAGGTGGCTCAATATTTGCAAATCAATCAATGTAGTGTATCACATCGACAAGAGAAAGGATAAAAACCATATGACAATTTCAACAGATGCAGAAAAAGCATTTGACAAAGTACAACATCTATTCATGATGAAAACCATAGCAAAATAGGTTTAGAGGGATCATACCTCAACATAATAAAGGCTATGCATGAAAAATACACAATTAACATCATACTCAATGGGGAAAAACTAGGAACTTTTCCCCTAAGGTCAGGAAAATGACAAAGATGTTCACACTCACCACTTTTATTCAATATAGTATTGGCAGTCCTAGCCACAGCAATCAGATAAGAAAAAGGAATAAAAAGCATCCAAATTGGTAAAGAAGAAATACTTTCATTATTTGTAGATGACACGATACTCTAAAGATGCCACACATACAAAAACATACCAGAATTGATAAATGAATTCAATAATGATGCAGGATACAAAAATCAATGTACAGAAATCTGTCACATCTCTACACTAATAATGAAACAACAGAAAGAGAAATTAAGAAAAAAAAGAGAAATTATGAAAGTAATTCCACTTATAATTGCATGAAAAAATAATAAAATACCTGGGAATAAACTCAACCAAGGAGGTGAAAGACCTGTACTTTGAAACCATAAAATGTTAATGAAAGAAACTGAAGACAACACAAAGAAAGATATTCCATGCTCATGGATTGGTGAACATTGTTAAAATGGCTATATTACCAAAATCATTCTACAGAATTAATGCAAGCCCTATCAACATACCAATATTTTTCATAGAACTAGAACAAATAATCTTAAAATTTATATGGAACCACAAAAGACCCCAAATAGCCAAAGTGCCCCTGACAAAAACAAAGCTGGAAATATCATATTTTTAGATTTCAAATTAAACTAGAAAGCTGTAGTGATCAAAACAGTATGGCACTGGCACAAAAATAGACATATAGATCAATGGAACATGACAGAGAGCCCAGAAATATACCCTTGATTATATGGTCAATTAATTTTCAAAAGAGTAAGTGAGAAAATGCATAAGGAAAAAAACACTCTCTTCACCAAGTAGTAGTGGGAAAACTGGACAGCTACATGCAAAAGAATGAAACTAGACGACTTTTTACATCATAGACAAAAATAAACTCAATATGGATGAAAGACCGAAATGAGAGTGAGAGTGAGACTTGAAGCCATATAAGTCCAGAAAAGAGCATGAGCAGTCATTTCTCTGACATCAACTGTAGAAACTTTTTCCTAGATACGTCTCCAGAGGTAAGGAAGCAAAACCAAAAATACACTATTGGGACTACATCAAAATGAAAAGCTTCTGCAGAGCAAAGAAAACTATAGAAGGAAACTACAGAATGGGAGAAGATATTTCCAAATGACATATCTGAAAAAGAGTTAGTATCCAAAGGATATAAAGAATTTATACAATCCAACACCAGAAAAACCAACTCACCCAATTACAAAATGAACAGAAGACATGAATAGGCATTCTCCAGAGAAGAAATACAGGTGACCAACAGACACATGAAAAGATGCTCAACATCACTCATCATTGGGGAAATGCAAATCAAAACCACAATGAGGCATCACTTCACATCTGTCAGAATGGCTGAAATCAAAATCACAAGGAGCAACAAGTGTTGGGGAGGGTGTGAGGAAAAAGGAACCCTCATGCACTGTTGGTGACAATGCAAACTGGTGCAGCCACTGTGGAAAACAGCATGGAGGTGCCTCAAGAAATTAAAAATGGAATTACCATATTATCCTGTAATTCCACTATTGGGTATTTACCCAAAGGAAATGAAAACACGAATTTGAAAGGGTATATGTACTCCTATGTTTATTGTGACATTATTTACAATAGCGAAGATATGGAAGCAGCCCAAGTGTCCAGTGACAGAAGAATGGATAAAGAAGGTGTGGTATGTATATTATAAAATATATATTTATAAAATATGCATTTTTAGCCATAAAAAGAATGAAATTTTGCTATTTACAATGACATGATTGGAACTAGAAAGTATAGTGCTAAGGGAAATAGAGAAAGATACTGTATGATTTCACTGATGTGTGGAACTTAAGAAGTAAAACAAATGAACCAATTAAAGAAAAAAAACAAAAAACAGATTTTTAAAAAAGATTTTATTTATTTATTCATGAGAGACACACACAGAGAGAGAGAGAGAGAGAAGCAGAGACACAGGCAGAGGGAGAAGCAGGCTCCACACAGGGAGCCTGACATGGCACTCAATCCCGGGTTTCCAGGATCAGGCCCTGGGCCGAAGGTGGCGCCAAATTCCTCAGCCACCCGGGCTTCCCCCCAAAAGCAGACTTTTAACTATAAAACAAACTGATCGTTATCTGAGAGGAGTGGGGAGATGGGTTAAATAGAAGGGAATTGAGAGCACTAAGTGTTACAATAAGTACAATAAGTTTGTAATAAGCACTGAATAATGAATCACTATATTATACACCTGAAACTAATATAATACTGTATGTTACCTATACTGGAATTAAAATTTTAAAAACATAATATAATTTAAAAAAAACTGTCAAAATCATCAATAAGAAGGAATTTTTGAGAAATTGCCAAAACCAGAAAGAGCCTAGGGAGACATGATGACTTAATATAATGTATTCTGGATGAGATGGTGCAACAGCAAAAATTCAAACTAAGAGAATTTGAATAAAGTGTGGATTTTGCTTGATCATTACAAAAAGAAAGAGTATCATATTTTTTTAGGATAAACCTTTCACACAGAAAAAAATCGCGGTTCTAATATAGAGCGTTGGAACTATAATTTAAGGGAATTTTTTTTTCCGTGTAAGGTGGAGGAAGCAATCTATATAGAAAAAAATTCATATTATTATTTTCCTTCTCTTTTTGGATTTTAGATAATTTTCTAAGTAGTTTAATTTTTATCCTCCCTATCAACTTCTGTTTTTTTCTCATATCAGGTGAAAGAATATTTTGATGAATATATGTATTGTGCATTCTATCCAACTCTCTTCACATATATATATGTATATGTATCTACATATATATATATAAAATTACTTAAGAGCATGTTGCCAATAGGCAAAAATCAAACCTTTGCATACATGCAAAAGTTGGCAATTGTGGACTTAGTTTAGTATTGACATTATTAAATGATATCTTTATGCTGGAGTATACTGGAATTCCAGACTAACGATGAGTCTTGCAGTAATAATGGACCATAAAAAAAGAAAACTGATGTCCAGGGACATACAGAAGAATCCAGGGATATTAACATCAGAAATATAACACTGAAACGGATGGAATATCATATATGTATAGTGTAATTGCAAGCTGATGAAGAAGTGGTTTTTCTTACTTATTCGTTTAAACTTTTTGTATAGTAAGGATATATATTATGTGTCTTATTCGTGAAAACTAGTTTTCCCACTTGTTACTAAATGGCAATATTTCCTAGTAAGTAATGGAACAAAGTGCTCAGGTAAATAATTGTGGTGATTAAGTAAGTTGGTATTTTCCAATTTTGCCAATGTTAGATAATAGCATCTAACTTCATTTATCTCTTTAAATCTTATAGAGTAATAATTGTTAATTGAAAGATGACAACTAGAGAAATGAAACAAAATTATTTACTACCTTTACAAGGGAGGAAAATGGAATACATCTGGGACTAAAAGGTATAGTCCCAATAACAAGAAGATTCAGTAATTTATTTTCTTGATTTCAGGGTCTAGTAACTTACACATTCCAAAATTCTGTTCTCTACTGATTTTTTCATTGTTGTTTTTCCTTTATACACAATCTTTTCCTTTATATATAATTTATTTCTTATTTCAGTTTTTTATTACCACCTGGTATGTTTTCCTCATTACCCTTTCTTCGAAAAATTTTTAAAAGATTTATTTATTTAATTGTTTGTTTGTTTATTTATTTATTTATTTGAGAGAGAGAGAGATGAGAGAGAGAGAGAGAGAGAGAGAGAGAGAGAACATAGTGGGGGAAGGTGCAGAGAGAGGAGAGAGTCCCAAGCTGACTCCATGCTGAATATGGAGCCCATGACCCTGTGATCACAAGCTGAAACCATGAGTCAAATGCTCAACCAACCATGCCACCCAGGTGCCCCCTTTGAAATTTCAATGAATGTTCCTTTAATCAGTCAGATTTATTTTTAAGTTCTGATTGTGCCTTCAAAAGACTTAAACTTTAATTATTCCCCCTTTGTAGCACTTTATCTACATGACAGACATTCTCTTTTTAAACAATGAATTAAGTGGAATTTTAGTTTGAGCTATATGAAGTGCCCATTTTTTAGGTAAAAAATCATAATATATCAGGAATTTCACATATGGTATAACCTAACACATTTTGATGTATTTTATAGTAATATCATATAGCAGTGACATCCTTTCCTCAACTTAAAAAAAAATCCAAATTCTCTTTACTAGTTGGCCATAATGTTTAATGATGTCCACAGTGGGTGAGGAATAAACTAAGTAAATTTTCAACCAGCATAACTTTCACTAGGGTCTGGAGTGTCTTAGGAAATACCTGATTTAATCTCAAATGCGATACTTGAATTATAGCAAGCAGAAATTGAAGTACTGAATGCTAATTTATCCTCTCTGGGAAAGAGGTTTCCACCACTACACCCATTCTGTACAGACTCAGAATTTTAGAACAGAAAGGGACCTTAAGGGTTATTAGTTCCAATATTAACCTTTTGCAAATAGGGCACAATTACAAGAGTTGGAGAATAGTCATTGAAAAACTGAAGTTATTCAGTTAGTTGGTGGCAACACCAAAGCTACATCCAGGTCTCCTGCCTGTTGATCTGCACGACTTTTCATTCTCTCCAACTCTCTTCATCTGTTTGCTAACTCTACTGACCGGATTATGTCTGTTATAGTTTGTGTCCATTTACAGTGTTAATTATTCACAATAATCTCATGATTTACTGCAGTGACATATCCTGTTTATTTTAATTAGTAATGGTTATATTTATTCTAGTCAACTGAAGGAGAGAAGCACTACATCAGATTCTAACTGCAATTGTTTTCACAATGACCCTCTAAAATTCTACCTGCTTCCTCCACAATGTGCCATTATTTTATATAATCTTGACTTTATAGTCAATAGTATCTACTTTTAAATATTTAATAATGTCAATCTGCTTATATTAATTCATTATTTGGGCAGCCTGGGTGGTTCAGTGGATTAGCGCCACCTTCAGCCCAGGGTGTGATCTTGGAGTCCTGGGATCGAGTCCCATGTCAGGCTCTATGCCTGTTTCTCCCTCTGCCTGTGTCTCTGCCTCTCTCTCTCTCTCTGTCTCTCATGAATCAATCAATCAATCTTAAAAAAAAAAGAAACTGGAAGTTTAAAAAAAATCATTATTTTTCTGATAGCTATTTCACCAATTCTTCAAGATCTACTATTTACTTCCAAGAAACATCATAGCTCACAGAGATCTTGTTCCTCTTCTCAACTCAGAGAATAATTAGTGTATGTATGTGTGTAATTGGTGAATTATTCATTTAGTACACTGGAGTGACTGCATTATTTTTTCTTAGCTTTATATATTTATAGTAATTTCCATAAGTAGTATAGAGTGTGACCTTCTTGGCCATGGACTCAGTCATATATTTTAAAGTGTTTTTTATATGTTAGATGCATGTTGACTGATAAGCCACAATTCAATCTAACCAAATCAAATTTTCATTCCTGGCTCACTCACAATCCCATTCTATTATTGAAATATTAGAAAATCAATAAAAACTATTTTAAATTAATCATTTCTACTCATTTAACTTTTCTAGGTGGGTTTTGGGGTTTAAGGTACATAAACATTTCCTCCTGGGGTAGAAGATAAGCAGCCTGAGGCTGAAGAACAGGGAATAGAACCTCATCAAAGAGTTCTTCACTGTAAGAGAGAACAGTGGATGAACAGTTGGGATAAAAAATGCATTTTTTAATTAGTTGGTTTATTGACTGCTAATAAGATCATGAGAGTTTCAAAGGGTTCAGAATGAGGAAGTATTCATGATAACCTTCAGGATACTAATTTTGCATGGAAACATGCTTAGAGAAAGAACAAAGACCTCTTTTCTTCATCTTGGTAGCAGATAAACCTAATATTCATTCATTCAAGAAATTTTTTGAGCTTTTTTTTTTAATTCAAAATTCCCCTAGTTTCTTCCCTCTGACTCTGAAAGATATAGTTTTGGATGACTCTGTTTGAAATTTGTCTTGTTAAAAAGAAAAAAAAAAAGTTACTTTTTGTGATTATTTATTCCATCTTGCTTTTTTAATAGATTCTCTTTCTTGTAAACACTGATATATCTTCAAAGTCATATTTCAAACTAAGCACCATTCTATAGTCATGTCCCTAGTATCATTTATTTTTATTGGTTCTCTCAAGAATGGTTTTAACTCAATTTCCTAGGGCTGCATCAGCTTCCACTTTTTTACATGTATATTTTTGTCAATGAATGGAGAAGCCAAGTCAGTTAAAAATTAAAACAAAACAAAAAAATTGGTTTGCTGATTTAGAAATTGCTATAGCTAATTTAATTTGTTGTTTGGATGACTACATTCTCTTGACAGCCAAATCAGCCAGACATATACAAATCTTAGAAATTAGAGCTGGCGTAGACAGTAGCATTGCCACTGTCTAGTCAAAACACTCATTCTGCAGTTGAGAAAACTCAAGTGTAAAAGGTGAAGGAAAGTGTTTAAGGCCTCACTCCTAATTTGTGTCTCTTTGCATGGGTTGCCAATAGAAAGCTTAAACTAACAAGCTTCATTTCTTTAATTCTCACCAATATTCTCTCTATGCCATTAATAAGCTTTGAAGAAAGGGGACAAAAAAAAATGTCCAGAAGAGAGGTATTATCACAGGGCCTTTCTGTTTCTTTATTTCTTTGAATGTTAAATTATGGCATTCCCATTACTTCTGACCCTTCCTATTTTCTTGTAATTAGTGATGGTTCAAAATTGCCTTTCAAACACTGAGTAGTACTCTCTTTCACGCACCCACATCTAATTATTTTTTTTCCCTTTTCCACACTTGTCAAGTTAACACTGTCTGTCGATATTTTTAGAGGACAAATCATGTGTGAAGCAAGACAATTTTTAAAGTTCCTGGCACAATAGATGATCAGTCCAAATATTTGTACAATACATGCTGTGCTTCATGGATGGCTGCTGATAATTATATTGAGGTCAATAAGCAAGGTTTCCCTCCAAGGCACAGATTGGGATTCAAAAACATTTGATAGAGACAATCGAACTGGAGAGGATGATGGAATTTGTTGCAATTAAGCTGAGCAAAGCAGCTGAAATGAGAACCAGATAACACTGTTATCATCTTTTACTCTCTGTGAGAAGATTGGGATTTATTTTACACGAATTATTCAAATGTATTTTATTAGGAAAAACTTCCTACAGAGTAGAGATTTGAGAAATCATAATCTTTTCTTCACAGTAAAATGCTAAAAGGTCAAAACACTGTAAAGAGTATGAAATATGTGATTTATGATAGTTGGGAAAGTAGAAGAGAGAATACCAGCCAACATCTGCCTTCCACAGGGTTTTTTTCTTTTCAATCACTTGAGAAAATGGTTGGCAGTTACTTTTTCCTGAATTACTATGATAAAAGCATTGCTTATTAAATGCATCCCAAATGAATAGCATTGAACTGTTTGTGAAATAGTTACCTATCTCTTCTCTAGTCATTCAATATCTTGCCTTCAATAATAAATAAAGTCTTATTTTTTGGCAATATCTCATTCTTTCATAAGCTTTGCTTAACTCTGTCCTGTCACCTTAGAAAGTGGGTAGTGAGTGCACAAAAGAAACAGGTGCTTAAAGGGTCATAAGTTCCTTATCACATGACTTTCACCTTTGTATATCAGACTGATGCTGGATCTTGCCAGTTAGAAGCTGGCAAATTCTATTATGGTGAAAAAATAAAAGAATAGTAGGGGACACCTGGATGGTGTGGTCAGTTAAGCAACAGACTTTTGATTTCGGCTCAGGTCATGATACCAGGGTCATGAAATCAAGCCCTGCATGGAGCTCCACAGTCAGTGTGGGGTCTGCTTACAAATCTTGCTCTTTCCTTCTGCTCCTTCCCCAACTCATTCTCTCTTAAATAAATAAATAAATAAATAAATAAATAAATAAATACATATTTTTAAAAAAGAAGAGTAGTATTTCAATGGATTTCAGAGAAAATTTTATTTTAAAATGTTCTACAAATGAGAAACTAAGTCATCAAAACTAAATGACTTGCCCATTTTTTCCTAAAATTCCTCTCTATTGCTGGATTTTTCAAGGCTGCCCTGATTTCTATATTCTGAAATTAAAGACCATGTTACATTAAAAATGTTTTAACTACCTTCCTACTTTAATACTAATAACTGGCATGTATCAATTATGTACTAAAAGGCCACGCCACGCATCATACTATTCATTATAAATCTCTGAAGCATATGCCTAATTTGACAGATTTGAAAACTAGGCTCAGGTCAAATAACACACTCAAAATCACACAGGTAGTCAACATGGAATTGGCATTTGAATCACAATAATTTGAGTCCAGATGTCATACTATACTAAAAGAGAACCCATGTAGGTAGGTGCTAGGTACGTTAAATAATAGTATATATGCTTGGTGCACCTGGGTGGCTTTATCAGTTAAGTGTCTAATTCTTTTTTTTTTCTTTAAAAAAGAAAAAGAGAGACAGAGAGAGGCACAGACCCAGGAAGAGGGAGAAGCAGGCTCCATTCCATGCAGGGATCCTGACGTGGGACTTGATCCCACATCTCCAGGACCACACCTTGGACTGAAGGCGGTGCTAAACCGCTGAGCCACCTGGGCAGCCGTAAGTGTCTGATTCTTGATTTTGGCTCAGGTCATCATCTCAGGGTCATGAGATCAAACCCTGCATTGGACCCTGCACTCAGCACAGACTCCTGGAGAGTGTCTCCCTCTCCCTGCCCAACTCTACAGAGCTACAAAACTAACTGAGGGCTGGATGCTTCCTTAAATATTTAGCCCTAAAAATATTATTAGAAATATTAAATAGTGTTCAGAATAGTGCATGAATCATAATAAATGCTCTAGGTATGTGTTGAATGAATGAAAGACGAGAAATCAGTGCCAAGCTAGTAGTATAGATGTTTAAATTTAGAGGAAGCAGTAAGAAAGCATGCCTTTCCCGGAAACATAAATTAAACTACATTTTAAAAATATTATGATGAGAAACACACTGACCTTGCATAGTTTAATAAAAATAACACAAAAACTATCAAACTGAGAAGCTCACATCTCTCTCAGTATATGATTTCTGACAATGACAAAAATGATGTTTTAACAGCAAGTGAGTATCCGTTAATAAGCAACATACTCAAAAAAAAAAAAAAAGGCAATGTCCTTAAGTATCTATTCATCGTATACTTTGAGTCACATGAAAGTAAAGACCATGTTTGGAGCATCTAGTTGGCTTAGTTGGTTAAACGTCTGCTCAGGTCATGATCCCAGGGTCCTGGAATCCAGCTGCATCTGACTCTCTGCTCAACAGAGATCATGCTTCTCCTTCTCCCTCTGCCCCTCTTCCTACATGTGTACTTTCTCTCAGATAAATAAATAAAAAAATCTTAGAAAAAAATAGTACAGGCCATGTTTCATAAGTTTGATTGTCTAACGTAAGTCAAAATTTTAGGCACATAACTGGATGTATAATAACATTTGTAAATTTGAAGTGAAATTATAAATTTCTCATGTGTAAATTAAAACTTTGTGAGATCATTTTCAAAAATATTTCTAAGGAATATAAATTTCTTATGTTTAACATGCTCAACTGAAACAGCTTATTTTTATTTCTATTTCATAGCTAAATATCCTCAGATGTCTCATTCTATTGAAGGCTCACTGAATGTTTCTTTTAAAAAATAATCTTATAGACTTCCATTATAGATTTTTCGTTTATTTTACTTTCCTGTCACTGTTTAAAAAAATTTTTTTTAGAATTCTCCATAATATTTTTTTCTGAGGGATAAAAATTATCTGTATTCTATTCATTAATATATCTTATTTATCTTAATATGTGTAGTATTTTATACTACTGTTAATAATTCTCAAAAGTATATGTATGAGGTATCACAACCCCACATTCCTAGATATACTACAAAGTGTAGTAATCAAAACAGTATGGCACTGGCACAAAAATAGACATATAGATCAATGGAACATGACAGAGAGCCCAGAAATATACCCTTGAATATATGGTCAATTAATTTTCAAAAGAGTAGGTGAGAAAATGCATAAGGAAAAAAACACTCTCTTCACCAAGTAGTATTAGGAAAACTGGACAGCTACATGCAAAAGAATGAAACTAGACGACTTTTTACATCATAGACAAAAATAAACTCAATCTGGATGAAAGACCGAAATGAGAGTGAGAGTGAGACTTGAAGCCATATAAGTCCAGAAAAGAGCATAAGCAGTCATTTCTCTGACATCAACTGTAGAAACTTTTTCCTAGATACGTCTCCAGAGGTAAGGAAGCAAAACCAAAAACACACTATTGGGACTACATGAAAGTGAAAAGCTTCTGCACAGCAAAGAAAACTATAGAAGGAAACTACAGAATGGGAGAAGATATTTCCAAATGACATATCTGAAAAAGAGTTAGTATCCAAAGGATATAAAGAATTTATACAATCCAACACCAGAAAAACCAACTCACCCAATTACAAAATGAACAGAAGACATGAATAGGCATTCTCCAGAGAAGAAATACAGGTGACCAACAGACACATGAAAAGATGCTCAACATCACTCATCATTGGGGAAATGCAAATCAAAACCACAATGAGGCATCACTTCACATCTGTCAGAATGGCTGAAATCAAAATCACAAGGAGCAACAAGTGTTGGGGAGGGTGTGAGGAAAAAGGAACCCTCATGCACTGTTGGTGACAATGCAAACTGGTGCAGCCACTGTGGAAAACAGCATGGAGGTGCCTCAAGAAATTAAAAATGGAATTACCATATTATCCTGTAATTCCACTATTGGGTATTTACCCAAAAGAAATGAAAACCCCGAATTTGAAAGGGATATGCACTCCTATGTTTATTGTGACATTATTTACAATAGCGAAGATATGGAAGCAGCCCAAGTGTCCAGTGACAGAAGAATGGATAAAGAAGGTGTGGTATATATGTTACATAAATATATATGTTATGTGTATTTTTAGCCATAAAAAGAATGAAATTTTGCTATTTACAACAACATGATTGGAACTAGAAGGTATAATGCTAAGTGAAATAAGTCAATAAGAGAAATATGGATACCATATGATTTCACTGATGTGTGGAATTTAAGAAGTAAAACAAACGAACCAATTAAAGAGAGAGAAACCAAAAAACAGACTTTTAACTACAAAAAAAATCAGACTGATGGTTACCAGAGGGGAGAGGGGATGGATGAAATAGGTGAAGGAGATTGAGAGTATACTTGTCATGTTGAGCACTGGGTAATACATGGAATTGTTGAATATCTATATTGTGCACCTGTAACTAATATAATACTGTGCATTAACTAAACAGAATTTTTAAAAAGTATTTGTATGAATTTTCCTTATAGAATTATCCTCGCACCAAAGGCATAAGTCAGATTTTCCTGAGCAAGTAATTCTTTTAAACAATTGGCACACTACTATTTATCTTGAAACAATAATTCACCAAAAGATTTTAAACTCATTGATTTCTTAAGGTTACTTTATGTCTGATATCTTTCCAAGGAGTGGCTTATGAATTGAGTGAATGCAGTTCTTTTAAAGACATTTTAAGGACATTTTGCCTCTTATCTTGTGTAAGCTTTCCTTTATTGTTTATATGCAGTCATTTAATATAGATTCTTGGCTGTCAAAAATTATTTTGTAAAAAATGAAAAATTTTCTTTTCAAGCCTTAGTGTAAAACATGACCTATAGAACTTTTTAAATGTGGTTTTACATTTAATGTGGTTTCAGTAGCTTGTTTGAGAACAATGTAAAATAAAAAGGTAAGAGCAAGAAAGACTCAATTAGCCTTGCTAGAAGTTAAAGCACTGGCTTTCTCTCCATTACAACTTCATGAAAAAAGAATGTAGTCAGGTAATTATTTTGAAAAATATGCACACACACACACACACACACACACACCACACATATATATATGCATCTATTAGAGCACAATAAATCTCAGCAACTACAAAATAATTTTCTTGAAGAAAAAAAGTAAATTGTTCAAATTTATATTTGAGAACATTTGTTTGGTATTGACATTCCATATCACTTTTTCTGAACTACTGTTCATTAATCTACACTCCCATTCAAAAGGCTTCATTTTAGTTTTTAACATAAAGTACAAATACCTTAACCTGGTATTGAAAGTAAAATCTACTTTAAGCCTACCTTTATTATTTTCCCTTTGCCATTGCCATTACAGAAACTTCTTTATGTGTGCCGTATTCTATGACGTACTCTCTTTCAAATAAATTTTTATTTTTACTCTTTCTAAATATTTACCTTCTTTTTGCTGTGTTTACTATCACTCATAGTGACTTTTCACCCCCTTCTTGGGACTCATAGGCCTTATTATCTATACTTCTTACTTATTTGCTAATCAAATATTTTCCTGATAAAGAGTGGCTTGTGATTAAAGGAGTATTGCCTTGAAAAATAAGAGACCACAAATGCGATGTTTAGTTCACGTTCACCAGTGAGGAGCTGTATGATCCTGACAAATCAATCAAACTTCTCTTGGTCTCATATTTATAACATCTAGGTAAACATTTCAGTATATCTTCATAAAAACCTCTACCAATCTAAGAATCTGTGTTCTGTAAAATCATGGGATGCTCAGATCTGCTGTTCTTCAAAGAAATATGAATTAATATAACAGCAATTATCACTTTGCACCCAGCAGACTGGGAAAATTGATAAGAGCTTGAATATGTATTTCTGGCTGAGACATGATGGAAATCACTCTCATTCATTCCTGTTGGAAATGCTAAGTCTTTCAGCTTTTCAATATATGTGTGCTTGTGTATGTATCATTCAACCAAGAAATGTCACTCCTGAGAATATCTTAAAGAAATTACAAGCATCAATATTTAAAAATTTATATACATGATGTTAATTGCTACATCCTTAATGTCAGAATTGCTGCTCAAAAGAGCAAACAAGCAGATAAAACCTGGTAGGGGAAAAGAGTGTGCCTGTCAACAGGTCAAATAGATTTATGCTTAATTTAAACCATTGTGAATAAGTGAATTAGAATTATAGGAGATGACTTGTGAGAAGCTGGACTTCTATGCAGTTTGAGTGAAAAAAGTGCAGAAAAACATTGAAAGCACAGGATTAATGTCTATGTAGCCATAGACATTATTTCTCACCCATGGCTGCTCTTATACAACTGTTTAGTAGAGCTCTAGAATTTTGGCTGTTGGAAAAAATAATAGGGCAAACTCATAGTTTACTGCTCACAATTGAATAATAAAACATCTTTAAATCATTTTGGCTAAAAAAAGGACTCGGTTCAGTAATTAATACATTCAGTCAGTGTAATAATTAAAGACTTCATTCAAAATTAAAGCTTCTCCTCTCCCTAGCTATGTTTGATGCCAAAGAAGAAGCTTCCTGTGTTCTAACCTTCCTGTGTTTCTACCCTTCCTCTCACAATTGTCTAACATCAGTTTCTGACTCTTCCAGAATCAAAGGAGTAGTAGTAGAAGAAGGGAGAAGGAAAAAAAAGGTAAAGGATCAGGAAAGATTTTATGTGACTAAGTTAGCCTGAGTTGGCACTCTCTGGACTTGGTGGATGTTTGAGGCTGACTTTGCTTCAAATAGATAATTTGTGGATTCTTTGGAGAACTGGGACATGTCTCTTGGCAATTCACTTGATTTGAGCTGATGCAACTCTTTTGCTGGTAGTTTCCAACTGCTTCCTAGTCCCCTGAGCATCTGCTGATGCACTTCAGCCTCCCTCTGCTGAGACTTCTCCACCACTCCAGATACCCTTCTTTGGCAGGATTTATACAAACTCCACTCCAACTCTCTCTTCTGTGGCCCATGTCTTGCCCATGGGTAAAATACACTTTTGGTCTTCTGTTGAGAGAACACAGTTAATTCCCAATAGTGTCTTTCCACTCTCCCACCAAGCCATCATTAGCAATTCACTCACCTTTTAGCTCTGTAGGCACTAGGGTTATGTATCAAACTCTCCAAATAGTTTCTTTGTGGTTTTTTTTTAAGGTTTTATTTTTATTTGTTTGAAAGAGAGAGCATGAGTGGAGGGGGGAGTCATAGAGGGAAAGGGACAAGTAGACTCCTTGCTGAGCAGGGAGCCCAATGTGGGGCTCGATCCCAGGACCCCAAGATCATGACCTGAGCCAAAGGCAGACATTTAACCAAATGAGCCACCCAGGCACCCCATCAAATAATTTCTTTGAATTTCCTCTCATTATGCTTATGGTGAGGGATAAGTCCTTCCATCCAGTCTCCCACGGGAACAAGAATTGGTTTTCTGCAAATTGATAGCTCTCTCCAGTGAAATCCTCTATTTAATCTCCAACTCTGGTGACTTGAACTATAATTTTTTTAAATCCTGAAGACAGGTTTGGGAAATGGTCTAAAATTTGGTTTTCAATAGTCTACTTTGCACGTTCTGTCTAGATGTTCAAGTAGTCTGGCCTCAGGCAAAACTGAGATAGTTCATCTTTTAATGTGTTTTACATAATCCCATTTTTTGCATACATTATTTATCTATTGTTTCATAACCATATTACCAACAACTTAGTGGATTAAAACATCACACATTTACTTTCTCAAGTTTCTGTGAATCTTGAATCTGGGCTTGGTTTAACTGCGTCTCCTCTTCAGGTCCTAGAAGGCTGTAATCAAGGTGTCAGCTGAGGCTGGGTTTTTTTTTTTTTTTTTTAATTTTTTTTTAAATTTTTATTTATTTATGATAGTCACAGAGAGATAGAGAGAGAGGCAGAGACACAGGCAGAGGGAGAAGCAGGCTCCATGCACCCGGAGCCCGACGTGGGATTCGATCCCGGGTCTCCAGGATCGCGCCCTGGGCCAAAGGCAGGCGCCAAACCGCTGCGCCACCCAGGGATCCCTGAGGCTGGGGTTTTATCTGAGGCTTGACTGGGGAAGGATTCACTTCTCAGCTCATGTGGTTGCTGGCAGCATTCATTTCCTTATAAGCTGGTGGACTGACAGCCCAAGTTTATTTCTGATTGTCAGCTGGAGAATGCCCTTAGTTCTTTTGTCTGCCACAGCCTTGTAAACAATGAAAAAATCAGATATATGTGTGTGTCTGCCTATGAGCATAGCTAATACTGTATATAATTACATGACAATGGAGATAACATGGACAAGGACACTAGGTATTGATATGAGCCATCTTGGAGAGGGATATTAGGATGTATTAGTTCAGTAAAGAAGAGTAGAAGGAGAGAAAAGAAGCAAAAAGAAAAAAGAAAAATATATTAATTTAAAATAAGCATGAGGGGATCCCTGGGTGGCGCAGCGGTTTGGCGCCTGCCTTTGGCCCAGGGCGCGATCCTGGAGACCCGGGATCGAATCCCACGTCGGGCTCCCGGTGCATGGGGCCTGCTTCTCCCTCTGCCTGTGTCTCTGCCTCTCTCTCTCTCTCTGTATGACTATCATAATAAATAATAATAATAAAAAAATTAAAAAAAATAAAATAAAATAAGCATGAATATGGTTATGCTTATTGATTTATAAAATAGATACATGTGAACTATAGATACACACATGTGAATATGTGTAAAGACATTAAATAAGTTTTGTTACAGAAAAGGAAAAAGAGGGATATTTTTTTTCTCTTGCTTTTCTTATAAGATGGTTTTTCTAAATTTGGTTAATAGAACTAAAGTGTCATTTTTCTTTTGGAAAAATAAGTAAAAACTTTAGTAACAGAAATAAAAACTTTAGCAACTGAGTACATATTTTTATACATAAATTATTATGGATTTTGAGGATGTAAAATTATTTCCATACATGGATGTAACAGTCAACTTGCCTTTTCAAATACACACACACACACACACACACACACACTCACGCACGCACACACCAGAACCCAGTTTTGCTTTAAATGTCATTTGCAGCATAGAAGAATAAAGTTTGGTTAAGTGATTGTTGAGTGGTTAAAAACTGTTTAAAGAGTTCTGTTTTGGAGGAGGAAACAACAAATGGAAAAAATCAACAGATTTCAAATAATTCAGAATGGCCAATAAATCTCAATATTCAGAAGCCAGTAACTCTACAAAAGAATGATAATATTATGATTTAGTTGCTTAGACACACTGATAATCTAGCTTATTTAACAAAATGAAATATAGACTCATTGTTCCAAAGAACTCAATGAAAAAGTGATATAAATTTTGGCAGAAAAAAATTGAGAGGAAAAGGCAAAAGAGATTAAAGCCTTCTAGGTACATTGAATCAATGGACCTGGAGCCAAATTCAATTTTTGTCAATTTCTCATAGACTCTCCCTACTTCAGCCTAATTTTATGGATTATCTTCCTACTTTTCTTCTTCATTATTTATGTGGCATTAGTTGCTTTGGTTTCTTTCTCTATTCCTACTTTTTCCTAATCCACTTAAATCCCTTGTTATTCTCATCCTTTTTTTTTTTTAATCCAGAAAGTATTCTCTTCTCTGACAGAGTTGGCCATTTTCTGTTTCCCCCCCTATTATTATACTTACACTACTGTCTCATAATCATTGATTTATTTTATGTTACTTCCAGAAGACGGGGACCTCCCCTTCATCTCTTTATCACCAGTTACATGTACTGTGCTTGACAGATTGCTAATATGTATTGATGAAGAATGAGTCTTTTATTGACATTTTGTGTCCTTCCTCTATATCATCACTCATGTGTACTTCCCTGCCACTATCTGTTCTTTAAGACTCAAATATTTTATAGCTGGAAAGAACCTTAAAAGCAAAGCATTCAGCATATCTCATGGTACAGTCTATGAAGTTTCCTAGACTCTAGATCCTGGAGTCCTGGAGTTCTCATTAAAAATGTATATTTTTTTTGGTGCCAACCCACATCTTTGAATCAGAATCACTTGGACAGGTTTAAGGAACTGTCCCTTTTAACAAGCTTCTGGATTATTCTTACTCAAATTAATGTTCCAGATTTACTGTGGCACAACCCTTCAATTTAGACATAGAACAAAAGGGAGTCAACTTGGAATCCTGGGTCTTGAGAAGTCATTTAAGGACTAACTTGATAATATCTGGTATTGTGACAAAGGTTAATGTATTTCTTAATTTCTTTCTTTCTGATTTTGTGTGACTTAAGAACACATGTGAGTACAATTGTTCTCATTTTTAGCATTAAATAAATTTCCAAGAGAATGTGTTAGATTACTTAGATTAGTACATGAAGTTGATTGTTTGGACTATAGATATGATGTCTTTGAATCTACATGGAGAACTGACCTATTTGCAGTTGGGTATGGCCTAGATTAGAAACATTTATGGCCTATTTAGTAATTATTCCTGAGCACAGGTGATAAGAATAAATCTATTCTATGCTGTTATATTTTATAATTTAGTCAAGTATAGTTTTCATAGTTGTATATCTCATAGGACTTCATAATGGTTTTCTTTTTTTTTTTTTTCATAATGGTTTTCATTGGCTTTGTATTTGTGTGTCTTATTGAAAGCAATGATAAGGCTGAAGCATTATTAGATTATATGGCTAAGAAGTCATAGGTTTCTCTTAACACATTTCCTTTTTAGTTGATTTTGAAAGAACTTCAGTTATTTTCCTTTTTCAAGGTAGAGTACTTCTGCCCATTTTAGAGAGCCTAACTGTAAGCAGATTAAAGTTCATATACAAATTATGATATCTGTGTTTAGTTGTCAGACATTTTCTCTTTCCCTCTTCTGTCTTTAATCCCTCTCTTTCTTCTGTCTTTTCTCCCTCATCTTCTCCCTCCCTCTTTCTTCTCTTTGACACATATATACACAATTGAGTGAAAGAAGCAAATTAATATCACTCTTAAATTGTTAACGAAACTCAGATGTGTTTCTAATTTAAGACCAAATTACAGTTCCATTTTTAGTTTTTCCATACACAGCTGCATACCATGTTATTCACAATTTTCCCTTTGCCAAAAATACTGTTAGACTTTGATTTAAAAAAATAACCTGAGAACAATATATACTTTTCCTTGAATATTGCCTTCAAGATTACAAATAGTCTTTTACGTGTTCCTCATAAGAATTCTTAAGTGTTCTTTTAAATATTTTACTGTGTATAAATAGAACTGAAAAACTGAAGTACATTCTTCTTATCACTTAGACATACTATGCCAAGTCTTTAACCCATGGGGGCTCGCCTTGTGGTACATGTGCTTTACTTTTATATGGAACAGATTCACCCCTGATCTAATGATACTGACTACTCCCCCCACTATGATCTGGCTATTATCTCTTTTAACCTAAAAATGTTACTTAGAATTAGAGAACTTGAAGAAACTTTAATACTCTCTAGCCAGTCACTTTTTCATAGAACTGAGACCCATATGAATTGAGTAACTTGTTTTTGTCTACAAACAAGGTTATGATGAAGGTGGTTATAGGGTCCAATGCCCATGATGTCCCATTCTTATCTGTCAGTGATGTCTTACAGAACTTTGTTCTGCCTCTCATACTTTTGGTTTCTACAACATAAGTCTTTGTAGCATGGTGGTTTTGATATAAATTATGCAGGTCTGAACTAAACAGAGACAAAATATTTTAAATGAGACTCTGATGTTCATTAAGCATTATCATAAAGGTAATCTGGAAGGTGATTTTAGGCTTGTGCTTACAGAGTAGTTTGGACAATAATATCCTTTTTAAAATCTGTGCTCAATTTGGAGGCTGATATTCTGAAATAAATTTCCATAAACTAATTGGAAAAAAAAAAAAACCTACCTTTCCTCCTATTTTTTTAAGTCCTTTGTAAATAAATTTTTAGGTCATTGTTCTCTGATGGATGAGAACAAGACATTAAGCTTTATGAGGTAAGTATTTTGTCCTTATCTTGTAGATAAGGAAACTCTTAAGAAGAGTTTCTGAACTCTTGTGAATGTTTGTGAACTTGATGGGACATGTGCAAATAAGCAAGGTACTAAACCTTTCTGTATGGTTCCTAAAACTTGTGAGGTAGGGACAAGAGTAGTCACTTCACAGAGCTGTAGAGGCAATCAAATGAAACAATTATATAATATTCATATCACCATGTGGGATCACTGCAAGCACTTGATGTAAGATTGTGGTCATAAGAAAAATATTATTCTAGATTTTTTAAAGTTTTTAGTTTAAAATATAGATGTGGAAAAAAAAATATAGATGTGGAATGGTGTCTTCAGAGAATTTTAAACATACCCTGATGATAGCTTTCAGGTGTTCTTTGAGTGATTTCCTAGAGGAGTTTTGTAATTAATGGAGCTGTTCAGCAGGGCTTTATTTCAGGAATGGGTCATTCACTATCTTTTTCACAAAGTGTTCTCTCCTAGACCTCAGTTGGGCAAACTCTTTTGGACCAGGACTGAAAGTTCCTGAGATGTTGAAATGAAACAAAAGGAACCATATTAACAGTGTGGACTTTCAGACTGCTGGTGTATTGGCATTCCCAATCAATGGTAAGAGTGTGTTTAAGAGCATAAATCACATGACTTCACTTCAGTATTCACCAGGGCGACAAGGAGTGTCTGCTACATTTAAGAACAATTTACATGTATTGATCTCCTAAAATAAAGGATCCAATAAACTAAATGAAACAGAAATTATGACAGCATTATTAGCCCTTTGAGGAGAACAAGTGATATAACCTTAAAAGAGGGCTATGTTGCCTTTAATGATAGATTTTGGGCAGCAAGTACAATGTTACTGCATTCATTACATATAGATATGTAGTAAAACATGCTTCCAACCACCATGTATTATTTGAATCATTTCTCAGGATGCATCCAGTAGCTCCATAAACAATATATACTATGCTCATTACAATGAGGTAAAATGGGTAATAACACAGGAAGCTTTTGATTCATTTATACAAAAAGAACCATCATGTTTATCAAACAAAAGCAAGGCTAACTTTAGAATTCCCATGCTTTTTCACTGTCTTTGCTACAAATAGATATTAGAGGCAGAAAGACATAAATGGGCTTTGAGGAGGAGAGTGAAGACAGAAAAACACTTTTACATAGAAATCAAATAACACTAAAATTGCTAAGTAATACTTGACTTGGCAAACTCTAAAACAAATGTATTTTAAATTTGGCCTGGAAGATTTCTGTGGTATAATCCACAAAGAAACACTGAGTAAAGAGCCATCCTCCTTGATGGGAATTGTAATTTGTGCTGCCCTTAGTTAGATCTGAGGAAAAAAAAATAGGTCCATTTGTCTTCAAAAGATTTTAAGGTAGAAGGCTAAACAGGTGTACAAAGGATTTTGGACTGATAAAAATGTTATATTCTTTTTTTGAAGCCAAATAACAGCATACATCTGGGTTGCTTAATATTGGAAGCATTTATCTTAAATATATAAATAAAGCAATTTTTCTCAGGGTGGGATGAGCAAGGGTGTGCAATGGCCAGCTTTGTCTGGTCAGGGATAGGTTAAAATGGGTTTTGAGGAGCATCAGAATGAATGCCTCGACATTTTCCTGAATTGATTCTTGGCAGACTAGCAGTGCTATTTTTGAAAGCATATTTACTAGATAATATGACGCATATATACAATTAAGAGTTTACAAGCCTGGGCCTGAGGTTTCATTAATATTAATAATTGCTGGTCTCCAGAGATGACACAGGCAATCCGATTACATGAAATAAGCAAACGGCATTTTGCCATGTGGATTTATATGAGGAAGCTGAAGTCTCAAAGACTGGGTGATTCAGACAATTTTAGTACTTTAATGGGGACAAAAAGTTGAGATATTCTCATTTAATTATAGATTATCCTAAAAGGCAGTGTTGCCAAATGAATAGAGTAACCTTAAAACCAAGGTCATGTTGGTTCTGAGAACCAAAGCATGATAAAGATGCTCAGCATCTTTGTATGGCTTATGTACAACTGAGTCCCGAGACAATACATGTATTTTCAAGAGACCTGTTTGTGCTGTACCCCCAAATGTCTTATCATCTCAAAATTGTCCATATGTTCACAGTAATGTCTACCTTAGAAATTGTTCCCTGAAATGGTGTTTTCCCTATGAGCAATGAATTAAATTTCCGTGTGTCCATGAACAAGTAAATTTGAAACAAATTCCTTGAAGGAAGGTTGTTATCTTCTTTATCTTTATGTTCTTTGGGTTAAAATGGATAAAATCCCCCAGGATAGGTATAGAACTTCTAAATAAGGGCTTTAGGTGTGAGACCAGGCTGCGAGTAAACTTATATTCAGGCTATGTTAGCACAGCAAAGCACACTATTTTTATTTTGACGGTGTGTTGATTTGGAGTGAATCTGGAAGGGGCAGGTAGATAGTAGTAGGAGCAAAATCCCACCATGCCTTCCCTTGGTGCCTTCAAAGTACATGCAGGATTGAGTTTATAAAATTCACTTCATAAAATCCTACTAACTGAAATGGACATAAATGATATATATTTATACATTATACATAATATATACATTATATATATATTATATATACATATACACACTTGCACACACAGGTACAAGAATATTTCATGTGTTTATATTACCACCCAGCTGTTGGTGCTCACTTTAGTCCAGGCATCACACACCACTAGAAGAGTCAGTATTTTTTTCAAAAGATTTTATTTATTTATTTGAGAGAGAGAGAAAGAGAGATTATGAGCAGGGAGGAGGGGTACAGGGAGAAGCAGACTGAGCAGGGAGCCCAATGTGGGACTCGATTCTGAGCAGGGAGCCCAATGTGGGACTCGATTCTAGGACCCCAGGATCATAACCTGAGCTGAAGACAGACGCTCAACTGCCTGAGCCACAAAGGGGCCCCAGATTCAGTATTTATCCTATGTCATCTTGTGTTGCTATTTCTCTTCTTATGTATATTTTCTCTCTTTCCAAGCATAGTAGCTATGAAGTCTCCAAAGGCATAAATGATCTTACATACAAATGTAAAATTTTAGGCATTACATATATTTGTAGACATCAGTACAGATCAGAATAGATACATTATATGCAGCTTTTTCGCAATGGGATGAGGGCACAGGATGGTGTAGTTTAATCTTGAAAGGAATATGAAGGTGTTGTAAATGTATTTTTGTTTTTTTAAGGGATAGTAAAGACTTTGAGGCACTGATCTCACTAACTATATTGCTGTCTCCCTGAGCCTCTAAAAGAGCCATGACCTCAGGCAGATCTTGCTGGAAGCATGCACCAGCATCAAGTCTCAGATGACTGTGATCTGCTTTTCCATCTCAGGAAAGAGTTAGTATTTACAGTAAGAATTGGAAGTGGAAGGGAGAAGAGACAGAAAGACAGGAAGATACAATTTCACTTCCCAGTGAAGTCAAATCGTCAGTTCTACAACAGATTATCACAATAAATATCTGATTATTGAATATTGATTATTGGTCTTGGCTTTACAACATCTCAAGAGGTAGTCAACTAGCATATAGGCTGTTAGAAATTCATAAAGTTTTTCAAATCAAAATAGTTTGAGTTAAATCTGTCGAATTCAACGTATGATGTAATATACATTTATCCCCAGGATGTGAGAAAGAAGCTGGTAGAGAAGATGACTATATAATCAAATAACAAACAGGTTTTGCATTGCCAAAAATCTTTGGGAATCTCTTTGCCCGGACATCCCATTTCCTTATTATTATTATTTTTTCTAGACTGAAATGTTACACAACATATTTCACTTCCTTTTTCTCTGTTTAGTTTGAGGTCAGTCTAACCATCCCATTTTCTTAGAGGATGTCTAACCTCAGTGTAGGCCCTGAAATAGTCTCCCTTCTGGTTGGCTGAGGACACGTTAATGAAAACATATACTTTGGTACTCTTCTGGTATCATAAGGAAAATTGAAGTGAATTTTTTCAGTTTTCCAAATAGCAGCTCTGTGAAAGGAACACACCCATATATCTTACTGGTATTCATTATGAAGGCAAACTAAAAATCTAAACTGAGACAAATTATTGTAAAGCATCTTATCATGTGAGATGTATTTATTTATTTATTTGCTTTCTGCTTAAGATAAAAGCAAAATTTAAAAACTTCTATAATGGTTAAGAAAAAAGAATATGTGATTTTTCTAATGATTCACCGTGAAGGACTGGTCTTTGCCATGAGAATCTTGACTAGAGTTCCTGACACTATTTATAATTATAATTTATAATCCTTACAGATTAACATGATCGTGTTCCAGCCATTTATCTTTTGGTATTAATTGCTTTTAATCCTTAGAGATTTGTCTGTCAACCTGTTCCTTGGGGAAGAAGATAAATGTTTATGTCCAGTTTCTAATTCTCCTTTAACAAATGTTAACATAAAAACAAGACAAAACAAATAAAAAACAAGCAAAAAAAAAATCCCCTCTCATATTATTTGCTTAGAGTTGAGCACTATTCAATAGAGCAAATTTAATTTAATTTTAAATTCATTTGAATTATACTATAAGTATGTAATTGTGTACTCTCAAAACTGTCAGCCTTAACATGACTATCGGGAGCTTGCTAATTTTTTGTGCATATTTTTTTAATATCAATCACCATCCATGAAATAACACTGAGCTCCAGTCTTTGACTTTAAAGTAAGAGCTGGGTATGCAAATATATCTCTGCAGATTCTGTAGGTTTACACGTTTCTCCATGACTCCATTATCTCAACAGAAACACTGCATAGTAGTGGTTTCTGCCTCAGCACCTTTGCTGGAGGTAGTAAAATTTGGGTGCAGAAGTTGGAAGACTAATTATAACTCACATTTATTGAGTGCTTTCCATGTGCCAGCATTTTAAGAGCTTTACATATCCTCATTCAAGTAATCCTCTTAACCTGTGAAGTAGGTTAAATGTGGAGGAGAGGCACATAAAAAAGTTAATCATCTTGCCCAAGATCACAAAGCCCATAAGTGGAGGAGCTGGTATTTTGAACTTAGGGAGTTTGGGTTCAGAACTTACCTTTTGATCATAGGATACATAGTCCCTCAAGACTAGAATGTCATAGTAATTCTAATACAAACCATTAAGTTAAAAGATAAATCAATGTTCCTTTCAGATAATCCTGAATGTAGATATTTTATAAAAGTTTAGTCATGGATTCTACTACAAATATTAACTTCGGTAATAAAAATCTGAAGAAAAAAAAATCACAGGTCGGATATATACCAATCACTGACACAAATACTTCATTCTGTTAGCTATGATAGAGGATACAACCATGAATAAAATATGTTTCCTGACCTCTAGGAAATGACAATTTAGCAGTAGAGGGAAATATAAAAGTAATATAATGTAATATATGAAAGGGTCACATCATCCTGTGAATACAGAAATTCAGAAGAGAAAGAGATATCATTTTTGATCCAGGGTAAATGACATCTAAACTAAAACTCAAAATGTCCATTGGAAATACATTATCAAAGTTTTTAATGTCAGATGAAATACTTTCATGCTTCAGGGAATCACTCAAGATTTTTGAATTTATAAGTGCACGTTCAAGTGAGTTTAATAATTGCAAGAAAAATCACTTCGAAAATTGTAAAATCTGATTTAGATATAAAGACTAATTTTAATGAAGGTGAGAAAGTGGTAAAGTTGGTAAAAACTAATGGAAGTGAGTATTCCAAATGAACTGGAGGAAAAGATAAAGAGACATAAGTGAGCAGAAATGAGGTCTGAATTAGAATGACAGCAATGGAAATCATTAACATGGGTGAGCAAGTAAGACTGTAAAGGGAAATCCACAGGATTTGATATTTAAATATTTTCATTTAACACTCATTTGGCAAATATTGATTCAATACCTATTATGAGCTAGCTTCTGTTTTAGGTATTGATGATATAGTGGTAAGGGAAATTAAGTCTGCATTCTGTGAAGTAAATATATTTAAAAATAAAAGTATAATTTAAAATAGTAGTGAATTGTATGAGGAAAATAAAACAGGTATAACTGAATCAAATGAGAGTTTGTCCACCTGAGATGCAGCAAGCCAATAAAAAAATGGACATGGAGCTTTTGCAGTGAAGAAAGATAGGCCATTGTTTGATGTGGTGCCACCCAGGAGAACAGAAAACTAAGGCTCAAAAGTCCCAAACTCCCCAATGGCTTGCAAGTGAGGCTTTTTAAAAGCATAATTTGGGGCAGAAGTCTTTTCAGAAGCTGGATGCCATTGATTGGAGGCCCATGAATTTATGCTGACAGATGTTACTTAATAACTTTTGGGGTCACTTTGTCTGGTCCCATGGAGGTCTGTTCCATCTCAAGAGACTTGCAATCTGAAAAATATCTTTGTTCTTTATGTTAGAGATTTCATTAGGTACATCTGGTGATTATGTATTTAGGATAACGCTGATTAGCTGTTTGTATGTGAATAAACTAGCTACTTGTACATATGTAAGCTAGTGCAGTTGCATTCCTATGGGTTCCTCTGAATGATAAGCAAGCATTCCTATCTCATGGGCCTGAGTCTATACATTCCCTGACTGGTCCAGCCATGCCTGGGGACGGTATGACTTACTGTTTATTCTTTCATCTGAAATGACAAGGGGGATGTCAATATTACAGGTAGAAAGGTGGCAAATTGTGAGCAGAGGGTATTTTACATAAGGTGTGCAAAGGAGACTCACAGAGGAGGTGATATTTGAGCAAGGACCTGAAAAATAAAAAAGACTGACACATACAAAAAATCTAGGGGAAGAATTTCAGATACAAGTAACAAGAAGTATAAATAATAATTTGATTTTCTTTTTTGTATGACAGGAAAGAAAAGAAAAGATTTTTAAAAAGGAGAAGGTTATGGGTTCATTTATGTCTTAAATAGATCGTTCTGACTATTGTATAAAGCATAGACTGCGGTAGGTCAAAAGCGATAACAGAGAAACCTGTTTTTTTTCAAAGTAGAACCACCAAAACTTGTGGGTGGATTAAATGTACAGTGAGTGGGAAGAAGGAATCAAAAATGATTGTTAGATTTGATTGGCTGAATAGTAGCAGCATTGACTTGATTGAGCAAGACAAGAAGTGAATTTGAGGATTCGGACATTCATGTTAGGTTTGAGATGGCTCATTGATATCATGTAAATATTGTATAGGCAGTTAGAAAACTGATCCCTGAAGCACTGCAACAATCAGGAGTTAGAAGAGGGAGCAACAGCCAAGGGAACCAAAGCTAAAAGAGCATAGTATCTGAAAAGCTAAGTCAAATAAAAGTTTTAAGGGACAGGTCAATTACATACAAAACTACAGAGAGATCAAGTAAGAACAGGGTATTCATCATTAGATTTGGCAAGACGAGGTCACTGGTGACTTTGACAAGGGCTAAAGACAAAAGGCTGGTTGAGGAGGGATGCCTGGGTGGCCCAGTGGTTGAGTGTCTGCCTTTGGCTCAGAAGTGATCCTGGGGTCTTGGGATCAAGTCCTGCACCAAGCTTCCTATAAGGAGCCTGCTTGTGTGTCTGTCTCTCTCTCTGTGTCTCTCATGAATAAATAAAATCTTAAAAAAAAAAAAAAGGCTGATTGAGGAGACTAAAGAGAGAATTTGGAAGAGAGGAATCAGAGAGATGACACATAGGCAGCTGTTTTGAGGAGCTCACCTATAGAGCATAGCAGAGGAATGGAACAGGAGCTAGAGAGAAATTTGAGCATAGGCGTGTCTACCTAGAGGTACAAATATATTTAGTAATATGACCTATGTTTAGGATATAAAATGGAAAATTGATAATATAGAGTATAAGGGGGATTATTGTAGAAAGAAGTATCTCGATTAGGTAAGAGGGATTGGGAATGCACAAGAGGAGGGGTTTTCTTGCCCTAATAACATACAGTATAATGAGAGAAAAGGCAGTTTATAAACAGAAATGCAATAGGATTGTTAAATTTGACCAAAGATGGATTTTTGTTTTATTACTTTTATTTTGTCAGACATGTATGAAGCAAGGTAAGGAAGGCATTATTAAGTGATTGACCAGAGAGGAGATAGTGTACATTTATTTTGGTTAGTGGAAAAGCAATTTTGCTAGAGAAGAAGAGTGGAATTTTCAGGAAATGTTTCATGTTCCCAAGATATTTTGGGTCATATAATTAAAGTGAAATCTCAGCCTGGCTGTATGTTTTTCTCTAGCCATGTCCAACTGTTCTGGTGGGTGATAAACAGGATTTGACTTGGGGTTTTACAAAGAGTTACAATGGAAGGGTACAAGGGCAAGAGAATTGAGGGTGTGTGCAAAGGAGTGAGGTCACTGAGGAAGCATGAAATATGTATTGGGTTAGTAGGAAAGCAAGGGCATGAGCGGGCTGTTGGTGGAGTTAACAGATAAGAGTTCCAGCAGAATTAAATAATTGTTGGAGAGGGACACCTATAATAATTCAACTGGAAAAATAAGAAGTAGTAATCAGAATGAACTGTTTACAATCAGTGTTTCAGAGGGCATGTGCCAAGATCTAAGGTATAAGCCATGGACGTCAGTGGCCACTTTGTGGTGAGGGGAAAAAAGGCTTTGGATGGGAGGTCAAAGAACCTCCCACTTTGCCAGAAATGAAGATCATAATGGTAGCGGGGAGGAAAATAGTGACCAGATGTTCACATTTTCAGTGAATAACGGAAAATGACACGGATATCAGCAGGTGATGGCATCTAGGTAGTTGTGAGTAGTAAAATTTCATAGTGTGAACCACAAGAGAATAAGAGTATTTTAAAGGAAGGAGGAGAGGACGCAGTCTGCTAAAGAAAGGATAAGAGATTTATTTCTATGGTATATGGAAACATTTTAAGTTGTGAAATGGACAAGGGAATTTTCTCTGCTCAAGTATAAACATCTAATGATTAATGGGAAAATTTCAGGTAGAAAACTTTAATAAAAGATAATATATCTATCTACTGAATGCCTAGAATTATGCATGTTATCTGACAAAGATATTGCAAGTGAGATAATTATTACTCTCATTGGTAATGGAGGAAAATACAGCTTAAGGGAATTGAGAATATGTCCAAGGTTGTCACAAAGTCTGTAGTAGAAAGAGATGGAACTGAACCTAGATCAGTCTGATTTCACAGCTTCTGCTTCTCCAACTTTGCCATATTATGCTTTGCTCATTCAATCCATTTATATGGAACAAAAATATAATAGATATGTTAGTTGCCAAACATGGTGCTGAGATAAAACAGTAGAAGACAGAAGTAGTCCCATTCTCATGTGTTCTAAGAAAACAATATATTCATTTTCACTGCACACTTAAAATGTACAAGGCATTATGGGTAATGAAAAATATAAGATAAATTTCTATCCTCCAGTTGCTTATTGTCTATTTGTAAGTACACATAAATTGTGTAGAGAAAGATAACTATATCATGTCAATTTTTCAGTGCTAAAAAGGTGTTATAAACAATAAGCCCGCAAGTGTACAGGGTTAGAAATCTCTGTGGGTTGGGAAGACTGAGAAGGTTTCACAGAAAACAACCTTTGTTGCACTGTGATGGGTGGAGAGGACCCACAGTGATAAAAGAGAGGAAGGCATTTCTGGCAAAAGTGAAAATGGCAGAAAGCAATGGCAGAAATTCTAAAAAGTGTACTATTGTGCGAATGAATACAAAGAAATATTCTCAGTCCTTAGTTTCCGCATGGCTGTGTGGGAGGTTTCTATTGGAGAGAAATAGGGCATCGGACTGGAATAGTTAAGTTGGGACCATAGTTAAGTTGGGACCATGTCATGAAAAGTCTCGAATGTTTGAGTAAGAATTCAGACTTCTCTGGATAATCTTGAAGGCTAAGTTGAGGAATTGAAATCGGGAATAATATCCACTAAAGAACTGAGAATAGTGCTTTCTTGATTATGGGAGTTTAGGGATGAAAAATTTATTATGTAAAACTCTGGCCCTTCCTTTCTGCTTGGATTAAATGCTAAGGTTATTCAATGATCTTCCAAATGAATCCCTGCAGGTACTATGTCTTTCCAAGTCACATCTCTGTCCCTTCACTTTAATCAAGCTACTTGCAATTTCTGCTCACATCTGGTCCAGCACTACTTCTGGATGTGTTTTGCTAAGGTTGCTTCTCTGCCTGAAAGGCCCTCATTCCTCAGCCGCATGACCCGAGTTTTGCTTTCTCCAAGACCTTGCTAGAGGCTCCTGTTCTTCTAGATGCCTTCCCAGACAAATTCCCTCCTATGAGATTAGCTCCAGGCTTTGTATGACTTGGCACTTGTTGAATATTTGTAGGTATGTGATTTTGGCTTTGCTTTTGTTGTCTATTTGTTGTCTCTGTGTTACCTTTTTCTTTTTGAGGTCATTGACCTTGTCTCCAGTTCTTTAGTATTTTCAGTGTAATTAGCATAATGTTTGGAAAACAGAAGAATATAAAGAAACGCCCTTGACCTCAGCTTTGTTTCTCTGGACTACGTTATCTTTGGTTTGAGAGTAGCAATAACAGCTAACAATAGTGTATCAAATTGAACAATCATTTATAATATTTTGGATCTGATCACAAAATAAGATTTAAAAAAATTTCTACGTCTAAAATTTCATTGTGGTTTAGCAAAAATCTTTTTTTTTTTTTTTTGTTATGAACACTATCTTAATTGGAAAAGAGAATGGAAACTTTACTGAGACTTATCTGGAGACATTTATAACTCCTTACAATTTATTTTCTCTCCTCTCATTCAAGTCAAACAAAAATTATGCGCTTTCTTTTATATTTGTAGTCTCTTTGAAAAGAAGATACTTTCCAGTCACAGGTTTTAAAGATCATTTCCCCCAATACCTCATTGAACTAAGGAAAGCATCCTGTAGAATGTGGAAGCCTAGTCACTAGACCTCCTCTTCCAAATGCCACTTTCATCCTAATAAGACATATTCATCCATGTCGATGGGATGAGCACTGGATGTTATTCTATATGTTGGCAAATTGAACACCAATAAAAAATAAATGTATAAAAAAATAAATTAAATAAAGTAAAAAAAAACCCTCAATGTAAAAAAAAACTTATTTAAAAACAGCACTCTGTTGATCTGAGTTCTCAGTCTCCACTCTCCATGTATCCCCTTCTCCTTCATTTCTTTCTTTGTATCACATTTGTTTAGTTCATGGAAGGGTTTCACATTTTAAAAAGTATAACAAAAAAGAACTCTGTTTAATGTAGCTCAATTAGGCAATTATTGGAAATGTGTTAATATTGGCTTATTTATACATAAGAACATTTGTACTTGTTAACCTGATAGGGTATTTTTATTCTCAGTGTGTTTATAATTATTTTCTATTTTACTTTTATAAATCATAACGTTTTAGCCAGAAAGAGTCTATTACACAATCTCCTCAATTTAAAGAAAAGAGAAACTAAGATTCATCTAAAGAGATGCAACCAGTTAGCTGCAGAGCTGAAACCGATACTTTATTAAAACATAGGCATATACACATACACCCTGATTCAACTTCTATTATAACCCAGGTCGGTGTCGACTTGGGTTACAAGATGTTTATGGCATGTCTGGCCCTTTGCCTTTATGGTGAGTGGGGAAGACAAATAAATAAGGCAATCAACTGCAATACAAATTGTTATAAAAACTACATATGCAAAGTGATATGGGAGCTCAGAAGGGATTTAGGGGAAGTCTTTAAAGAAACACGTTTTAAACTGAGTTTTAAAGTTCAACTACCATTTTTCTAAATTAAGTGTAAGAAAGAGGGCATCAGAAGCAGAGGAAACAATAGGAATAAAAAATATGGCATTATTAGTTATTAAGAGTGCATAAAACTATGCACTCAAAGAGTGGGGACTAATTTCATCTAGTGACAGATTGGGGTCGGACGTGATGGAGAGTAAAGTGTCATGAGAGGAAGAATAAAAGGTAAATTAGAGCTCATTTTAGGTAGATTTAGGGTATCTTGTGGCAGGTTTTATATTTTTTTCTTCAGACACAATGAGACACCAGAATTTTTAAAGTGACGAAGTCTCGAGATTAGATCTGAGGGTCACCGAGATAAATCATGGCCACATAAAGCATGGAGAAGAGGCAGGAGGTTGTTGAAGTATTTCATGGGAGAAATGATTAGGATCTGAACAAGGGCAGTGTCAGAACAACTGCTGGAGGAGATGCAGGGACAAGTGTGGGTGACTAAATAACATAGAGGTGAGGCAGGATTTGTTGGTTTCACAGTGGGTCACTGGATGCCACAAAAAGGACATAAAATATACATATAGGAACTCATCCCAATGTTCATACCCTAAACCATGTTGACAATGGCTACGTCACTAAATTTTTTTTAAGACTAGCCAAAAGATGTCCTTTTGGATATAGACTTGTCCAATTCAAATTTTCTCAAGATAATATCTAAACTCCTTTCTATATTTCAGTTATAATGAAACTTCAGTGTTTAAAAATAAATATAATAAAAAATATGGAATTTTCAGATGTACTCTTTATTTAGTTTTTGAAAGACCAAATTTCAAAAGATACTAAGCACTAATACATGTATAGGTTCATGAACACTTGAACTTCTGTGAGACATATTGAGAAATTTGATATCATTGTTTGTTCATGTATGTATAGTATATATACAAAGATACATGAATCTGTGCTCATATTTTTGTGTACCTATATACAAAAACTATTTAGGACTTAGTAGATTTATGTGTTAAAAGTTGCTCTAAATGATTTACAAATATTGACTCATTCATTCTACATAATAGCCTTATAAGGCAAATACTATTATTATTCCTCATTTACAATTATGGAACCTTGAGGCACAGATTGTTTAAGAAGCTTATGGAAAGTCACAAAGCCAATAAGTTGGTAGAACCTGACTTTGAATTCTAACGGTTTGGCTCCAGAGTCCTTGTTACCTTTCTTTTTTTTAATGTAACATTTGCCATTGTTCTTATATTTTAATATTCAGGAAGTATTGTTTATTTATATATTTATATATTTATGTATTTAATATTCAGAAGTACTGTTCAGTGTTTTTTTAACACTTTAGTTGTTTAAAAACTCTCTGTATAAAAGGAAAAAAATAGTGTAAGATAAGATAAGTTAGGTAAAACTCTGAACAGGAATGTGTTGGGCATATACTCAGTAATTTGGTAAAATTAATACATTATGAACAGATTCTATGGGTCTTTGACTTAATATTCCATAGACCTAGTAAACAAATATGTATCTGGAGGTAACATTATGTCATTTCTGTTAAAAAAAAAAAAGATGAGAGCAGACACAAAACTTAAAGGTGTTATTTAGCAGTTTGAAGTTAAGGTTTACTACATACATAAATGTTCTTGAGTGTTATAAAGACAAATTTGGTAACATTTTGATACTAAGAATAATCAATCTGTTTATAAATAATTCTGCAATTTAAAAAATAGCTTGTCTTTTTCCAGGAAACAATCTTCACAGACTTTGAAGGTTTAACAGTTTGAGAAAAGTTAAGGAAGTACAGCTTCAGTAGGTCATGTTAACAAATGGACAGAAGTGATTACTTTCATGGCCACTTGAGTTACTATTTATCTTATCACTTTGGATTGCTACCCAGTCTCATTTTATCCAGGTTGCTTTCCTTGACCATCCTAAAGTTTTCCCAGTTGAAAGCTTCCCTCCCTTCAAGACCCAAGTGGGGCCATCCAAGGAAATATATGGAACTCAAACTAAAAGTGTGTTGAACAGATTAATGACCTAGTGCTCACAGCTCTCACTCACAGATACTTAATGTTAAATAGCTGCCATGATTTTCATTTTTGTTACTCATATTGGTTAGGTTTCATAAATTCATCTGACAAAAGTAGCTCTGGGCATCAGAGGACAAAAAGATTGATTCCAGGGAGAGGTCCATGTGGGAAGCATATTTTAGTGAGCCTGAGATACTTAAATGCATTGCAACATACTCCAGGCAATGCAGACTATTTCATGTCAGGTGTTTATATGAAATGACACCTCCTTTATATCCCCATTCCTTCCCCCCTCCAAAAATAATACACACATATCCCTTTCCTATGTTTTGTTTATTGCTTTGCAGAGCAGGGGCTAATAAATTCTTCTTGATTTATGTGGAAAAAGAACTCTAGAGTTTCTTCTTAGCATGTAGCAAAAGTCCAGCCACCTGGCTTCTAGCCCTCAACCCATCACTAATTAGCCAGATGATATTGATGGAAATTCCCACCTCCCCTGGGTCTCATCTACACAAGGGTCTATCACTATGTCACTAGGATTGTTGCCATCATTGAATGATATAGCCAATGATATAGATGATATTCTAGGAAAGTATCGGTTTTTCTCAGTGTCCTCTTCATTCCACTAACTGTTGAAGAGTAAGCTGTGAGAAATAGAAGAGAATAGTTAAGTGGTGTGTGTGTGTGTGTGTGTGTGTGTATGGGGTGTTTGTTTTTCACATTTAAAAGATAATATATTAGGAATGGGCTTAGCTTCACACATTTTTTTCTCTAGAGTCACAGTGAATTCAGCCAGTTAATTCAAAATATGAGATTTAACCATCATAAAAGGCCAACTTTGTTCCTAGAATATGAAACAAAGGTTATCACTCATTGACTCTACAGGAAGTATTATGACATAGTTTCTAGTGGCCTGAAACAAATGACAGATAATAATGACAACAGTAACAAATATTAGCATAACACCATTTATAAAAGAGTTTCACAAGCTTTACCTTGCTGAATCCTCACAACTACCCTGGGAGGTAGAGGTCATAACTATTTCCATTCCATAAACAGGGAAATGGGCCAAGAGAGATAAAAACTTCCCCAGCACCACACAGTGAGGAAGGGACAGCTGTAAGTTTGACCTGGGTCATCTGAAATCAGATTCTGGGCTGTTCCCACTATATTGCATTTCATTCCCCCCAAAACAATGCTTTTTAGTTTTTTTTTTTTTAAGTATCATCTATTTTTTTCCCCCTCTGGTAGTTTCCAGAGACAGAACTGAAGCTGTTAGGAATGAGACAAGCCTCCCAGAGAGGACAACACCTAGATATAATAAAAGCATGGATAGTGTTGCCAGAATGTTGCTATAAGGACTTTGCACATATCAGTTCTTTTAATGCTTACAAAAACCCTGAGTCCTAAGATATAAAATGCCTCTCCTCACCCACTTACACTGTGAGGTCAAGTAACCGCTTATGCCTGTGCAATGAATTGACTAAACATCCGAACACCTCTACAGCTGACTTCAGAGCATAATGCACTATGCCTCTTCCTCTAGCCTGTGTCAGATACATTCAGGGCATCCCCAGCATCACACTACCAGAGTAAAGTCACAAAGAGACTAAGGTGAAAAAATATACACTGATCAATGTTGAAAGGTCAGAGGGCATGGGGAAGGTCTAGCGAGGAAGAATAGGGGGGTTTCTCAACGGTAGACTATTCAACTTAGGGGGTGGACTTCGCTGTGCAGCTAGTTCATGGAAGGATTCTGGTTCCCGAGGACTCTGGACAGAATTAATAGCATGCAATCCCAGAGACACAAAGGCATCCAATAGGAAGAGTGAGCCAAGGACCTACTGTTGGAAGGGAAATACAAGTCTTACAATAAAACCAAACCAAAACCAAACAAACAGGGCAAAAGCCAGGGGTACAAATTTGGAGCAGGATGACCAGTGTGGATTTATCCTTCAGAGCCCCTGCGAGAGCTGAGGGCACAACCAAGCAGGATGGGCTCTGGACATGCTGTGCTCTATCTTGATGATGTAAATCTGGGTGGGAATATAAAGCCAGCTAACCTGTGAACTTCTATTTCCCAAAGGGCAGGAGTACCACTCACTTACTTTGGAATAAATAAGAGAAGATATCTTCAATATAAGTGGGGATGAGGACTTAAATTACAAAGTTAAATTCAGACTCAAGGGCAAGGACAAGCCAGTATGTGATGGAAGAGGTGGCTGCAGCTGTGACAGTGGGTGTCTAAGTCTCAATCTAGACGTCACCTCCTCCAAAACATTTTCCTGGATTCTGAAGGCCGATTTTATTCACCTCTCTGTAAGAGCAGTGCATTCTAAGCACATTTACTGCTTTATACTTCAATTCGCTTTTTTCTTTTTTAGGAATTTGGTTGAGAATTGTGTTATTGTTACTCAGTTTGTGTCACATAATCATCAATCTAAAAGACTACTCTTGTTTATTTTTTTATTCTCTTTTAATTGAATTTCCATACCCATGGCCCACTGTACAAAAAGCCATTATTTAAATGTGCTTCCATATATCCTTTTGTTTGTATACTAAATGGACAGTGTTGCTTTGTGTGCATGCATTTTATTTTACATGTGCGGTATTGTTATAGTTTTTTCTTTTTTTTTTCTTTTTTAATTTACTCATATTCAGCGTTAGATGTTTTACAGATTCATTCACACTACTCTTTTAAGTCTACTTCTCTGCTGCTCTGTGGCAAAGCACCCCATAATGTGCTTCTCTGATGATGAAACATGTATTGCCTCCAACTTGTTGCTAAGCCTTTCAGAGCTCAAGTGAGATTTTCTCCAGCAAAGTTAACAGGAGAAAGATTGCTCACTCATAGCAATTTGATTACATGTTGTAAAATTGCTCTCAAGAATGGTATGCTTTTCAATTAATATGTATGTCTAGATTGTACATTCCTTGAGGGCAAGGAGAGTTATCTTACTCATTTTTGTGTCCACACTGCCTAACTCAATGCAGAGAAAGTGATTAGTGCTTATTCACTGAATAAATAATGGAACCAGATAGGCTAGTCTGTTTTATTCCCAAAGGCAAAATAGCACGCTGAGATATAAAGGAGACCCATATCACACCAATTTACCTATAAAGAGTCCTTTTTCACTTCACCAGTGGTGGGAGTGGAATGGAAGGGACTATTCAAAAGCTGCCAGAGTTTAGGGACTCTGTGTCCTGTCTTTGAACTGTTGTTTCCGCAGAGGAGTGGAAGTGCCTTCCATTATTCTGAATAAAAAGGACATGCTCTGTGGGGCTTCCCATAATTGTTCCGAAAGCCAGCAAACTGGACTTCCAGCACAACTTCTCCCAGAAATCAACATTGTTTCCTCTTTCACTCTACCTTCCGGTTTAAAAAAAAAAAAAGAGAAAAAAGTTCCTGTTTGTGATGAACAGAGGTCAGGTTTCTCCGTGGGAATGTTCGCAAAGAATTAACATCCTTCTCCAGACAGTGTCACAGTGTCATGCAGCACGTTTTACCTTCAACGTAGGGTCCTTGTGTGGAATGTGCACAGACTGGGATATTCATTAGGGGATGACAGACTTATGCAAACATTGGGGGTCAGTGCCAGACTAATTGGAAGATGAACATTGGTGGTTGTTTAAAATATGATACAGGTTCCTGGCATGAAATCAAGGCTGCAGTGGTGTGTACCATTATTGTTTAAAACAAACTTACGTGTTCCCAAGCATTCGTCTGTCCCTCAAACAATACAGTTCAAAATATATATGTATTTTTTCAATTATCTATGCCCAGACAAAAAATCAGAAATTAAAATAATAGACAAAAATCAAAATAATAAAATTAGATAAAAATCAAATTAATAAGCCCATCCTTTGTTGTAATGTCTAATATTTAAATTTCCTACCATATTTTTATCTCTCGCAATACCAGAAGTTTTTACTTTATATTTAATATCTAAAATATGTTTTTTTGATGCAGAAAGAGAAATATGTTTAATAATAAAGCAATAATACCTTGATATCAGGAGAGAAAGGAAATGTAGCATTGACAACCAATAATTTTTGTTTAGTATCATGAACCTGAGAGCTCCTGAGAATCTGGAAACCTGTGTTGCAGAATTGGCATTACCAGGTAGCTAAGTGGTCTTAGACTCTGTGCCTCTGCATGGGCTTCTGCATTTGTAAAGCAAAGCGTACACTGGACAATACTAAAGTCTATTCTTGTGGATTTGGGAAAGCCCTGGAAATTTCACTAAGTCTTAATTGTTGCCTTTAAGAGGGATTGGGTCAAAGTAAATATCTGACCAAGAGTTTTGCATTAGTTTTCAAATCATTGGTATCTCCAGGAAAGCTCAGTAAAGAGATGGAGAGTTTTAGTTCTGTGAATCCCAGCAAGGTATATTTTCCAAGAAGAGTTTTATAAGATATAGCACAAGTGCAAATAAACTTACAGAGTTCTATGTAACAATGTATATAATTAACATTTCAGACAAAGGATAGCTTTCCCAAAACTTATAGTCATATTCTCTATAACCTTCTCCTAATGAAATTGGCTTACTGCCTAATGAAAATATCCATTAACAAGAAATATCTCAAAGATGACTTCTAAAAAATCATTAATCTCTGAAGTTGTCATTAGTCATATATATTATTTGGTAGTGGTATTGGAGGGAGACGCATCAACGTCAGAATCAATGGCCAACACTTATTGAATGGATAGACACAGTTTTAAATTGTTTGTAGGGGCTGATTCAGTTAATCCTCACAAAAACCCTCTCAGAGGCTGCTAATATTATGTTTATTTTATAGATGAAAAATTTGAGGCACAGCAAAGATGAGTAATATGCTCAAGGCCTATAACTAATAGGGAACTGAGCTACAATTCAACTCAAGTATCTAGATCCAGAGACCAGGCTCTGATCCATAATGCCAAAATAAATCCATATCAAAAATAGGTATTATATTTTAAGGAATTCCCCTTCCTCCCTCTTCCCCCTCTTCCTTCCCACCCTTTTTCCTTCTTCCTATTCTTTTTCTCTCTCTTTCCTTCGTCAAATATAATTTAAACACATACTAAGTGTCAGAGACTTTTAGGTACTGAGAATTCTAAGGTAAATTAAATGGGATCCCTAATCATCAAAGTATTTTCTACTCGATTTGATAAACGGAAACACATGCAAATAAACAGATACACATGCACTCTCATAACCACCACATGAGCACAATGGGAAGAGCCCAGTTGGCCCAAGGGGTGTGGGAAAGAGATTCCAGATATGATATTTAACCTGGTCTCAAAGAATACCAGCTGAGGATTGAAAGGACAGAGTGTTGTCAATAAAAAGAGTTTGTGTAAAGTCCCATAAGTTTAAAATTTCATGGCACTTCCTTGGGGTGCAAATACTTTGATGTGGCTTCAGGGCCCGAACCTGGAGGATGAGAATAGATAAGAGAGCTATGCACCCAACAGATTTATGGTCTCTCCTTGGTCACTTGACAATCTTCTTGAAATATTTTAAAATTAGTATTTCTTTATAATTTAGATGATAAATATGCTATGAAAAATATCAGTTCTTGCTTAAGAATGAAATCAGCTCCTTGTCAACATTCACATTTGCATTTGCAGTCCTCATGATAATCCTTTGAAGTATAGAGGATGAATATCACTATTCTTGCCATTTTGCAGTTCAGCACACAGAAGCTCTGGAAGATAAGATGGTTGGTGAAATGAAGCTTAGCCCTACATGGCAGCACCAATATTTTTACTCCTGATCCAGTTCTGTTTCCTGGCACTACATGCTATGGCTGGGCTATTGCTCCACACCATATCTCATCAATCAACACACTTAGGCAGAAAAATTGTGGAAGTGTGGGTCTCTGATGCATTGAAGAGCCAAGGCACCAAACCTATATTATTTCTAGATCTCTTGTTCTGTGATTAAAAACCTATTTGTTATAAAATGGCTAAGGAAACTACTAAGTAGCCTGTAGTCAATAAAAACTGAAATTGTACTTCATTTAATGAAACAGTATTTTAATATTTCCTTTATAACAGTATTTTTTCTGACTGTTCTTTGCCAGAATATTTTTATTAGCTGGCTGTATTAAGAAAAAATGTAAAAAAAATACAAAGAAAGTATTTGAGAGATGTCTTAGTTAGCTCAGGCTGCCATAACAGAATACCACAGTGTGTGGGTTAAAAAACATAAATTTATACCTCACAGTTCTGGAGGCTGCAAAGTCCAAGATCAAGGTGCCAGCGAGGAAAATTTCAATCTGAGGTCTCTTCTGTTGGCTTGTAGGCTCACACGACCTCTGTGCTCCTCTGAGAGAGACAGCAAGCTCTCTGATGTCTCTTCTAATAAGGGCACTGACTCCATCATGAGGGCCCCACCCTCACAACCTCTTTTAACTTAAAGTACTTCTCAAAGGCCCCACAAACACCAGCACATTGGGAATTAGGGCTTCAACATATGAATTGGGAGGGGGGCACAAATATTCAGTCCATAACATGAGACAATTCTGCATGAGTCTCTTGCATTCTGCATGTTTTATGAGCAGAGACATAACTGCATTTTCCTGGACTGTCCTTTCAAATAGCTTTGGAAGACAGAGAGAGTGTTTCCTTCTGAAAAACAGGACAGTTTTATTTATTTTGCAGTTTAATAAGGTTATTTATTTTGCAGTTTAATAAGGTAATGTCTTTTTCTGAGGCAAGATTGGAAAGATTTGCTTGCAGTCTATCATAAAAGTTTGGGTCTTCCTAAACTCGGGCTTTCTCTCTCACAACACAACCCACTTTGTCACGTTGGCTTCCAGGAATTAGGGCTCAGGGAACCAGGGCAAAAAAAAATGCTATTAAAAAAAAAATGCTATTAACCTGGCTCCTAGTATTATTGTGGGTAATAAACTGTCTTTTGTCTTGCCCAGGTCTTATGTCTTTTGCCCAGACCCTTAAATCTGTGGCAGGTAAACTTTTCGCTTGTGAGTTAGAGTAAAATCTCAAATCCCACACAGCTATTAACAACAGCTGAACCAGAAAACTGTATTGTGACAAAGAAAGAAAAAGTACGTTTGAATATATAAATAGCTCCTAAGCCAAAGTGAAGTTCAGTGTTGATCCTACATTACATACTTTAATGTTTCAATTATTATTTTATATCAAAGGCTCTCATGTACCATCACAGTCAGAAGCTATCTCAGAATAGTTCAGCAAAGAAGGCCTCATCATAGGAAGAACCAGTTCTCCTTGATGGAAATAGCTTACATGCCAATAAAACATTTTACATTTTTAACCCAAACCAATCTAATCAAGCCTCATGTATTAAGTGATTAAACTCCTTATTCCTTTATTGAACAGAGTTTATTTACCTGTTCTGTATAGATTGCTTACAGCTGCAGTAGGAATTTCTCTTGGTACTGAGGACTATAGTAACATAAAAAGTGGTAAAAGTCCCTGAGCTCAGGAAACCCAAATTCTCATTTGGGAAAGAGTCAACAGTTAACAGATAAATATAATTCCAAACAGGGAAAAACACATTAAAGAGAAAAAAGTCACAAGGGGATGGATAGAGACTAATAAGGACCAATGGAGGACACGAAATATAGAGGAAGGCCTCTTTGCAAAGATATAAGCCAAGGCTGTAATAGTAAGTCATGTGATTTGGGGAGAAGAGTTTTCCAAACACACAAAAACCTGTCAGTCAGGAACAGGAATGAATCTAGCCTGTTCTGGGAAAAGCAAAAAGGCCAGTATGGCAAAACAAATGAATGAACCAAGTGAAAAGTGGTAGGAAACAAAATTGGAGCTGAAGGCAGGGGCCCATTCATGAGTGACCTCATTGGCCTTGGTATGGACCCAGACTATATGGTAAGTGTGGTAGAAAGCCACTCAGGTATGTTAGCAGAGGATGTTTGTCCAGTGAATAGGCCGCAGAAGGGTAAACATGCTGTTGCACTACACCAGATTACAAGAGGTGATGAGAGAAGCAGTTAAAAATGCCATCTTGGACATATTTTGAGCATGATTCTTACTGATAGACTGGATATGTGTTGTGAGAAAAAGGCCTTATTCAAGGATGATTTCCAGGTTTTTGTCTGAGCAATGGACTGAGTGGTGGTGCCTCTGACTAAGACAGGGAAGAAGTAGGAGGAGTCAGTCTTGTGGAAGAAATCATGAGGGATTTTTTTTTTTTTTGCCACAAGAAGTTGATTTTTCCATACTACATGGAAGTGTGGATGTTGAGTGGGCAGGGTCTGTAGTACAAAGCAAGGGCTAGGTAGGGTTCTAGTTATACATTGCTGTGTAACAAAAACCCAAAGCTTTATGACTTAAAATAACAGCCACACGAGCTTTGTTTCAAAACTACAACTTGAGTAGTTCTTTTTTTTTTTTTTTAATTCATTTATGATAGGCACAGAGAGAGAGAGAGGCAGAGACATAGGCAGAAGGAGAAGCAGGCTCCATGCACCGGGAAACCGATGTGGGACTCGATCCCGTGTCTCCAGGATCGTGCCCTGGGCCAAAGGCAGGCGCCAAACCGCTGCGCCACCCAGGGATCCCCTCAAAACTACAACTTGAGTAGTTCTTGATGGGGACTTGTTGCTGCTTCATTTGGCATCAATTGTAGGCTGAAATCATCTAAATTATCGAAAGCCTCACTCAGGTGGTTGACGATAATGGACATCAGCTATCTGCTGGGTCGGGGCTAACCATGTGGTTGCTTGACTTCTTTGCAGCCTGGTGGCTGGGTTCCGAAGGTGCACATACTGAGAGAGGGCAAGAATCAGGGTAAAACTGTATCACCTTTCCTAACCTAGTCTCAGGAATCCCACAGCTTCATTTTTGCCTCTTCTGTTCATTAAAAGTGAGTCACTAAAGTTGACTCATATTCAAAGGAAGGGGAGTTATATTGCACCCCATCAGGTGGTACAGAAAAATATTCATAAAAGTGTTTTAAAACCATCAGAGCTAAAGGAATACATTTGGGAATCCTTGGCACATTGATGACATTTATACCTATTAGAGGGGATGGACTTACTGAGGAAGAGACGTCAGAAGGGAAAGGAGGTTAAAGAAAAAAAGCCAGGGAAGTCACCAACATTTAAAGTCTCTTGGAGAAAGAGGAGCCAGAGAAGGAGACTCAGAAGGAGAAGCCACTGAGGGAAGAGAAAAAACAGGAGAACACTAGGTCCTGAAAGTCAAGGGATGAAAAGTGTTTCACAAAAGAGAGAAAATGGTGTCAAATACTGCTGATGGCTTACATATGTCTAGTAAGATGAAGACAGGAAACTAGATGTCGTAAGATGCAGTTTTGGGGGACTTTGACAAGAGCAATTTCAGCTACACAGTGACAACACAAACCTGATTAGAATGATATAAAGAGAGAATTGGGAGATAGGAATGCAAAGAGGATTTTCCAGTCTTTCATACATTCTTCACTGTACAAGGCCCTGTAGAATCATAACATAGAAGGTAAGGGGGAGAGCTAAGGCGGCGCATAAGTGTATAGGAAATCATTTGAGCAGGGTGTTTATTTTTGGGTGTGATTGAAAATAATCTTTCAGTGCACACTTATTGCACTTTTTCCCTCAGTGAATTTTTGATGGCCGAATTATCTCATTTTAACACTAAGGTAGGACGATACACAAATTCTTAATACTGACTTTTGAAATAGTTCTTATATCCTGACAGTGACAGTAGGAGACACTTCTTATGCCATGATAATGACATCAGGAGACTTTCAGTGAATAGTCTGCAGACAAAGTAGGGTCTTATTAACTACAGGTCATATTCTCAGTGAAAAGCAGAGTCAAGAACCTATTGCATGTAAGCACATTTTCAGTTGTTATAGTTAAATTTCTTTTTCATTTTAAGCAGAGGAACAAGCCGTTCAAAATCGGTCATATGGACATTTCTAACCCTAATTTTTCAAACTATCCAATAAAGCTATGCTAACTTAGGTCAAGCATATTTTCTAGGTAAGAATATTAATAATAGCTAACACTTAGTACCTACTTTTTAGTGATCACCAATCTTACTGTGCTATTTCCTATCACTCTTTAAAATATGTAATGTTTAATCTCATTGTAATGTTATGAGATGGGTTCTTCCTACAAATAAGGAAACTGGGGCTCAGAGGGATCAAATGACTTGGTCAGAGTCAGATAATAAGGTAGTAGAGCCAGGCTAGTGAGAAATTTAACTCAGAGTCTGGGCTCCTAATTACTGGGCATACTGCACCCTTAAAAACATGCTCTTTTACCAGAAAGGACAAGTAAACTACAATTGCTTTTTGACAAGTTTCTTTTTTTCTTTAAGTGACCAAATAAAATTTTATTGAAGTATTTAAAAAGTGCGCCTCTCAGCTAAGAAAAGAATGTGAAATTCTCAGCCCCGTGGGTGACTTTTTTTTTTTTAATGTAGAAAAAAAAAAAAACATACTGCAGTGCTCTAATTAAAAATACACCAATACAAGGGGAATGCCAATTACCTCTGTACTTTCAGAGAGCAGAGAGTTCTTTCTTGAAAGCAGCTTTGTTTGAAAGACAAATACTAGGAAGGAAAAGTATTGGTAGAGTCTCATCAGGAGGCAAGCCCTGTTCTCTGGGCTGGCAGCCATCTCCCAGTTAGTTCTCAGAAATGTTTAGGATGCTGGCTTTCTCCAAACTGGAGTTAAAGGAAAGTCATTTGACTAGGGGATATCGATTAGGCCAATGGGGACAGAACCCTCTAGGATTAGGATGAGAGCCCTAAGACCTCAGAATGGCTCATTTCCTTTCTCATCAACCCATTAAATAATATTTAATTCAATTCAAAAAATACATATTAAGCAGCCACTATGTACTGGCATAATTTATGATCCTGGGGGATATAAGATGAAGGAGACCAAGTCCCCCAAGAAGCTGACAGTTTCCCTAAAATGGAAGAAAAAAGTAAACAGGTAATTTAGAGTGTATGGTAGGTACAATTATTATTCTTGGGGGGCAGAGGGTAGTTTTAGAGCAGGTGATAATTCAATTAGGCTTTTAATGATAAATATTGGTGTTTTATAGTATCTAGGTGAAATAGGGATGCAATAGTCATTCTGCTGGAAGAACAACAAAAAATTTTTGAAAGAATAGAAGACATGTACATTACTGTTTTTACTAATAGTAATACATTTAGTAAATACATATTCACTATAATATAGCCCAACAATGTATAAATAATAAAATAAAGAAATCTGAAATCCCAATATTCAGAGACATCATTCTCACGTTTCTGCTGGAGGATCACTATGAGAGTAACACTTGGGGCTTCTCTTCCTCCGGACTCACTCTTCTCTGTAAAATGAGAATTGTTTTATCTGATCCTGAGTAAACAGAGCCTTTGATAGATTTTACATTATTGATACTTTCAGTTCCATTCCTACTTCCAAAAAGCAAGCACATGTTCTCGAGGTAGACTCAAAGACGCATCACTCTCTGTTCCCACTGCTGGAGCCCAAATGGACATGAAAAGTAAAACTCCCATCTGGGTAGGAGTCAGGTGTGCAGAATTAGAATCTCCGTTGGGTGGTTGGTTCATCCTGAGGTGACACCCTGATGGAAAAATTGGGAAACCCATCTGGCTCTGGGACCAATTCATGTTCTTCAATCCAGAGCTCGTAACATAAAAGCTTATAGACGTTTTGATTTCCACCTGCTTTTGTGTTTGTCAATTGTTTCACATATATTTATCATCTATAAGACAGAAATAATCTTGCCTCAGAGAGTTCATATAAGAATTGCTTGTCAAGGGGATCCCTGGGTGGCTCAGCAGTTTTAGCACCTGCCTTTGGCCTAGGGTGTGATCCTGGAGTCCCGGGATCGAGTCCCACGTTGGGCTCCCTGCATGGAGCCTGCTTCTCCCTCTGCCTGTGTCTCTGCCTCTCTCTCTCTCTCTCTCTCTGTGTCTCTCATGAATAAATAAATAAAATCTTATAGAAAAAAAAAGAGAATTGCTTGGCATGAAACAGTAATGCTGTGTAAGTATGCTTGGCACATATTTGGTGAGGAGTACAAGTCAGTTCCTCTCCCTTTCATGTTCTTGCTCTAAAAAACATTTAGAATTTTAGAGGCAGAGATTTCCACAGAGATCTTCATCTCCTCCAGCCTCTCTGCTAATGTGTGATCCTGTTCCAGACTTCTGTGTTTGAAGGAGTTGAGTGAAAGGTAATTTACTGTTTTGTAATTAACCGTAAGTTTAAGAGTAATTTAAATCCTTTCCACAGATGAGAAGTTTTAATCATTGGAAAGTTCAACACACCAAACCATAATCTGCCTTATGTATAAAATTCCCCATCAGTGTTCAGGAGTTTGCCTTCAGGAGATTCAGCGCAAGTCTACCATTTCTACAATTTGGTTGGTAGTCATTTGGATATCGGGCCTTCCTCCCCCTAGTTTTTGCAGCCATTCCTTGGTCAGTACTGGACACATAGTAACTGCTCGGTATTGATAAACTAAGCTCCAGTTTTACATGGGCAACTGTCTACTTAACATTTATCTCCATTTGAAAGGAATAGCTCCAAATTAACATATTCAAAATGATACCCTTGATTTACTCCCCAGTCCTCCACTCCTAATGTTTTTCATCTTAAACCAAAACACCTCTATTCATCCTACAGTTTTTAGACCCTCTCTTTTATATACAATGTGCAATCCAAGAGCAACTCTGGGTATATCCGTAGTCATAATTCTAAAATATCTCTGATATCCATGCCCCGATCTCCATGCGTCTTCACCACCTGCACCACAGATCCAGACACCTTTATTTCTGCCTGGACAGTTATAATGACCTTCTCATTCCTTTCCTAACTCTACTCTTACCCCTCTTCAATGCAACAGCATTACCAACTTTCAGCATAATCAACAACTTTCATACAACAGGGTAATCATTTTAAAATAAAAAAAAAACCAGATTATGTTGTTCTCCAATTTGATATTCTACAAGAGCCTTTCATTGTATTTAGAATAAAATCCCAAAAAAGTCCATATCTTACAGATCTCTGCTTAGTTCTCTACCATCATCTTGTACAATTTCCTCCCTTTCTTTCTTTATTTCTCCATACTATCTTTTTTCCATTTTTGTTCTTTTTTTTTTTTTTTAAAGATTTTATTTATTTATTCATGATAGAGAGAGAGAGAGAGAGGCAGAGACACAGGCAGAGGGAGAAGCAGGCTCCATGCACCGGGAGCCCGACGTGGGATTCGATCCCGGGTCTCCAGGATCGCGCCCTGGGCCAAAGGCAGGCGCCAAACCGCTGCGCCACCCAGGGATCCCTCCATTTTTGTTCTTGAAGCTGTCAAGATTTTTCCAATACAGGACCTCTAAACATCATTTCCTCCACCTAGCTGGCCTTCCTCTCTTTTTGTTGTGTCTTCTTTTTACTCCTTCTGACTCCACAGATGGGATTTTTCAGAGAGGCTTTGTTTAAACCAGCATAGGTAAAATAGTTCCCTCTCCCTATATGATTATTTTCTGCCTCATTACCCTTCTACATTTTTTATCTGGCCCTTATCACTATCAGGAATTATCTTGTTACCTGTTGGTTTACTTTTTATTGCCAGTTTTTCCCCATAGCATATTCATGTTCATCACATTATCCCTAATATCTATAACATTACCTGGCATACAGTAGATGTGAAATCAGTATTGTTGAAAGAGTCAGTAACTGAGGTATGTTTAGAGTCTTGGATGTTTGAAATATGGGTTTCAGAGATAGAAAATCCATAGATGATGAAAAGGTCGAAATTGTTTTCATAAAAATGGAAAAGAATTAAAGGTTCCTGATGATGTGAAGAGGTTAAGGCACATAGGATCTAAGAAACTGGTTGGTCATCCATATGGACAATCGTCCAGACTGATGATGGATTTTGGGTGGGAGAAAAGTATCTAATTTGTGTGCTTCTATTCCTGGCTTTTTAAAGATTTTTAGATTCCCAGTAGATCTAACATATAGTGTTCTATTAGTTTTAGGTGATTCAACAATTCTACACATCACTTACTGCTCGTCATTGTTAAGTGAACTCTTAATCTCCTTCACCTTTGGATACTAACCCTTTATCAGATGTGTCATTTGCAAATATCTTCTCCCTTTCTGTAGTTTCCTTTGATACTCTCCTTTGCTGTGCAGAAGCTTATCATTTTGATGTAGCCCCAATAAGGTATTTTTGCTTTTGCTTCCCTTGCCTCAGGAGAGGCAACTTAAAAAAAAAAGTTGCTACAGCTGATGTCACAGAAAGTATTGCTTGTGGTCTCTTCTAGGGCTTTTATGGTCTCACATTTGGGTCTTTAATTCATTTTGAGTTTATTTTTGTCTGTGGTATAAAAAGTGCTTCTTTTGCATGTTAGCTGTCCAGTTTTCCCAGCACCATTTGTTGAAGAGACTTTTTCCTCTTGCATTTTCTTGCCTGCTTTATTGAAGATTAATTGACTATATAATCATGGGTTTATTTCTGGGCTCTCTATTCAGTTCTGTTGATCTATGCGTCTATTTTTGTGCCAGTGCCACTGCTTTGATCACTACAGCTTTGTAGTACAATTTGGAATCTGGAATTGTGATACTTCTGGCTTTGTTTTTCTTTTTCAAGATCACTTTGGCTATTTGGGGTCTTTTATGGTTCCATACAGATTTTCAGATTATTTGTTCTAGTTCTGTGAAAAATGCTATTGGTATGTTAATAAGGGATTGTATTTATTCTGTAGCTTGCTTTGGGTAGTATAGACATTTTAACAATGTTTATTCCTTCAATCTGTAAGCATAGAATATTTTTCCATTTGTTTGTGTCATCCCCAATTTCTTTCATCAAAGTTTTATAGTTTCAGAGTACAGGTCTTTCACTTTCTTGGTTAAGGTATTTTATTATTTTTGGTACAATTATAAATGGGACTGTTTCCTTAATTTCTCTTTCTGCTACTTCATTATTAGTGTACAGAAATACAAATTCCTTACATTGATTTTTTATCCTGTGACCTTTGAATTGATTTACCAGTTTTAGTTGTTTTTTGGTGGAGTCTTTAGGTTTTACTTTACTTACTTTCTTTCCTGAATGGCTTTTATTTCTTATTCTTGTCTGACTGCTATCACTAGGACTTCCAGGACTATGTTGAATAAAAGTGGTAAGACTGGACATCCTTGTCTTATTCCTGACCTTAGGGGGAAAAGCTTTCAGTTTTTCACCACTGTGATGTTAGCCATGGGTTCTTTATATATGGTCTTTATTATGTTGAGGTATGTTCCCTTTAAACCTATTTTGTTGAGGGTTTTCATCATGAATGGATGTTGTACTTTATCAAATGCTTTTTCTGCATCTATTGAAATGATCTTATAGTCTTTATCCTTCCTTTTATTTGATGTGACATGTAAAATTGATTAATTTGTGACTATTGAACCACCCTTGCATCCCAGGAAAAAATCCCACTTGATTGTGGTAAATGATTTTTTAAATCTATTGTTGGATTTGCTTTGCTAATATTTTGTTGAGGATTTTTGGATCTATGTTCATCAGAGAAATTGGTCTGTAGTACTCTTTTTTTTTGTAGTGTCTTTATCTGGTTTTGGTATTAGGATAATGCCAATTCTGGCCTTATTGAATAAATCAGGAATTTTTCCTTTTTCTTCAGTTTTTTGGAGTAGTTTGAGAATAGGTATTAACTCTTCTTTAAATGTTTGGTAGAATTCACCTGTGAAGCTGTCTTATCCTGAACATTAGTTTGTTAGGAGTTTTTTGATTACTGATTTAATTTCATTGCTAGTCTACTCTAATTTTCTATTTCTCCCTGATTCAGTTTTGGGAAGTTATATGTTTCTAGTAATATATCAATTTATTCTAAGTTATCCAAGTTTTTGCATATAATTTTTCATAATGTTCTCTTGTAATCCTTTGTATTTTTGTGGTGTCAGTTGTTATTTCTCCTCTTCTAGCTCTGACTTCTATTTGAGTCTTCTGCCTTGGGTTTGTTGTTATTGTTTGTGGGGTTTTTTTTTTCTTCTTACTTTCCTTTTTTTCTTTTTTTGGATGACTGGCTAAAGGTTTATCAATTTTGTTGATCTTTTCAAAGAACCAATTCATGGTTTCATTAATCTGGTCCACTGTTTTTGTTTGTTCGTTTCTATTTCGTTTATGTCTAGTCTAATCATCATGATCTCCTTCCTTCTGCTGATTTGGGATTTTGTTTGTTCTTTTCTTTTCTCGCTCTTTTACATGTAAGGTTAGGTTGTTTAAGATTTTTCTTACTTTTTTGAGATAGGTCTGTACTGCTATAAAATTCCCTCTGAGAGCAACTTTTTCTAAATCCCAAAGATTTGGACCATTGTATTTTCATTTTCATTTGTCTTCATGTATTTTTTAATTTCCTCTTTGATTTCTTGGTTAACCCATTCATTGTTTAACAGCATGTTATTTAACCTCTGTATATTTGAGTTCTTTCCAGACTTTTTGTTTTGATTGATCTCTAGCTTCATGGCATTGTGGCTAGAAAAGATGCATGGTATGACTTGTATGACTTCAGTCTTTTTGAGTTTGTTGAGACTCATTTTGTGGCCTAATATGAGATCTATTTTGGAGAACGTTTCATTTGCATTTGAAAAGAATGTGTATTCTGCTGTTTTAGGATGGAATGTTCTGAATATATCTGTTTTGATCCATCTGGTCCAAAGTGTCATTTGAACCATTGTTTCCTTGTTGATTTTCTGTTTAGATTATCTATCCATTGATATAAGTGGGGTGTTGAGTTCCTCTATTATTATTGTATTATTATCAGTTACTGTCTTTATGTCTATTATTAGTGGCTTTGTGTATCTGGGAGTTTCCATGTTAGGTACATAAATATTTAAAATTTTTATATCTTTTTGTTGAACTACCACCCTTATGATTACATGCAGTGTCTTTCTTTATCTCTTGCTACAGTCTTTATTTTAAACTCTATTTTTTTCACTGCCATTTGCATAATAAATGCTTTCCCATCCCTTCACTTTCAATCTGTGTGTCTTTAACTTTGAAATGAGTCTCTTGAGGGCAGTATATATATATATATATATATATGCTGTGAGACCTTCAACAAGGATAAGAAACAATCAATCAGAGATGAAGAATTCAACAATTGAAACTAAAAATATACTACATGGAATAAATAGGAGACTAGAATAAACAGAAGAATGGATCAGTGACCTGGAGGACACAGTAATGGGAAGCAATCAAGCTGAACAGGAGAGAGAAAAAAATAATAAAAAATGAAAATAGACTAAGGGATCTCAGCAACAACATCAAGCATAATATCATTTGCATTATAGGGATCCTAGAAGAAGAAGAGAGTAAAGGGGACAGAAAATATATTTGAGGAAATAATATCTTGCTCACACTTATACTCCATTCTGGCCTGTATAATTTCTGCTGAAAAATCAGCTAGCTAAACACTTTATGGGGTTTCCCTTATACGTAACAGTTTTCTCTTGTTTTTAAGATTCTCTCTTTATCACTACTTTTTGTCATTTTAATTACTATGTGTCCTGGTGAGGGCCTCCTTTGATTGATTTTGTAGGGGGCTCTCTGTCTCTCCTGGATCTGGATTTCTGTTTCTTTCCCCAGATCCAGGTAGTTTTCAGGTATTATTTCTTCAAATATATTTTCTGCCCCCTTTACTCTCTTCTTCTTCTAGGATCCCTATAATGCAAATGATATTATGCTTGATGTTGTTGCTGAGATCCCTTAGTCCATTTTCATTTTTTATTATTTTTTTCTCTCTCCTGTTTGATTGCTTCCCATTACTGTGTCCTCCTGGTCACTGATCCATTCTTCTGTTTATTCTAGTCTCCTATTTATTCCATGTAGTATATTTTTAGTTTCAATTGTTGAATTCTTCATCTCTGATTGATTGTTTTTTATCCTTGTTGAAGGTCTCACTAAGATCCTCCACTCTTTTCTCAAGTCCAGTCAGTATCTCTTTGGCCATTACTTTAAATTCTCTGTCAGGCCTATACCTTATCTCCATTTTATTTGGCTCTCTTGCTGTGAATTTGTCCTATTCTTTCATTTGGAATATATTCCTGTCTCCTCATTTTGCCTTTGTGTCTTCTTATGTGTTAGGAAAGTTAACTACACCTCCTGCTCTTGAAAGTAGTGACCTTATGAAGAAGAGGTTCTGTAGTGCCTTGCAGTGCAATGTCCCCTGTTCACCAGAACCTGGGCTTTTGGGGTGTCTCCTATGTGTGTTGCATGCACCCTACTCTTGTGATTGAACCACATTTGCCTGAAGTCCATTGATCTGTGATGGTTCACTTTGCCTTTTGTCAGCAGAGTTTTGGTCCCTCTGCTGTTAGTGAGCCATCTAGGGATGCCCTGGATTTGAGTTGAGACAGAAGAGGCATTTGTTAGAGATGTGGTAACACTGAACTTCAGGGTGCTTTTCCTGTGTTGTCCTCAAAAAAAGCTTTCATTGGTGAATGGGGCCTGCAGTCAGACCAGATGTCTGCCCCCAGCCCACTGCTGGGGCTACAGTCAGACTGGTGTGTGTGGTTATCTTCTCCTCTCCCAGCCAGGAGTCGCTTTAGAGTGGTGTTGGTCCCTGTTGGAGCTGCTTGCACCTTGCCAGGCTTGTGGCACTGCTTTGGATGGGCTCTGGATAAGGTCATATTGGAAGAGGGTGCTGTCAGGAGAACATGTGGGTGGGGCATGCTGTTAGCATGTTAAATGTAGAGTGTTGCTGTTGTGCTAGTTCTCACAGGTGTCCATGTGTCTAGGCTGTGGGGCAGAGGCGGGAAGTGGCACTCATCAACTCTTGTTCTTGGAGAAGTCTCACAAGAATCCCTGCCCTTCCAGCTCACACTCTAAGATTAGTAAATAGTTCTCCCTCTGAATTATCCCAAACATTTGCCAGACTGCTGCTTCTATGCTGTATCTCCACAGGGTTGTTTGTTGCACTATCTCTTTAAGGGTGGGGACTCAGTTTCCTTTCATCCTCCTGGCTTTCCTAGAGCTGAAACTGCTGATTTTTTAAAGTTCTAGTTGTTAAGCCCTGCTAATTGTAAGAATTGTGAAATTATGCCCCTCTGATTTTCAAAGCCAAATGTTATGGGGATTTGTCTTCCCTGTATGCATTCCCCATGCCTGAGGTGCCTGGTGTGAGGGTCTATTGGTTTTCCCTCTCTGTGTCTGCAGCATTCCTCCCTCTCACAGCCAGTTCCACAGTCCACTTAATCTCTGCCCTTTCTACCCTCTTCAATGTGACCTTTCCTCTCTGTTTTGCTGTGGAGTCTGTTCTGCCAGACTTGGGGTTGTTTTCTGGGTTAATTACAGTGATATAGGTGTTATTTAGTTGTATACATGGGCCAAGGTGAGTTTAGGGTCATCCTACTCTGTCATCTTCCCTGGATCTTGTCTTTCCTTTTTAAGTTTCTGGAACACTTTCTCTGGAATGAGATTCCTGTTTGGTATAACAAGCTACTCATACTCATACAGTTTTACTTCCCTAAATTCTGTTGTAGTTTCCAGTTAGTAATTTTGTAGTTTTGCATTCCGATAAAATTAGTGATGTGCTGATATTATCAACTGACTCCTTAGAAGGAAAGATTCCTAAATCATAGCATTTGTCATTTTCAAGTTATAAATATTCCCATCATGGTAGATTTCAAGCTACCAGTGTGACTTTAGCCCCAGCACAAAACTCCTTAAAATTTAATAACTGGCTCCTGTGAGCTTGTATGAGCTGATTCCAACACACTACTGAGAATAAACCTTATAAGAAGCTCCCTTTCACTCCTATCCAATCTCCCTTTTACTCTCCAGCTTCCTTTCAAAAATGTTGCCATCTTGACTGGGAGTTATTCATTCTAGTTAATAAGTTGAAGATGATAATAGAGTTTTCTCAAGCATCTTTATGCTACTTTGGCAGCAGATAAAGTTTCCGTAAAGTTATTGAAACTTTAGTTTAAATCTTAAAAACTTTAAGACCTCACAAAGCCTGATTGCCCCTGGATAGCTCATCTAATTGGTTACTACATCAAGCAGAAAGATGAACATACAACATTCTGCAGCTGACACCACAATTGCCTTGGTTTTTATGCGTCTTGAGTCTCTGAATGAATTGAACATGCATGCTCCCCTCCTGATGACTGAAAATGTTCCAGTGGATGCTGTTGCTTTGTGAGCTTTTTTTCTCCTCTGTCTCTAACCTCGGCTAATATGTAGGGGTATTAAAACTCTAGACTACTTAGAGTCAGCCAATATTAAGCCCGGCATTTATCAGCAAATCCAGATTACATACAGGTATAATCTTGATATCAATATGCCAAAATAATTTACTCAGGCTATCCCTCAGTTTTGTGTTATCAGATTATCTGTAGAGTTTTCTATTCACAGGCAACTGAAGGTAAAGAAAGATTAGTAGTTCCTGGAGAGTGAGAGGGCCAATCTTCTTCTGATGCTGCTCTTCAGGACTAGAATCACCTTTTACCTTTGATGCTGATGGAAAAAGCAAAGACAGCAGATTTATAAAGTAGAACAATACCTGTCAAAGATACAATGTTAATGTCTTTTAAAACATGAGGACTTAAAGATTGAAAACTCATAGATATCTTAGTCAGATAATTGTATCCTGTAATATTTTCAGCCAATACTATATAAGTACATGGAAATATGAACACTGACAAATGTGAACAGTGAAGCATGGGTGGGCCAGTTTAGAAAAAGGGGACGTATCCACCTATGTAAGCATGCAATTGCATTTCCAACATAATCAGCTGCCTGAATTCCATGCCTAAACTTAGCCAATACATTTTCATCTGTTAGTAATTAGGAGTTATTTTTAAATGTTGCCCAATTCCTTCTCCAGCATTACCTATAAATCAAATTACAGAAAAATAAATTTGATTTTTAAGTCATTTTGGGAACATTTTGTGTGTGTGTGTGTGTATTTTGTTGGTATGCAGTATTTATAGACTTGGAAAAGGAAACATGAGAAATACAACCAAAAGCAGAAGAAGAAGAAGAAGAAGAAGAAGAAGAAGAAGAAGAAGAAGAAGAAGAAGAAGAAGAAAACACTACAAAAATAAAAAGTAAAAACAGAACCATGAATTACAAAAAATACTACATAAAGCAAGAAAGAACAGATTCCATTGATTTAAATCTAAATATAAGGAGGGATAGGATTACAAATTAAATTTTCAAAAAAGAAAAGGTGTGATTTTACACTTTACCAAAAAATCTTTAACCTTACTTAAGGTTACATGATTTCATTTAGTTAGTGCCCCAGTACTTTGAAATGTGATTTTTAAATAAATATTCAAATTTCATGCAGCTGTTCAGGAAAGAATCAGTTCAGTAAGATGAAATAACTCTATAGTGTCTTGGTGGGTTTATCCATCATCCTTCAAACTTGCCCAGTATGTTCACATGTCTTTGCTTGCCATGTTTACCTCAGTCTGGAAAGTCCTCTTGCATATTTTAATAATTCTTGAGATTTAATCTTCCTTTCTGAAGCTCCATTTGGAATCTGCCCCTCTTTTTTCAAACTGCTATTTACTCTACCCCATGATAGCACTTATTTTGCTCTCATATATTCAGGTCTCCTATTCTCATCCTTCTTCCTCTCTAGATCACTTTGAATATCGAAGCTCTATATTATACCTTTCTGTAATGCATGGTGCCTAAAGTACAGCTGGAAGTATCATAGAAAATATGAAAGTAAACATGTTTAATGGACCCTAGATTTTAGACTGTTCCTTTATGTAACAATGGAAAAAAAAGTGGTAGTTTTAAGCTTAAAAGACTACAAACTGAGTCATGTAGCTAAGTTTGAATCCCAGCTCTGCCACTTACATGCTTTCTGACTTTTGGCAAATGCTTAAGCTCTTAGGTGATCATTTTCTTATCCCTCAAATGGAGAAATAATGGTTAGTACCTCATAGATTTATTGGATATGCAAAATGAGACATAAGGGAGACAAATGAGATAAAAATAGCTTGGTATCAAGCTGGCCATGAGCTCTTGGTATATATTAGTATTTATTACTAGTCATAAAAGCATATTGATGCACTACTTACATGACTGCATAGCACAAGACTACGTTTCCATTATATTAAATGAGAACAATGACTTACACATAAGAACGTATAACTTGATTCTAATTTGTGACAATGATTTCCTTGCTTTTAAAAAAGTATTTTCTAAGTTATCTACATTTATTAGTTTATAATGGGAAAATAGATATTGTTTCTTAAATGAGGGTGCATATAAGTAAAATTTTGAAAGAGGAACTGTTATAAGTCCATGAACTTAGACCAAAGTATAAGTTTGACTTAAAATTATGCTAGGAGAGTATGAAAGTCAAACTCTTAACTTCAGCCACTATGTCAATGAGGAATGTGAATGGAAATTGCTGTAGGAAATTCTTGGAGTTTTTGATTAATTGATGTTGCACTCTGGGTTCTCTGCAAATATCTGATTTTCTTCCTTCCTTCCTTCCTTCCTTTCTTTCTTTCTTTCTTTCTTTCTTTCTTTCTTTCTTTCTTTCTTTCTTTCTTTCTTCTTTCTTTCTTTCTTTTCTTCTTTCTTTCTTTCTTTCTTTTCTTCTTTCTTTCTTCTTCTTTCTTTCTTTCTTCCTTTCTTTCTTTCTTTCTTTCTTTCTTTCTTTCTTCTTTCTTTTTCTCTTTCTTTTTTAGAGAGAGTGCACTCTTGCACAAATGGTAGAGAGAAGGAGCAGAGGGAGAGGGAGAGAATCTTATGCAGGCTTAGTGCCCAGCATGGAGCTCCATGTGGGATTTGATCTCATGACCCTGAGATCATGACCTGGGCTGAAATCAAGAGTTAAATGCCTAATGAACTGAGCCACCAAAGAGCCCCATCTGATTATCTTTTGATGCTGAGATGGAGTCTGGATTTCAAACTGTTTATTAGGGATTAACATCTGTGAAAGAAAGAGGGAGGAAGAAAACAAGGCAGAGGAAGAAGTTGAACTGTGATGTAAACCCACTGAGACCTTGGTCACCCTGTGAGGTCTCTGGAGTGGGCACTGTTGGTCTGAGTGTCCCAATTCAGTCCTGACCTTCTTAACCATTGAATGTGGGTTATGGTGTTTTACATATATTGTCCAATAATATAAGGTAGTATTATTTTTAACATATTTGTTTTATCCTTAAATTTTCCAAATGAAGCATCTGAAGCACAAAAAGTGATGGAGTTCAGGGCAAGCCTCCCCAAAATATGCCACTTTGGGATATTTATTATTTTTAGTTAAATTTACTTAAGAAATAGTCAATATGAGAAGGATACTTTGACCATCCTCTATCCCCCTGAAAGAAGGAAATAAATTCTTCATGTGAGGGATCCCTTCCCTGGAAGGTAGAAGGGTAGAAGGCATCCTTATTGCCATATAGGGAGTTCAGGGTTGAGAAAGCTAAATAAATAAACCTTGTTACTTCATTAATCTGCTTTGACCAGTCTAAACATATTTGTCTTGTCAATTCTTCACAAATTCATTATTTCTTTGTGTAAAAGGTATAAAACCTTCCCGCTTTGATCATTTCTTTGAGTTTAATATTTTTATGAACTCCCCAACATACAAAATTAAATTCTTTTTTCTCCTGGTGATCTGTCTTATGTCAATTTAATTATTAGAACCAGCTAAAGAAACTAGAAAGGACGAAAGGAAAAGTTTTCCTCTCCAAGAGAAGTTAAACATCTAGCAGAAGATCACACAGTTAGTGGATTTAATCCCAGACAGCTTGGCTCTAGAGTCTAACGAGTTCACTATACTACTGCTTCAGAGAAAGAAAACTTGTAACTGCCTTGTATGAATTAGGTCACCAGGGCTGTATGAATTTCATTCCAAGATGATGAAATAAATCACAGATTACATTCTATAAGCACTCTGGTTATGATTCAGATTGTGAAAATTCACGGAGATAGGTATAAGGAATGGGCAGATATTGTAACAATTTCCAAAGAAAGGGGGGGAGCAAGTTCTATGAGGTATAAATGAATGAGACATAAATACAAGCCATAAATTAGAAACATTAAAAATGAAAACAACATTGATCCAAAATGGATTCACCAAGAATGAATCTTACCAAATAGACCTACTTGTGTCAATATTTATACATTGATAAATAATTGCAATAGGATTATGTTGTAAAAGGCACTACTTTCTGTTGTAAAAGATACTATAAATCAGAGCTTAGACTTAACTTTAGAATTAGGCAGAACACGTAGTTGTTTCCACAACATTGTTTGAAGAGGATATTTAAGAAAATCAGATCAAGTCTATTAAAATTCTGTTACGGGAACAGATATTACCATTCTTATTGACATTATTGCTTTAGGACCTTTTAAACGATTCATTCAATTAACAACAAATACTTTGGTAGTATCTGTACTATGTGGTATGTGGAACCTAGAAGCCAAGTGTAAAATTCTGTGGTTTTTAATCCTGTGGAATTTGCATCCCTTACATTAGCATTGTGTTACCTGGAAATTCTAAAGCATCAAGCAGACTGGTTTTTGTGATTATCACATTATCTTCTACCATCACTTAGCAGATATAGGATATATTCTAGATATATTCTAAGCCAGTGAAACCAGAACAGGACTAAACTCACTTAGTGAGTGGTACCTAGTCCTCTAATAAAATAGGAAGAGCACAGGGAAGAAAAGAGTCGCTGTGAAGAATTCATGATCTTTACAAAGTACCAATAATATCCTTCATTTTTGCACTGGGAACTTCTCAGTGTGTGAAGTGAAAATGAATGAATTTTACTAGATGATGAAATGAGGTATCAAAAGACTGTAAGCCCAATGTAAATACCCAGATATCTCTCTCTATATAGTAACATTTCAAACTTTTGAAAGGGATGGAAGGAGCAAACCTCTCACTGCCATATGGATTGTGAGGAGATGAATCCAGCAACCTCAAAGCCAAAGCCACTGCTGGTTCATAACTTCACGTTAACCAAGACCCTAGAGAAAATGAAGCACTAAATATTGACATGCACTCTTCTGTATGTAAAATTTTCTACAAAAACAGAGAGGTGGTTTATTTTCTATTCTTTCCATGATTATAGAACATTATAATGGTTAAGAAACACAGACCCAAAAAAGTCAACAGAAGAAAATTTACCACATGAGTAATCAAGATAGTTTAGAATTAAATGATCTCGAACATTTAACATTAACTTTAACTAACTGGTATCTCAAGGAGACAGTAATCTGGAATTGAGGTGGGTAGAGTATCTGGTTGATAAGACCCATAAAAAACTAACACTAGATTTATTTGTGCTTTATTTTAAAAGAAATTGAAATTGTTGATAGTAGTAAGAGATAGAGTAGGATAAAAATGAAACCCTGAGTTAAAGAATACATTTTCCTTATAAAATAAGATGTTTTTCCTAATTATTGTTTCTTTTCCACATGCTCCCCATGAGTATGCAGATAATAGATTCTATTTGAAGAAATTAGGAGACAAAAGTGGCAAAGGTCAAGTTATTGTCAGCCAACCTTCCTCCACTAAGGACATTATATAGAAGCAAGGAATATTGCTTTATAGAATGTGTCTTCTACTAAAGAATAATATTAGCAGCATGTTCAATTATCTTCTATCCTCTCTGTATATTTTTCCCTTCCTTCTCCTTCTTTATGTGCCAATTTTTTCTCTTCCCACTTGTTATTTTTACATAAGGAAAATAATCATTGCTTCATGAAACCCCATGACCTTGCAAGATGAGAAGAGCAGTGGCCCAGAAGGAATGACAGTAGTTGCATATAAACCACAGGGTTGACATCTAAGCATTTAATTAAATCAGACATTTTCCACAGAGTCCATAGAATGTCTAGATCGAATCCCAGGTGGGGGATTCTTGGGCAATCATCATAGCAGGAAAACCAAGACTTAGGGGTTTTGGGGTTTTTTTAAACAAAGGTATTGGGCAAACAATGTAATAGAAAATATGGTATCAAATGGCAATCAGCTTTAAATAATTTAATTCTAACCACAAATAAAAAAGCAATCCTTTCAGCATCCCAAATAGCAAAAGTTGCTGTTCTCTTCTAAAGGAATACAATACCATACTTGTGGTAGAGACTTGGGCAATTGACATCAGCCTGAGGGCACCAGCTGTCTACAGACACAGTCTGGAAGAGTGGGGGTCAGAGGAACATGAACAGAGGGAGGGTCCTCTTTATCTTAGATCTGAATCTTCTCTCTTTTCTGTGCTCCAAGAAATACTCTTAGATAGCAGTCAAGCTGAGATGTCTATAATTAACCAATTGAAAATAATGAGCTAATTTGACTATCAGACCTTTGTTATTGATATCACTCCTCTTATTAGGCATTTGTCTAAACAACTTTGCCTAGAAAAATAAATCTTTAATAGTTGGATTTTAGGCATCATGAATAGAATGGTGATAAGACACTTGGGTTTTTAATTCAAATCCTTTCACATCTTGTACATCTGATTATATATATGTAAAAATGAATATATGTATATATATATCTCCACCCTGTACACCTAAGAACTTCGTTTGAATTACCACCAGATTTATCCATTTACTAAATCAATGGTTAAACCAAGTATAATCTCTTTATTTTTAATTGGAGTTTTTCTAAATCTTCCTATTTTTTAATTTTGTTTCTCTCCCTACCTAAGATGAGTAAGTTTGTGGGTTTAAATACTCTCTTAAATCTTTTAAAGGAGGCTTATATGGGAAAATTTATCAGGTATTAGGAGATAGTATAGTATTAATAAAAAAGAAAAAAGTATGATCTTGGTAGGAACAGATAAATAAATCGACCATAACAAAGCTCAGAAGAAGACATATAAGACATAATTTATCATATAATTGAAACAAAATATTAAAATGGCACATTTTTCTGCTAGATGACATTGGAAAAATTGGCTCATTATTTGAAAAGACCTAAATTTGTGCCCCCTACTTTTACCACATACAAAAGGAGACCAGATGGATTATAGGTGTAAATGTGAAAGGCTTTAAGTTAATAGAAAAAAAAAATAGGAGGATCTTTTTGTGACCTAGGAATGAGAAAGATTTCTTCACAAAGTCTCTAAAAGCTCAAAACCAAAAGTGAAAAATTGACAGATTGCTCTAAATTTTCTGTACAAAACCAACAATAAACATAGTAGATAAAATAGACAAAGCAATATGGGATAGCTATCTAGAATACCAATGATTTTCTACAAATAAACAGAGAAAGAGAAAAATCTGATGGTATAGGGGAGACAAGACAGTGAACAAACCACCCTGAGAAAGAAAGCCTAAATGGCTAACAGATCTGTGAAGAGATGATCAAACTTACTAATAATAGGAGAAAAGGGAAATTGAAGACATCAGATTTTCAGTGTAGACATCAGAATATCAAAATTATAAAGGTTCACAAAACAACGTATTGGTGAGGATATACAGAGACAAGAACTTTTTGTATGCTGTTGATGGAAATGTCAATTTGTACAACCAGTCTGGAAAGCAACATGAAAGCACACAAGGAAGTGAGGTATGCATATGCCTATGAGCAATGCCACCCCTGAGTATACCTTCCAGATCATTTCTCATTCAGTTGCACAAGGAACCACGCAGATGAAGGTTCATCACAGCACTTTTTGTGTTAGTGAGGAATTAGAGTTCATCGTTAGCTCAGGAATAGACACATGAATATGGATGTGTTGTATGGAATTCTCTGCAGGGTAAGAAGTAACAGACCAAGTGTCTGAACAACTACATGGAAAATCACAATGTTGAGTGAGAAAAAAACACAATGAGATTTTAGTTCAATTTATGCAAAACCTTATAAGCACATAAAACAATACTATATGTTTAAGTATGTAAACCAAGTATGGGAGGGTTACAAAATGAAGAACGAGTGGTGAATGGAAGTAGGGATTGAGAAAAAAGAAAATGGAAAGGGATTGATTTGCTATGAAATAAAAAGAATGACCACTGAAGTTCATCAAAAGAGGATTAAAGGGATCCCTGGGTGGCGCAGGGGTTTGGCGCCTGCCTTTGGCCCAGGGCGTGATCCTGGAGACCCGGGATCGAATCCCACATCAGGCTCCCGGTGCATGGAGCCTGCTTCTCCCTCCGCCTGTGTCTCTGCCTCTCTCTCTCTCTCTCTGTGACTATCATAAATAAATAAATAAATAAAAAATTTAAAAAAAAGAGGATTAAATATGATTAATAAATGAAAATTTTTATTGTAAACTGTTATGAAAACTTCTTATGGCATTTAACATAAAATTCCTAATAGTTCCCCTATGCCTGCATGACCCCTGCATGCCCTGGGGCCTGTCCATACTCTCTCATTACATTTCAGCCATACGGATCTTACCTCAAGCCTGGGACACACCACATGCTTTCATTCCTCAGTTTCCTTGTCATAGGTCACTTCTCATTTGGTCCTTGCTTAATTGACACTTCTTAGAAATGTGGTCTCTGTTCACACTTTCAAAAAGGTCTCCCACAGGATGCCTGGATGGTACAGCGGTTGAGCGTCTGCCTTTGGCTCAGGTTGTGATCCTGGGATACTGGGATCGAGTTCCACATCTGGCTCCCTGCATGGAGCCTGCTTCTCACTCTGCTTGTGTCTCTGCCTCTCTCTCTCTGTGTCTCTTGTGAATAAATAAATAAAATCCATTTTTTAAAAAAAGTCTCCTTTCTCATTCTCTATCATAGCTACTACTTTAATTCTTTGTTTAGACTTACAACAATTTGCAGTTTATTTGCCTATTCTTACATGCCAGCAGGTGAACTCCATCAGGAAAGGTGCTCTGTCTTCCTGTTCATTGCTACATCTGCAGCATCTAGCACATAGTGAGTTTCACATTTGTAGAATGAGTGAATGAATGAATGAACAAATTTTAGGCACGAAAGTTAACCAGTTTTCAGAACCTGAGGATATTTTTCTTTCAAAAATAAAAAATAGGGCAGCCCGGGTGGCTCAGCGGTTTAGTGCCTGCCTTTGGCCCAGGGCCTGATCCTGGAGCCCGGGATCAAGTCCCACATCAGGCTCCCTGTAGGGAGCCTGCTTCTCCCTCTGCCTGTGTCTCTGCCTCTCTCTCTTTCTCTCTCTGTCTCTCACGAATGAATAAATAAAAAATCTTAAAAAATAAAAATCAAAAATAAAAATCAAAAATAGAAGATATTTTAAAGAAGATAGATATAAGGGAATTTTTGCAAAATTATCTTCCTGCCTTACTAAACTAAAAAAAAAAAATTCCTCTATAAGGCATAGGAAGCAATTTATATAAATAGAGTAGCATATTCAATTTAATTATAATTTAATTATTAAAATATCTATATTGTTCAATATTTGTATTGTATTAAACATATCAATATTGTAGCTCTACATAATTACAGCTTTTCAAGTGTTGTAGGTATATTTTCAGGTATTCTTGGTATGTCCCATACAAACCACTCCTTTTTAAAAAAAATGCATATGCACATATATGTACTATACATATACAATATATGTAATCTTTAAGAAGAAAGTCAAAATGAATACAAATATGATATGACCCTAAATGAGTCACTTGTTAAGAGAAACCAAAATTTAAAAGTAAATTATGTTTTGATTTTAAGATTTAAAAATGCCCATTAACATCAGCTAAGACTCCTACTACAAACCTTGTCTATTATATGAGAGTTATTTTCCTCAGAGAAACTGAGTCACAAAAGGATTGTTTAAGGTCACACATGAGTCAATGACTTTGCTCGGAATGAAAACCCAGAGTGCTGACTCACTGCATTTTAGGTGGTGAGCCCTTAGCCACAGTCCTCAACTGCCATACTTAGTCAGTCTGAGGTCAGTAACTGCTTTAAAGAAATCATAACTGTCTTCAATCATGGTATAGGGAATTCTATAGATATTGACATGTCCTGTGGTATTTCTATTTTTTTTAAAAGGAAAAACTATAAATAAAACAATAAAATATACCAACACGGTAGGAAAAGAAAGAATCTTTAAAATTTTTTACCTGTAGAGGACTGTAGAAAACCCCGCAAACATCACTTTTTTACCAAGAACAAAATTCTCAGTCCTTCACTACTAACAACCCAAGGGACATTAGCATTTTCCCACTCTGCTAAAATTGCTTTCAATTATAAATGAGTTGGTTAATTGCTAAAATGGTTGGTCCTTTTGTATACCAAGGTCAATTGTATTCATTCAATCAGTTATTCACTCAATATATATTTATTTAGTGTGTTAGAAACCATGTTAGGTGCGAGACATAATCCTTGCTCTCATAGAATTTATCTTCTATTTTAATGAATATATGAAACATGCTTGTCCATGGGATGAGCATAAAAGATCAGACCTATTTTATTTTTTTCTGTTACACTAATTACTGAAAAATGATAATTTTAAAAAAACTTTTTCTATAACGCATACAGTACCTGCAGATATTTGTTAGTACTGAATTAGAAGAGAAGCAAAACTATTTGAAGATATCTAAACTCCCTGCTATCCACACTGAAAATG